>NC_133757.1:109180559-109865142 GCF_036562045.2 Rhinolophus sinicus
TCCTGACTGCTCTAAACAAGGACATGTTTCTTCCAAGCCAGCTACCATCATTTTCCCTATTGTGTCTTTTAGGTTAGGCTAGATTGTAGTAACAAAAAGACACAAACAGTCAATAGTTCCACACAACAGGGATGTATTCCTTCTTTAGTTAACAGGTCAGAGAAGTAATAGGCCAGAGAGGTTCCAGGTCAGCATGTGGCATCTCTGTTCCTCAAAACCATTTAAAGATCCCAGACTCTCCCATCGTGTGGCTTCAGCATCCTCTAGGGCCCATCATTATTTGCATCCAACCAGCTAGGGAGGAAATCCGTTGAGAGACTTTTCATAGGACTAGGCCTCTAAGAGGCACACTTCACATTCCATTGGATGGACCTTAGACTCAGTCATACCTGACTACAAAGGAAGGCTGGGAGATGTAGTCCAGCAGTGTGCCCAAATAGGGAGAAAATAGATTTGGTGTCCAGCTGGCAGTCTCGACCACAGCTATCTACCACCAGCATCTGTATGACGGGGAGAGGGTATAGGGGTACACTATATTTATTGATCTAAAGTAGGAATTGTAGGGGAAAGGATGAAAATATGAGCACAAACTGCTTCATTTTCATACTAGAAATGGTCTACACAGATTCTTTAAATGTAATGTTAGAATCAATTACACCTCACTCCAAATGTCCAAGCAAACTACAATAGCCTTTTCCTGGGCAGTGCTAGAAAATCATTCAACAACTATGTAGAGTGCTTATTCTATGCAAAACCCTGTGCTGAAATTTGAGTTGGGGCATGAGGGATACAAATTTGAATCTTAAGCTCAGTGGTTTTACAGTCCAAACTTGGAAGAAAAGTATGTATACAAATATCCAGATATAAAGTAGAATGTAATATATGCTACAACAGAAAGGGATACAGGAGTTCCAAAGCATCCAGCAGTCATGTTCTTGGTATTCATCCAAAGGAGTTAAAAACATGTCAACACAAACACCTGCACACAGATAATTTTGGTAGTTTTACTCATAATTGCCAAAACTTGGAAGCAACCAAGATGCCCTTCAGGGAGCGAATGGATAAATAAACTGCAATACATCCAGAAAATGAAATATTGCTCAGTGTTAAAAAGAAATGAGTTATCGAGTCATGATAAAACATGGAGGAGTCTTAAATGCATATTACTAAGTGAAAGAAGCCTATCTGAAAAGGATACACACTATATCATTTCAACTATATGATATTATAGAAAAGGCAAAGCCATAGAGATGGTAAAAAATTAGTAGTTGCCAGGGATTAGGGATGAGGAAAGGATAAATAGGCAGAGCACTGAGGATTTTTAGGACAGCAAACTATTCTGTATAATACTGTAATGGTGGATACATGTCACTGTATTTTGTCAAACACATAAAATGTTCAACACCAAGAGTGAACCCTAATGTAACCTATGGACTTCAGCAATGATGATATGTCCATGTAGCTTCATTGACTGTAACAAATGTACCACTAGGGTGGGGGGTGTCACCTGTGGAGGAGGCTCTGCATGTATGGGGGTAAGCGGTATATGGAAATTCTCTGTATTGCAGTTTTACCGTCAACCTGAAACTGTTCTAAAAAATATATCTTTAAAAAAAAAGGGGAGAAAGATATCCAATATATACTGTTTCTTAAAAAGTATAGAAACATGTGTATAGTACGGTGACATTTGTGTACAAATAAAACATAAATATGTATTATATATTTATATGTGAATATGTATTCTATTATCCTTTTACATGTGCATGGAATGTTTCTGAAAGGATATTGAAGAAACATTGCCTTTAGGGAAGGGAAGTAAGTAGCCGGGGATCAGGATTTTGAATAGACTCTCACGGTCCAACCTTCAAAAAAGGAAGTACCATGTGCGTGTATCAACTGTTCAAAAAATAATTAACTTTTAAAGTAAAGAATGTGACATACAGGGAACGATTACAGAATCCTTAGAGCCAGTCTTAGTCCACTGGGCTACTGTAAAAAAATACCATAGACTGGGGTCTTATAAACAATAGGAATTTATTTCTCACAAATCTGTAGGCTGGGAAGTCTGAGGTCAAGGTGTTGGCAGATTTGGTGTCTGGTGAAAGCCCACTTCCCGGTTCATAGAAGGCTGTCCTTTCACTATGTCCTGATGTGGTGGCAGGGGCAAGAAAGCTTCCTGGGCCCTTATTTATAAGGCCACTAATCCCATTTATGAGGGCTCCACCCTAATGACCTAATCACTTCCCAAAGGCTTCACCTCTAAATACCATACATCACATTGGACGTGAGGATTTAATATGTGAATCTGGGGGGGACCCAAACATTCAGTCTATAGCAGGACCTATTATTTTTTCACTCTTTTATTAAATCACAAGGATTTAATAAAATTCTTCCTCTATAATAATGTCAATACAAAGAGACTATTCGTGTTGCTTCCTAAAGTTGAACCAACTCTTTACCGTACTTGGTCTATATTTTATAGTTGAGAAAAAGTAGCCTCATAAAGGCCTCTTTAATACCGCTCCAAATATGTTGTTTGTATACCATCTTAACGAAAAGTATTACTGACCCCTGAGCAAAATAACTGGTACCAAAAAAAAAAAAGTGTAATTATGTGACAATATTTAAGTAAGAAAACAGGTCAATCGGGTAAGAGATAACTGAGATATGAGGGCAGAGACGGTGTCAGACAATTTTTTTAAATAGGTGGTTTAGGTGTATAGATATAAGGGACTCTATTCCAGTTGATGTGTAATCTACTTGACCTTCTCAATATGTGGGATGAAATACTGTATGATGCTGGAGCAAATCAACACAGCTTGAAAGTACATAGAGTTTTTTGTTCTCAGTTTCTTAGCTCAGATAAAAACAGCAAGAATTATGAACACACACTTTTATGTATTTTATATTGATATTTATTTTAATATATTTATAGTATATCTGCATATTTATGTTATTCATATATATTAACTTTTAGTACAATTTATGTACTGGGGGTGCCAGAAAAATGTATACACATGACTTGTATTCATCTTTTGTTATCGGTATATATTGGGTATTACAATTTTAATAGCTTTTCCCTTTCTTAAAATGTGTATACATTTTTTGGCACCCTCTGTATATAAATTTGATGTTATCTTGTCACTGAAAAGACTATTTTTATTTTTCTTCAGCTTTATTCATAAGGGATAAGCCATAAAAATTGTCTTTTTCCAGTAACGATTATCATCTGAATATGTATTATCATTTTTAATATCATCCCATCATTAAAACATAATTTATGTAGTGTCTTTCCATATAAAATATGTCTGGTTTTAAGATATAGTACCTTTTTTTCCCCAACCACAGTATGGTAGAGACAAAGAAGGTAAATAAGGGAGATTATTTGTGGAATAAGAATAAACACTCTTCCACTTCAGCTTTTTCTCTATTCTCCCATCGATGCCTATGCATAGTCCAGTTACATAACTGAAACGGGGAAAGGTGACTTGATAGTCTTTGCTCTTTGAAACAACTGAATTCATGAAAATTAAGATAATTTGTATAGCTGAAACCTTCTTTTATAAAGACAGAAAGGAAAAAAGTATTTATTTAAACTGAACTGTTTTAAATTATTTTAATATATTTTGCATAAAAATCTTGCTTCTTTTCTGAAGTACTTCAGAAATTGTGACTACCGATAAAAGTTTAGACTTTTCAGACTTTACTTGGAAGATAAGCAAATAATATAATCAGGAGGAAAACTCATTCTTAAAAACTGAGTATTTCTTACATGCGCATTAAAGAGTTGTCCATAGATCTTGCAGGAGAACATTTTTTAATCACCTGGCATTTCAAACAAATAGCTTTGTCTTAATTATATATCTTTTAAACACTCATCTAAACTTTAAAGAGTAAACATATTCATTCTGTCTTCTTTCAACAGACATTTATTGGCCATATGTGCCAAGCAATAGTTTATGATGTTCATTCAGAAAACATTAAGTATGTACTATCTCTAAAACATCATGCAAGGTACTATATAGATACAGGGACGAATATATCAGTTTTCAAAAGAGAACAGACTATAAGCTAAAGACTACAAAGAAATCGTTATTATATACTTAAATTCAAACCAGAGAAAGGTTTTCAAAGATGACTTCTACTTATCTATGTCAAAATATATGCACAGTTGTATAATATACACATGTGGAGGAAACATGCTCTAACACAGAGATTCTCTGCTTTTCAAATTTTTGACCCACCAATCCAGCTATCAAAGAACCCAATGAGCTTATTTTTCCTGATACAAGCATATAACTGCATTTATATGTGTTCTGTTAAGGTCTTAGATTTTGTTTTGGACCTCTGTTCCCCTTATGAGACTATCCTAAATTAATTGCTTTATGAAACTGTATATGAAACTCTCATTTCTTCTCTGAAGACCAGGCCCTAATCCCAAGCAGTATGCCATCATTGCAGATTGAGCACCCACCGCTTTCCTCAGCCATGTATTCCTGAATCCATCTCATTTGAACACTGCCACAAACTGTACCCCAGAACCTATCCCACAAGCTTTTTTCACTTGCTGGGTGCTCAATAAATATCAATTGACTGAATGACAAATGAATAGGGGTTATCAGTTGACAGACACACTGTATGTTCAACATAAACTGGAACAGCTGTTTAAAATTTGAATCATCCTGAAAGTAGAGTTGCATGAATCTCTGTCCCATTCATTATTATACAAGTGAAATTTAAAAAAAAAAAAAAATGTATGTTTAATCAAAAGGATGTCTGTTGAGCAATTGGTTTGCTCCTTGGGTGCTACAAAGCTCATGTCGTAATGGCCCAGAGCTGGTCTAAGTAGCATTTCAGGAGTCTTCGTGTATGATTTTTATTTCTCATTGTCCTCACCTTCTCTGAAAAGAATGACTGATAGCCTTTCCTTGTGATATCTTGGCTTTTCAGAGCGTTGTTTTATCTGTTTTTTATAACCAACCTTACACTTGTTCAGTGTAATTTTCGCTTTATGTAGCATATAAAAAAAAAAAAGTCTGAGATATGGTGCCCCATGAATTAACAAGAATGGCTGGACAAAAGACAAGAAATCTTTTAAAAATGAATGTTCACATTAAATACCTTGGATAGGTAGGCCTCCTGGGGATTTTTCTTTAATGCAGCAAAAGTACACCGCTTCTGTTTTCAGATATAGTTTCTTTCAGACACTGAGCTTGTCTATAGTCATATTACATAAGTAAGGGCTTAGTTTGTACATTAGTATTACATCTTAGAGTTTTACTAAATCCTCTTTTGATCAATCTGCTATTGAAGAGAGATCTATATTGATTTCTTCTACACTTGTTTATGGCATTTATTTTGATATACCTAAGATTAAAAGCCAAATTAACAAGTGTAATCAATTTTCTTGGTTATAAAGAAAGGTTCTCTAGTACCCTTAGACACATTCATCTAGGGATAAAAAAAAAAATCTAAGTGAAGATGTTGTAATAAATGGATCGATTTATTCAATCACTTGGCATAAAAACATCATCCCTGGGAAAGCGCTCTCCTCTAAGAGCTTTAGCTACTGAGTTTCACTTGTGTTGCACCAAATGATTTGCATTTTTAGAGAAATTTCATGTCTGCAGTGAGCTCCAGTGAAAACATGAATAAATTGCTTTCTTACCCTCTTTTTCTGACTTACGAAGCTGAATCCATTACGGGTTGAGTCCGAGTATAATGAAATAAAGGCAACAACAGCTCACATGATGGAAACCCTGGATTAGGATTAGTCCAAGCTCAGTTGTCCTGGCCTGTGGTCAGATTAGTGGTCTGCAGGGAGATCCCCGGGGCTGGGGCAATTTTTTAAACGGCTGCATTAGAAACGGTCTCTAGAAGACAAGAAATTAAATAGACAAACAACGACTAAGAACTAAATAGGCTTTCCACAGCAGTTCTCTACAGTCAGATAAATCAGCCTCTCCATGGCTAACACATGGCAGTTGCCTAGGAGGCTTTCTTGTTACCCATCTTCTTTCTGAATTCACTGAAGGGAGATTGGGCATATGAGTAGAAGTCAGACGCACGGGCTTTGGAGCCAAACCAACCTGAGTTTGAATCTCCACTGAGCCAGTTACCAGTTGTGTGACACGGAGCCAGTTAATCCCTCCCACCTTTGATTTCCTTTCTATAGAACGGGGATAATAATACCTAGAGCACAGGGTGGTTGAGAGGATTTTTTAAAAAAGTCTTAATCACATTCCCGAGTACAAAATACACTCCCAGTCCATGGAAACAAATTTAATTTTTGCTTATGATCTAAATGTTGCAACTGAACAAAAGACAAGCAGCCAATACTCTTCCTTTTACAGAGCATGCTATTTTGCTCCTATATTAAATAGTAAGTACCAGTAAGGGTGTATCAAACAGTGAGTCTCAAATTTTAATGTGCAAATGAATCACCTTGGAATCCTTTTAAAATGCAGATTCTGATTTACTAGTTCTAGAGTGGGGCCTGACAAACTCCCAGTAATACTGATGTTGCTGGTTTCGAAAGCACGCTTAGAGACCACAAACATATAGGTCATCTGGAAATGGTATTTATTTCAAATTTCGTTTCTCTTTGCCATTATTTTTTTTAATTAAAGTTTATTGGGGTGACAATTATTAGTAAAGTTACATAGACTTCAGGTGTACAATTCTGTAATACATCATCTATACATGACATAATGTGTTCACCACCCAGAGTCAGTTCTCCTTCCATCACCATATATTGGATCCCCTTTACCCTCATCTACTCTCCTCCCCTCCTACCCTCTAGTAACCACTAAACTATTGTCTGTGTCTACGAGTTTTCATTTCTTCATTTGTTTGTCTTGTTCTTTTGTTGTTTTCAGTTTTATATACCACATATCAGTGAAATCATATGGTTCTTGACTTTTTCTGTCTGACTTATTTCGCTCAGCATAATAATCTCAAGATCCATCCATGTTGCTGCAAATGATACTATTTCACCTTTTCTTATGGCTGAGTAGTATTCCATTGTGTATATATACCACAACTTCTTTATCCAATCATCTATTGAAGGACACTTTGATTGTTTCCATGTCTTGGCCACCGTAAACAAAGCTGCAACAAACATTGGAGCACATATATCTTTGTGGATAAATGTTTTCAGATTTTTGTGTTAGATACCCAGGAGAGGGATTGCTAGGTCATATGGTAATTCTATTCTTAATTTTTTCAGGAACCTCCACACTGCTTTTCATAGCTGCTGCACCAGTCTGCATTCCCACCAACAGTGTATGAGGGTTCCTTTTTCTCCACTGCCTGTCCAACACTTGGTGTTATTTGACTTGTTGATGAGAGCCATTCTAACTGGTGTGAGGTGATAGCTCATTGTGGTTTTTATCTGCATTTTTCTGATGATTAGTGATGTTGAGGTTTTTTTTTATATGTCTATTGACCATTTGTATGTCCTCTTTGGAGAAACGTCTATTCATGTCCTCTGCCCACTTTTTAATTGGATTGTTTGGGGGTTTTTTTTGTTGCTGTTGTTGAGTTGCATGAGTTCCTTATATATTTTGGATATTAGCCCCTTATCAGAAGCATTGTTTGCAAAAATCTTCTCCCCTTCAGTTGGTTGCCTCTTTATTTTGTCATTGGTTTCTTTTGCTGTGCAGAAGCTTTTTAGTTTGATATAGTCCCATTCATTTATTTTAGCTTTTACTTCCCTTGCTTTTGGGATCAAATTCATAAAATGCTCTTTGAAACCAAGGTCCATAAGTTTAGTACCTATGTTTTCTTCTATGCAGTTTATTGTTTCAGGTCTTATGCTTAGGTCTTTGATCCATTTTGAGTTAATTTTGGTACATGGTGACAGAAAGCAGTCTAGTTTCATTTTTTTGCATGTGGCTTTCCAATTCTCCCAACGTGATTTATTGAAGAGGCTGTCTTTTTTCCATTGTATGTTTTTGGCTTCTTTGTCAAAAATTATCTGTCCATATTTATGTGGATTTATTTCTGGGCTCTCAATTCTATTCCATTGGTCTGTGTGTCTGTTTTTCTGCCAATACCATGCTGTTTTGATTATTGTTGCCCTGTAGTACAAGCTAAAGTCAGGGAGTGTGATACCTCCATTATTCTTTTTTCTTGGGATTGCTTTGGCTATTTGGGGTCTTTTGTGGTTCCATACAAATCTGATGAGTTTTTGTTCTATTTCTTTAAAAAATGCCATTGGGATTTTGATGGGGATTGCATTAAATCTGTATATTGCTTTGGGTAATATGACCATTCATTTTTATGAAAATTTAAAAGGCAGGCTTCCTCATCTGGGATCGATAAAGTTTTAATCTGGGGTTTTGGTGGGAGAATTGTTTGGGTGTTTCAAGGAAGATCTATTTCTAGGAACTACTTTGCGGCTGACAAGGTCCATATCTACTCATCTTATTATATTTGGATTGGATATTGTATGCTACAGTACCTTTTGTTTGAAAATCTCAGCGTACATTGGAAAATTTGATTTTTGCAAAAATAATTTTTATGTCTCTAGATTATTTATTAAAAATATCATCTCCTATATAACCCATTGTTCTAAAGTAGTCCGTCTGTGAAAGAACATGGAGTTTGTGTGTTTTCCAAACTCTGTTATTTTTATAAAGGCACCAGAAAAAAAAATCCAACTTTATCTATTAGCATTTAGGTTTATATTATATATGTTACACTTCACATAATTTGGTCAAGGAAAATTAAACTTGGGAATGATAACGAAATGGTTACTGCTTTTAATTCGTTAACTCATCCTCGAGCTTCAATTTAGGGAAATAGATGAGCAGGATAAATTTTCAAATGAATGTTTAAATTAATGATAGACTTTCTCATTTTTAGATTTGAGGAAGATTGATTTTCAGGTCTTGGGGATTTTTTTCTTTTTAACCAAAATTGTTACAATGAAAGTATAAAGTAAAATGTAAAAACGGAAGTAATGACCAGTATACATCTTTAATTTATCACACTTTACGTTCAGGTTACATTAGACCACTTAACACATAGTATCAGAACCTTAAGACACATACTTCTATTTCTCCCCTACCAACCTTTGCAGTATTATTGTTAGATATTTTACTTTTACATATATTATAAATCCCACGCTATATTCTTACTATTTTGTTTAAACAGTCAAATATAATTTAAAGATATTTAATAATCTTTAAAATCTTTTTTATGTTGACCTATGTACCTACCATTTCTTATGCTCTTCATTCTTTAGCATAGATCCAGATTTTCATCTGGTGTCATTTTCCTTCTGCCCGAGGACGTAATCATTTTTGTCATGTAGTCCACTGCTGATGAATTGCTTCAGCTTCATGTGTCTGAAAACATTTTTATTTTGTCTTCTTTTTTCAAAGATTTTTTTTTTACTGCTTATAGAATTCTAGGTTTGACAGAGTTTTGTTTTGTTTTGTTTTGTTTCTTTTAATAATCCAAGTTTATTGAGCTTGGGTTTGTTGAATTTCTTAGATCAGTGGGTTTGTGATGTTCATGAGTTTTTAAAATTTTTTCAGCTATAATTTCTTAAAATGGTTTTCAATTCTTCACCCACCACCTTCCAGAACTCCAATAACGTGTATAGTAAGCTGCCTGACTGTCCTACAGCTCACTGATGCTCTGTCCAGCTTTTTAATTCTTTATCTTTCTTTGTCTTATTTTGAATACTTTCTACTACTCTGTCTTCAGTTTCACTCGTTTCCTTTGATTATACCTTCCATGTCTCTAAACTTTCTTTAATGTCTAAAATACAGCATTAACAACTGTTTTAATAACTGTGTCTGTTTTAATAACTGTGTTTGTTCCAAATTCTAATAACTGTGTCAGTTCTAGGTCAGTTTTGATTGATTGATTTTTCTCCTCATTCTACTTCCTTTAATGGTTTACTCGATGCCAGACCATTTTGAATTTCACCTTATTTTTGGTGCTGGATACTTTTGTAATGTATAAATATTCTTGAGCTTTGTTCAAAGGTGAAGTAAAGTTACCCAGAAACAATTTGATCCTTTCAGGTCTTGCTTTTCAGATATTTCAGGTGGGACCAGAGAAAGGTGTGATTTAAGGATAATTATCCCCCACCTTTGAGTCACAACCCTTCTGAATACTCTACCCAATGACCTATGAATTATGAGGTTTTCCATTGTTGCTGGTGATTAACAGGGAGCATTCCCAACCTTCTGTGGATACCATGTACTGTTCTGTCCCATTCTTGTGGATTGTTCTTTCCCAGTGTTGAGTAGTATCGTCACATATACAGTCTGATCTGTACTTCACTGACTACTTGAGGGGATCCTCTACAAAGCTCCAGAATTCTGTGTGCAGCTTTCTCCTCTCCATCACACTAGTTGCTAACTCCTGTTGCCTGGGTCTCCCTAGTCTCTCAGCTTCATCTCCTCAACTAATGGAGTTTGCTGGGCTCTTCTTTCTGGGTTCCCCCTCTCTGAGCCATGGCTTGGAAACTTCCTCAAGGCAGCAAACTGGGCAATTACAGGCCTCATATTGTTTGTTTCCTGTCTCTTGGAGAGCACTGATGTCCAGTGTGTTCAAAACCATTGTTTCCATATATTTTGTTCAGGGTTTGTTTTTTTTCTTGGGAGGGGGCACGTATTTCATGAAAGAGGGTAATCTGAGTTCTGTTCCTTCATATTAACTAGAAAAATGCAGAATTTGTAATGTAGCATTAACAGAAGAAATAAAAAGAACTGTATGAAGATATCAACACTACATTTATTTAAGAAAGTATTTAGCATCTGAACAGATCTATAGACCTGAATCAAATACTTTCATTAAAAGTTTAGATATCCAGAAGAAATTCAGTATAATTCTGTGTCAATATGGTCTCATCAATGCTTCTCCAGGCCTAGCTCCATTCCATCTATTTAAGATAATGGTGTTTATGGGGGGAATAGAACCTATAATTTTGAGTTACAATATACTTCTAATCTTTGTATAAACTTTAATAGGCTTTAACTATTAACAAAAGCCTTTGGAAAGGGTATTGCTATATACCAGAACCCGAACTATGAAAGAACACGTGTCAGTTTTTGACACTTAAGAGAATCTACCCAAACTTAGAAGATGTGTTCTGCCTTAAAAGTTTATATCTTGACTATTATACTCATAAGCTGTAGAATAACCACATCGTGATTTCTACTTCAAAACACAGATAGAACAGATTACCCCTATGTTTGTTAAAAAAGAAAAATAGGAGAGTTTTACCAAAACACACACACACACACACACACACACACACACACACACACATTTTCTTGGTAGAGTGAGATGAAGCCTGTAATCTCAGGCTTTCATTCAAAGAATTTTTCCTGAACTGTAAGATGAGAAGTGCATGCTAAGATGAATGACAAACCAATATTACAAAAAAGAAGAAGAAAAAGAAGAGGAAGAGGAAGAAGGAAAAGAAAAAGGAGAAAGAGGAAAGGAAAGAGAAGCATCAAATCATAAACCAGCCTCAAATATGTTGACATTTAACATGCTGCACATGACTAAATTTCACTTTGTGTTTATTATATGCTATTACACAAACACACACACACACACTAAGATCCATTCTCCCATTTTGCTCTGTGTCCCAGGAGACTGACTGCAGACAGCATCTCACAGATGCACTTGCCTTTGGGATTCCTGGCTTGGATTTATCCAGAGGTAGTCACCAGCAGGAGATCAGAGGTTAGGAAGGTGGTGAAGTCAGGGAATTATTCCTCTGCCCCTGACATCAGCTCAGTTCTGACAGCCGTGACACTCTACAACAACAACTACTACTAGATTCTCTGAGTGACCCCTTTCCTAAATCTCCGTTTCTCACTCAGGGGGCATTAACGCCATCCTCTCTCCCTTTACCCTTCAGCCCCGGGAAGACAATGGCATGGCATCCCTCCATGGTGCATCACAGGGTGTTCAGCATCCCTTGTCGGTTCCTTAGCCCTGCCCTCCTCCCTCAATAGTCTCTTCATTAGTCTCTTCAGAATCCCAGCTGAATGTGCCATCTGCTTCCTCCTGACTGGTACCCATTCCTCCTCTATTGTGAGTGTCAAGTGGGGTGGCCAAAGGCAAGCAAGTACGAGACATATTAGGAAACTTCCACTTGCTGAGAAGTTCAGTTGATTAGAGAACAGTCCTAATGAGGCCAAAATTAGTGTCTGGCTGTTCTCCAGGACCACAGGCTGTATCCCTGACCAGCCATTTTACACACCATCAGTTACAAGGAGGAGCACGCCAAAAAGGACACGCGACTCTATGCCAATCCATCACCGCTTCTGGGAACATAATTTAAAAACTAGCTGTTCAACTGCTATAGCTTCAAAATCATCTTTGTTCCTGAAGGACAGCTTTTGTAATGTGCTTATAGTGAAAATTGTATATAGGTTATTTTAAATAATAAAACCATACCTGTCAATATCTTTTTTCAAAGATGTACTATCATCGCTTTACTTCGTCTATAGCTAATTATAATAACATGGGTTAAAAGTCAAACTTATCAAAACATGCTTTATATAGGTAATGAGGTTCAGGATTTATAAGAATATTTATTTAACTCATTTCTTTAAAGTTTTTTAATTGTTGTAATTAAATGAATGAAACTACATAACCATTGTCTAAACAAAAACAGATATTTATGTATTTATTTGTTTGAAGAGATTTTTCTGATTGTCAAGTGTAAATGACAGGTTTTCAGTTTATATACATATTTCCTTACAACAAAACTCTTTTCTCCTTAGTACAGTTACCTTATAAAACCATATTGTAATGAGACCATTGTAGATGTACTATTGTATTAATATTGACGCGCTGGGCTTACTTCCATGGTTTTGATTTTATATGATTTGAATACATGGCAGGGAGAGAAAGACTTTTTTTTTTTCAGAAATTATTTTCTGAGACTCTCCACTATCAGTGAGACAAAAGCACTGTTTCTACTAAAATTGAATCGAGGACATTAAGTAAAATGTGCTGAAATACTACAGCAAAATATAATCTCTTCATAGGATAATGCTACAATCACCCATAAGATATGAGCATTTTTACACATAGTCTTTATTCTTAATCATTTTCATAAAACACGATCTGCTTTATTTTTTGACAAAAACCTTTGAGTAATTTTGATAAGGTGAACAGAAGAAAGCACAGTCCTTGAACATTAGGTGATCAACTTTTTGACAACAGCAGGACCAGCATAGCTAATAGCATAATCGCCTGCAGGGTCCAGCTAAATATGATATACGAACGTAATCAACCGCTGTGATGACTATTCAGGAGTAATCCCTTTTGCTTTGAACTGCAACATATATTTCAACAAGGCAAAAAGCATACGAAGAAATTCTCTGCAGACCACACTGATACAATACAGCCTTCATATCCTGCGCTGTGTGTTTGCTACTCATAGTGAGTTTTAAATTTAAGGTAATGACTACTGTATATTCATGTGAGCACACAACCATACTTTTGATTTGTTGTGGAAAGGTTGAATCCATTACCAGAGGTCTAAGTCTATAAACTCTGACACAACCTTTTTATATGAGTTCTTATTTACCCTTTTCTAGAATAAGGCCACTAGAAATGTTTTGCATGGCAAAATTATAAAAATTCACCTTTTCAGTTACAAAACTACCCAGTAGTATCTCTTCAATTTCAACCCGTACTCCTCTGCAGATAACATTTTTTAAAGTCACATTTATATATAATACTGTTGTATTTGAAAATTATATGCTGCTGTTTCCAAGTAAAGGCATGGGATGGTTGGTTTATTGCCATTCATCACTTGCTGATTTATTCTAATGTTCTTTGATACAATATAGGCTGAGTGGCGGTATAAATGAGATCCTTTTGTTGCCCACTTGAGGGAATTTTGAGAGTCTTCACTATTAACAAGGAAGTGCCTGTTTCTACTGAAATGGTAGACAGTATAAGCAAATATCACACTCTCAACTTTGGTATTGGTTCTGGTCTTCCTTGGGTGAAATAGGCCCTAATCTTCCAGCGTACTTGAAGTCCTACAGATCAAACATCTCAAATCACACCGTCAGTCAGACTCACAGCAGAAAACCTGGGTTAGGAATCAAAATAAGTGCTTTTGCAAAGGTGGTGTGCACCTTGTTGCGAATGGATGGTGGTGTCAGAACACCTAAATGATGAGTTCAAGGTTTCCCCTATGTAAATTAATGACTGCTAAGGTTTCCTAGCACAGAGAGAATGTACATGTCTTTTAGTTAAACTAGCAATTGTGGCCTAAGTTGAAAAGAATAGCGACAGATATAACTATTTTTCTCATAGAATCTACTTGGGAAATAGCCCACAATAAAATTCACTGTTGTCAACAACTGGGGAAGGAATGCTAACTAATATATAGGTATAACTTCAAATTTGGGGAATCCAAGAAGGATTTCTCCAGCTTAAGTGATATTGGTACATCCTGCCAAACCAAAGGGAATGCTGAGTTTAAGACATTAGATAGAATAAAATAGGCATCAAGATGTTAGCATGGTTCTACATATTGTGATGCCATGAAAAATATTAAACTGAGAAATCCAAGATAGTGCTTTATATTAAAGAAAGATAGAACATTTTAGTTAAGGTAACAGCTGAACTCCTATTACAAAGAGTCCAAAAAATACAGTGGCTTAAGAATATGTTTGTTTCTTTCCTAATCCTGAAGTGAAACATGTACATTTATGAGGTAGCCCCGCAGGGAGCCATGACTTTCCATCTTGTTGCCCCATTGTCTCCTAGAGCAGGGTTTCTCAATCTTGCACTATTGAAATTTTGAGCTGGATGATTTTTTTGTTATGGAGGAGATGGAGGAATGGCTGCCATGGGCATTGTAGGATATTTAGCAGCAGCCCTGGCCCCTACTAGTTGTGACAACCAAAAATGTCTCCAGACATTTTCAAATGTCCCCTGTGGGGAAACATCACCACAGTTGAGAACTACTATGTTAGGGTATTGTCATTATCTGCATGCTAGAAACTGAATCATAAGGTAATCGTTCCATGTTCAAGATTGAGGAAAAGGAAAAGTTTAAGGAGAAATGAAAGCCCAATGTCTAACACTAAGACCCAAAAGCAGTATGTGTCATGATGTCCACATTCATTGGTGAGAACTTAAGTCTTGTGACTTCAACTCCATACTGATGGAGATGTAGTGAAGAGCAAAAACAAAAAAACAAAAACAAAAAAAAACAAACAAAAAAAACCTGATAAGTGGGAGGCAGACAGAAGGAATTGCTGGAGCCATGTCTTGTTGTCTTGTGTTGTGGACAAGGGAGGATGAGACATAGTGAAGTAGAGGCGTTGGCCTTCGATGGGAAGATAGGGCGTAGGAGAGTAACTCTTGACAGAGCTTGAGGAAGTTTCTTCCTACTACCTTGTATTTCTTCTATGAAACTAGTAAAATAAAATAGCACCCGATAATGATGATGGGTATGGAAGGTTTGAGAAAACAGATGAAATAGTTAAATAGACATCTAGGAGAATGGAAGAAAGAATGGACTAGCAGTGTTTAATAGGATTGCCTGAACACATTAAAGATCTACCTAATGTCTGTGGCCATAAATTTAAAGTGAGGCTCAGTTGTATATTTTTTCCAGCCACACTGAGCTATACAAAGCATGAGAATAAGAAGAGTTGTATTTATCCAAGGTTGTAGTTTTGTCAAGTGAGTACGACAAAGTGAGAAAACGGTAAGGAAATAGGTCTATATGCAAGGGAGTGAATGACCATGGAATTTAAATTGCATAGAGAAGGGATAGAAGACATCAAAATGGGGAGGAATGATGAAAAAGTGGTAGGACAGGAGGTCGCAATTTGATGAATTCCTGGGGTCGCGGTGTCAGAGAGAGTGATCTAGAAAGATAAAAGCTGGCACTCAGGAAGTTGCATGGAGAAAGCTGAGCTTGAGGGGGGCTTGCAGATACTGGCAATGACAATGTCTAAGCATGACCGTGGGAATTAATGGCTGTAGCAGGGTGAAGGGCAAAATCTAAAAGAACGGAACTCAAGGAATTGAGACTCAGGGTGGAAGAATCTTCTACACATACATTGAAATTGCTAAATTAGGAAGAGAAGGAGAGAGGGTGAATGTCCTGAAAGAGAACAATAGAGAGTAAGGAGGATACCTACCCATCTCCATGTCCAATGGTAAGAAGACTGAGGAAAACAAAAGCAAAAGGGCTTCTGGACTGGCAGTGTCCTCAGAAGACAGCCAACATTCTGTTAAAGCAAGAAAGTAAAAGGAATTTCAGAAAACAGGGTGAGAATACAGTGGAAATGTTTCAGGAATTGTGGTGAGTGAGAGATGGGGACAAACTACGAAATGTACAGAGCCTTATGTAAAGTAGAATACAGGAAATGAAGGGGGACCTGAAAACTGAGGCCTCTCATAAGCAAGGATAAAGAGTATCTTATTAGATTATCTAGTCTCAGTGACTTCAAGTCAAAAGTAGAATATGAAAGTTAAGTAACAAATTAACATGTCTATATGTATAAATTTCCCATATCTGATTTCGTTATATGGATACTTTATGTTGCTCTCTAAATTAATTTTCCTTCTGAGTATTACTTTAACAAGTCATCTTATGCCCCAAAAGAGGCTGATCCAGTTGCAATTTTATATATCATGAGAATTATGTGGATTAGGAATTCTGGCATGGCTTGGCTAGACATCAATTTAGGTCACCCAATGGTGGTACTCAGCTGACAGGTGGACTGGTTTGAAAAGTCCAAGACAGCTTCTCTCATAGACTGGAGCCTTGGTAGGATGGCTGGAAGACTGGGTTCAGCTGGGACTGTCAACTGGAAAATCTATACAATCTGCCCAGGATGACAGTCTCAAAGTGGTAGGACTTCTCCTACAGTGACTGGCTTCTGCCAAAGTAAGTGCCCTAAGACTCGTGGCTGAAAAGCTGCACAGCCTTTTTGCACCTAGTGTCAGAAGTCAGGCAGTCCCTTCCTCACATTCTATTGATTACAAAGGAGTCCTGAGCTAAGCCTGATTTCGAGAGGAGGGGAATTAGATTGTACATCTTGATGACGAAGTGGCAGGAACATGGAGAGTGAGTAAAGGCCATCTTTGTGGTCATCTTTGACCAAGTACAAGCTCAAAATAACTATCAGCTGTATTTGTGATAAATCATTAAATTTGTACGTCTTTTTTTTTTTCTTTAGGAGAGTCAAGAAGAGGCACATTTGCAAGTTTATACGAAACCTCAGAGCACTTGGAAGAACTCAGTGGGTATGATAAATCAACTAAAAAGTTTCTGTTAAGTACCCACATTATACGCACTACTAAGTATAATCTAACTCTCCAAGCACAAGAATAATTTCATCTAGCACATGATAAGCTAATACTGAA
The DNA here is from genome assembly GCF_036562045.2 of Rhinolophus sinicus. Classification (NCBI taxonomy): domain Eukaryota; kingdom Metazoa; phylum Chordata; class Mammalia; order Chiroptera; family Rhinolophidae; genus Rhinolophus; species Rhinolophus sinicus. Next base: position 109,197,951 of record NC_133757.1, read on the forward strand.
ACACTGTCTTTAAAAAAAAAATCACAAATTTACTTTCAAATATCAAATAAGGATAAGTATTTTTAATCTTTTAACCTACTTGTATGTCTGAAAATTACAGAAAACAAAATGTCTTTCAAAGCAAGTGTCTTTTACTTTCTAGCCCAATATAACATTTAATTTTATAACATTTTATTTCAGATTTCCAGATAATGTCCAAAAAAATGAGACTTAAGCCAGCTTTTGACTCAGCAGCAAAGCAAGAAGAAATTTATCATGTCACTATAGTCTTTGATACCTGTGCTGAGTGTGTTACCAATAATACAGATAGAGTTATAATAAAACTATGACTATGTTTTCAGTGGATTTTGTATTGCAGTATACTACTACAAATTTAGTCCAAAACATCTAAATCCGTGCAAATAAAATATATCACAAATGATTGAATATTAACAATTATCCATAAAATAAACTAAAAATTTCCCTCTTATCCACTATTCCACAAGAAATAGTGCTATCATAGAATCAAAATTTGGTTTTGTGTAATGAGAAAATAATTATAAACTTAAGGAAATCTATGCTGAATAAATGTGGGAAAATATTTACTAAAGTTCCAGGGAAACTTTTCCACATAGATTAAAAAGATTATAAGCAACAATGGCCATCATATTGATAAGTACTGTTCAAAACAGTTTGTTTTACCTATGTAAAGGAAAACTCTGTTTTCTCTACTCACACCATTTCTGGTGCCACATGTGTGTTTTTCCACACTAAGCAATTCTCCAGTTCTTGGCAGACATTGACTGGGTACCTTATAATTTAACTTATTTCTGACACTAACTGCCAGAAATTAGCACAGACCCCATAGATCAAAGGATCAGTTAGTTCCACAAGATTGTCCCCACTTCAGGTGCCAATGGCAAGTCCCAAGTTGTCATTTGTATTTCTGACTGACATGGCTACAAATCAGGGATTCTCTCCTCTCCTCAGGTCCAATAATTTGCTAGAAAGGCTCACAGAACTCAGGGAAACACATGCTTACATTTCCCAGTTTATTATAAAGGATATAATAAAAGACATAAATGCACAACCAAATGGAAGAAGCATAGGGCAGGTATGGGAAGAGGAGCACAGAACTTCCATGCCATCCCCAGGCGTGTCACCAGCCCACAAGCTCTCTGAATCCTTCCAGTTAGGTGTTTTGTGGAGGTTTCATTACCTAGACACAATTGATTAAATCTTTGCCCATTAGTAGTTAACTCAACCTGCAAGCCCTCTTTCCTCCCCAGAGGTCAGTGGATGGGGCAGAAAGTTCTAATGCTCGAATCACATAGTTAGCTCCCCTATCAACTACCCCCCTCCGCCCACCTACCCCAACCTTAGGGACTTTCCAAAAGTCATACCATTCATATAACCTTAAATGTGGTTGAAAAGAACTTATTGTGAATAACAAATAACCTTTATTACTCCAGAGCTACTTCAGGAATGGGGGGGGAAAAAAACAAGTATCATAACACTTTATGCTCCTTTCACCTTTATCATTCTGGAGCTATTTCAGGAGCCCGGAGCAAAAACTAAATGTTAATTAATTATATTACATTAGTAACTCTGCCAGGTGCCAGGGACAAAGACCAAATATATATTTCTTATTGTATCACAGCATTACACTGTATAAAATTATATTTTGTGATACTTTTAGCTGATAGTATATAATGTAACTTATCCACGTCAATTTACAAAAAATTAAGAAAATCCTTGTCTTAGGCTCTTCCCGGATGTGTCTGACAAAATGAGAGGACACAGCTGAAATGATTATGTGTATAATTTCTGGAGATCTGCAGATTGAGGGGAATCCATAATTAAGTACTGTGTCAAAAATAAAGACTTTACTCCCATTTTACCAATCCTTCTCAAATTCTTCAAAAAATAGAAGAGAAGGAACACTGCCAAATTTCTTTATGAGGCCAGCATTGTATTCACACCAAAATCAGACAAGGACACCACCAAAAACAAAAAAAAAAAAACAAAAAAAAGGAAATTACAGTCCAATATCCTTGATGAACATAAATGTAAAAATTTTTAACAAAACGTTAGCAAACTGAATTCAACAATACATTAAAAGGATCATTTATACATCATGATCAAGTGGATTTATTCTAGGGATGCAAGGATGGTTCAACATCTGCAAATCTAGCAATGTGATACACCGCATTAACAAAATGAAAGATAAAAACGATGTTATCATCTCAATGAATGCAGAGAAAGCATCTGACAAAAATCAACATTCATTCATGATAAAAACTCTCACCAAGCTGGGTATAGAGGAAACAAACCTCAACATAACGGAGACCATATATGACAAACCCACAGCTAACATCGCACTCAGTGGTAAAAGCTGAAATCTTTTCTTCTAAGATAAAAAACAAGATAAGGATGCCCACTCTTGCCACTTTTATTCAGCATAGTATTAGAAGTCCTAGCCAAGGCAATCAGGCAAATACATACATACATACATACATACATACATACATACATACATAAGCATCCAAATTAAAAAGGAGGAAGTAAAACTGTTTCTATTTGCAGATGACATGACATTATATTTAGAAAACTTTAAAGACTCCACCAAAAAGCTATTAGAGTAAACAAATTCAGTAAAGTCACAAAATACAAAATCAATATACAAAAATCAATTGTGTTTCTATACACTAATAACTATCAGAAAGACAAATTAAGAAACCAATTCTATTTACAATTGTATCAAAAAGAATAAAATACTTAGGAATAAATTTAACCAAGGAGGTGATAGACCTGTACATTAAAAACTGTAAGACATTGATGAAAAAAATTGAAGAAGACACAAATAAATGGAAAGATATTCCATGTTCATGGACTGAAAGAATTAATACTGTTAAAATGTCCAAAGCAATTTACAGATACAGTGCAATCCCTGAAAAACTTCCAATGGCATTTTTCAAAGAAATAGGATAATCAATCCTAAAATTTATATGGAACCACAAAAGACCCTCAAAGCCAAAGCAATTTTGAGAAAGAAGAACACAGCTTGAGGCATCACACTTCCTGATTTCAAAACATATTACAAAGCTATAGTAATCAAAACAGTGTGGTAGTGGCATAAAAACAGACAGGTGGGGGGAGGGGGGTTCACACAGTGTGAGGGATATAAATGATAAACGTCTAAGTTTTGCTTTGTCTTGTGCACCTGAAACTAATTAAAAAACAAATAAATAAATTTGGGGGGAAAAAAAAAGTAAAAAAAAACAGACAGGTAGAGTAATAGAACAGTATAGAGAGCCCAGACATAAGCCCATGAATATATGGTCAATGAATTTATGGCAAAGGAGCCAAGAATATACAGTGGTGAAAGGATAGTCTCTTCAATAAGTGCTGCTGAGAAAAGTGGACAATCACATGCAAAAGAATGAAACTGGACCCAACAATCTTATACTATACATAAAAATACACTCAAAATGGACTACAAGACCTGAAACCATAAAACTTCAAAAGAAAACAAAGGGGATAAGCTCCTTCACATTAGTCTTGGTGATGATTTTTGTTGTTGTTCGATTTGACAACAAAAACATGATAAACAAGTGGGACTACACCAAACTAAAAAGCTTCTGCATAGCAAAGGAAACAAGAGATAAGTGTTGGTAAGGATAAAAGAACAAGGAACCCTTGTGCACAGTGGGTGAGAATGTAAATTGTTGCAGCCACTATGGAAAACAGTAGGGAGGTTCCTCAAGAAAGTGAAAATAGAACTACCATATGATCCAGCAATTCCACGTCTGGGTATATATCTGAAAGAAAGAAAATCACTATCTCAGAAAGATATCTGCACTGCATGTTCATTGCAGCATTATTTACAATAGCCAAGACATGGAAGCAACCTAAATGTCCATTGAAGAGTTGATAAAGAAATGTGACTATTATTCAGCCATAAAGAGGAGATCCATATTGTCAGTTTGTGACAGCATGGATGGACCTTGAGGGCATCATTCTAAGCAAAATAAATCAGACGATGAAAGACAAATACTATATGCAGGTAACGCCATATAACATGGTTGTTAGGTTCCTAAAAATTGCCATGTTACGTGAATCCGTGTTATACGAAACAAAGAGATGGTACATAAAGCGGGTTAGGTTCCACAATTAAAAAAAAATGCTATTATATTTTTATAATTAAGAGAAATATCTTTATTAAAGCAATTTGCACCAAAAGTATAACATATTAATATGTGTTAAATAAGGTTTTCTTCATCATCACTGCTAAGCACCATTAACCAAGGGCGTGTTCTTTTTGACAAGATATCTTCATCCTCTGAACTTAATACTCCACAAACAAAATGGATTTAAAATTCTAATAAATTTTAAAATTCTGCAGTCAAATCTGATACGACATCCGTGCTCAAATGAAAAATTTCAAATGAGATATCTTTTGCTCTTAAAAGCTCTTATTACAGTCTGTGTTGTTCGGTGATTTCTCTAATTCTCAAACTGTGTTTGAGTGAAACTGTGTTCTAGGATGCTGTGTTGTACGAGGGTTTTCCCCAAATCTTGAAACGTGTTAAAGCAAAACCATGTTATAGAAGTGCCGTGTTATAAGGGAGTTACCTGTAATCTCACTTATATGTGGAATCTGATAAAACCAAACTCAGGGATATAGAGAACAGATTAGTGGTTGCCAGAGGCAGAGAGTGTGTGTGGGGGTGGAGGGGTGGTAAAATGGGTCAAGGTGGTCAAAATGTACAAATATCCAGTTATTATTTAAATAAGTTCTGAGGATATAATGTGCAGCATGTTGACTATAGTTGACAATACTGTATTGTATATTTGAAGGTTTCTACTTGAGTAGATCTTAAATGTTCTCATCACAACAGGGAAAAAAATTGTAACTATGTGAAATGATGGATGTTAACTAAACTTATTGTGACAATCATTTCACAATATATACATATGTCAAACCATTGTTTTGTACCTTAAACTAATACAATGTTAAATGTCAATTATATCTCAATAAAGCTGGGGGGGAAATAAAGTGTTTGAAAAAGAAAATTAAAGAAAAATCACCAATTGGAAGAAAACATTTGCAAAACACCTATCTGGTAAGGACTTGTATGAAGAATATATAAAAAACTCTGACAACTCAAAATAAGACAAAGAATGCAATTAAGAAATAGGCAGGAAATTTGAACAGGCATTTTGCCAAAGAAGATACACATATAATAAATAAGCACAAGAAAAGATCCTCAACACCATTAGTCATTAGAAGGATGCAGATTAAAGCCACAAAGAGCTATCACTACGTGCCTTCTAAAATGGCTAAAACTAAACAGTCTGACAATACCAAGTGCTGACAAGGATGTAGAGCAACTAGAATTCTCAAAATCACTAATGGAACTGCAAAACTCTACAGCTGTTTTGGGAAACAATTTATAGTTCCTTATAAATTTTAAAACACACCATATGACCCAGTAATCCACTCTTAGGTATTTACCCAAGAGAAATGAAAACATATCCACACAAAGACCTGTAGTGAATATTCATAGCAGTTTTATTCATAATAGCCAAAAACTGGAAATAACCCAAATGTCCATCAACTGGTGAATGGATAAACAAATTGTGATATACTCATAGAATGAAATACAACTCAGCAATAAAATGAAAGCTGCTGTTGATAAACGTAACAAGATGAATCTCAAAAGCATTATGCTAAGTGAAAGAAGGCAATCACAAAAATTCCTTTTATAGAACATTCTAGAAAAGACAAAACTGTGAACAGAAATCAGATCATTGGCTGCCAAGAGCTGAGGTAGAGGAAAGGAAGTGACAATACAAGGATATGAGGGAAGCTTGGGGTGGGGCTGTCAAAATGTTCTATATCTTGGTTGTGGTGGTGGTTGTACAACTGTATACACTTCTCAAAGGTAACTGAACTGTAATACTTGGTGATGAATTTTACTGTGTAAATTAGAACTCAATAAATCTGACTTGTGAGGAAAGGAGCATGTGACTATAGAGTATGTTCATCCTGATCACATTTTTATAGTTGTGTGTACTTGTAGTTATGTATATAGTTATATGTGTCTAGAATAAGGTCTTAAGTGATCTAAACTCAAATGTGAACTGTGATCATCTCCAGAGAATGGGAAGTGGGAATAATTTTACTTTTTATACATCTGTATTTGTTAAGATTTTTCCACGTACATGACTGTACATCATATATATGTGTTTTAATAATTAAAAATATTAAAGACAAAAAAGACTCTCTTACTGTGGGGTACAGTGTTTGCTTTTCATCACAAACACCCCATCTCATCTCACTCTATTTAAAAAGTGATAGTAACCATAAGAATACTTTCCTTTTATGAGAACAATTCTAGCCTTGTAGTTTTAAATTCAAATGACCAATACTTTTTTCCTCTGAAGCCTTTAATAACAGCCTTTTGCTATAGTGTCTCCTTAAATTAATTTTAAGGTCCTTTAAAAATATGTCTGGAAAATTTTGTGAGACTATTTTTAATCAAAATATTCACATCTTTGAAAACACATCAGGAAATTAGACATATCAAACATAAACCTGCCGGGTAGATCATAGAAACCAGAATGTACAATCAAACGCTAAACAGCCACACTGCTATCCCTTCTGATAGATTTCATCAAAATCTGTATTTGGTGGTTTCTCCTTAAATTTCAATTTGAGTCATTTTCTGTTGTGAAACTGAAAACAAATCTGAAAATAAAATCAAGATTTTATGATGACAGATGCAAATCACAATTGCATCAAATGCTAGTACTTAATCTATAACATGTCCTTTCATAAACAATGCAGCAAGGACCACTCACTGAGAACGTATAAGTATTTACAATGGTCTCTAATTCCTTTCTTCTTGAAATGGTGGTGCCTAAAATACAACATTCTATAAAGTACTATAATTAATTTAGCTTTCAGTTTCTCCTTTTAAAAATTACTACAATATCATGCCATTTCTGTTTTTCATACTCTCTAATAACATTCCCTAAAAGTGGTTTAAAAAAATGTATCCCAGCTTATGGTAAACAAATATCTTTGTGCCCCCACATTTTATGTAACACTGAAAATATCCTGGTAGATATCCACTGATCTAATTTTAAAGGACCCTTTATCTTTCTTCCTTCTCCCCACTTTTTCCTGTCTAGCAGCCTTCCTTTCACAGAATTATGACAGCATAGCTTGCACAGTGATGATGGTATACATTGAAATGTAGAAAACATAATTGATTAACTTTCAAGAGCCTCATTTAAAGGTAAAATGTAGGGAGCTTTTAGAAAAAGAAAAGAATATAGGTTCCATTATGTGAAAAGCTTTAATGCCTTCTTCCCAAAGTTACTTTACGAATGTATAATATTGCTATCACTAACTAATATTTATCTCCCCTCCCCCCAAATATACATACCATAGAAATTATAAAGTATACCCTGGAGAGTAATATGGCCATGTAATTATTATTGGGTTTAAAAAAAAGTTATCTGAATTGACTAAAAATTAAAGAAAGAACAAAACTCAAATGCTGTAGGTTTAATTAATACTTCATTAACACTTTTCTTTACAAACGTCTTGCTTTTTTATCAAACTTTACAAGTTCTGCCTGACATAACAGTTCTTTGTAGCATCACACGTGAAATTGCAAGTGATTATAATTTATTGTCTTGAAATTTTTGAATATATATATATATATATATATATATACACACACACACACATATGAATTGCTTCAATATTTTTTTAAAAAACATTTTCATTAGTTATTTACTTGGACAATCGAGAATTTACTAAGTTGAATAAATTTGGTATCAGAAAACAATAAGCTTATCACCACTTACAACTCCTAAACTTTTAAATATGCTCTGCATCTATTAGTGGTCAAAGAAATGCAAGTTAAAACAACAATACTAATATTTTGCCTATCATATGATGAAAAATTAAAACTAAAAAAATAACCAGTGTTACAATGGTGGGTAAAACAAGGTGATAAAAGTGTAAATTGTGAAAAAAGAAAATAAAAGGACAAAAAATTCTGAGTGATTTGACAATGTACAGCAAAAGACTTTAAAAACTCTTTGACCCCACAAATTCATTTCTAAGAATTTATCTCAGGAATAATTAGACAAGTGGAAAATGATGGAGGTACAAAGCTATTTATTGAAGTGTCTTTCTCATGCTAACATAAGAACAATCAAAACCTAGATTCAACCTAAATACCCAATAATAGATAAGACCAGGCAGGCTTGGCTGGGTTTTCTGATTAGGGTCTCACCAGGCCAAAATCAGGGCATCTGAGCTGGGATCTTTATCTAAGGGATCTGAGAGAGAATCTACATCCAAACTCGCTTAGGCTGTTGGCAGAATTGTTTCTTGCAGCTATGGGACTGAGGTCTCTGTTTCCTTGCTGGCTGTCCATCAACACCCCCTTCAGCAACTTGAGGCCACCAACATTCCTTCTCATTGCCTCCTCCATATTGGAAGCAACAACGGCACCTGGAGGCCTTCTCCATCTTCAGCGCTCTCTAATTTCCCCTCTGCAACAGCCAGAAAAAAACGTGCTCTACTTTTAAGGGCTCGTGTGATTAGATTAGTCTCCCCGAGATAATTCCCCTGTCTTAAGGTCAACTGTGTCTTATAACGCAATCATGGGAGTTACATCTCATATTTACAGGTTCCTGGGATTAAAGTGGGACCACAATTTGGGGGCCATAATTCTACCTCCAACACCATGGAACAAAATGCAATAACTGGAAATGATGACTAGAGAGTTGGGATTTGGCTTGCCTGTTCAAAAATAGAAACTAGTTGTTAAAATACTGAAATATTTCTGTAGTACTTGGCTGTCGTTCAGTAGTACTGCTTTGGGCCCCCACCTTCTACCCAGTGCCTGGATATTCTTCTAGTCTGCCCCTTGGACAAACACAGCCCCAGATCGAGCAATAAAAGGACCAGCTGCCTGTCACAGCAGTAAACCCCTGGCCAAAGCCTGTCCTTTCTCATTGCTTGGTACCTGTGAAGTAGTAATCATTAAATATTTTGAATATCACTCCTGGATTTACCTGTATATTTAATGGCAGAAAAGAAGAATATTATACTATTAAGTGAAGGAAGAGGACAGTTATTTAGAATGAATAGATATGTAGATACATAGACCAGATAGACAGACAGACAGACAGATAGATACACATACAATTAAGTACTAGAAAAAGTGCTACACACCTCATCGCTGAGTATCACTACGGTCACCTTTGAAGTACTCCTCTTGGGAAGCTATGCACCTATGCCAGTGCCTAGTCCACCCTTCAAAGCAATTTTGGAACTCTTTTTCTGGAATGGCCATTAGAGCCGTCATCATATTACCCTTGATGTCCTGAATGTCATCAAAATGTCTTCCTTTCAATATTTCCTTTATCTTTAGGTAAAGAAAGAAGTCACTGGGGGCCAGATCAGGTGAGTAGGGAGGGTGTTCCAATCCAGTTATTTGTTTACTGGTTAAAAACTCCCTCACAGACAGTGCCGTGTGAGGTGGTGTATTGTCATGACCCAAGAGCCATGAATTGTTGGCGAAAAGTTCAGGTCACCTAACTTTTCCACGCAGCTTTTTCAGCACTTCCAAATAGTAAACTTAGTTAACTGCTTGTCCAGTTGGTACAAATGCACAATGAATAATCCCTCTGATATCAAAAAAGGTTAGCAACATCATTGCAACAAGTTTGCGAACTTAATTGTCAAACCTCATACACATGGAGGTTTGTACTGATTTATTTACATATATTAGTGAATATGTCTAAAAGTGATTCCTAAAAGATATACCACAAAACATTAACAGTTATTTCTAAAAGGTAGAATTTCATCAAGTGGTTTAAATTTTATTTTTTATATTTTCTATCTTTTCCAGTGAACAAATATTATTAACAGGATAAAAAGAATATATAATAATGACAAAATAATTCCTGGTCTTTTCCTTCTATGACCTTGGAGGAAAAAGTCCCTCATTTTAAACCTCTGTTGCTTAATCAGTAAAATGAGTTACATGATATTTTTCATTTTTTTCAACTCAGTTTCTGATTCTAAATCTGCCACTTAACTACATACTCAAGTTCAATTTAAGTTAAAAAAGGGGGGGAAAGAAGGAGAAAGAGGAAGAAGGAAGTAAGGAGACCATCAGAAACACAAGATATTAAGTCTTCATTTTGTCCATTTTACACATTGTATAAAACTAATTTCTTTTTAAGATGACATGCTTTGTTCAAGGTAAGGTTCCCAACACAAATATTTATTCACCTTTGCTAATTGTCAATGTGCTGTAGGTTTATTCTAACTTTTAAATTGCATGTCATTAGCCATCATTGTTAAAGCAACAAGCACTGAGGATATTATAGATTACAGAAAACAAGACAAAAAGCTACGTCCAACATTCGGAGCCAACATTCAAGATGGAGAACACAAGCCAAGTATTAAGTGAGTAAATAAACAAGACAGAATGTTATAAAAGCTTTAAGAAAATGAACAAGATGTGATAGAGATAGCTAATAATGGAGAATGGACTATTTCACATAGGTTCATCAGAGGAGGACTCTGAGGAAGTAACATTTGAACTGAGACCTGCAGGATGAGAAGAAGGCAGCAGTGTGAAATCCAAAAGGAGAAACATTCAAGCAGACCACAGCAATGCAAAGGCTCAGAGGTAAGAAAGAGTTTGGCATGTTTGTGGAACACAAAGGAGGATGGTGTAAGAGCAATACTGAGTGGGAGAGAGTGGCACCAGATGAAATTAAAGACATAGGCAGGTACCAGATCAGATAAGTATCGGATAAGTACCAGAGTAAAGAGTTCAGATCTTATTCTAAACACCAATGAGAAGTCAAAACTTTCAAACAGAGAAGAGATGTGAACTTATTTACGTTTTGAAAAACCACTTTGATTTCTAGGTGATGTAATACAGAATTGTACACCTGAAATCTATGTAATTTTACTAACAATTGTCACCCCAATAAATTTAATTAAGTAATTCATTAATTTAATTAACAAATAAAATAAAGAAAGACCACTTTGGCTGTTGTAAAGAGAATATAGGAGGGCAAGAGTGGTACCTTGGAGACTTGTTACGAGACTAATGCAGAAGTCCAGGCAAGAGATTGATGAGAATCAGTAAGAAGACAAGATGGCAGTGAAGTTGGACAGAAGCAAATGGTTCAAATTATATTTTTTAAGGCACAATCTTCAAAATTTGCTGATGAGACTGGCTGAAATGGTGAGAGCAAAGAGAAAATCCAAATGGATCCTCGAGTTTTTCCTTGAGCAATGCGATGACTGGTAGTACCATTTACTAAGATGGGAAAGGCTAGAGGAAGGTCAAAATTTGAGGTGAAATACAGAGTTCTGTTTCAGACATGAGTTTGAGATGCTCATTATACCTCCTACAGCAGAAGGCAAAGGGGCACTTAGAAATCAAAGTCCCGAAATCAGAATAGAGGCCATGCTAGAGATAACAATTTTGAAGTCAACAGAATATGGAGAGTAGTTAAAGAAGAGTAGCCAAGATGGAGCATTGAACATTTAAGCACAGTAAATTTGAGTGTAGGAAAACAAAATCAATTATGTTAATTTATGTTCATGTAAAACACACTAGTATCAAAAATGCATAATTACATATTCATGATTTGTGGAAAAGTACATGTGTTATGAAATGCACATATTTGGGACTAAAGTATAAAACCTAGAATTACTATTAAGTGACAATCACAAAACAGTTTTACTCCCTGAGAGAAATACTAACTGACCTGTCTAATTTCTTACCAGCAATCACTTACTCATGAATAGAACTAGGAAAATCAAGTCAACAATATTCACTCTGAGCTCAACACTGCCCAGCCAAGTGTTTTGTCATAGGATATTATGGTTGCTAGGACTTCAAGCACAAAATCCCGACAAGTTTCTAAATAGCAGATAATTGCAGTGAATTTGTAATACTCTTCATTCTAAAAGCATTGCCATGTTTTGTGTGAACATTTATATACTACAAATGTTTAATATGCAAGTGTATATTAAATGTTTAAAAACGAAATGCAATTAGTTCAATTTGACAGATATATTTAATGATTCGGTAAGTTGTTTTTTTCTCTTATTTTTAGTAGCTACTGGTATTAATAGAAGAGATTTTCAAAATTTAAATTGTTAGACAACTTTGCAAGTCTTCACCTATACTACTACCCAGTTATTTTTTAAGTTTTCTTAAAAGAAATACATATAATGGTCATAAACATGTCACAATGGAATATAAGCTGAAAAGATTCGTTGGTTTACACTAAAATTTAGCATATTTATTATAATTAATTTTACATAAATCTAATACATTTGATAGTGTTTGGATATTTAAAATTTCCTTATTGAGCATCTTTTATGCCAAGCAATGTGCTAGGGAAATATGTGAAACACATCAAACACCATTCCTACCTCCAAAGACGTTAAGGTTTTGTGCCAGTTTCTGGTAATCAAAATTTGAATTTGATTACAGGTTATATTACTATAGGTCAAGAACTTATATGATAGAATATGGGCAAATGTTTTTATTTTGTTCCCTTTACTATGATAAAATTATTACTTGAGCAATAAATTTTAAAACATTTAACATCATGATTTCTCAGCATGAGTATTTCCAAAAACCAAGTCCTGAACTTCAAGGTCTCTGTTTCTGACAGATAATGTTATAATTGCACTGCACTAAAACATAGGTTGAACAATGCTGAGAGACAGAACGGCTGAAAAGTTAATAGCATGGACTCTGGAACCAGACTACCTGCCTTCATATGCTGGCCCTGCCACTTATCGTACTAGTTGCGTGACTTTAGGCAAGTTACTTAATCTCCCTGTGCCTCAGTTTCCTTATCTTTAAAATAAAGACAACTAACATATAAAGAATTCAAAAAGTGGTTGCCTGGACCTGGGAAGCTTAGTGACTGCTAATTGGTTTGGGGTTTCCCTTGAGGGTCATGAACATGTTCTGAGATCAGATGTTATGTCCATTCAATGTGATACTAACTTATGTGACCATATTGCTGATTCTGCAAACATTTAGCATGACAACTGAAACTAGTCAGCCTTCCAATAGCCTTAGCCCCACACATGAAATTTTTTAAAAAATGTTTTGAGATATTGGCTTCTGTTATTAGTAATATCCACATATGTGGCACACCTAACAAGGAAATGAATGTATTTAATAGTTCCAGATGAACGGCATTCACTAGCATAACTATGACCACGCTTACAGTTAAAATCCTGTGCAGTACAACTTGTTTTTCTTTTAAAGGAGGCTATACTTTTCTCAGCAGCCTCCTACTCACACTGCGTGGAGTCCTGGGAAAGCTTTGGAGACAAGTGTTTATCTCTTTATTGATGCGTGTACGAGGGAGAGCTTAGATCATCCCCCGATCGGGATTCCTTTCAGTACTTGCTAGCGTGGGATTTTTCTTGCCCACTGCGTAACCACCTTTTGGGGGTGAGAACAGAGTTTGTGGAAGGATAGTGACTGGCTGGATCATTGCTTAATGGACCTGCTTAAAAATCCCCTTTGGTTTCTTTAGAATATGTTGCAGATATTTTCTGAAAGTGTCTTGTGATCTTACCCCAAAACAATGTTTATTTGTCAATATGTTTAGTGGATGAGGAGTGGGACAGTGAATGTTCATGTGTTATGTGTGTGCCATGAATTAAAGGTATCGATAGATATCAAAAATGATATCAGCAACATCACAGATTTCTTTATTCTTTGCAGCTGAGGTACAGAGACATGAATGACACTGGATGGCACCACATCTCCTCACAGAAACTATAAGGAAAGGAACACGGCATGCCCTTACAGTGCTTATTTACACAGAACACCCTCGTTCGCCGTTTCCCCTCTGGCTTTTCTTAAACAAGCAATTTATTCTCAACAGTTTTAAATTTAAAATCAATATTTCTAATAAAATAGTTTTACACTTTTCATCTTTATGTGTGGACATGTATTGGAAGAGAATTCAAATGAGCTTAAGCGGTAAAGACGAGGCCATCAATAAAAAACATTCTAGCAATGAGATATTTCTATTTCTCTTTCAACACAAAAATATATATGAATGGACAGATCATGTAACTTTGATTCATTAACTCTATATTAAGTAGTAAAATTAGTTTCATGGGAAGAAAGTAAATAGATTGATGTTGAGTTAAAAAATGCATTTGGTAGTCTGCAGATCATTTAAGCAGTTTGCTCTTTTAAAGTAAGCACTGAGTACTCTTCATTGGTGGTCTGTCTGCTTCAGCAGAACATGCAGAGAAAATGTGCTTTGGAGACCAGGGACTTACAAGCATTCCTGAAGTTGCTCAATGTGCTTAACCTGAGATACTACTTAAATGATTCTCCATTAATTTGGGGAAGTGGGATGATAAATTTTTAAAACCACTAAAAATTACACAGGCCATACATGTTGTAGAAAACTCACAAAATACAAATAAGTGAACAAAAGGAATAAAAATCACAAATAAGTAAATGAACCAAAAAAATCACATACAGATGTGTCATTAATATTTTGTTATGTGTACTTATATTTTATCTGTGTGTGTTACAAAAAAATGATCGGGCTACGTATTTATTTTAATTATTTTGTTATGAATTGGTAATATATTTTGTAAGACAAAATTTTTAAAATCTACTAAAGTACACATTTTGAAGTCTAGCTTTCACTCATACCTCTGCTTTCCTTATTACCTTGACCCATTTTTATTAGATTCTTGTGTATCCTTCTACTGTTTCATTCTTTAAACTAAATTCCATTAAAAATTTTAAGACTTTTTTTTAGAGCAGTTTTAGATTTACAGCAAAATTGAGAGGAAGGTACAGAGATTTCATGTGTGTGTATATATATATATATGTAGAGAGCTAGGAACAAGCTCTCGCTTTGCCATCTGGACAAAAATACCATGGAATCCAAAAATTCTAAACGAAAACCTGGCCTTCCAGGTCATCTTGCTGATTTATCAGTCAAGGAAAGAGCATTGTAACAATTTGTTAGCTGCATGTATACCTTTTCAATATTTAGGCATATGATATTTGTGTTCTGATTTGTACTCAAGTTCCAACAGGGAAAATTACTTGTAAGTTCCACAAATTCTGTGAGAGCAAAGAAACTTCTTATTTCCTGCTATATGTCCAGGACCAAACACATAGTGGATGATATGTTAAATGAAAAAGGGGCCCCATGGTTAAAAAATGTTTGAGACATGCTATTTGGTGCAGTCCCCTCTGGAGGATTGACTGTGCAAATTAGCACTTGAAAGAATTTGAGAATCCAATAATATTAACCAAGCCCGTTCCCTCTTTTTTCCCCAGAGATCTTCTCAGATCTACTTTATGGTGAAAGACTTGTAGGAATTGCTCAAGTCAATGGCACATGTCAACCAGCCGACCTGGGGAGCATCACAAGACACCTGGAAAGGACATAAGGTACACTTAAATATGATCTCAGATAGAATCCAAATGGCACAAAACGCTAAGAAATATGTCGGATGCTCTTGAAGGAAATAAATATAAGATTTTATTTTTTTATGAACAAATCAAGAATTCAATGATAGCAAAATATCCATCTTTTTCTGGAATTTTTCTACCTAAGAATAGGCAGTTTTGAGAGGGATGGAGAGAGAGAGAGAAAAGTTACAAACCTATCATATTAAATGTACAGTAAAGGATAAATGTACTATAAACTTTTAATACTCATTCAACACCCCATGTATCAATTTAAAATGTATTTACTTCTGTTGCCACCAATATTGATTCAAATGCTAACTGATTTAGCGCTTTTCATTTAAGCATGGATCTGCATAGTACTTGTTAATACTTAGGCTAATTATGACTAACTCATAGTATCCATGCAAAGTAGAACAAGAAATTTATACTGCTCTAGATTTTTTTATTTAAACTGGAACTATAGAAAAAAGTGGGACTGTATATTATGTCTCTTATAGAAATAAACTCATTTAACTGTATCAAAGGATCTATTGGGTCATGTAACTGGAAAGGATATGGACACCATTCACCTCAGGAATAACTGAATTGAGAAACTCGACTCTCTCCTCTGTTCTACTTCTTTCCCTATCCCCTTCTCCACTCTCTTTATTCCTCTTATCCTCTAATCCTTTTTTCTTTCCCTTCATACCCTCCAACCCCATCCACAGTGTCTCGTCTCAACGTCTCTTTGTATTGCCCTCCTTTTCTTCAATTGTAGAGTTTCTTCCATAAATCAGGAATCCTAGGAGGAAACAGCTCCGAGTTATAGCAACACAGCTTAGAAATCCCAAAGGACAGAATATCTCAGCTTTCTGTGTGTAAAAACTCAAGGAGAGAGGTCTGATTGGCCTAGCTTGGGTCACGTGTCCCCATTAGCTCAATTGCTAACTTAGGAAGATATGCTATTGTTTGATAGCACCCCCTATCAACCTCCCCATCCCATCATCAGGTGAAGTAAATCAAAACAAGGCAGGTACTCTTACTGGAAGGGAGTAAAGTGATGCTTGACATAGAGAACTTCAGTTGTCCCAGAGTGTAAACGTTAAATTTTTGGACAGTAATTTGGCAACATATATCAAGACCCTGTAAATTCATGATGGCAATCTATGCTAAGAAAAGAATTCAAGCCCAGAAGTCATATGTGTCAAGACGTATACTATATCATTTATATGCCAAATATTGTGCTCAATCTAAGTGCCCAGTTAAAGGAGAACACATAGGGAAATTATAACTTCACAGTAGAATATGATATTGCCATAATGAAGTATACTGCCTGCTGCTTGGAGCCTGTCTGCTCTGACCTAAGTGCAAAAGCAAACTACAAATCTACAAATACAATCCTGGAAAAATGAGTAGATAGAAAAGGAAACAAACGAACAACTCTAAAATGTTAGTCGAATTTGGGTAGTGAGGCAATGGGTGATCATTTATCCTTCATATATATTCTCCTGTCATATTTTAAAGGTTTTTATATTTACCATATTGCCTATAACAAACGTGTATAATTTTAATGATAAAACACCATTAACTTCAAGGTTTGATAAAAGATAAGACTCAAGCATTTAAGTATCAGATGGGTGTTCTTTGAACTTCTCATCTTCCCAAGTTTACAAAGTGTTTCTCAAAATCAGTCACTCGTTTCAAAATATTACTGCAAATTGTATAGATTCAATGGCTTTACCTACTCTAGGGTGAACAAACTGCAAAAAAATATGCCGAATGGGGTACAAGGTAGCCAATGATAAGGGGAAGGAATACTTCCCTAATCTAAAATCTGTGCTAGCTAGAGATAAAACATCATTAGGCAGCTATTTCTTTAGGGATGAATTTAAATTGTGTAGAAGAGAACTGAAACAGCTGGGTCTGTTTCGATTAAGGCAAGGCCTAGCGGCTGTCTCCCCTGCCCTACACATCCCTCACACCTACCTATGCTTTGCCCTGTGCTCAGACCTCGCCTCCCCCACTCCCAGCCCACACATGTCCCTCTCCTCGCCATTGTGATTCACACCACTCTTCAAGTTCTACTCAGGAAGATGAAAGTCGTTAAGCATTATCTTCCAGGCAAGAGGTCAATAAGGCAGGATGGGGCAATAAGGGAGTGGCAGCTTCAGAGACCCAGGCACACACAGCAGCTGCCCCAGCCTAGCTATGCTACTGAAACAGAATAGACGAGTTCCCCACCATGGTCTCTCAGAGTTCAGCCTCAGTCAGCAAAATGAAAAACTGCTTTGCAACTAAGTCTGATGGAGGTTCAAATACAATGGTTAATGTTTGTCATCACTTATTTTGCTTTTGTGTTATCCTAATTGAAAAGACACGTAATAAAGGTCCCTTGTACCTAAAGGCTAGTACCAACTATACTGCAAACTTGCTATGTGACCTCAGATAATTCTCTTCATCTCTGCTCCTATAATATGAGGAGTTTGGACAAAATCATCTCTCAAAGTTCTTTTGGCTGTAACATTTTATTATTTGCTGGAAGTCTTTTTACAAAGTCTTACCTACTGTACTTGAAGATATAGGATACAGTAAATCCAACATCTTTTGTTACTGCTTGCTAACTCTCTTTCCCTTGGGTCCTTCTCACAGGATGAATTTGAACCTTTTCAGTTTACCAATGTGCTTATTATATATACTAAGCCTTTAAGCTCAGCTATAAAATCAAAATGTTGGTATTAAAAACAAAAAGAATCACTTTCATTTAACATTTTTACAGAAAATTTTTAGCTGCTAAAATGTAGGTATATGCTTGAAATTTCAATAACCACTGTCATGTAAAATAGGTTTCAGATAAAATCTGTGCTAAGGAGAAAAGAAAGAGTTTTGAAGAGGGGATTTCTTATGAGGAATAGGATGTATTGGAAGAGAGAAGAAGTGAAAGAAGGAAGGAGGTCGTTTACCTTTAGATAATAGGGGGACAGACTTTTTAAAACCAAATTACTAAAGTCCAATTAAAACTTTTATCATTTGTGTTTGAAAAATAAAAGCTGGGAAGTCAACTTCTATCATTTTTTATAGCATGCATGTCTGTTAAACTCCCCAGACAATAAATAGAGATCAAATTACCTTTATTACACACTCTTATGCCCTTCAGCTCTGAAGTAGAGCGCCCAGCTCCTGGAGGGTCCTCAAATCTCTGCATCTATACAAAAGCTCGCAGGCTCCTGGGTCTGCTGAGTACCTGTTTAAAACCTCGCTGTACCTCTGTACTCTCATACATAAAGCTTAGTAAACTGTTTTATTGCTTATGTCAGTGTGTGGCTTTGTTTGAGTGTATGAAGTATAACTGAAGACTTGAGTCTCTACACATCCCTACAACAGGAAAGGGTGAGTTAATTAAAAGCTTAACTAATTCTCCTCACCCGACTTCCACACTGCCTTTTTTGTGGCCTGGCTCCCAGCCAAGTCCTGCAGGGCTGCCACTGCCAAAGCCAGCTCCCCAGCTGCTGAGAAATGTGGGGCCAGATTAGACAGTGGCCAGATTATTGTATATTAAAACAAATAAGAAATAGATTTTAAAGAGATAACTGAGGCTTTTTGACATGCGATCCTTGTCTTAACGTTATTAATGCTACGAGGTTCTCATCTTGCAAAATGATCACAGTTCACATCACAATTGTTAAAGTGTAGACTGGCTGTTTCTCCCCAAATACAACATTTTCCCCAAATATTAAACTGATGCATTTTGCAAATAATAAAAGGGAAACGTTTTTGAAGCAGTAGCACAGAAAATACATACAGTTACCTAGCACCACAAAAAGAGAAAAAGAGAAATGTTGCCCAGTTCACAACCTCAATTACTCAAAAATGTATTGATTCTAAAAATAAAACTATACCGTCTTTGTAAAATAAGGAAAGGAAAATGTTTTCTAATATCCTGCTTTCTAGAAATCAAAAGAAATTATCTTTTCTCAATAAAGGGATAATGAGCAGAATATTGCTTTCACTCAGCTAAGAATGTTTACAATAAATGTGCATAGACCTCAAATTCTAGAGCAAATGTATCAAAAAGTACGTTAACTAAAATGGCAAATGCATGCAAAGTTCAATGGCAAAACGGAATGTTACCTTGAACGTCCACTAGAGTTATCTCATTTCTCCACTTGAACAAATAATTATAGTTTTAACATAGGCCAAAACAAGCTCTGAAGAGAAGTTCTTCCTCTGCCTGTCTCAGGTCCGGGTGCATATTGCAGGAGTGAAGGAAGAATGGGTTAGTGCAAATCATTGTCCGATGAAATATAATTCGTCGCTCCAGCTTTTCTATTGCCATAGCACTCTGGATGTCACCCCACAGCTCTCATCATTTTCTTCAGGTGTCTTTCTCCCCCCAAATCTGTAAACTTTTAAAGAATAAGACATGTCTTTTAGTCTCAGCATCTTTCAAAATACCTGAAACTCAATGAAGTTTTGTTAAATTAATGATTTAAATGTTTAATGTACTAATTAATATCGTAATTCCAGGAATCTTGATGGAGGGGAAAAGCATCATGTATGGGGAACACAGGTCTCATATCTCATCAAACCATGAATATAACAGCAAATTGCAATGACGTCCAGAATACAACTTCAATCCTAGAGTCATACATGAAACCCCAAAAGCATACAGGAAACTAGAGAAAAATACTCTGTTCATGTCACTCCTATGCATCCATTTACAGTGTCATATTTTGAACTACCTTCATGCTGAACTTCTGCCTACCTAGGACATCGAAAACTAGTTTCTCAGTGTCAGCTTATCAATATCCCAGAAGTCTAGCATTCGCCTTGTTTCTGCTGTTTCTGCTAGAAGCCTTGGTGCCTACCTAACCAGTTCTATTTGGCTGCGATTTAAATCTTAGCATTATATTGCTACAGCCACTGCTAATATCTTAGCATTATACCCCTATAGCTGAAGCAGCATCTGTTTCACGTTCCCCTAGGTACATTATAACCACTTAGGATAGCCTAGAATGTGAATTATTTTTTATCTTCAATTTCCTCAAGAAATATAAGATGAACTTATACTTAAAATACTAGGGGGAAACTACACTTTTATGGGATTAATACATTGAAACTAGAAATGACATTCTCAGCATATCAGCTTATCTCTTTCTAGACTTTTCAGGATTATCCTTAAATGCATAGGCATCTTCAAATAATTTATACATCATATTATTAACAAATAATTCTCTGACATGATAGATAATGATTATTTTCTGAATTTTGTAGATAAAGTAATTGAGAGAAACAAGGTGATTTACCCAAGTTCTCATAAAAATAGAAAAATTAACATTAATACACTAAACACCCTTATTATCATGACTCTTACTTACATCCTCCCATAAAGGATTTGAAGTCACACACCATCACTGGAAAGAAAAAGAGCTAATATTTGTGAGTGCCTAAAATGTGCTAAACACTGTACTAATAGCTCAGATAAAATTAAAACATTGAGGAAAGTAGTATTGGTCTCATTTTACAGATGAGAATAGTAAGACACTGACAGATTTCTTTTTCCAGGACCACATAGCTAGGAAGTATTACAATCCTAATTTTTTAGAATTTGAACCCAGGTCTATCCAAGTCCAAAGCTGACGTATGTCATTTCCTCTCTAGTATGCTGACATAGGAATAATAAAGCACATAATCCAATAAATAGGTAAATATAAATACATAAATACATAAACAAATGAAAAGCAAGTTATAAAAGGCTGGAGAACAAGAATATAAATATTCCCAAAGTCTATATACTGAAAAAAATCTATTACATTTTAACCCAAATCTTAGGCTCTAACTATTAGCCAAGGCTAAGTGGGAAATTGCCAGGGTAGCGGCCCTTTTTATCTAATAAAAAGAAGACTACTGGTTTATCAAGAAGAACAAACAGCTTACAAGTTCCAAGAAAGATTTCTTGTGTAGGTCACAAATTGAGCCTCAAACAACAGAATCCATTTTCTCCACAGCAGTTATTCAAAGATTGCACAGATGCCACTCACATGGCTGTTTCTGACATGGATGCACTTCTATAGCCAGGTACAAGCAAACCCAAATAGAGTGCTGCTCGCATAATTGGGGAAAAAAGAATGAGATAATGGCATCATACAAAATTTTAACTCTCAGATCATTAGCTCTGAGTCTTCCCGTCTCATCCCATGTTCATTAGCAAAACATCTGTCCGATATAACTAAGAAAGAACCTGCCACCTCTGCCAAAACAACTGGTTATTCTTTATACCATTTAGCCTGTCAGTCAGTCAGTCAGTCAGTCAGTCAGTCAGTCAGTCAACCAGTTGAATGCCCACCAGGTGCCAAGTACCATGCTCGGTACAAGTGAGCTCAACAGATCTGGCCCACTTAAATGAAGTTCACACCCTGGGTGGAGGAAACAAATCGCCTAGTCACATAAAGATTCAAATTCCAGTAAGTGTTAGAAAGGCATTACAAGTGCTAGAAGAGGCAGTCACAAGGAGAGATGACATAGCCTAGACTGGAGGCAGGGAACAGGTTAAGAAATGAGTCCCTGAAAAAGTAGCCGAGGAGCTCAGATTCGACTGCATGTGTTAACCACTTCATTTGCCGTCCAAATTAGTCAATTAGGTATGTGTACACACCAAGTGGAGACCGAGAAGTGCACAAAGAAGCCTAACATATACATACACATCTTTGAAGAAGTTTAAATTCAATTAGACAGAAGAGACATGTACACATGAGAAGTTAACAATACAAGAAAGTATTAGAGAAGCATCAGATAAGAGGCACAAATAACAGGTAATGGGCAAAGGAACTGATAAACCATTAAGGACGGGTGCAAGCCAGTTTTCAAGTGTTTTTGACTAAATCACACAGTACGAAATGCATTTTACACCGTGGCCTAATATAAACACACAGATATAAATAAAACTAAGTTTCATGAAACAAAACATGTTCTTACAACATGTGGTGCACATTGCTTCTATTCTATTTCGTATGTTTCTTGACGCTGGTCACAGCCCACTAAACGAAGTTCTTTACCCACCAACGGGTCTCAACCTAATGTTTGAACCTTCTGTTACATAAAAAATTTCTACACATACTAAAGCTCCTTCACAAAGATAAAAGGAAATCAGGAAGTAAGTTTCACTTCCCACAAAAAGTGGTCCAAGCCCGCATGACCTCTGACTCTTTCGCACCACTCACCCTGCTTCTTCTCATTTCTAGTCACAGCCATTTCTAGTCACTAGCAGGAAGGAATCCACACCCAGCATGTAGCTACACCACGTATTTCCATTATAACCTTCTCCACGGCATTGTTCCCACTACTACATTCTACCATCAGCAACGGCACCAGCCTGATTCTTAGTCGAAATGTGTGAAGCTTCCTCACAGGAGGATGAGTGAAGATTAATATCAGAGCTATGACCAGACCAAAAGTCCAGATCCAACCTACATTTCAAGACCTAAGGCTACACATAAATGGGGAACTTACCCATTAATTCAGTATGTTTCTTCAGAGGCATTACTTGTAGGCCCAGTTCAGTTTTCCCAGGTCAGTCCTTTTAGAATTGATCAGACCTCCAGTTACTGAAGACAGAAAAGCACATATCATGCAGAGTAGGCTGCCACTTTTCCATGAATTCTGTGGTAATCCCTCACCAATACCCACCAATGTTAATAAATGTTTCATCCCGGAAAGCGATCCTATTCTTTAGTTATGCCTCTCTGAAATACTTCGTTTCATTACATATAGAGTTAACAAAAGCCTCACAACAATCTGACCTATAGATGTAGCCTAAGAGCCTAAGAGGAACAGTCCCATGAACATCAACTTCAGAAATACCCCGTAGATGCTTCCCAGTGTTCTTTTGTAAAGGAAGAGATAGTTGTTTAAAAATAAGATGTTAACTCAAAACTATCTTCTGAATCAGGCAGAGAACAGGTTAAGAGATGCATCCATTGCGTTTATCGATCCAAATGATGCTAATATATTTATTGATTAGGTTTTAAAAATTAAAACCCAAATTGATAAACATACTTCTCATTTCACCCTATTCAATTACAAGCCTCCATTAAAAATCTGGAGGAATGGTTGTCTTCCTCCGCCGATAGGCATCACTAATGTTCATAATCCGGGAAGTAATAGAGGAATTCCTCAGCTGACACACATGTCACTGTATTTCACAAGCACCTGCTAACCTACCCTAGTACCACCATCACCAGGGGAGATTAGAACTGCCTCTGGGTCTAGTCTGGCTCACTCTGGGGGGTTTTGTTTGATGTAATCTAAAGAGTACTGATGCGAAAAAGGCATCTGATGCTAATGCTAGCATAGAAAGGAGATGCATGGTCACCTCTGTCTGGCCTTAACTATGTCCCCTCCATTGGGCAGCCATATCTCTAGAATTGGCATTCTCCCTAAAATGAACCTTCAAACCTGAGTAAGCCCCAATTTTAGGACTGTGGCTCTTCTAAGCAAGCATAAGAGGGGCTCTGGCAACCAGACCATGACAGTTATCTATGGGGTTTTAGAGACTAGAGGACCTGTTGTGAGATTTGAATCAGATCTGATCATTCTTCTTTCTCTAATGTCAAAGATGGTGGTTAAATAGCATTTACATTTTTAAACTTCCACATAACAGGCTAAGACGGGACTGCTTAGCCTATTTTAATGGTTGGGAGGGAAATGAGGCTTATTTATGAATTAGTATATTTGCTGTCCTACTACGTGCCTAGTTGTTGATGGGTCAGGGCTGGGAAAGGCAAATTGCTACTGTTACATCTTTTTGTCAAAAGGCGAGTTGTTTTCTCTGGTTCTGCACGGGGTAACTTGTAAAATTTCCATCAGGAAAGGCTGGATTTGGATTCCACGGGGTGGCCTTGGATGGGAGTCAAATGAAGCCCAGTGAATCACTCTCAGCTTGTGATTCACGGGGGCAAAGGCGCTCGGTGACTCCGCCTAAGGCCTCGGCCCAAGTGGGCGGTGAAGGCACCTCCAGGGCCTCCTGGCTCCGGTTTGGGAGAAAGGACGACAAAGGCCTAACGGCAGCTGGGTGGGTGGGAAGACCAAGCGGCGGCTGCACTCACACCACGGCTGGGGCGCAGTCGGAAGGCGCGGGCGTGGGCTGCGGGGCAGGGACCGCGGCGACCCTCGAGTCCTTACGGCCTGGGAGGGGGCCCCGGGAAGAACCTGGCGCCCGCCAGGCGTTCGATCAGTGGGGCGAGTCTGTGGCTCCCGAGGCTCTGGACGCCGGAGATGGCAGCCGCGCTGCGCCTCCCGAGTGCAATTTTGACCGGTGTGTCCCCGGTCGGCCGCCTAAGGCCACAGCTAGGAGGGAAGAGAGGCCAAAAGAGAAAAAGGGGATGGGGTGGGGGAGGGGATGGGAGCGAAGAAACGGTGTCATTTCCACCAACTGGGCTCTTTCCTGACCCAGCCGCTCATCTGTCACCGCTGTCTCATTCCTGTTATTTACATCTGTCTTTAGCATTCTAATTACTCGCTTTATTACTTTAGCCTGGAGGAATCCTGTAAAAAACAACGGAGATGAGGATTCTACCACACAATAAAACTGCCCAAAATCCCCACTGCACATTATACAGAGCACTTGAGAATATTTGTGCTGTTATATGACCTCAATATGTCCTTAGATTGATCTTATTATATCTTTCTTTCTCCCTTCTGTTTCTCCCTGTGTATGTAATGAACTCTTTTAAGGTGTGAGTGCAAGAATAAACTGTTCAGCAAATGACGAAAATGAGATTGTTCATTGAGCGGGAGGTAAAAGGACTAGTGGGGGCATCCAGAGTAGAGTTTGAGTATTTGGACCACCCCCCACCCATGTCCAGTTCTTAAACTCTTAGTTTTATTTTTATTTCAGTCAGATAAAGTAGAGACATCTTCACACACAAGCGTGGAAGGCTGAAAGAATCTTGGAAATTTAGAGGAGAAAATAAAATGCCTAATGTCTTTAATTATCCTGCATTAATCTCTGAGTCCCCAGAAGGTCTCAGGAGGGGAAGTGAATTTAGAGTAGAGATAGAAGTGGGGTTCAAAAATCATAATGGTTTCAATGTTTTTATTTTAATGTAAGATCTAGAAGTGAGGGGGGTGCACAAAAATCTTACTAAACCCCTGATAGCAGGATTCACAGATACACTCAAGACTCAACTCCAAAGGAGGCTAATACAACCTGCCAGAAAATCCAGGACAAAATGCAGCTTTCTAACTGTTATTTATTCCTGCTAGTGGAATTATTGTTGCACTCAATTGCAATTTTCTGGCTGTGCTAATGGTTTTCTTTATTATGTTACACTAACAATCTCCTCCAGAAAGAAAATGACAAAATATATGGATTTTTAGATAAATAACTGAGGTAATTTATTGGCCTTTATGCTCTTCTGATGGTATGGTTGATAGATAATGTAATAATATGTACATAATTAAGCGGGTTTACTGTACCTCAGTCAAAATATGGTCAAGGGCAGTATCTCCATCTTTAGGCCTATAGTTTTCTCAATGGATATTTACTTCCTCCACCCTGTGGAATAAAGGGCAGACCTCCGGAAGTTCTAAAGAAGGGGTGGAGGCGTGAAAAAGAAAAGGGAAAGGAAACAGGTAAATTCTCTCATAAAGGACCTTAGATCAGGGTCTATTTTTCTATATTCCCCACCCCTTGTCATGAGGTTCAAGGAGCCACAGTAAATATGAGTTGGAAAAAAAGGAAAAAAGAAACCCAAAACATTGAAGGTAAACACAAGTCTTCCCAGAAAAATAAATGACTTACACACATGTCAGGGAGTGGGGCTTCAAAAACACCTTTGGAGGACCCAAGACCTGCTGTCAAGGAAACATGAGGGTTTTCTGGGAAATCATGAATTGTGAACTTGGTCACCAAATGCCCCCTTGCCCTGGCTTCTGGAGGTTGCCCATTCAAGGCATGGTGTACTTGCTCTTCCAAACTCATCTAAATTACATCAATAACAGAGCGCACTCTTTAATGAGCTCTCAACTTTAAAGACTTGAAGGATATTAACAAGCCGCTTGACAAATGGTGCTTAGAAGCACATTAAAGACGCTGCTAATGGAGCGCATAATGACGGCTAATTTTCGATCAGATATAAATTAGAGCCCCAACAGTTATTTGCCTTAAGGACTTTATGTAAATGATTCTGTTCTGTATAAACTGAAAAGCGAAGAGAGCCCTGCCATTTTGGCAATCCTTGTGGATATGATTAATAGATCTGCAACAGAATTGGGCAGAGACAACTGATGGCATTTCCACCTAAAAATCAGTGTGTTTAGGTAGTAAACATGCTATCTTCTAGTCCTATGTGCTGCTTCTTCAACCAAATGAGGAACAATGCCCTTGGCATCTCCTGCATGGGCGTAAAGAGGTTCACAAAAGAAGAACATCCAGGCTCATCCCCGTGAGACCTGCACCTCCCACCAACACACGCAGAATAGCCACAACTCTGTCCTTCACTGGGACCCAAATCCGCAGTATATGCTCCCTAACCCCCTATCCCTGCACCACCCTCAGACACAGACAACTTGACTGGGATCTAAGCTCTACTGATCACTTTTTAGAATCCTCTCACTGTGAAATCGCTTGAGATCTCATTCCTAGCTTTGTACACAATTCAGGTTCTGCAAGAGTGGGCTGGGAAAGGGATAGGATTGGGAGAAGGAAAGGGAGGAAAAGGAGGAGGGAGAGAAGAGGAAGGGGGAGGAAGGGCAGGAGAGAAAGATGATGATGGTAGTGGTGAGGTGGGAAGGAGAAAAGTGGAAAAGAATTTGAGAGCTGAAGGAGTTCAAATAGGAAAGGGTGGAGGAACTTTAATACCTACCCAGTTTAAGTTGGAGGAGACATTTGTGGCTTTGCTTTTTTATTTTCCTTCTACGCCTCCCACATTATAAGTGTTAAGTCTCAAGTCATCAGAGTCTATGAAAGGGTTTAGGGATTGATTTTTAAAATTGATTTCCTTCCAACCTATTCCTGCTCTGATGCTTAATGGGAAGCCTGGAAAAGGAGTTACCCTACGATGGTGTTACCTGCGTCCAGTTTCTGCTTTATCACGTCTACTTGGCGTCAGCTGGGACAAACGCCCTGTGTAACACTCAGATTGCTTAAAGCTGTGCTGGATGTAGTTTCAGACACAGCATCCTTTCCTGAACAAGGGTAAATAGTTTGTGTAAGAATGAGTTTTCAAAACCTGGAAAACCATCTAACTCTCACTTGTCAATGGTTTATTAGGAATTACAGACAAACAAGAATTCAGCCTTTCTGCCACCGAAAAGCCAAGCATTACTACATCTCAGGGTACTTTTCTCTGCCTTACACATGCAAGCTATATATGGATTTGTGGGGATCATTTTTATAAGCAACTCATGGGCAATGTTAAAGTTGATACAGAAATCCTGCCTCAATCAGAGAGCTACCAGTGACACCAGCTTCTAAGATTTCCTCGTCCAAGCCATTTGAGAGATGAGAGTAATGAGAAGAGGGCAGGCAGGGGGAGCGGGGGAAGGGACAAGGAAGGGTGAGGGGTTGAGCATTGAAGACATTCCTCCTAGACTGATTAAATCATTTTATCTTGCAGTAACTGATACCTAATAGCCAGGAGTTGAATGGTGGAGAGCAAGGATGCTTCTTACTGTGATTACTGAGTTCTGAAGTAGTTTTAAATTGGGGGACAATAAATACAATCGTTCTCATCTTCCATTAAATCTGTCTACTCCTCCCTCCAACCCTTCTTCCCAATTCCATGCACTTCTAGCACCAAAGGCACATGTGGGGACCATCTGGACATCCCCACCAGTGTGGGGTTCTGTAGCAATGGGAGCAAGCAGAAAGCACAGCCTCGCCTCTCATTTTGTCTGACAGCAAAATTCTGCTCCTCTCTGTTCTCCACTGGCCATTTGCCGCTCCGTGCTGATACTAGATACTGGATTGTAAAAACTATTTTTCCAATAATAAAACTTAGAGCTATGTTACTAACAAAAGAACAAAACTGGTCTCACTCAGTTGAAAGAGGAAAAGTGGTTGAGCTTTTCAGAATGAAAAGCAGCGTTTGCTACCTTTCAACTCAGAGAGCTTGATTTGATTATTCTTCCACGTTTCCCTCCTGCCCAGTACAGTTCCTGTCACTTTTAGGGAATTTTGCGGTTTTATTTACCGTATTACCAAAACTAGTGGCCAGTTATACAGGTACGTGGCTTCTCTCCTGAGAACCCCCTCTCTCCTTGAGAACACCTATTGACAAGTGGCTGGTCTGGTTTCCGCCTGCCATGCCCTTTCTATTTTATTATAGCTCCCTTTTCTTTTACATGGCTCCCCTGTCTAGATAGGGAGGGGACAGATGTGGTCATCCTGTGTATTGCTTCTCCCCGGGGAAAGGTAGACATCACTCTCCTATTAACCACGAACCCATCTCCCCTTCATACTCCCTCTTTTTTCTTGTTCAAATTCCAAGTGAATCCCAAGGGTGGGGGGAATTGTC
The DNA here is from genome assembly GCF_036562045.2 of Rhinolophus sinicus. Taxonomy (NCBI): domain Eukaryota; kingdom Metazoa; phylum Chordata; class Mammalia; order Chiroptera; family Rhinolophidae; genus Rhinolophus; species Rhinolophus sinicus. The sequence continues at coordinate 109,226,971 of NC_133757.1, forward strand.
TTACAGAAAAGGAAAGCAGCATGAGGGGGGAAAATCAATGAAATGATTTAGGAAATGGAAGAATGGGCCCCTCTGACAATACTGTAATTAAAAGCTCTCAGGGCTGCAAAGTGAAAAGTTGATGAAATAAACTGCAAGTTGCCCACCAATTCTTACCTAACCCATTTAGGACCATTTCAGGGAAGTTAGAGGCTTAATTAAAGGATGTGAGCCCCACGGGATCTTTCTCTCAGAAGAAATCCGAAGTTCTAGCTCAACAGTCAGGGGCTGGGCTCTCTTCCCCACTCACCCTCTTCCCCAAAGACCAAAGACTCAGGAGGTGGAGGAGAAAGCAGTTGCCTTCATTCTAGTTCCAGGTGAGGAAGTGGTCACTCCAGATACTGAGACGGAAAGTTAGCTAGCTCGGGTGTTTGGTTACTTAGAACCTCTGCGTTGGCACCAAAATAGGACTTAAGACCGGTAGCCAGACTGCCCCCTTTGGAAGTCACCAGGAAGCCTAGTAGCGCTCAGAGCATAAAGTCCTGAAGCCTAATTCCCAAGGGAACCCTGGATCTACTTCTCACCCCTCACCCCTGCTACAGGTCTGGTCCCAGGTACTCCCTAGAAGTCACAAACTGCTTCCACCTTTGGAGTGCAAGGTGCTGCCGCCAAAAGACACCGTGTATGGGATCTGTGGGAAGGCAGGAAGGACACCTGTGGCAAATAGAAGGTCAAAGCCCGTCAGGTGCATTGAAAAAAGACGCTCAGAGGTGAGTCTCAAGCACCTTCCCAGGTGAATCACGTGTCTTGACTAGATACAGAAGGAGAGATTTTGAGTGAGTTTGAAAAGTGTCACCAAAGAATCCTGCCCCTGGGACTGGCTCTGAGTGTGCCTGTGCATTGTTTGTAACCATCCACGTCTGTGTTACCCGGATGACGAGTTGCGAGGAAAATGCCATCGAAGTAGAGCATCTCCGCTCTCTTCCCGAGGGTGGCTTCACGCCAAGCCCGCGGGCGCCGTTGCACTCTGGCCAGAGGCGGCCTCCTCCAAGCTGTCAAGTAATTTGGCTCAGGCCGGTTCTTAGCGCACCTTTAAACACAGACATTGCTTTTGCGACTGCGGCTGGCCTCAGACGTCTCTGTCCACCGAGACTGAGACACCACACCACACCTCCACCCTCCCCACCCCACCCCCGGTGCAAATAATAAAAGCCCACGGGCTTATAACCAGGAAAGCAAGAGATCAGGATTGGAGCACCAATCCTGGCCAAAGTCCCAAGCTTTCCTGGGAAATCTTACCCTTACTTATCTGGGCCCCAGACTGTTGTTGAACTTAGAGCCTAAGGTGACTGTTTTTTTCAAAAGGAAGGACCCCTCTCCCCCACGCGCACCTTATCACATCACTCACCAGGCCAATAACTACCCAAACCAAGACCTACTCTATCTCTGGGAGTCAAGGAGGCTCCACTCTGGTTGGCCAAAATGCAGATATGTAGACTGCCATTTAGCACAGCCCCGGTGGCACATGGGAAAGCAGGACTGTCTGACCCTGGGTGTATTAACCCTCCATCTCCCGAGGAGCCCACCAACCTGAGTGTCCCTCATTCCAAGAATACAAACACTGCCCCAGCCACTCACCCAGAGTGTGTTGATTTAAGCTTTTCAGTCACTTACAAACCCATCAGTAACTTGGCTTTTTAAAATCAAGTCCCGTTGATTTAACAGGACTGCTTTGGCATTTTATAAGAATTCCAGAAACCAGTTGGCTTCTTTCAAAATTATTGGGTACATACTTTTCATTTATTTGTTGCCTCAAATTACTCAGGGAAACCTAGAAGCTACAAGAGAACCCCCCCCCATCAAAAACAAACAAACAAAAAGACACTTACCAATATACAAAAATAAGACTTTGAATGTGCTCCCAAGGTCCATAAAATGGGAAGATTTGGAGAAAGAGGAAGAAGTAGTGTTTCTGAAAAATTATAACAAAAATTTAAGAACCACGACCCACTATGGGAGGGCGAGGGGGGGAGCAAGCTTCTGTTAGCTGCAGAGAAGTCTGGGGATGGGGGAGGGCGCTTGCTTTCCGCCGAGTGACAGCTGGAATAATGGCTGCAGATCCAGTGCAGGGGTGGGGGCGAGTGAGGCTGGGGGGGCAGTAATTACTAGCCAGGCTCACCCTCCTCCCTACTTTAGAGGGAACTCGTTCTTTTTGCACGTCCAGCTGCGCGCTCAGCTTGCTGCTCGGCCTCGGGGCATCCTGATGCTTGAATGGGGATGGGGGTGCGTGCCAGAGGACTTTAAATCGAGGTTCCTAAAAGGCTTCTGAACTAGATTGTCCCCAAGGTCCCATCCTTGCATGGCTGTGAAGCAAAGGAAGGCTAAGCAGAGACTTCTCCGAACCCAGCAGCCCCCAACCACTCGGCCCGCATTAAGAAACCGGCAAAAAGTCGGGGGCAGGGGGGTGGGGGGGCGATGCCGAAGTGGGTAACAGCCCAGGAAACGGTGATCCATCTGATCTGGCTGCACGAGACTGAAATCTTTCCCCACGGATTGAAGGGATAGCGAGGCCAAGTCCCTGCCCACTCCCACCACCTCGCCTCCCGGCCCACAAAAGCGCAAACCCTCAGAAGGCGCACTACCTCCCTTGGGCCGCAGAACCCTGAAGTTAAGCGTACGCCAAGGGATCCGCGCAGAGAAGGCGGGGAGGAGGGGCTAGGGGTAGGGGCTAGGTTCTCCACCTCCTCCCGCCGCCTCCCTCCCGCAGGCTAGAAGCCTGTTGTAGTCTGGGATTTCTTTTTTCAGAATAATTGATGGGTCCGGTTCTCCAGAGCTTTCCCGGTGAGAGCGCGGCGGACCGCGCTAGAATTTAAATAGACGTGATTAGTAAAATGTAAGGGGGCGAGGCGCCCGGGCCTCTCTTTCTCGCGGGTTCCTGGCTATGCGCCTTGGAAGGCGCCTGCTCCCGGAGGCTCTAGGGGCCACGCGGGGCCGCTGACGCTCGTCCAGCGGGGGTGGGCGCTCTGCTCCCCACCCCCCAACCCTATGGACTCCAAACCTTCCCCACCCGCCTCTCACCAGCGTGCACCCCAACCTGGAGGAGAGGGGAGTTGGGGCTGGCACGCAATCCAAAGCCGGCGGTGCAGAGTGATAGTAAGCAGAGGATGGGTGCGAGGATCAGGTAGCACGAAGCATTAGCCTCGAAAAGCAAGGAAAGCCTCTCGGTGATCGCTGTCCCCGTGCCCTGCTTCTCACACTCACTGTTCCCTTTCTCTACCTCCGCCCTCGCGGGTACTCCTGTCTCCTGACTGCAGAGCTAGTGCAGCCAGGGCCGCGGAACTCAGGGCTCTTTCACTTACCCAAAGCGCTAAGAAGGTCCCCTCCACAAAGAAGTGACCTGGGCTGGAGGAAAGCCTTCGCCTTCGCTCTTTCTAGCATCCTTATTTCATGGATTTGTTCCTGAAAAGGGGGCTGTGCATTCTTATAACATCTACAGCCAATTAATATTGCATTAACTCTATTTAAAAAACAAAAACAAAAGCACCAGAATAGTGCTTCCTATCAAAGCCATCTATTATTCACGGAAATGTAATTGGAGACCTAAGAGACGTGTGTTACCGGCCAATGGAGGAAAACAGAGTCGTGACAATATTTCAGAAAGGAAGGGGATCCGAGGGTATCTAATATTTAATTTCAAGTCTGTGGTTTTCTAATTCGAGATTAAAAGCAGTCACGTCTTTGAAGCCAGACAGTTGGTATAAATGTACAGTTAAAATATTCTATTCCACAGTCCCTAGACAGAGCTCTCTGCTCGTCCCAGGCTTCATTAAATTTTTATTATCATCCCAGACTAGAGCAGGGAATGAGCGGAAAGACTGTCCATCTAATTGCAATTGATAAAAAAAAAAGCTCTTAGATCCCCCCTCATTTTAATATATTAACAACAGTTTTCTTCGTATGTCCAGTCTTCCCTAACCCTGTGATACACATAATCACATTATCACACAGATACATTTTCTACTTTCCAATAGGCACCAGGCTTGGCTGTCTTCTCTGCCCTTTGAGAAGGCCTGGGGTGGGGAGGTGGGGGTTGGTGGGAGTGAAGGGAGACAGGGTACTGGAGGCTGGCTTCAAAAAGTGATGCTATATGAAAAAAAAAATAAGTGACATCAGTTCTTGAAGCATCTGGCGAAAGATCAACAAGAGACAACATTTGCACTAAGCTGGTTCTTCCTGTGGCAAGATGAAAGCATATTGTTAGCCAAACAAAACAAACAGATTATTAGACCAGGCTGCACTTTTCAACAGCCTTTCCACTGTGTGGGAGTGTGGGATTAAAGCAGGGTAATATTTTCATTTTATTTCTTTCATTCTCACTGCTGCCCTGCCCCCCCAATCTCTCTCTCTCTCTCTCCCTCTCCCTCTCCCTCTCCCTCAAAAAACGTTGGCTTTTTTTGAGCCTTCTTCATATGCTATTAATTTGTCACACCATAGGACTGTAGCGTGTGTGTGTGTGTGTGTGTGTGTGTGTGTGTGTGTGTGTGTGTTCAGGGAGCCCGTCTCAACAAGGGCGCTTTAAATTTTTTTGAAACTGGTGTAAATAAAGCTTTTCATCTCCAGGCATTGAAAGTACCGAATAAAACCCACAGTTTGCTTTCTGAGCAGCTTCCTATTATCACATCGCCACTTAATTTTATTTCTATTCTCTCCAAGTTAAATAGAAAGACTGGCTCACAAGGGAGCTGCCATGTGCCTACAGACTGGGGATGTCAAGCAGAGAGACTCACGGTGCAAAGTTAATTTCAATTCCCGAGGAGGATTTCACATTCCGGCTGGCTCTGACCCACAGTAATTAGCTGAGATAACTAATGATTACTTACTTATTCCTTGTAATTATCTGGATTTAATAATTTGCTGTGTAATTTATTAATTCGCTCATAATAGCCTTTCAATACTGGGAATGGCTCCTTTAAAGGGGCAAAGCAGGGAGAATTTAGTGACTTTTTTCCCTCATTGCCATAAATCTGTCTCCTGACAAATGTAGACTTCAGGAATATTTCTATCATCATAATCATCTGGAGCCTTTGTCTTCCCTGTTGTCCTATCAGGATGACAATCCAAGTTTTTTCCTCCTTCTGTTGCAGCCCCTCCCTCCCTCCAAGGCCAACTGAAAAGTGAAGTTCTGAGTTCTAATGTGGACCATTTACCTAGAGATATAAACTGTTTTCACCAAACAATTGAAAAAATGAATTTCTAAACTTGACTGTCATGGCATGCCTAGAAAAATTTGAGCTTCATTCTCTGAATAATATACCTTTGAAAATCAAGTACATTTTTAAATGTATTTTCCTCTATCTCAAGAGCTTCCCTGATAAATAGATCAAAAGGAATTGATTCATTTAAAGTTTGAAATAAGCCATTTTACCACAGCCCCCTAATTCTAATTCTCTTGGCAAACAGAGGTCCCAGAATCTGTCTTTTGATAGTGAAACAACTTATGTATTGTTATTTGTTTTTAAAATACATTTTATAGAAAACAGGGAAGTATTACATTGTATGTAAGTCTTAATTATTTCATTTTCTTTTTCTATTTTCATTCTTTTCCCCCAAGTTATGTGTCAATGAAACTTAATCTGATAAAGACTTGACCAACTGATTTAATGTCAATTATCCAAAGGAAACTGCATTTTTCCAGATAATATTATAATCCAATTGCTGTAGTGCATAGATTTCAACCAGGCCTTACGTGGTCTTTGTTGTTAGTCATTAATTCCATTCTAGTTTAGGTAATCACATTGAACAAAAAGTTTGGATCATTTGCCTTTAGAGAAGTTGAAAAAATAAACTATGCAGTTCTGAAATGTCAAATTGAGATGACTGGGTGTGCTGTTAGGTCAATACATAAACTATCTTTTTCTTGAGCAAACACAATTTCAAAATGAGTCATGAATGCCAATGGATGTGATGAAGATCTTCAGTCTCAATTTGCTATTTGAAAGTCAATACCAAATGGATATTTCTCAACAATTTGTACATGGTTCATTCTATTCTTACCTTTCATTTCTTCTTTAAGACCAATCCTCTTCTCTCCAAATCTCTCAGGTTTGTTTTGGTATGTCTTTGCAATTTTCATTAATAAAAACTTTGGGAATGTGTTTATTTCTAAAATTCTGCTTTTCCCATAAACTAAACACACATATGCAGGCTTAAATAATGGATACAGTTTCCATCTTGTAGGCAAGAGAGGTTGTTTTGTTTTTTTTCTTTTTCCCCCCTCATAGTAACATAGAGAAGACAAACGTAAAATGTGATACAGTTTTGAAAGTCCAGGAACACATGGGAGACAAAGAACATTTGGTGAATGGGATGTGGGGGAATACAGGCCTTTACTCTCAACTGTTGAAGTAAATGGATAGTTGCTGTTATGTTACTTTCCTCACAAAAGTCTTGGACAAACATGCATATAGACAAGCTATCGTGTACTTCAAAATGCACTCTAAAGGACACCTATTTTATTTATATTCGATATATTTCTCAATTTCTACTACTTCCACATGATTTATCTCTTTATTTAAAGTTGTCATATTTGTAGAAAGAAAGCTAGCACACTTTTCTGTCTTCCCCCACTGACTCCCCTTTCTCTTAATGCACATATCCTAGACCCTAAGATAACAGCCATATACAGGAAGGAGGGGGTGTTATTTACTGAAGATACTTTTTATCCTAGATCAGCAAGCCTGATTTGCTACACATTCAAGCCATTTATTTCATTTTCCCCTCTCTGGAAAAAGTAAGCAAGCAAAAAGTTCTCCAGGTGGCTAGAATTGCATGGTCAAACTTGGAGTGGGGCTGAGTCATGTGGCTACTATCCATGGTGCTGAAACCAGTACTCAGCCTAGTGAAACTGGAGGCTGGCTGTTTGAAAAGACATTCAGGAAAACGAAATCTAAGAATAGGGATGAAATGGAAGAAGGGATTTTTCAGCCTCCAAAATGCAGGAATAAAATTAAACCATCAATATCACTATATCTGAATTCACCTTTTAAATCTCTACAACTTTCAATATTTCCTTAGGCATCTATGCAATGTATATCATTATTTCTAAGTGGACACATGGATTTTGTTTCCTTAAGTCTCTTCTTGTTTCAGTTATAGAAAAAGAAGTCCCTCCACCCATTATCCACCCAATTTTCACAACTCTTTTTGTTATGCCTGAAAATCACAATCAGTTTTCCAACATTTAACTCCAACTTGAGTCACTATAACAATTTTTATTGACTCATGAGATGTTTCCTAATCTCATGCTCAAAAATAAGAAACACCTCAAGACAGTTACATATTAGAAGAGTCACAGTTGAGGTTAGCAGAATTACCCCTGGAGGATGACCTGGTTCTGTCTTCTTGTTGGACCTATAGATTAATATGATATTCTCATCATTAATAATGCAAATATTTAAACCAGAGCTTTCCTTAAAAAAAAAAAAACTTTGAAAACCTAATATGTTGTGCAGTTGTTATAGGAAGTCTGAAAATTATTAAAATGGGTAAGGAAGTATCTTTAAACTAGGATCAGAAAAAAGAAAAGTCTGTGTATGAATTGGGAAGAATTTCTTTGTGCCAGACCACCATTACACAGACTTCCAGCAACTCTGGTGTCTGGGTGAGTCATAGGAAGGGGGCAAACTTTTGCTCCTTCTAACCACCAAGAGTTCTTCCTCAACCCCACTCTGCCTATTGCAGAATGTGAGTTTCCTTAAAGGTTGTGAGAGAGGAAGAGAAAGAAGAGAAGAGAAGAGGAAGAGGAAGAGGAAGAGGAAGAGGAAGAGAAGAGAAGAGAAGAGAAGAGGAAGAGAAGAGAAGAGAAGAGAAGAGAAGAGAAGAGAAGAGAAGAGAAGAGAGAAAACTGACTTGACTTCACAACCCCATAACCTAGGAGCTTCCTCTCTGGCTTTGCGGCACTGCTCTCCAGGAGTGGTGACTACACTGAGAACTGTGGTGGGCTAGTCCTTAGGCTTCAACCACAGTGTCCTACTTTCCCCAACCAGGCCTTGACTCTTGCCACACCCAGTCTCCCAATGCTGCTGAAAACTGAACTCATGCAATACCTCTGCTCACAAAGATTCTCTTTGCAGAATTATTGCAGGTTTGGAGAAAGGACTCCAAGGGAGGTATTTGGAGCCAAATATCTCGATCTGATCTAGGCAGAAAAACAAAGCACCCTGTGAGGTCATCTCTGGCTATTAGAAGGCTATTAAAAACCTTGTTCTTTTATACTATCTTAGAGAACCACCTCCTACTAAATCCAAGTCACACTTTGATAACAACCACTCCATAATAAACCGTCAAAATGTGTTTCTGCTTTTAAAAATCTCCCATCAGAATAATTCCCTTGTAAATGATGAAAAACATCACATTTTAAACGCCATTTAATTTTAATAGCATATTTTAATGGAAAAGCAGCATACTTTGCCAATAAAACATTAAAATCATCTCTTCAATGAAAGACAATCAAACAACACCAAAAATAATACATTACTATAGTAAATAAATCATCTATTAACAAAAACAAGAAAGCAGGTCATATACAGAACTCAAGACTTCAGAGAGCCGCAAATGGAACAGCAATACAGCAAAATTTGTAAGAATATATCTATATGTGCATCATTTTGAATGAAATATTTACAATAAATAAGGTACCAGTCATCATGTACCTAATTTTTTTGTTCCAAAAGAATTCTACCAAACCATGTGAATTTACAAGCAGTGCACTGTCTTTCTTATAATTCAAATTAGTTTTTCTACAAACAAACCTCCAAAAGGAAAAACTGAAGAATTCCTGTAAAAGTTAAAATGTAGTCAACAAAGCAATTGAAAACTAGAAGACTGAAATACCTTGGTGAAATCTTAGAATCTGGAAGTACAAACACCAAGTACATGCTTCCAACTGCTTCACTTCTTCTTTTCCATTAGAGGTGTGTGTGTGTGTGTGTGTGTGTGTGTGTGTGTGTGTGTGTGTAAAAGGGCGAGTGTGGAGCGAGACAATGTGGGAATCCCCATTAAATATGTAAAGAAGTAAACAATACTTTAGACAGCGAATCAGGTCTACACGATTAAGACATCCATTACTGAGTGTCAACTCACAAATCAGAACACTACCAGTAAAAACAATGAGAAAACAATCTTCATTCAAAGTGAGAATATACAAATGGGCCAAAGGAAACACAGCATAAAAGGAAAGCTATAAAAATTCAGTAAACTCATCAAACAAAAAATGTTAACTTCACTAACCATACGTTTCCCTCCTGTTTTTAGACTAAAGAAGTTTAATTAATTAGAATGTGCACAAATTAAGTTGCTAGAGAGATAAATTAATAATTTACAGAGGGTTGTTCGGCAATAATCTAATAATAGCTTTCAAGATCAGTGAACACAGCAGGCGCAACTCCTTTCTTAAGCATTAACACTTCGGAGAAGGAAGAAAGGGGTAAGAACCACAATAAAAATATATATATATAATATACAGTGTAAATGCAGAAAATCTGCCATCTTTTTTTAAAATTCAAAATACTTTAGAGATGTCTCTATCACATTAAGCATCAACTCTAGTTTAAAGTCTCAGTCCTGAATCAATTTCTATTTCTGAAAAATAGCTGCAAAGTGTACTTTTAAACTTGAACAAGGGTGTCTGTAGGAATAAAAACGAATCTTACTTGATCATTCTGGGGGCCTTTCAAAAAGCTGTCTCATCTGCTTTCCTGCAAACAGCCAGCTCCAGACTTCCTCTGAATTAGTCGAGGTGCCTTTTCCGGGTGGGGCGATGTTGAAAGGGACAACTTTGCTACAACTTGACAAATCCCTTCTTTTGTTTTTCTTTCCTTTGAGAAGTCGGTTCACATTCTCACCGGGTTTGGGGCTCAGTTTCTCTCTCTCCATTCCTCGCTTTCTCTGGATTCACATTTACTGGAATAATTTCTGGTTGCCAAAAGTGGGGGAAAAAGAGGCAGGAGAGAGAGGGAGGGAAAAGAGGGGATAGGGAGGGGGGTTGTCCCTGGAGAGGCCAAGGGTCTCCTAAATGCCAGCGGAATATTTCATTCTTTTCTGTTTCTGCCTCTGGTTGCAGAACCAGACGCGCACCACGTTTTTCTTAAGGTCCAGCTTCTCTGCGATGGCGGCGATCTTCTCGGAGGAGGGCCGCGGCTGGATAGCGAAGTAGGCTTCAAGAGAGCGCTTCTCGGGCGCGGCGATGGACGTGCGCTTGCGCTTCTTCTCCGCGCCGTTGAAGAGCTCCGGCTTGGTGAGCTTCTCTCGGTGGGACTTCTCGGCCTCCTCGAGCCATGCTTGCAAGATGGGTTTGAGCGCGATCATGTTGTTGTGCGACAACGTGAGGGACTCGAACCTGCAGATGGTGCTCTGGCTAAGCGAGCCCACGCCGGGGATCTTGAGGTTGGCCAGCGCGGAGCCCACATCGGCCTGGGTCACCCCCAGCTTGATGCGTCGCTGCTTGAAGCGCTCGGCGAATGCCTCCAGGTCCCGGGGGTCGGCGTCCACGTCGCTCATGCACCCCATGTGTGAGGGCAGCCCGTGCGCGTGGGCCATGCTGAGCGCTGCTTGGTGCATGGGGTTCATGGTAGCCATGTGCGGCGCGTGAGCTGGCGTGGAGACCACCGCGCCGTCGGGGCCGGCCATGGCACCCAGGGCCAGCCCGGGACTCAAGTGCTCCAGCAGCTCGCCCTCAAGCCCCTGATGCGGCTGATGGTGATGGTGGTGGTGGTGATGGTGGTGGTGGTGCGTGCCCGCCAGCGCAGACGGATGAGAGATGGGCACCGAGGAAGAGGAGGCAGCCGATGTGCACGGGATGGTGTTCATGGTGTGGTAGGTGGCGTCCGGCTTGAAGGGGCTGTGGTGGGGCGGGTGGTGGTGGTGGCTCTTGCTCTGGGAGACGATGTCCACGGCCGCCAGAGCCTCGGCGCGGGCCAGCAGACTCTCATCCAGCCCGCCGAATATATTGCTCTGCAATTGCAAGTAAAAGGCACACATTACGCTCAGCAGGGAATTGTGCGCACTCTCTCCGGAAGCCCTGGCCCGCGCGCGCTCCACACTGCCGCCGCGCCTACAACATCCTCAGAACGTTAAAATAATAATAATTAATAGTAATACTAATAATCTTGAAAATAGCTGGTAAGGAGGCGAGAAAGGAAGCCACCCAGCCAAGCCGAGAGTGCACGAGGAGGAGGAAAGTGAGCCTGCAAACAACACAACACGCGCGTGGGCAACACCCCAGGTCATAAAAATTAATATGATAGGAAAGGCCCGCTGAATACATAAGAGAGGGGGTGGAAATTGGTTAGGGGTGTGGGGTGATTTGCTGTGCAGACATGAAAAAAACATCAAGCAGATAAAGGGGGCTGTCAAAATGTGCCTTTAAGCGGTGATTATGCAGAAATACGCACCGGTGGGGTTGGAAGACACGCTCTCCGCATCGCCTCCGAGCCCCCGCCGCTGCCGCCGCTGCCGCCGCTGCTACTGGAGCTGCTGCTCCGGCCTCCACCGCCCCCACCACTGCCGCCACCGCCGCCAGCGTTACTCGAGCTGCTCGGAGAGCTGGAGGAGGGCGCCGCGGGCGCGGAGGAGCCGGGCGAGGCGCTGTGCAACGCCGAGTACTTGGGCTCCACGTGCAGGCTGCCGCCGTGCGGCATGCTGAACGCCTGCTTGCTGTTCAGGGACATCATCATCATCTTCCCAGCTCTCGGGGGCGCTTGTCCGTAGCGTACGCACTGACCCCGGCTGCCGGGATCCTCCTGAGAAGTGCTGGGCGAGAGCGGGGGCGCCGAACAGCGATGCAAAGTTTCGCTCACCCGCCGCCTCTCGGAGCTTGGCGCGCTTTGCCCCGGGTACCTGCTCCTCTGCTGGCTCCGCCGTCAGTCTGAGAAGATGCTGGGCTCCGCTCGGCGCTGGCTGCAGACCCCGGCGCCCGCAACTGCCCCCGCGCCTCGCGGCCGCGGAGTTATACTGCGCTCTCCCCGCGCCTGCCCCCGCACCCCCGCCCCCACCTACACCCCCTCCCTCGCGCCTCCGCCCTCCCCTGCCAGGAAGCGCCAGTTTCTCCCGCTCCGATTCTAGCGTCGGTCCTCCTCGCTCCTTGCTCCCTCCAGGCTCGGGTCCTTTCAGCTCTCCTGACACTCGCTTCCCCGCCGCGTTTTCTACCTCCCCTTCCAGCCCCCGCCCGCTCTCTGATGCCACCGCCCCTTCCCGGCTCCCCGCAGCTTTACTTACTTTAGTGCCCCTACTCCACCCCACCCCACTGGCCAGGTCTGCGCTCCAGTCGCGGAGCAGTTCCTACCTAGGAACTGGTCTCCAGCCCCTCCGGCTTCCGCCCAGTTCCCGCCTCGTGGGGAAAAGAAACTCCTAAATAAAGTTGAGGACCAAGCCAACCTCGGGTGGGTTTTTTCCTAGACTACTAGGAACTCCTCTTACCTGGCTGCCTCCCCCGCCTCCAGCTTACCGCTAAATTCCAGGCCTCCGCCCCCACTCGGCCCGCCCCTCCTGGCAGCTCAGATGACCCTGCTCCCTGGCTCCCGGTCACCGCAGAGAACCCACACGCTGCCGCTGACCCGGATCCTCCGCGCTGCTCTGCGCTTCCGCCTGGTGCGCGCAGCGGCTGGCGCTCTGCTTTGCGCCCCCTCGGCCGAAGAGACATGGGGTCGACAGGGCTGCCGGGCTTTCTCTCACTGGGTTTCTCGCAGCTCTCAGCGGATTGGACGGTCGCGGAGCCGTCCTGGGTCGCCTATGCGCATGCGACTCCCCCACCTCCCCACCCCCGCCCCCTGTCCCCGTGTACTCCCCCAGCTCCACCACCAACACACACTCCTCTCCACCCTCTTTCCTCTTCCTCCGGATATTTCTCCTCCTCCTCCTTGAATCCAGTTCAGTGTGAGTTGGGTCTTGGGCGGATCCACTGGCAAACCCTGACACTGGATTTATTATTCTTCATTAACCACAGTCAAAGAAGGAAGGGGCAACTGACAGAGAGAGGCAGGGCCGGAGATCACAGAGCGCATGTGCTACAGAAAACCCCCTACCTTACTCCCCAAACACACACACACACACACACACTCACACGCGCCCTCAGGGGCTGGCACAAGCCCCACTTATCTTCATTTCCACAGTCACTCAGCACAGAGATAGCCTATTTTTAGCCAACACTTTGCTCCCACTTTTGTCCCAGTGGGGACCACTTTTCTTTGAAGTGGACACACACTGTTCCAGTTGTAAAAGAAGGAGACAACCTCTCAAGCCTCTCCTACACTCACTCTCACACACACACACACACAATCACACACACTCACACACACCGCCTTCTTTCCTCCCCGCTTCGCTCCGGTGTCTTCTCTCTACTTTCCTCGGTGTCGGGGGCTGCTGTCACCTCACCGGAGCGCGGAAGGAGTGCAGGCGAGGTTGAGAGGCCCTGAGACCCGGACGCTGGAGCCCGCGGGTGGCCCAACCCGGACAGGGGTGGCTGGGAGCAGGTGCAGGCACACGGTGCCTGGGGAAGGCTAGCAGGTGCGAGAGCAGGCGGCAGGCCTGAGTGGAGCTGGCGCGCGACGGGACAAAACAGAATGGGAAGGAGCGTGGCGAAGGGGGAGCCCTCGAATGGTCAGTGCCCGGAAGCCCCGCGGCTGCAGCGAATACGGAGCCGCCCGTTCACCCCTGACCTCAGCTGGGCTGGATGGCAGGTTCAAGTTAGGAGCATAGTCTTCGCAAGTCGCCAGAGTAGTGGGAAGGCTGCAGCAAACCGCGCGCGACGGGCTCTGTCCATGGTCCTTAAACCCCTTGCGCTTTCCTGCACTACTCCGGGGTTTGCCTTTCTCCTCCCCCATATGGAGGAACAGAACAAATTGTAGCCGAAGGGGATTCCTACCGTCAGTGATCCCGAGCATGAGCCAGAGAAGCCTGGACACGGGGGCTGGAGAAGGGCTGTTGACATGAATGAAAGTGGCTTGCGCCGGACGGTTCAAGTAAATGCTTAGGTGTTTAATTTCTCTCTCAACAACAGCCAGGGTAATTTTCAAGGAAATAAAAAAAAATGACATTGTACAGCTCTCACTGTCTCAAGCTTCGAGAAACGAAATAAATCAAAGTTAAAGGCTTGAGTATCATTTAATTATAGTGCGAATAGCGCTTTGAAAGAAGTAGAACAACATCTCTAAACAAATTATGACTGGGCCAGGAAGGAATTATTAGATTGAAATTTCATTTAGGCTCGGGAGACACCGCGCTTCACTGTGTAATCTGCTATGCCTCATCTGATTTGTATGCTTAATTCAGCTTGACGAATTTATTAGTTTTCATAATAGTGAAAAAATTGAGCAGCACTATGGCCTAATGCATTGTGTGTACTATAAATTGTATGTCATCGTGGAAAGCCTGAAGTCTATAGAAATCTTTTATTAATGCCGGTATAGGAGGGAGGATATTCGTGCAAGCTTTTCAGAGGTTCACACCAAACTCCACTGTTGCTGAGTCTCACTGGTCAATTAACATATTGTCATACTAATTAGACTGCTACATCAGTGATATAATTTCAAACTTCAAATTATGTTCTAATTAACAATGGGTGTTCAATTTGCTTAATCTTCAAAAGGCTTTGGATGGTCTAATTAGTATAAACTGTTGAGCATCTCTAAAGCCTAATAAAAATCCATTAAAATATTTTGGGTATGTTTTCTACCAGTAGTGCATAAGGGCCGAATGACTAGTGAGAGTAGGAGGGAAGTAACTGAAAGACAAACATCTGCATCTACCTGGTTACCCCAGATTATAATACTAACTGAGTCACAGAAGAAACTTTTGGGTATTGCACGTCCTAAACAGTGTGTTTATGAGTTTAAATAAAGGCATAAGAATATCAAGGAGAAAAACCACATGGGGGAAAAAATTCTTCTCTTTCATTAGGTGCCTAATTAGATGTAAAGTGAAAAGCAACCCTGAGGAGTTTCCCAAGCATTATTGTGGCAACAGTCTGCTGAACTTGGATTGCAAAATCAAATATTTGGGGGTATTATGAACCTCTCTCTGTCCCCTCCCCCTTCATTGAGCTTAATTACTTGCAATAGTTGCTTTAATGTATGTTGTCACCTGGGAGTATTGAGAAATGCATATCGTTAATATGAATTAATCTTGATTTTAATAGCAACTGACAACTGATCTCCAAAATGCTAAACACTTGTCACCACTTCATATGGTAAATAAGGTAATATAATAAATTCATGAAATAAGGAGGGCACTGTTGAAATGACTGGAAAAACTTTGTTTGATATGGAGTTTATTGATTGAAACTATTTTAAGCATGACAACTCCCAGGAGAATATTTTCCTGATGGCCAAAATTCATATATCATTAAATTAATCTCAATATAACTTTGTGTAGTCTCTCAGATAGTCCTCAGTAATATCTCTAATTAGAGACAGGGGAAAAAAGGCTGACCTTTACTCTAATTATCAAGTTGAGGTAAAATTAATATGTAGTTGTAGAGCAATTCAGGAGTTTATTTACTTGTATTCCCTTCCCCTGGAAAAAACATACATTAAAAAAAAGAAGAAGAAAGAAAGAAAACAAAACACAGAGTAAGATTTATCCTTTTCTCACTCAAAGTGAAAAATGTATAGCAGTGATTGTGCTGCATTGGGGGGGGGGAAATGCAATTCTTCCTTCATCATCACGACTTGCAATCTTGGCAATCATTCCTTCCAGGGTTGTCTTTGCAGTGATAGCAATAAAATCCATTTCGGTTTTGCCCACAGGCATTGCTGCAAAATGCTCCAGCAAGTGAGGAAGCTGCTCACTGAGGAAGAAGGACTCCGGCCTCCTAGGACGTGGAGGCCACCTAAAGAACTGGAAAGTTGGGGTGGAAGGACGTGGCCTAATATCCGAAATCTGCTTCCTATCATCTCAACATACTTTTATGTTGGCATCTCTACAAACCTACTTAATAAACCAAAAACAACGAAGTGATTTTTTTAATGCCGAGAAATGGAAAATGGATCAACTGTATGACTGCACAAGGAGCGCCTTTCTTCTTGCCAAGCCTCTTTGTTTGACAATAGCTTCTGTCCCATCCGCTGCCAGAAGCGGACAGATGTGACCAGCTTCCCTCCAGGCTGGCCAGGACTCACTGGAGGTTCCACCCAAGCTCTCCAGCGGGGTTCCTGCAGTAGGCAACCCCTTCACCCCAAAATTGGCTGGCAGCCATCCCAAAGGGAGAAATCACTGTCTCCTCCCCTGTGTCTGGATCTTAATTTACTATTAAAATTTTAAGCAGTGCATTCATATTTTACCAGACCTAATGTGTTTTATTAAATTTTAATCCATTAAAGACAGTGTGATTTCTTTGTATTTCAAACAGAATTGAGTTGGACTGCAAGGAAGATTTCTTAAAGGACAGATGTGACCTTATTCATACACCACTTCGATCTCAGGTAGACAGGGCTTGGGAGAGGAAAGAGGAAAACGATGCACCCCACCCCCCCATCTCATCTCCTCAAAGGGGCCAATCTGCTCCAGATTCTGAATAGAATCAGACCCCCTGAGCTCTCTCTGGACTCCATAGCTTGGGGCAGAAGGGTAGGGAGTGATTAAACTCCTCCATGGCCTCTGCTGTTGCAGGGAAGAAAATAGAAGGAGGGAATTATCCCTGAAATAGAGACCTATGCGAACGCTCAGAGAGCAGGCCACAGAGCGGCCTGCTGGGAAAGAAGGGCTCTCCTGGGTTTGTTACGTCCTGAGGTAGGGGCTATGTTCCAGGAGTGATGGGTGCATTTTGCTCAAACATCTTTCCTCTGGGAGCAACGCTCTTGTGTTTGTCTCTAATCTTCCACAGGCTCTCCGTGAGCCCCAAGTCTCCCTCCTTCGTCCAAAAATGCCAGGCACCCCCTCTGCCTGATGGCACAGCCTCCTCTTAGCGCCTTCCCGGCTCTCACTCTCAACCTCCCAGTGCAAGCGTCTCCGGAAACCTCGGCGTTCCCAGGCCCTTCTAGATCGAAATTTGGGCTCGCAGCCTCCCGCCCTCTCATCCAGGCCAAGTAGGGCTAAGGGAGGGGAACAAAAGCAAGTGGCTTTAGGCGCTCTGGAGGGCGCGCTTTAGGGACGGGAAGAGACTTGCGCCAAGGCCACGGATCTGTAGTCGCCGACCGAGCCACGTGGGCTCTCTGTAGGTAATTCTGGACTGAGGAAAGCGGCCGGACAGGGGACGAGGGACCGTAGAAAGCAAAGCAAAGGTTCCCTCTTTCCCCGGTGGAGGGAAGGGAGCAGAGCTCAATTTGAAATAAAGCAAACTGGGAGGATGGGGACGTGGGATGAAGCCTGGGCCCCCTGGATGCCTGCGGGGCTCCTCGGCGCCGTCACGATTCTGCCTAGTAGGTTTGCTGAGGCCGAGTGTGGCGAGGAGCCTGCACGCGGGGACAGCTGATTGGACCCACTGGAGTCAACCAACCTTTGGAGCAAACACAACAGGCGCCAAGAAATTACAATCTGTCGCAGGCAAGGATTCAGTTCTCGGTATCCAATTCCGCATGTCCCAGAGGGCGGGGGCGAGATTCCCACACTGACGCACGGACACACTCACAGATACGCTCACACACCCACGCACGTAGATACACACGTGCTAACACGCACATTCACTTGGACGCACACCTGTTGTCCCTCCCCCCGCCCCCCGGGCGCTCCACTGGGGTGGAGGGGTGGTCAGCAGACCCCTGTGTTCTGTCCACAGCAAGTACCTGTGTGTTTACTTGCCCCGACGAAACCGTTATTTTTCGTCGCAGAAAATTTTCTTGCGCCGTGTGTTTATCTCCTCTCAAAGTTCAGTCCAGTCACGAAATCAAACTTAAAGCAATGGAACAATCAATGAAGACTTTTGCAATTCATGGCGCCTTGCCCTTCCTGGAACTAAAGTACATGCAAGAAATCGAAACTTAATTACTTGAAAGAAATCCAGAAATCCCTCTGCATAATGTATCCAGTCATTTTTAGTAGGGTTTGCGTTCGGTGCAGTGCATGTTAACTCTGTACTTCTGACTACGATCTGGCTCCCTTCCATTCCTTGGTCTGCGCCCCACCTCTGCCGGGGATTTTGCTCTGCCCTAGGCTCCTCCTTCTTCCCACTGCTTAGAGCTGATCTATCTAGTAACACTTCTTGTCAGAAGTCACCACCTGTAACGTTACCAGAATCCCTCTCTTCTTTTTGCTCACTAGGGCTGTTATTTGAATTTGTGTGAGTTCCTTACGTAATACTGAATCTGAAACCAGGCCCCTTAGTGAATACAAGCCAGGACCATTTCTCTGAGGCACTAGTGCACCACTAAAAAGTGCCACTCAGCTGCTGATAGAAACATTGATTAAAAGGTGGATATTTTTCCTGCTCTCTAGGGAAGTTCTCCTCCCCATGACCCCAAGTGTCATTATCTTCCTAAGGCACAGTATGAGAATATTTGTTCTGACCAAACTCTTCTTCAAGGTATTTGAGTGGACGTACCACAAACCCTGGACACTAGTTTCTTCCTCTGATATCTGTTCCTTTCAAACTCACTCATCTCTCCCTCTCCTTTGCTTTCCAGTTGATTGAGAATCTTTGTATCTATAAAATGCCAAAAGACTTTCATCTGATGCCACTAAATAAAATAGATGCGCCTGCATTCAGCTTAAAGATGCTAGTTAAGATCAAATAACTTTTGTATGTATTGTGACTCTGACATTTGAGTACTATTGGGAATTAAGACATTTGGTGATAATGAGTGCCGTGGCCAGTGGATTTGAAGAACAGAATAGTCCCTGAATCTATTAGCACGAAAAGCTTTCTCATAGACACCTTATAGAAATCTGAAGT
Organism: Rhinolophus sinicus; assembly: GCF_036562045.2. Taxonomy (NCBI): domain Eukaryota; kingdom Metazoa; phylum Chordata; class Mammalia; order Chiroptera; family Rhinolophidae; genus Rhinolophus; species Rhinolophus sinicus. Next base: position 109,245,830 of record NC_133757.1, read on the forward strand.
AATGTTATGAAAGAATGAAAAATACATTGGGGAACAGCTTGGAAACTGAAGTACATTTTGATTTAACTTACATTAACAGAAATGTAATGTAAAAGTGAAAGGATCTAACAAAACCATTAATAATTAAAAAATAATTACAGATAGTCTATCCTTACTATTCATAACCACTCAACACTTTAGACAAAGAAAACGGAATACCCTTAATGGAAATGAGATGTGAGCAGACTGCTAATACGAAGTTAACCAGGAACTGAGCATTTGTGAGAAGAAAGCGTTTCCTTGTTTTCCCCCACCTGCATATTTTAATTCTCTCAGAGTTAGCTTGGACCTTCCTCTTCCATCAACATATACACTGAGTGTCAGAGTTTATACAACAGAAATCTCTTGAGCAATAACAACACAGACCTTATCGAATTCTGAAGATCAGGGGCACCAGATGGCTTGTCTATTAACCATCCTCATTGACAAATATTTATAGGTGCCTATGAGATACATGCTTCTGTAACAGATTTTGGTTGAACAATCCCAACCCACACGGGTTTCACAAAACAATGATCCTCTAAAGACTGCAGTTTGGTTCCTTTCCCTATTTGTGGTCATTAAAAAAAAAACTGATCATCCTTTACGGATTCAATGTCAACCTTTTTCTTGTACTCCTCACCAAAAGAGTTGCATCCCAGTATAAAAAAACATGTGAGTATAATTCTCTGTTACCTAAATTGTATTTGTTTTCTTTCCAGTATCTATTTTACAATGTCCAAAGTCTTTAGATTAATACATAATCATGCAGTAAGCCTTTAATCACGCACTAGACCTTTAAAATAGTGTTGGAAGGAAGATATAGTGACTCCACTCTGATTTTCACTGCATATTCTTCTTGATTTTCTTTGAGAGACACATGGGACTGCCCCTAGAGTGCTCTGTTGATGTTTGGAGGCACTGGGAGGAAATCAAAGCAGCCTGGCGGAAAGCAAACTTCACTGCTTCTTTTCAGAGATAAAGGGGAATCTTACAAAAGGAGAGATTTGCAGACAAACAACTGGAATTCAGTGAAGTCATGGCTGAGGCATCTGCTGGGAAGCCACCAGGAAGTGGAGAACTACAGCCTCTGTCAAATCTTGTGCATCTAAAGAAGTTGAAGCCTCCTCCCTTCCTTCCCCACCCCCAGATGAATTTTGTAGGAAACGGAAAGAAACCTAAGGAAAAATGCTAACAGGTTGACTGCACAGCCGATAAATACTTCTTAGCTATATAAATAAGAGTGCATGAAACATGTAGATTCCTTGTAGGCATTTACTCTCATTTTTTTTTTTTTAATGCAGCAGAAGGCTATTACAGCAATGACAACAAACTCACCTTTAAACATTTATCTTTTCTTGAAGTTTTGTACATGGCTTAAATGATTTGCCTGTAAATCTCATATAAACAGAAATGTGCAAATCTACCATACAATTATAGCATTTTTATATTGGGTGTTAATTATTATATTAACACATGTTATTATTAATAATTAATTACGTTAATTATAATATGTGTTAATGTCTCTCTCTCTCTTCCTTTCTCTCCTTCATAGGCATATACAGGTCATCAAGATAGCACAAATTCAGCTAACATGTACTCTGGGAGATGCTAGTTTTTCCTGACATGTATGTGACATTATACTGACGAAGCATCATAACCAGCGTGCTGTATTTTAAAGCATTAAGATCTCTGCTCCTCAAAACACAAATTCTATGTACTTTGTGATTCCACATGCTCATTACGCTCCTTCTTTGCCTTTCAAGGGCAAGGCCAAAGTAGGCATTATCAATATTGTGCTTAACGGGCATATTACTTTCTTATTTTTTACAGGATTGAATTATTTTATTACCAAACTAATTGTAATTTCAAAGTTTTTAATTACAAAAATTTCAGGCTTACAGAAACTACACACACACACACACACACACAAACACACACCCACACTCAGTCATAGCATCAAAAATACAGAATAAAGCACAATAGTCAAGATACGGAAACAACACAAGTGTCTGTCAATGGGTGAATGGGTACAGATGATGTGGCATATATACAATGGCATATTATTCAGTTTTCCCATTTGCAACAACATGGATGGACCCTGAGGGCACCATGCTAAGTTAAATAAGCCAAAGATAAATAGGGTGTGATCTCACTTATAGGTGGAATCTAACAAAGCTGCAGATGATCAATACTGTATTAATCGTGTCTTTTTATTCTGTATTTTTGATGTTTTGGTATCTTGGGGTCTTGCTTAGGGAGAGACTGCCCACTCCAGAGTTAGCCAATTTCAAGAGAGAGCAAACAACTTGCTTGTGAGCGCTGCTTTCATATACACACCAACCAATCCAGAGCCCACACACTGGTCGAACTCCCTTATGGAGCTCTCATACATGGGGCCATGTATCCTTACCCCAAATCACATCAGATGCCACTTGACAGGGCCAGCCCCTGTGCCCCAGAGCCTGTTGAAATTATTTAAACTAGCCACTCCTAAGCCTGCTTACCTGCCTCACCCATTAGTTCCTGTGGGAACCATAATAAAAGCTCTTGCCCATATTCCCCCTCACTCCCTCTGTCTCTTGACTCACCTTGGTGGCTCCCATGGCAAAGTATACCCCCTCCTCTTGGGAACAGGGAAACAAGTTATCTTTTCAATGGCAATCATGTCCTCACCCATTGGTCTTGCCATACATGAATAATAATAAACTTTTATTTCAAAACACACCCCTTCACTCATTCTTCTTACTCAGAGAACTCGGGGGCTTGGATTATCCAGCCTTTTTCAGTCATTCATACCAACACTCCCCCCTCCATTCCCGAGGTTAATTAAGAATTCAGCCTAATTGTTTTCTCGTGCTCTGCTGGGGCAAATTTTAGATGGAGGACACCTGACTCCTACTGTAGCTCATTTTCTCTGCCGTGGAAAGGGGAAGTTGCAAGAAGGGAAGCGTCTGATGTAACACCTTCCCCAGAAGCTCGATTCCTTGACTATTAAGTCATCACTGTTTGGGTGAAGAAGGTGCTGGTGAGCTAAGCAGGGCGTGACGCCTTCCAGGGAGAAATCTGTGTTATCAGAAGTCACTGTGAGATGGGAGAGCTGCTGGGGTTTCTCACTGGGTCTCCTCATCACCTCAGCTCAGCGGACTTCAGAGCCAGGTAGGGAAAGAACCGGCAGGAAACTGTCCTTCATCTTTGTCCTGTGCGAACTGAATGCACTATGCAATGCTTGGGCCTATTTTCCCTACCTGACAGATCTTTTCATTCTTTAAAGAAAAAAAATCCTTTTCTTTTTTCATGAATATCCTCTTTTTAGTTATATCTCTGAGTATTTTTCAGTAATATTAATCTTTAATATTGCTAAGAGTTTCTTTCCAATTTCTTCATCCCTCAGAGTCTGTTTGCTCCAAAGCACTTTTATTTTCAATATGACCGTTTTGGTCTCTGTCCTTTGTATGAGATACTGTTTGATTAACTGGGTCAAAAGTTGATTGGAATCTCCAAGCACCTGAGTTTGCCTTTTGTACTTTGGTTTCCTGTTTAGGGTAACCCAGCTGGGCTGTTTCATTGGGGATAAAACTAGTGGTAGTTTTGCTGTGTATTTTGTCATTTTCTTTTCTAACCTGGTTCATTCTCAGAGAGGAGTCTTTCACACAGAAGCCAAGGTGTTCCCTTGGGTAACACCTAAAAGTGTGGAATGTTGGAGAAATGCACCAATTCTTCTCCGTCTCAGGGAGAAACCAGAATTTGGGGGTTTTCCCCACTTGTACTGTGCTAATTCGGGGAACGGTTGCTGGCCAGTGAGTGTGAGTTGGTCTAAACCATCACCTTTGTTCTCAGTGGCCTCCACCTGGGACACTTTCCTCTCAGTGCTCAGACCCATGCAAGACAGAACCACTCCATCAGACAGCCCCTCGAAATGTTAGGACATTGGGTACACGGAGCAGTTCTCTCCTTCCTTCCTCAGGGAGAAGCCGGGAGCTAAGGGATTCCTTCTGATTATGTGGTGCTATAGTGGAGGGGAAATTATGATGAGATGGTGGCATGCATTTTCCTACTGGCTTTGATACAGCTGATCTCATGCTTGATTGGGGTGCAGGAGCCTCTCAACTGGTCTCTGGATTTTTTCCAAAGAGAATTGATCCATGCATTTTTGTTAAATTGGTGTGTCCATTGGGGGAAGGATCTAGGGTTTTCTATTCTTCTATCTTGCTGATATTACCCCTAATTGCCTCCTCATGTAAGGGCACAAGTCTTGTTGGGTTAGAGTCCATGCTGATGACCTCATTCCTACTTAATTACCTCTCTAAAGACTTGATCTCTAGATACAATTGTTTTCTGCAGTACTGGGGTTTACAATTTCAACATATGCATTTTGAGAGGATATAATTCAACCAATAACAATGCTACAATATGGATGACTCTCTAGCACATTATGCGAAGTGAAAGGATTTAGGCAGAATCTTACATATTGTATGATTCTATTGTGGAGACAGACATAGCTTGGTGGTTGCCAGAGGCTGGGAGACAGTACCGGCGAGTCACTACTTAATGAATATGGCATTTCTTTTGGGGTGATAAAAATGTTTTGGAAGTAGATAGAGGTGAGAATTGCATATCATTGTGAATGTACTCAATGCCACTGAATTGTACACTTTAAAATGGTTAATTTCATTTTATGTGAATTTTCTATGCTAAAGGAATTTGTGAATTTGATGTTATGTGAACGTGTGTGTTTGTTTATGTGTCTATAAAGAGATAAAGCCATGTGGCAAAAGAATAGCAATTGGTATTCCTTCATCTTTTCTGTAGGTTTGAAGTTTTTCAAGTAAAAATTTAGAAACACTGAGAAAGGAGTTTGTTTTTAAGTCATTCCCCTCATTTTAGGTTTAGTTTTTCCAACATTTCCTGTTTAATAAACATTAGTGTATCCATATGCCTTGGGTGCCAGGAATACAGGAACGATGGCAGGTTCTTTGCCATCAAGAAGCTCATGGTCTATGGCAGCGTTTCTCAAAGTGTAGTCTCTGAACTTTTATTAGCCCTTGAAGAATAAAGCACCATGGCATAGACCGTACATCCCTAAAGCTTTAGTTCAGCTGACATTTCTTCCAGAGCAAGCACTTATTCTCTGTTGGTGTGACCCTAAGAGGAGGAGTACTTCCTTAAATCCAACTGTTGTGGGTCACTAAGATGGTATATTCCTGAAGTCTGTAGTTTCACCAGTGCCTTCCTTATTCCCCTCCTTCCTGGTTGTGGTAGAGCACACAGCTTCCCTGGAAGGCTACTTCTGTGCTGTGGTTCTGGGAGTCATTTCTGGAAGTTCAGCCTAGAGTCTGCTACTTTGGCCTTCCCATAGGTTTGTAAGCATCCTCCTGTATTGAATCTCTTTCTGCCTAAACTAGATAAAATCATTTCTGTTACTTGAAGTGAAACCCAGACTGATACTGAATTATTTTCTCTGGTGCTCTGTAGTCTTTTTGTTCATCTTTATTTCACTTTCCATCTCATTCCCTACAAAATCTATTGCAAACATTTTCCACTTCTGCCATCATGACTTTGAGTATGTAACCTCACTTCACAGTTTACTAAAAAAATAATTTACTATCACGCATTCCCTTAAGTTTTCTACTGCCATCTAGCCATCTTTTCCCAGTGTTTTCACCCAACACCACCTCCTTTGATTCTCCTATAAGGGTTAACCTCTTCCCTCAAATTAACCCTTTAATGTGCTCATGACTTCTTACCCGCTCACCTCCTTTAGACACCAGTCTATCAATTTACTCTTTCTGTTTTATCTTCAGTTTTTCCTCTCCAGTCTATCTCTTCTTGCCTTACAAATATACTCAAACTGCTCTGGCCATAAAACTTAAATAAAACAAACTTTCTTTACATTTCTTTCCTCCAATATCTCTCTTCCTTTTGCCATGAAATTTTGGAAATGATAGTTGCATTTACTGCTTCCATCTTCTCACCACCCAAGTACTTCTTACATTCTGGAAAGATTACGTCTATCCTTAACTCTCTGTTGGTGGAGTTCACTATTAGGATACCAATCACCTTTTAGTTCACACATTCTGGGGTACATTTTCCAAAAGCATGGGCTTTATACTTAAAATTTGTGGTTCTACCAGTTATTGACTTGAATTCTCATTTTGCCCCTCTGAAAAAAAATGTGGACAATAATAGCATATTCTTCTCCCAGGTTATTGAGTAGATGAAATGCCATATTGTATGTAAAGGGCTTAGCATGTTTCTTTGTATCTAATAAGCCCTTAATAAATACTAGCTAAGAATACAACATAAATAATAATCTATGCAGAATGTGAGGGCTGGCATTCTCTCATTCTTGAAAAGGATTGGCTTGATTCTGAGCATATGATCTGTAAGGGCAGGATGAGCCAGCCTCAACAGGATCACCCTTTATCAGCCATGCTTTATCCTTTCTTGGTATTCTTTTCCTACCCTCTCCTGTCCATCAAACAAGCCCAACTCCCCAATGGCCAATCTTCCCAAGACAGTTATGTCAAAAATATGGGCTTATATATCACTTATTCATTAACTCAAAGACACATTCAGAGAAATATCATGTATGGAGTAGGTGCTTAATACATATTCACTAATTGAAAGGATGATTGTTATGACAGCAAATGGTGTGAATGTTGTGCATTAAAATCTTGTTCTTTTCTGAATACCTGACCCAAAGTTAACAGGTAGACAACGGACTGAGACAAAATATTTGCATTGGGTAAAAGGTACAAAGGAAAAACTAGATTATAGATTATACAAGGCACCCCTGCAAAATTACATGAAAAGAAATCTAATAGAAAAGTGGACAAAAGCTATAAACAAGCAATTTATACATTGGCAAAGTTAAGTGCTAACTAAGATTGGAAAGATGCCAGATTTCACTAAGTAACCAGACAAATGCTAATTAAGATGGTGGGGTACCACTTTGTAAGTATCTTCTTTATAAAATTGGAAAATTAGATAATACCAAAAATTATTAAGGATGTGGGATAGAAGTCATAACATAATACTGACAGAGGTATAATTATTGGATAGTCATTGTGAAAAGCAAATTGGCAGTCTTTAGTTAAAATGACCTTGCAAATACCCTCTGACCTACCAATTCCACTGCTGGGTTATACTCCAAAGAAGTTTTCCTACAGATCCAACAGGTGATATATTTGAAGATGTTCCTATCAGTGTTGTTTATAAGGAGAGAGAGGCAGAAGCATCGGAGAGAAGCAATGACACTTATGGCAATATAGAAAGGCCTTAAAAAGTGGATTAAAAACTGAGCAAGGTCTATGTTGAATGTAAACTATAATTGAAACACAAACTGAATAAGGTCTGTAATATAATGCCATCTATATACATAAACACACACAAAAAAATAGCTTTATATTTTTAAAAGAGATAAATATATCCAAGGACATAGTCAACTCATTAGAGTAAGTACCATTGTCTGGTAGAAATGTAACTGGGAAATAAATTTATTAAGACATATCAAGTGCTTTAAAGGAGTTCATTTCCTCCTATGAATCCGACTTCTAGGAATCTCTCTTAAGAAAACAATAAAAAATACAAATAAAAGTGAAAGGCACCTTTCACCTTTAAATATAAAGGAGTAAAAATTGGCAACACCTAAATGTCCAATATGAGAGAAATAGTTTAATAAACTACAGCATAAGCATATTATGAATTAGGTTTCAGTCACTATAATCATGTTTTCAGAGAATATTTAATAACATGGGAAAATAAACTATTTAAGAAAAAACAAACATGATACAAAACAATAATTCTTTGTGTTCATAAGAAGTATATAGATGCACAGAAAACAGTGGAAAAAATAAGTATTTAATTTCAAGAATTGCATTGTGAAATATTTTAATTTTCCAAATTATCTATTATGAGTTTTTATTCCTTTTATCACCAGAATTGCAGGTGTGTATAGATTTAGGTATAGTTATAGACATAGCTTTCCCAGGTTACATACTTTTTCATATAAGATTCATTGCATATCTTATTTAAAGTGCTGTAACTAAGTGATCCATTAGCTGAAGCATCAGCTGAACTCATTCACTATCACTAGCTGCAGTGAATATTTATAAATTGGAAATGGTATTTAACTGACTTGAGAAGGATATATTTTGCCATCTAAGTTTTATAGTACATCTCTGAAGTGGGGGAAAGCTCACAGGCTAATATAGAGGAGCCAATCTTGACTATCACACACTTAGCTGGGGATCCCACAGAATGATCCTCTAAATATGGCCTAAATCCTTTCAACTGCAATCCATATTGTCTCTCATTGCCGAGAGCTAAACCAAGATGCTGCTGGGGTAGCTAAGAGATAGGATGAGAAGGGGTATGTTATCAGACTCCTTGTTTTCACCCTTTCCAATACTTTAGTAGGGAAAACAATGCTTACTTGATTTGTTTCATAGAAAAAATCCACTTTATTAAGAAAGTTAAAATAACATCTCTATTTCCAGAGGTAGGATCCATTATAGTTTCTACTTTAGATTTTCTAGATGATATATACTTGAAGAACTTTTGTAAACTAGTTGTTATTTTTACTTGAAAACATAGCACATAATAATGACTGGATTTATGCTGAAGACAGCGCAGTAACTTCAATCTCTGACCACCCTATTAGCTGCAAATACATGGCAAAGTTAAATAAAATATGAGAAAAGAAAACCCCATAGTTGCATGATGAGGAAGGGACAATAGTGGTTCTACCCCTCCATACAAGTGACAGGGAAAGAACAAAGCAGTTACCCACAGGTGTCCAGGAAGGTGGTTTCTGGATCTTTTATTAGAGAATTGGATTCAATTACCCACAAGTCACATCTCATGGCAAAGTTTCAAGTGCAAACTGGTGTTATTATGTATACTCTTCCAGCAACTAACGAATACTTTGACAGTGAACCACACACATGAGGTTGTTTGGTTGGTTGGTTAGTTGGTTGGTTGATTTTAATCTAAGGCATGAGTAACTTGATCTATATTTTTATCTTTAATGTCTCTTAATATCCTTTACTTAATAATTCACCACAAATTACTAATATAAGTTCAAATATTTCTTCAATTGAAACTCACCATGGAAGAACCTGAAAGACTAGAAAATTCTTCTTCCTGTTGCTACTTGGAACCAAATGGTCACAGAGAATCTATAGTAAACAGAAAATGCAGGGCTAAATAATTCTATCACAAAATTAATCTGTAACTTAATTTGCTATTAATACAAATTATTTTCTTAAATTCTCGATTTAATTGTCAAAATTATTTTTTCTACATGGTTTTCCCACCAATCATTTTTTTATTGATTCTGGAAGCACAGCTATTCAATGTGAAACCAAGTACGTTAAGTCCAGATAAAAATCTAAAATTAAATTCAATCAGAGACCCAAATGAGACGAATCAAGCAGGCCCACACCAAGACACATCATAATTAAAATACCAAAGATTAAAGACAAAGAAATAATCATAAAAGCAGCAAGAGAAAAGTAGTTAGTTACCTAAAACGGAGCTCCCATAAGACTGTCAGTTGATTTTTCAACAGAGACTTTGCAGGCCAGAGGGATTGGCAGGAAATACTCAAAGTGATGAAAAGTAGGAACCTACAACCAAGATTGCTCTACCCAGTAAAGCTATCATTTAGAATCAAAGGGCACATAATGTGCTCCCCAGAGAAGAAAAAGCTAAAGAAGTTCATCACCAACAAAGAAGTATTACAAGGAATCTTAAAGGGACTTCTTTAAGACAAAAATAATAATAATAATAATAATAATAAGGCAATAACTACGTATCTATCAACAACTATATTTCAATGTAAATGCTCCAATCAAAAGACATCAGGGGCTGAATGGGTAAGAAAACAAGACCCTTACATATGCTGCCTACAAGAAACTCACTTCAGATCGAAAGACACACACAGATTAAAAGTAAAGGGATGGAAAAAGACATTTTATGAAAATGGAAATGGTGGGGGCGGAAATCTCGGGTAGCAATACTTATACCAGACAAAATAGACTTTAAAACAAAGGCTGTAACAAGAGACAAAGAAGGACCCAGAATTTTCAAAAAATGCTCTCATTACCTTTCATTTGGGGCCTGAAAATCCTGGAACTTAACAAGTATCCAGCCAACACCCTTGAGAAAGGAAAGAGAAAACACCCTTACTTTCTTGTGGGCTCGTTAAGCAGCCATGAGTGCTTCTTTAGGAACCTGCCTCACCAACTCCAAATACAGCAGGCTCTCTTCAGTGTCAAGGAATAAACTTAATCTCTCTCAAGCTAACCTTTCAAAATGCCTAGTACAGAGCTGGCACTCAATAAACACTTGCTTAATAAACTATTGAGGTGAATAAAGAAGCTCAGTTCACCTATGCACTAATTGCACTATAATGAAATTAAACTTCAATTATGAATTTAATTTTTTAAAAGATTTTTACTCAGGTATACTTGGAGATGGGATGCTTGAACATAAAGACCAATGATTGCTTCTTATCTGGTGTTTTCAGAAGGTGGGACACTTGCTGGAGGAACCCACAGAAGTAGTTTGTGTAAGAATGTTGATATTTCTGAATCTAACATCATGTGATTCTATAAAATACCCTGATGAGCAGTCCTTTGTCCCCATTGCAACAACTAAAGCAAGAAAGAGAATTTAAATTTTTGAAAATATTGGAGAACTGTGGAAGCAAAGAGCTTTGAGGGCACTAAAATTCTAGCTAAGAAGAGGCCCTTCTAGTTGACTGCTGTATCTCCATTTTCCTGAAGAGGAACCTGAGGCACAGAGATGTTAACTAACTTGCTCAAAATCTTACAGTGAGTAACTAGCAAACGCAGGCAATCTGGCTAGAGAGCTAACTTTTTTATTGAGTTGATTAGCCACATGTCTGGATACTGTGTAGTCCACAGGAAAGCACCAGCATATGATTAGAAGGATCTTGTATCTAATGGCCCATCAGGACGTGAACTAGCCTAAACCAGATCCAGCTTACAACAAGAATCATTGACTCTGTTCATTCATATTGTATTAGTCAAGGCTGTTAACTTATGCCACATCTAGCTCCGAATCCATTTTCCTTTATCAAATTTCTTCTTCTTCTTTTTTTTTCCTTTTCAGTTTTCATGAAAGGCCATTTCTAAGAAATGTGTTCTCTCTCGGAGTTGGCTTTTAGGACAATCCAGTCAACTGTCTGTACCACTTCTACAATCTTACAGATGAGCATGGATCAGCTATAGCATGTCCAGCTTGTACATTTCTTGTAGCAATTGGCCCAGAGCACCTGTAAATAGTTTGGAAGTTTGTAAAGATGCTGTCTATGTTTCTACTAGTAACATATTGTGTGTGTGTGTGTGTGTGTGTGTGTGTGTGAAGAAAACTATATAATTAAATTGTTTCTTGCTCAGATTACAGGACTAATTTCTTTATTAGCTAGTATGCATTGTTTAGATGGTTCTCAAAGATCAATATACAAATGGTCATTTTCAAAAGTTTTATATGTTCTGTATTTCTCAATGATTTTATAAAAGAATGTGGATATAGCTGAGTTGTATTTATACCAAATACCTATAAGTGTGACTATTTGTTTTATACTTTTAATTTTTTCAGAAGAAAGCAGATGGAAGAAAATTTTAAATTAACCATTAGCGATAGCATTTGCAGTGAATTTTCACTTGAGGTTCAAATGTTGGATTAGTATTTTATGTACCATCATTTGGATACTGAAATATATTGTCTGAGATTTAGAACTTAAACATTAAAAAATGTGTTCTAGTAAAAGTTGCATCATACAAAGCCTAAGACAGAGACTATTTCCAGGGACGATTTTACGAATAAATTCAAATGTATTCAGCAATATCTTTATGTTCTTATTTATTTTTCCCTGAAACTTATTTTGACTCTTAAACAGGCACTAGTGCTCTATTTTAGAATATTATTTTGAACATAAATAATTCTGAAAGGTACTAGAGCATCAGGATAGTAATATAAAGAAACACACTTTCCCTTAACTCTCAGTTCATTTTGTACAGGAGTAAAACCTATAAGGAGATCACTTAGGTGTTGCAAAACCATTAAGTGAATGAAGCTTCATCACAGAGAGCACGCACACAAAAAGAGTCTGATTCCTGTTGGCATCAGATGTTTAAGTGCAAGTTTAAAATTTCCTTCCCCTTACGGATAGGATGTTAGAAAATCCCAGGTGGTAAATTCGTTTTCATTTTGCTTGTTTTCCTTCTTCCTTCCTCTGGCAACTTCAATTTCTTGCCAAATGACTGTCCCTACCATTTGGCCCAGTTTTTTTCTGGCAACACAAAAAGGAAGTGGAAATCACTGGAGATGTTCTTTCTGAGACAGAACGTGTGGGGTTGCAGCAGTTGGCAGCTTTTGATTACCCTCCACTAACAAAAGCTCTCAAAGAGGTTTCAGGGGCAGCGTATTTTGTTCACGGAAAATTTCCCTATAAAGGCATTCTCAGTAGGCAAATGGCCTGTACGCCTCTTTCAAAGAACTCTCTGGAGCCTCCCTTCCTTTTCTCATTCATTTTTTTCTGATTGCTCCATTCGGTCTTTCTTCCAGGTCCCTCCAATTTCCTCGCACCCTCCTCAAAACCAGCTCTCAAGAAAGACTCTGCCACATTCATTCACAGTAATGTGTAACTGACTTACTGCTGTATCAGCCAGGTAACAAGAGTCACTTTTTCTGAGGCAATTTGATTTGCATTTTGATAGAGTTCTTTCAAGTGAACCTGTTGGAGAGTGTCCAACATTAGCAAGAAGACAATGGAGAAGTGGCCCTGAAATCATATAATGTAAATGGCTGTTTATCCTACCTACCTGTTAGGGTGGATATGCCACAAAGAAGCTAAACTACATAGGTTCACTTGGTAAACGAAGCAGAGAGCTGACCTATTGCCAACTGAACTTAAACCTGTGAATAGACAGTATGTAAAACTGAAGACAATGTGGAAGCATTGTCTTCAATAATTCAACATGTATCTAAGTATCTACGTGCATATAAGATTGATGAGAGATAACACACTTGCAAAAAGAAAAAAAAACGTATTTAAATTTTACCCATGTTGGCCTTATTCATTCAATTACACTTTGCCATTTTTATGGATCGAACAGAGCGGAAGAAAAACACAGCTTTAAAATGGTGAAAAATTACGAGGGCTATAGCTGAAATTCTTTCTTAAGGCACGTGCTTTTGCTCCTTGTACAATTTGAAATGGCAGCAATTAGTGTCTTAGGGGGACCTAATCACTTGCACAAAGAGAAAACATATCATTTTAGATACAGAATCAGCATTTGATTTGATCAGCAAATTCCTAATTTGAAGAAAGAAAAATAGCTTCAGGGCCTGGGTGGGCCAGAGTACTGAACTGTGCATGTAAAATGGGAGGCTTTGATTAGGAATATAAATAATTATTAGCCGATACCACATGGTGCTTCTCCTTTTTTCTCTCTCCTACTCTATCTCTGCAGGGTATTTTATCAAATTTAACTATGGGGAAGAGGGCAAACTAGCAAAGGGCCCCAGTCTTCACTTCTCTCTTGAAATCACAGGATTCTGAATGTCTGGCTTAACTGCAGATTTCTGTTGTCAGAGGGGCAAGAAAAATCACAGGTGTCAGCTGTAGACAGCCTACAGTAACCTTTTGAAGATTCTAAAGACATCTTGTTTCTGGTTCCTTCTTTGTAAAATGACAACTAATTGTGCATTCAGAAACAAAATAGGGACATATTCGATTTTAAGTAAATATGCTTTTGTGCCAAAATTACCATTGGGATGGCGCAGCCTTTTTAGACATTTTATTTATGGAATTAATTTTAATCTAATTAAGTAATTCTTATTTATCTCCAGTGATATAAAGCAGTACTATTATCTCAGCTTCTTAATAAAAGAAAAATAGAGTGTATTTTGGCTAACCAGGTTTCTGAGGACCAAACCATTGAAATTTGATGGAGTGAATTTTTATACTTCAGAAATGTATTATATACTTAAATTTGAAGGAGCTCTGCTTGAATATATAGCCATGCAGCATAAGGTAGGAAATCTGGGTAGTTTTTGAGACAAATTCAACATATCCTCTCAGTCTGTTCCCTTTCCTGAGAGAGTTAGTCTAAATACGTCAGGTGCACAATTTACTGTGTGTGTCAATTGATGAGATGAATCACCTAAACAGAAATCGAGGGCTAGAGTGCTATTTAAAGAGGGCATGGCTTTCTTCCTGTATCTAAGGTCTCAAATGTCAGACCAGACCTCCCATCTCACCTCCTCAACATTGAAAGGAATTGTGTCTGCTCAGTTCTTTACTGAGACAACACATGGATAAAATGACAGCACCCTCATGGATGAGCAGTTTAGTTTTAGGTAATTTAAGGCATCAGTAGTGACGTCAAGTGTTGATTGTAGTTTACCACCAAGCCTCATCTGCCTTGTGGGTGTGGTCATTTGTGAACTAGGGCCAGTTGCGATCTCCATCATGGCTTGTTGTCCTAATTCTGTGTCTTTGACTCACCATTTATTCTTCCATTTACTCTGATCCACACTTGTCTGGCATCTTTCAAACACTAATGTTTATTCAGTAATTGTAGAGAACTTGAGTCACTTGTCTGCACCTGTTCTAAGCTCTTTCCTTGGATTATAGGCTTTCTGTCTCTTGACAGTTAACTTTTGCCTTCTCTGTTTCTAATCCTGCCCCAGATTTCCATGTTCAAATGTATACAACGCAAGACATGCGAGAAGAAGACTCTCCTGTTTTATACTCTTTCTCCATGATTTTCCTCTCTAGCATGCTTCACAAAATTTAGAGAAGGATTTTATAGTGTACCATGGCTATAGATAGGAAGAGAAAGAATCTTTAAACCTAGAACTGTGTATAAGTCTTTACCCATTCAAAATTTTAGCTTCTTCTCATTGGCATTACAGGTCCCTGCTACTGACAAAGTGGTTTCCACAGTAGAGAGAATTTGGTGGGTGTATGTATAGAAATGATCATTAGTAACATGATCCATGTCTTTTACCAAAAAAAAAAATCTTGTATTTCAGAAGTCTAGTATATCTTTAGGAAGTTCGAATTTAGATGTATAATATGAACGTTTTTGTAGTGTGAATGTGTTTTAAGTACTGAGAACATATTATGTTTTAAAACATTCTCAGTGTGGCCTGCATTGGATGGAACTTTTTGTTTTTAATGGAGGTTTAAAGTGTGACATATTTTTGATGCCAGTCATTGAACTATACATACCAGGATTGTCTTAAAATCTGTCTTTTGAACCCAAAATTTCATGAAATCTGTTAATAGAACAATCAAAAGAGTGGGCTATACAAAAATTGTTTTTAAGGGCTATCCATCACCATTTTTGGCAATGCCTGAAAATAAAAGAGGGAACGTATTGATCAATAGATACTGAATCACACAAAATGCCAGAAGTAACTTCAAAAGTACTGGGGAAGCCAATAAATAACCTGAAAGATTCTCGGGTGGTTAGGATGGAAACGGTCTCCTGGTGCTTCCTGCTCATCTTGATGCATTGATTGCAGACCCAGAACATTCCCTCTCAGCCTCTCAGTGTTTATCTGTTCCACTCTGGACCATCTGATGTTGCTATGGCATCTTGGCATCTGTCTTTTTTTTCGGTAAATTTTAAATTCATGAGCAACTAGTGATGAAAGGTCTTGCATGGGAAAAGTTTAGATTAATTTTGGGGTTCAGACTTCTTATGTGTTTATTAAATAAAACATGTTAATTGTGTTCTTCAAGTCTTATTTGTTTACTAATTTTTTATCATTTTACCTGCCAGTCATTAGGAGAGAGGTCTTAAAATTCCCCATTATAACTTCATTTATCAGTTTCTGCTATAGTTTCATACGTTTTACTTTATGTATTTTGAGGTAAATTTATTATTAGAGGCATATTACTTAAGAATTGCTATATTTTTCATTATTATGAAATGAACATTTCATCACTATATAATGACATACTGTATGCTTAAAATTATTTTTAAGATATAGTCTATTGTGTATGATATTAACATAGAGATGCCAGTTTTCTTTTTGTTATACTTTTCCTTTTTAAAAGTTAGTTTTAATTTTTTTCTGTTTCTTCGTTTTCTCATTTCATTATTTATTCTTTTAGTAGTAATCCTTGAAATGTAGATTACTTAATCTATGGTTACTTAACAACTTAAAAAATCTTAAAGTTAATCAGTATAGAAACCCCTCTTCCAAAAAATAGAAGCACCATAGAACAAATGTACTCCTCCTTCCCAAATTATATTGATCTGTTTTTTGCATGGTAACTTTGGCTTCTGTGCAGAGAACAGAGAGTAAGAAGGGCAAAAGTGGATACAAGGAAACCAGTCAGGAGACACTGGCGCGGGTCCAGGCAAGTAATGATGGTGGCTTAGATTGATGGATTGGATGCAGTAAGACAATTAGGTGCAGTTGCTTCCCAGCATCGCAGGGAATCATAAACTCATACAAAGGAGCTGGTTTCAATGGGTTTTAAAATACGTAACAGCTAGTATTAACTGAGGGTCTCTACCTGCCAGGGCACTGGAGTAGCACTGAAAATGGATTTCTCCTTTAATCCTCACAAAAATCCTGTAAGATTTGTTGCTTCACGCGAAAGAGACTTGAGGTTGCTGACTAAGAGCTTGACACCCTAACAGATGAGTACGGTAAGAAACCAGGTCGTGACGTGGGGGCTGAGCTAAAGGGCTGTGGTTTGGCACAGGAAGAAAGTCATCCTCTTGAGAAGCAGCGATCTAAAACCACCTGCTTTTGTGTGCTTGTTTGTGTCATATTTCAGAGTAAGTTTAAATATCCTTGTCTGTCTATTCTTGAAACTACAAAAGTTAGGGAATTGGGATAGTTGTGAAAGTAGAGACAGTTTTATTTTCTTTTTTGCTACATTAAGGTAGAGAAAATTCAATTTCTCTATAAATATACTGTCACATATGGTAGCTATAGCTATCTGCTATCTATCTATCTATCTATCTATCTATCTATCTATCTATCTATCTATTGTCTAGTATATATTTTGCATTTAATGATTGCCTCTAAATTAAGAGTTATTGAAAGTTGTCCTTTGTGTTAAAAAGATTTAAAAGGCTGTCAGTTTCGCAGTAAATAGTTTTTGGTCAATAAATATTGAGTGATCAAAAATTTTAGTGAGGTATTGATTACAGGCAGTCCCAATTTATAAATAAGCAGTGTTCCCAAAATAGGTTTAAAATTTCATTTGCATTTCGGTAGAAGACAATAATTATAGACAGCATTTAAAAAGTGCCTACTATGTATTGATGCTTTACAAAAATGATTTGTTTCTATCCCAGGAAATACTACAAAGTCTGTATTAAAAAATGACTCCCATTTTACAGATGAGAAAACTGAAGCTGAAAGAGGTTATGTAGCTTGCTGGTGGTCATACAGTTTATATGTAGCATAGCAGAGTTGGGAATTTAACCCCGGTTAACTACAAGTCTTGGCCTCATTACTCTAATCCTGGCAAGCTCAAGAAGTCTGTGGAAATCATAAATGCAGCTTTAATAGTCCTCCTAAGCAATCAGAGTTTACCTGCTCCCCCTAAGCTTTTCCAAACCCGGAGCACTGGTTGAGCTGTGACTCTTTCTCAGCCCAAATCCCAATTCTCTGTAGGGTCGGAGCAGCCCCCAAACTAGAATTTCTCTCACCCTAGATGTGAAGTAGAACACATCAGGGGTCAGGGCTGGGTGGAGAATCAGCATCAGGGCACATGCTGTAGGTTAAGAGGAGGCTCCAGTAAGAGCTGGAGACATGAAAGAAGTGAGAGGCTGGGCAGAGGAATTTACACCTCAGATGCTGGAGGTGACATGGGGACATGGGCGGAGGCAGACCTGTGGCAGGTACTGGCTGAGTAGGACTCTGTTTATAGGTGGCATAAATAGGATGTTGGGGAGACATTCTGCGTCAGAAGGACACAGTAGTTTCCCTTAGATTCCAGTTTTTAGGTGTGGGAATTGTCTGTGTGCTTTTCCTTTCCTTCTCCCTCCCAAGACATCCTACTGGGAAATAAACAGGTTTCAGCAAAATGAAAAGAAAATAAATTTGGTAAAATTATTTACAACTAGGTCTCCCTACCTCATGCCTTAGTAAAATTTTGTTTATGCTACTCTTGGACCCTAGAGGGTACAAAGAGAGAGATAGTGTCTAATTGATTTTTGTACTTTCTATAATGTCCTAGACATACTAGATGTTCAATAAGCATATGATGAAGGGAATTGTATTGAATTCTTGATGACCAGCATAAAATCAGAAATACCTCTTCCTAACAGACTGGATTGAATATGTTTGGAGAAGAGAGGATGACAAAGGTAGACAGCATTGCAGTGCATTAGCAAGGCTGTATCTGCTGGGTTTTTACTTTCAGCAAAATGTTTCCAGTGACTTTTTAAAATCATCAGTAACCTTCCCATCTTTCTGCTGAAACATGGGTTGCCGTTGCCTAAAGAATAAAGTCCAAACTGCTAATCCTGGCCTACTTGGCTCACCAAGATCTGGTCTCTTAAGTTTTTCGTCTTTTTCTCCTTGTGGTATCTGCCCCAATCCGTCAACAGACTACCATGGTTTCAGTTCTGCTGTTAATGTCATCTCTTAACGCTGATTAACTCCAGGGGTGGGTATGTGGATTTTGCCCAAATGAATAGTGGCCTCCAATTTGAGCAGTGGGACAGCCCTGAATTGAATGAACTTGATCACAGCAATGCATACCTTCAAAATTCTGGGTGTGCACTTGTAATTAGCATGAAATGAAATAGAAATGTGATTTAGGGCCCCACAGAACCCTGAATTTGGTGGGGCCAGTGTACTTCAAGTCCTATGCTTGGCTCTGTAGATCATGAAACATGATTTTTGTCAGCTTACCCCGAGGTAATAATCAGATTTACGGGCCCTGAGTCATACTAACCGAGCAGAGAAGAAGAGCCAATGCATTAATTGAAGAAATGCATTCATTGAAGAGCCAATGCATTCAAAGAGGCCAGAAAGTTCACTAAGAGAGTGCCTACTGTGCTTCCATAGGTTATCTACCTGGGAAGACAGATTATAATCAAAGAGTTATTTAGTGAGTGTGAAATTGGAGTCAGGAATATTTTGTTTGTTTCTTGTTCTTTTCTTTTCTTTTTTTAAGGCAGGTGCAGCTCACAGTGGCCCATGTGGGGATCGAAACAACAACCTGGGTGCTACGAGCACTGTGCTCTAACCAACTGAGCTAACCGGCCACCCCAAGAGTCAGGAATATTCTTAATGGTTTGTGTTATTGAGTCGTAGGTTAATTTATTGATGTCAAAGAGAATTCATTTAAGGCAGTAATTGACTATTGAGCATCCTCCAAAGCTCTGCGAAGAGGGCCCAGCAGCGGTGATGGCCTGTTTGTGCGGCCTCTTCCCCGGACAGCCCTGGAGACATAACAGATACTTCGTCTCCGACTCTCTGCTCTCTGAGCTTCCTGCTGTCACACACCTGATGCTCCTTTACTTGGACTGGCCAAGCTGCAGTATGTTAGGTTAAATCTTTCTAGATGCTACTGCATTCCAGGCACGCCTTCATGTGACATGGATCCACACCGCCCACATTGGTCTGTGTTCCCAAATCTCTTTATCCACATTTTACAGTCTCTTAGATGACTACTACAGTAGGTAACTTTATTTATTATGTTAATTTACTCCTTTAAAATAGAATGATTATTCTTTTAAAAGGTTAACTTTTTTATATATGTAATACATGCATGCAGCATAAAATTCAATAATACAAAAGAATGTACAGTAAAATCACCACTTCCCTTCCACCTCTGTCATCTTTTTTTTTTAAAAATCTCCCTTCAATTTTTTTATTCCTGCTGCTTGAACCTGGGGAGGGTGCTTAGAAAACATTTTCTAGGTTGGGATCTTCTCATGTATGTTCTCCCAGCACCCCATACTTTCCCTATCATTAGCACATAGATTGTCAGCTCCTTAAAGAATGGAATATTGTGTTTTGTTTTAGTCCCAGCATCTAGCACAGTGAATGTGACTTAGTACATGGTACAATAGATACTTGAATGAATAAATATCATCAGTAACTGACACTAAGTATTTATGATAAAACGGAATAAGGTATTATACTAAGATCATTATGGGCCAATGCCCCATCCATATGCCCCTTGCCCTTACTATTTTGGTGCACACAGGACCAACTTCCAAATGCATTTCTCTGCCTGAGGGCTTTCTCTGACCACCTGAGCCCAAAATGCAAGGGAATTAACAACCCCCCCCTCCCACCACCACCAGTAGCTTTCAACTAGTGACTGATGGCAACTGGGGTATAAATACTCAGTTCCTTTGCTCCTAGGGTGGGATAACTCTGGGGCATGAGTCCTACATTTGTTCCCAGAATTTCAAAGCAAAATTAATCTCCAGTTACCGATAATGGTAACTTGTTTGAAAATGTATTAGCTGACACCAGTGTCCTGAAATTAAACTTGTTGTCTCTAATTGGCCAAACTTGGATCACGTGCCCATCCTGAACCAATCACTATCCGTGGTCTCCTTGCCCAGATTTGGGTCACATGTCCACCTTTGGCATCAGGGGCAGAATAAATTTCATCAGAATCACAAAGACTGAGAATGAGAAATAAAAGAAAATCAGAGGCCATTTCCAGAAAGTATTGTGATTAGAGGTGGAACAGCCAAAGAACAACCATGTTTCATTAGAGACAGGATCTAGAGACCCACTGAAAAGAGAAAAAAAAATTTTTTCATTAAGATTTATAGCTGGTCTGAATTATTTATCAGACCTTCTAAGGAAAATAATATTTCTCTATTTTAAACTTTTCCAGAAAGTATAAAATGAAAGATTCTTTTTATAAAGAAGATAGATATTTTTTTCTTTTTTTGGGGGGTGAGAATGATAACATCCACCCCAGTGAGGCCATAGGCCAAGCATTTGGCTTTTACAAACATATTGAAATATTATTCACCTCTGCAAATATACCTGAATGGACAGGATTTTTTGAAATAATATTTAAGGAGTTTTCATAAAAAGGAATATTTTGAGCAGTGGCCATAGAAAGTTTGAGGTATCAGCGATTCAACACATTTGAAGTTTTCTCACATTGAAATACCCAAAACTTCTGAGCTTTTCTTCCTAAAGTTTCCCTTATTCACTATCAGTAAATTCCTCAAACTTAAAGAATTAACCTTCTCACTGAACATTCCTATTCTTTTACACACCTACCTTCTATTGTCCTAGGAACACCAAATTTCTTATCAAGTCAGTGTTTTCAAATATAACAATAATGATAACCCCCATCTTTAATTTAGAGTTTAACTAGTTATGAATCTCTGGCTAATGGCTGGGTAGCTCAATCTTACCTCAAGACAGGGTTGTTTGGTAAGTCATCTCTTAAATCAGGATGCATAATAGAGATCTAGCCTCTGAAAACACATACACTGAGTGCCTTTCTCCTGAGTGGGGCAAACAGGAAATCCATCTACACGATCCCTAAAAAGTTCAGAGGAGGGAAAAGTAGCTTATTATTTACTCACCCATTTTTCCTGCTAGGGTAGGAAATGTGAGTTTGGAAGCTGGAGAATTGGTTGTGTGGTACTTTTTCCCTGTCTTTGGAGATCAGCTTCGAGGTGGGGCAAATGAAATGACCGTCACTTAAAGACTAAGTGTCCTCCCTGTGTCTGTAGGGATCAAGAGGATGATTAGAAAGAGGTGACCAGAAAGAAAGATCAAACCATTCTTCCAAATCTGATATGACATAAAAAATAAAACCGCAAGAACTCCAAAAGTCAAGGAGAGTTGATAGGGAACCCTTCAGTAAAATATTTTGGAGCACAAAGGACTGCAATAAGAAAAGAGAGAAAATGTCTATAAAAGTCAATATATGCAAAATAGCAGCATTCTGCATGCAACATTACATTTTCCTTAGACACCCTCATACAGGAAGCCTGCCTTTCCCCTCACGTGCTGGTTGGAACATTTATGTCCCCAGGGTGATGGATGGGGTCACAGTTCAGGCTTGCTCTACTTCAGTCGTATCAATGTAAAGGTGAGTTTCTTTTTACACAGAAAGAAGAGACTGAGTGGGGCTAGTAATTGTTGGAATGAAATTCCAGCTTGACAGCTGTTCCAGATTCACCTGCAGCTGTTGCTTATCTACTCAGAGGCAGCTGGTAACATGGCAAAACACAAGATGTGTGAAAGAAGGAACTAACAGAACTGAATCTCTCCATGCCAACCCTCCACTCCCCAGCTGAGTTTCGCTGGGGTCACGTACTCACTCTCTCCATAGCGGTGTTCTTAACCTTGGTGGCACACTACAGTCACCTGGGAGCTTTAAAATCTCTAGACCTCTAAGAATCTCGAAGAGTAAGATCCAAGCATTAATCGTTTGTAAAGCTCCAAGGTGATTATACTGTACAGTTAAGGCTAAGAACCACTGCCTAGAACCCTAGGATTTTTGTTTCACTGTTGGTAGGAGTTAGAAAGGATGGAAAATGAAAATATAAAGAATAGAAACATCTGGGGAAAGATATAGGTGCAGGATGGAAAAAGACCACATATCACATGTTCCGTTTACAGAAAATGCCCAGAATAGGCAAATCTATACAGCCAATAGCTTTTTTAAAAAAATTGGAGTAAAATACACATAACATCAAATTTATCATCTTAATCATTTTTAAGTGTACAGTTCAGTGGCATTAAGTATATTCACATGGTTGTGAAACCATCACCACCACCCATCTCCAGAACTTTTTCATCTTGCCAAATACAAACTCTGTACTCATTAAACTGTCACTTCCCATTCCCTCTGCCCCAACCCCTTGGCAACCACCCTTCTACTTTCCATCTCTATGAATTTGCCTGCTCTGGGTACCACATATAAGTAGAATCATACAATATTTGTCCTCTGGCTTCTGAATTACTTACAATAGTGTCCTCAAGGTTCATCCATGTTGTAGCATGTATCAGAATGTCTTTCCTTTTAAAGCTGAATAATATTTTTATGTATATTACTTTTTTTATCTATTCATTTGTGGATGGACACTTGGGTGGCTTCCACCTTTGGCTACTGTGCATTCGGCTGCTACAAGTATCTCTGAGATCCTGCTTTCAATTCTTTTGGACATATATTTAGAGCTAGAATTGCTGGGTCATGTGGTATTTCTATTTTTAATTTTTTGGGGAACCACCATACTATTGCCCTTAGCTTTAGTAAGCAGTCAGTCACAGGCGCTTACAGTACACCAATGCATCAGTCTTACCATTTGCATGGAGCCAGCCAAAGCTGCCTGACAGTCGTTTAATTCCAGGCTCCCAAACAATGAGGGGAGAAACAAGCAATCCACTTCCCACCACTAGCCCTGCTTTTTATAAACTGTCAAGTTCATGAAATGTCTCATTTAGAAAAATTCAGTGACTAAAACTCATTTCGTTCTCAGCTTATTGTCTGTTAAGGGGAAAATTTAAACTATTACTTCATTTTTAATCATCCTGAGAGTCAAACTTTTCTCCATGCTTGAGCAGAGCCTGCTCATGAATGTTCAGAGGGAAGCCTGTTTTTGAATAAATGGTTTCTGCATGTGGCCCAAACAATATGTTATACATTGAATTTTAGTCAGAAAGGATTCAATTTGCATCCCCTAATGGTTTAGTTATAGTCATGCCTCAAGGCATAGGAATGGACTGGATTTTGTATCACTTTATTTTTTTGACTCATGAGGGAAAAGGCAGATTGAAGCAGTTTCTGATTTGGAAAGAAGGAGAGAAGTACTACCCATTTCCCCTTACCCTCAAGTGCTTTCTTCTTTTTTCCCCCTCCGAAATGTCACTCTCCATGAAAAAAAGATATCCATAGCCTTAAATTCCTCAATGTATCACGAACATTTTCTTTGCAGAAGCAATGGCTAGAGAACCACCATATGAGCCAATCAGCACCAGGGCTGTATGGGAAGGTCATTCTGCAATAGAAATAATCTTCCTGTGTTAGGAGACACCCCTCCAGTCTGGCCCCTAAGTTGGGCTCTGTTTGAATAAGTGAATGCATGTTTTCCATGAAAAGTCATCTCCTTCTCAATGAAACTCATGGGAGGCCACCTTAGAATTCATTTGTTTCCTAAATTCCAAGTCAACAAAACCAAAAAAATCTTAAGTAATTTTTTAAATTTGAACTTTGCCTCGATTACCTACTTTGTAGAGCTCTCATTTCCTTATTGAAGAGAAATCAGTCTAACCCTCCAGTTATGCATAGCAATGTGTGTGATCTTGAAAGTGATGCTAAGCGTGCAGGGAAAACATTATCCTTTTACAGGAAGAAAACTAATTTGTCCACACGTATGGAAGGCCATCAAGAACTTCACTCTTCCCATTACTAACTGAGGTCCTGTAGCATAAATGGATTATTTCAAAGTCCCTATGGGCCCCTGGTGCCACCACCTTTGCCACCACCAGAATGAAAGATGAACCCATGGAGCTCTGCCTGTTGTAGGCAAGAGCCCTGAGTTTCTTTTCAATGCACCCTCAGCCTCCTCACCTTGCCTGCCCAAGAATCCACCAGAAATAATCCCATCATATTCTCCACCCGTTTTCTTCAGCGGCCTCAAGGAAGTGAAGACTCCTAGATCATGTCTCTTCACCCCAACATTCATCCCCATAAGGCTCATTTAATCCCGTAATAATCTGACCCAATGTTTCTTCTCTTTGCAACTACAGTCCCTTCCCACCACATCCCTCCCCCTTCACCCCAGACTCACTGTGCTCCAGCTTCCCTAGTCTTGTTATGGTTACCCCAACACCCAGGCACACGCTTGCTTCTGGCCTTTGTACTTGCAGTTTCTTCTCTCTGGAACATTTTCTTCTCAAATATCTACTTGGCTCTCTTCCTCACTTCTTTTAGGTCTCTGTTCAAATGTCCCCTCCTTTGAGAGCCCATCCATGCTCATCGGTCCAAAAGAGCACATCCATGCCATGACTATCTCTCCCTTTATCTGCCATTTTCTTTCCACAGCACTTCTCACTTGATGCATCATGGGCTGTCCTTATTTATTTATTTACTGTTATCTCCTCCCACTAGAACAAAAGTTCTACTTCACTTTAACATTTTACTCATAAAAGCAGTGACTGTCTAGCGTCACCACTTTACAGTCTATTATCATCACTTTCCATGATCACCATATTCCCAGTCCATACACTCAATAAGTATTTGTTGGTTGACATGAATAGTACAGATGCTACAAATACAAGAAATGCTTTGATGCCCTTACTTTAGTGAGGCTTTCTCCAAAAATATGGACCAACTATGACAAGAGTTTTCAGTGTTAACATTTCAAAAAATTCTAATCAAGATCTAGCAAATATGAATTGAGAATCTACTAGGTGCTAGGCTATAATATTGAACAAAATGAAAAAACACTCTACCCTCAAGGATCTTCTAGAAGGGGAGACTGAATAAACAAGAAAAATAAGTAAACTATATAGCATGTAAGATAATGTTAAGTACTAAAAAGAAAAAAGTAAATTAAGGAAAGGAGATAGAACACATCCAGGGTTGAGAAAATTGAATTTTTAAATAGGGTAACCAGGAAATGCCTCAAAGAGAAGGTAATTTGTGAAGGATGTGAGGGAGACAGCAATGTGAGAAAGCATATGCAAAGAACTTGAGAGCATAAATTGCTGTTCTAGGACAGGTAAGGAGGCCAGTGTGGCTGGTGCAAAGAGAATAAGAGAGAGAGTAGAAGGGGATAAAAGATTAAAGAAGTGAAGGGGCCAGATTATGCAGAGCCTTGTAGGTAATAGTGATGGGAAACCTTTGCAAGGATGGGAGCCAATCAACGACTTGCCTTAAGTTTTTCAAGCTCCCTCTGGCCATTGTGCTGAGAAGAAACTACTGAAGTAAGAGACGACTAGAACAAGGCTTTTATAATCCAGATGAGAGATGAGTGTTTTGAGCCAGAAAGAGAGTAAAATAGCCGGTGAGAAGTAAGCAGATATTCAACTCTGAGTTTGTAAAATGCTGGTTTTCAGCCCACCCCAGTGATCCCAATCCATTAGGTCCGGGGTGAGGCCCAGGAAGTTTTAACAAATACCGTGGATGACTTTGTCCACTGTAACAAACAGTGCTGTGAGTTGCCTGCAGACGGGAACTCTTGATAGAAACAGCTACTGAGAGTTAAGGGTATCCTTGATGGGTACCAGGAGCCACTGCCACCAACGCAATGGATTACTTAAGTATCACAGAGCAAAAAAAGCTTTATTATAACAAAATGCTGAAGATCTCCATTATTCTAGAATGTCTTCCATTATTCTAGAATGTCTTCCACTATTCTAGAATGAATCATGCTTAAGGAAGAGGTAGGCCAGGTCTACTCTCTACCTAAGACTTGGGGAAAAGTGGTCTTTTGTTGTAATTCTTAATTAGGAAAAGAAGCAGCAATCTTTCCTAGAAAATTACGCTGGGTTTAGCTCATAAATTATGGCCTTTGAATGTTTTACAAATTGTTAAACAATAACTTGGCCCTCAAATGCTTAGTCAGGATGATGTATCCAAAAGAAACTAAGAAAATATTTTTCCCAGGGTTAGTATTATTAACTTTAGACTATATTTGCTGAAACAGAACATGTGGGCAGAGATAATCATAGGGTGTTTTTAAATTGCAAATAAATACCAAGCAGATCAATTTTATGTGGTAGTGACAGATATTTTTCTTAATATGGCTGATTTCATTATAAAGAGCTTTTAGGGGGTTGGGTTTTTTTTTTCTTCTTTTGCCCTGTTTAATCAAGGGGTAACTGTATTAGCATGAAAGAAGTGTTTCCAGCATTTAATAAAAGCAGTATGTCAGAAAGCACATGGTATATTTTCCTAAAAACTTAAAAATGTCTCTCTATTACTAGCGACCATTTAACAATCCTTAACAATTCAGCTCAATCAATTAAATTAATCCCATGAAATAAAATGTGCAATAGAGATGATATCTGAAATCATTTTTATTCATGGTTAGAGACTACGAAGATCCTTTGACAAGCCCTTAAAAATCTTGTGGGTGATGTTGAAAACTTCAGTGTACAAGTGCTGATTCAATTTTTTAAGGGGGGAGGGCGAAGGCTCCTGATTTGATAAGAGTCAATTCTTCACAGAGAACATGAGAACAGCAAACCCCCAAGCTATACAAAGACTGCTAGAGTTGTCACATGCTCATTACCAGCATTTTCTAATGCCGAACAACTGAGGAATATGAATATGCAAAGCTCCTAGACTATGATCAGCATCTGTCTCTTTCAGCCTCTCCTCCTCCTGCAAAGGAAGTCACTGTGCCCCTGGCCTTCTAAGCTCTGTGTTCTGAATCCCCAAAGTCAGCAGGAGAAGGGAGAAGTGAGGGGGTGGGTTGGTTGATTTGTTTGGTTTTAATAACAAAAACTGAATTTGCCTTTTACACAGCATGTATTTTCAGATAAATATCAGAATTTAACCAGTGACTTCTCCATTTGCCTACCAGGATTAGTGTACGACGTGTTTGTCCCAGGGGTGAAGTAGGAGAAATCCCAAGGGCTTGGCATCCGCTATTGTCTTGAGTGGTCTGCAAGGTTTAGCAGTTTTCATCTCTTTCTGATTTTTTTATCCAACTCCCCCCCAAGAAAAAACAACAACACCAAAGCACCATCATTTGCACTTTATATATTTCCATATATGTCTTTATGCTCGTATCTTTAAAAGCCCCAGTCCTTTCTGAGAATAAATGCTTGTTTATCATCCTAAAACACATTAATTTTGTAATATAAGGATGATTAATCCAAAAAGAGAGCTCTAAATCCATCAGCATTCTTTACATCTTACCTAGTGGTGGATACCCTGCCTCCTCTCCCTCTTATGTCTATAACCTCCTTCCCTTCCCTTCACTCTGCAGAACAACAACCAAACTATCTTGGGCCAACAGTACCACCTACTGGTCATAGTGGTAAGTTGTCTAATGAAATCTCTCTAACATATGCACAAGCCATAATCTCCCATTTTCTCTATATTCAAAACTCAGTAAATTGTTTTGGAAATTTCTCTTCAACTGCAAATTACATACGCCCATGATATTTCAGTCACCAACAGAAGCCCCAACGCCACTCATCGTTTTAAATCACATCCCCGTACAGCTCTGTTCATCCCTTTATAAGACCCAATCTCATTCTTCCTACAACACAAACCCTTCCATTATATCCCCCGAGGCCTCATTGCCATCAGCAAAATGTCCTATATCCCCCGTCTTCTCTACATTAACTCCACTTCTTTAGTCTAGATGAAATCTGTTCTTCCTGCTGCTGTGAGTAGTCCTCACTGCCAATTCCAGATGGCCCCCCTTTCCTTCTCCGTAAACATCGTTGCTTCCTCTGAAGCTCAGCCATGGGTCATCTACTGCGCCACATGTCAATCATCTACAGACTTCACAGTCACTTCTCATCATCACTTGATGATTCTCGTGCTCAGTCTGTCACTCTCTTCAACAGTCCTCTTATTATACTTTTTGGTGATTTCGATATCATTGAGAAGATCTTTGTAATAATTTCACCTCTTGGGCTCTGGACGTCCCCTTCTCTCATGACCTTGTCCACCACATCACTTCAGCTACCTGCTCTGATGGTCACACATGAGATGTCATCACTACTAGTAACTGCATAATAACGTCAATTTCAGACATCACACACTCCCGCCTCTACATTCCATTTCTCCGTCTTAACCTAATCATTTTTTCAGCACCAGGAGACACACCTGTCTATTGAACTTAGTATTTGTCTCTCACCTCCCTACGTCCTAATTTCCCTCTTTTCTCAATGAAAACTCATGGTTCAACATACTAATCATTACCATGCATACAGCTCAATTCCCTTGTTCTTCTCTCCTACCATCAAATTTATTCATTCTTAGATCAATCCAGACTTCCACCCGCTCCTTCTGGTCCCTGAACTGTTGAAGGTGACTGAAAGAAAACACAGTGATGCTGACAGATCCTACTTCAATCCCTGACTAGTAACCTCAAGGGGAGTGTTACTGTTGCCAAGGAATTCTACTGCCTTGACTTCTCACTTTCCTCTCTTTCTCTCCTAGACAGTTATTTGGCACCTCGCTTCTCTCCTCAGACCTACAGCACTTCACCCTTTATTCTCACTCTTATTTTTAATGACCTTGCTCTTCATTTTACTAAGGAAATAGAGACAATAAGGAGGACCCTTCACATGCTCCCACAAACTTTCCTCCCGCTATGCCCCCATGCTGCCTTAGCTTCTGTTACATTGAATGAATTGCCTCTGCTCCTATGTGGGGACGACCCCTTCACAGACAAAATGGATCTCCTCTTCCACTCAAGACCATTTTTCCTGAGGTTGCTTGTCTTCTCTGCATCACTGATATTTCCCTCTCTAAATGGATCATTTTTATACTTTAAAATATAACTTAACCTTGAACACACATGGCCCTCCATATGCTACCCCACCTCTCCGCTCTCCTTCATAGCAAAACTCCTCAAAATGGTCAGTTACATTGTCTGTCTGCATTTCTTCTCCTAGTATTTCCTGATCTAATTCCAGTTAGGCTAGGGTACTCTACCCCTCAAAGATTAACATTGATTTGCATGCTGCCAAGCTAACGGTGAATTCTCGATTCTCATCACCCTGCATTATCAGTAGCATTTGGGTCAGTTGATCACTCCCTCCTTAAAATGTCTTCTTTGCTTGGCTCTTATTTTCTTCCTATTTTTCTTATTTCCTTTCTGGTTCCTCCTCATATTCTAGACTTCCAAACTTGAGAATGTCAAAGTATTCAATCCTCAGATCTCTTCTTTATCATTCACTATTCACATGATTTCGCTCAGTCCCCTAACTTTAAATGCCGACTATCTGTAGGTAACTCCAAATTTCTATCTATAGCTCAGACCTCTCCTTTGAATTCTAGACTCATATGATTAACTTTCTACTTGGTACCATCATATAGGTGTCTAACAGACATCTCAAATTTAATGTATCCCAAACTGAACTCATGGTCCCACCCCTTCAAATGGGTTCCTATCCCTGGTTTTGCTCTTAATAATAAATGGCAACTCCATTTTCCCAGTTTCTTGAGTCCAACATCTTGAGTCATATCCTTTCTCTCTCTTTCTTTACTTTTATCATGTTATGGACATTTTTAAACATATACAAAAATAAGGTGAACCCAGACTCCTTTTTTTTTTTCTCACACTCCACATCAAATCCATCAACAAATTTTATTTGCTTTACCTTCAAAAAATATACAAGGTCTGACAATTAAGTTCACGAATCTGCTGCAACGATGTTGCTAACCTTTTTTGATATCAAAGGAATTATTCATTATGAATTTGTGCCAACTGGACAAACAGTTAACCAAGTTTGCTATTTGGAAGTGATTAAAAGGTTATGTGAAAAAGCTAAACGACCTGAACTTTTCACCAACAAATCATGGCTCTTGCATCACGACAATGCACCAGCTCACACGGCACTGTCCGAGGGAGTTTTTAGCCAGTTAACAAATAACTATTGGAACACCCTCCCTTACTCATATGATCTGGCCCCCAATGACTTCTTTCTTTACCCAAAGATAAAAGAAATATTGAAAGGAAGACATTTTGATGACATTCAGGACATCAAGGGTAATATGATGACAGCTCTGATGGTCATTCCAGAAAAAGAGTTACAAAATTATTTTGAAAGGTGGACTAGGCACTGGCATCAGTGCATAGCTTCCCAAGGGACACTTGGAAGGTGACCATAGTGATATTTAGCAATGAGGTATGCAGCACTTTTTCTAGGATGAGTTCTGGAACTTAATTATCAGACCTTGTACAGACCACTTCTCAGCATCCCCACCATTATAACCCTCCCACCCCAAAATTATTGCTGCAAAAGCCTCCTAACTTTTCTAACTTCTTGCCTCTATAGTTTCAACACAACAGCCAGATCATTATTCTGAAATTCATGTAAGATTATATCCCTACTCTTTTCAAAATACTCTTATTATCTTCAGAGGAAACTCCAAATTTCCTCAGATTGCTGTGTCCTACATCATCTGGCCCACAGCCACATATCTTATCACTTCCCTGCTCATACCATCTGCCCCTGCCTGGTCTCCTTTCTCCTCTAACTCACTGTCCATGCTCTGGCCCCAGGACCTTTGCACTTCACATTTCTCTGCCTGAAATGCCGTTTCTTGATATTCAAGTCTCTGCTCAAATGTGACCTTGTCAACAAGTCCTTCCCCAAACACTCTACCTATTAGCATCTTTCTTTATTCTCCAACCATCACTTATATTCCTTATTTTGGTTTATTTTTCTTCACGTTTCTTATCTTCTCTGACAATACTTATTTGATCGTTTTATCATTTTTCCCACTAGAATATAAACGCCATAGGAAAAGGTACTTTGTTTTATTGTTTCTTACCTAATCTTTTGAACAATGCTCAGTTTATAACAGGAACTAAATATTTGGCATACAAATCTCCTTTTTTCTTTCTCTAGCTCTTGCATTTCCATCTTTCCTCTCCTGGTCTTGTCTTTCACTGCTTTCTTAACATTTGTGAGTTCCAAAGTGACTTAACATAGGGCCAAAAAAAAAAAAAGAAAAAACCACATTCAGGATCCAAGTACACAATAAATGTGTGAAACAACTGGGTGTACAAATATAGAACTGGTGATTTTGCAATGGGTGTCTCCCCCATCCCAAATTCTTCAAATTCAAATTTTAAAAAAGTTAAAATCTCTAAGTCCGCTTTGGCCTGTGGGCCCTGTTCTTGCCCTCCTTGTCCTGGCAGTACTAAGCAGCCATTTTATAAAGAAAAAAATGTATCACTTTTGAAATTAAATTTGACAAAATGCAAACACACAGTGTCACGTTCAGCATTTCCTGAAGTTTTTCTCTAACACTCCGTCCACATTACATTAAACCTACTTTTCTTCAAGTTCTAGCATTTGAGGTCTTTTCTTTAAGTTCTCCTTATATTCTTTCCATTCTGACTAATAGCACACAATTACTTTTCTATTTTTTATGTGAATTTTAGTATTTTGTATATAGTATTTTATAGATTCTTTATAAGGCCTCAGACCCACTAACATAACTACATAGTGACTCTTCTTATGGGAAGCAAATGGGATTAATGAACTGTGATCAGTGACTACTTTTCCTAAGCAAGGTAGACCAAAATCTGTGTGCCACTTTCTAGATGATAGATCACAAGGTAAGAAAATGTGTCATGTCTGAAAATCCTCTGCTTAAAGCTCCTTTATTTGAAAACATTGCTGCTCGTTTCTATGCTTCTATAAGAATAGGGGGCTATTTGCCCTCACAATATTCCCAGACAGGGTAAGCGAGCTGTGTTGGATGTTCATACAGGGCCATAATTTCTGCCTTACTTAATAATTAAAATGAGTCAGAACCCAACCCCTGACCCTGTCTTTTCACCTCCTCTCTCCAAATCACCACCCAGATAGGCAAACATGTCACAAATCCCCCTCTTGTTCCTCCAAAGACAAAGCCCTCGATAGGTCGGCCTGTGCACCACTCCCACCAGGGGAGAACTCAACTCCATCCTCAGGCCCCAGGTGGCTCAGTGCGGGGAGGGACTCTGCTTACTCTGCTTCTCGCAAAGAACTACACTGGAGAGGGAATGAAGGTCAGCGTCCTTGTTGCTCAGTAATTTCTGTTTCGCTGAAATCCTTTAAAATCGTGCATATGCCACCCTGCCTGCTTCACTCTTAATAGCACTTGCATGACCCCAAACACCTGGATTTGCATTTCAACCTCTGATTTTTAACATTTTTTTTTTTATTGGAAAATGAGTTCCAAAGCAGCTAGTTAATGAATGAACCTTTGAAACCCAATTCAAGTATAAACTGGGAATATTGCTTCTTTTCAAACAGGACCAGATTTGACACAATAACATTCTGGTCAGACTAGGTCACTACAAATGAAGGAGAGGGGAACTGAGCAGTTCTCTGGATGTTATCAGTGTAAGCAGCCCCCACCTGGATAAACAGGATTTCTGAAACACACGCCCATTGTTTTCTTCATAAGCATGATTCAATGTTGAGACAAAGACATGTTGCAGGATTAGCCAGATAATACCCAAGACTGGATCATAGAGAGACCCCACAAGCATGTCACTTCTAAATGGACCCTAAAAAAATAGGATTTGGCTACTAAGTCCGAAAGAAGGAAAGTGGCCCAGCTGTGAAATATGTTGGCAATAAAACTTCACTTGTTATTGGCTCTGGCTCCTGAGCTCAGCTGTAAGGCTGTCTACTTCTGAGCAGAGTCTTCTGATGCAAACTGAAAAGTCAAACTCTGAGGCTAACAGGAAATTGTGTCTTCTCAGAGGTCAAATTTGCTGAAACTTTTGAATAAGGTACAAAAGGGCAAGAGGACCAAAGACCCTGGTGAAATCAGGACCCTGTCCCCTGAAGCCAGTGACTGAGTAGGAAAATAATTTCATATCCTCATGCCTGGATTTTAAGTGCAGAAAGCAATATAGTGTGGCAAAAATATGGGACATAAATTTAATACAATGAGTTTTATGGGATGGAGCACCGCAGATCTTCCCTAATTAAACTTTATCCTCATGTTAGGCCAATTTTCTTCTTTCTGAGACCAGACTATTTTTTATTTCTTAACTTCCTGTCATTCTTTTTATTGGTAAGGCAATTATTTTCACTAAAACCAGTGGACAGAGCTCATAAAGTGACATTGTTTTGCCCGTGCTCTGCATTGTTGAAAGATATAAAGAATAAGTACGATACACTTTTGGAGGGGAGAGAAATCGCCCAAGTTTTACTTATCATACTAGCATGTGTCCATAATAATCATTTTAAACCTGGTTTTCTGCATGAAGATTGGGAAAACATTCTGTTTAATGTGGGTAAACAATGTTTGGTTTTGGAGACATTATATTAAATAGATTTGAGGTTAAAATACTAATTCACAGGACCAAAGGAAGATGTCCCCTATAGGTCCTTAAATATATTCTCTTTTGTCAGAAAGCTACCTAACCCTGCTAAAACGATTTTATGAAAGCAACTCAAAGTGACTTGCTAGCACCCAGAGATGAAACTGCTACGTGTAACTATATCTGCAGTAAAAATAAACTTATGATACAAGTCACCACAAACTTCTTCTATAAAAAAATGCATATCAAGTATCCTCATTAAATATCCTTTCTAGCTGTTAAAAAGTTAACTAGTTATATACTGAGTGCTGTCTATTGGTAAAGTAACAGGGCCAAATAAAATTTCATGATTTAAGGCAAAATCCATATAAAAAGATTTTAGTGACAAACTTTTATAAACCACTTGCCTTATTATATTGGTTAATTTTTGACCAAGATAGACAGGTAGATACACAGATAATTTAGGAGAAAGTTAAGAATAATGAGCTCTTGTCCCTTTAAAACTAGTCGTGTTGTCATTCATGGAGGGGATAGGTCAGATATCACCGTTAAATACAGTTTTGCTGTTTCTTTAAGATAAAAGACCCTAAGCTAGGAGCGTAGTACTATAACATACTGCATTCTTTAAAGTCAATATTTCTCAAGATATCAGTGTATCCTACCTGCTGGAAGTCTACAAAGAAACACCCAGTAGTGTTGCCAATATCCTCAGACTATTTTCTTTGCAAAAATAAGATTGATTTTTGACCTATGGACCACCAGATATCATGTCAGATACAGTTGTTATAAGGAGACCACAAGACCTTCAAAGCTGTTTGTCCAAGATGGATTCATGAAGTGGTTTCTGTAAGATTAATTTGCTTTTGTTTTGTGATTGTTTTTCATGGCGGGAAAAAAGAAAAAGCTTCCAGGGATTTTGCCATCTGGAAGGGGGTGGAGAGCTGTGCAGGGAGAAAGTGGAGGTAAATCTAGGAGGTAAAAAGAAGAAAAGAACCTGAAGAAAGGGACTCTATTCATTAACATTATAGATTTTTTCCTTGAAATAAAAACAATTTAAATATCAATATAAGGAGATTATTTGCTTTGGGCTATGTTAGATAGAACCTAAATAAAATGATGCCAAGTGTTGATTCAATCAGTGTCTTTTGGCATCACAGTATAGGCTTTCTTAATTTCCAAAAACAATAGGAAAATTCAAAAAGCGATCCAGTATTCAGGAATATTTCACTTACTATTTTAATAAACTTTTGTTTATGACTAGAGGTGCCATTAAATTACCAGCCAGTCATTAATGTATAGCTCCCTGGGGACTGGTGTAAACGCAGTGATCACTGCTGGGTGTTTCATATGTGGCTCACTCACTACTCTGTTTATGCGCAGCTACTGGACAGAAGATTTTTAAAAAAAGTTAGTGCTTCATTTATATCCCACTAGCAGACTTGGAGATGAATAGCTACTTATGATGTGGATCAAATAACCACAATACCAGGCTTTTAATAATGTTTAAGGCATCTTCAGACATTTTTTTCTGTGATTACAGTAGAGGATAATTTATTTATTTATCTTTTGATTTGAAGAAGTGACTGAAAATTCACTGGTTGATGGTGAATAGTAGGTTCTTTCCTTTTCCAGTCTATAGGTCAGAGCGTGACACAAGAATTGAAGGTTAAGAGGCTGGTATTCCTGGGAGGTCACCCAAGGAGCCTCCATGTGTGCAAATATAGGCCAATTATTATGTATTTTGGGAAACCAATCAGAACATTGCTGTGAAACCGAGCCTGGATGTGTTTGGTACATTAACTCTAATTATAATAATTAGATGATACATAAGTCATCATTTATCAGTACGATGGGTTAATAGCATTACATTTCTTTGATGGGTGATCTTGATTTTATACCCCCAGCACTTTAAAATTAAGAATGCTACCAAAAAGCTGAGACTTACAGCTCTAAATTGTTTTTTCTTTAAGTTCATAATGCAAATCAGAGCATAGAAATCCTATTCAATGATTTAAAATGTACTTTCATACTGCTTTCAGATGTTGGAAGCAAATACCATTGCAGCAGGATAAAAATCAAAAAGCAATGCTGGCAAAATGGGGCTGTTTTCCTCTCCTAAATGGGATGCAGAGAGCACTCTTACCTTCAAGAACTGGTGGAACGGAGTAAATTCCCACTGCGGCTCTCAGAACTGTTGGCTATAATTCTAACTATGTAGCTGCCTGGCAGAGCTTTGCAAATGTGCTTACTGACGGCTTGTTTCACTTGCTTTTAGAATACAGGTGACAAGATCAGTGAGCCAGGGAAACCTTAGTAATAACAGATTGTTTTTAGCATCACTAATAATGTGATAAGTCTGTAGTTATTACCCCCAATTATGTGTGTGTATATAACCACTAAAAATTAATGTTGGATAAAACGCAAAGGGAAATGTACACTGTTAACATCTTTTGAGAATGCAATTCTAGACATATCTATTAAGATTATAAGCGCACACACCCCCTCTCCTAGCAAGCCCATAAAAATAAAACTACCAGCACATATGGGTGCATATGCAAGAATGTTTACTGCACCTTTGTTCACAGCGGCAAAAAACCAGACATAGAGAGAAAGCTTATCATTAGGGATGTATATAAGTAAACTGTGGTTCATCCATACCATGAAATGTTATATATTTACTAAAGAAAATGTGTCAGGTTTGTATTAGTTGATATGGAGGGATTTTTATATTATGTGTCTAAGTGAGGAAAAGAGGTTTCTAACGTTTTTTTTGGTAGTGGTGAGGTGGGATAGATGAGAGAGACAGGAAAAAGATAACGATTTAACAAAATGTTGAAAAATACATTCTTAATAAGTAAAAATACATGTATAATACGATCCTCTTTATTCAAAGTTTTATATACAAGTCTGCACACTTGTATATAAGTCTGAAGAGATGTATTAAAGGATAGTTACCTAAGTGTTGATAGTGGTTATCTCAGGTGATTTTTAGTTTCTTCCTTAATTTTTTTTTTGTCCTGGATGATTACAATATAGCATATTTTATCTGTACCATGAGATAAAAAGAGGTTTAAAGAATTATCAGTAAAACAGCAATTTCAGTGTTACAAAAAATTTAAGGAAACACTTACAGATTTTATGTATTCTGTATTTTTACAAAATACAGAATACATAAACAGGTTTTTGAAAGATCAAAAACTAATATTATATTTTCAAATATAAGGCTTAGTATATACTCTAGATAACTAGTGAAAATATTTTTAATTTGGCAGATTTTTAAAAAATTGCCTGACGGATTTATTTTATGCAGACACGCTATTGCCCAAGTACAAAAACAGACCATTTGCAAACTCTAATCCTTCCATGGGCCCTTAACACCAACTTGAACATCAGTCAGAAGTGGGTATTCAGGTTTTGAAGTATGGGGTTTGGATCTAGAAAGTCAGAATGTACCCCAGAACTTGTTCGTCCCTGGGCAGGAGTTAAGTCTGTGTGCCTTCCAAGGACTGGCAGCCTGCCCCCCGAAGGTTTCCAATAGATCCGAAAAGCCATCTAGAGATACGCGCGCAAAACAACCATGGACTCGTCTCGGTTTTGAATATGGTGAAATAAGTATCTTGGTTGCCATCTATGGAAATAACAATCATGTCTACCATAGGGAAGGAGAAAAATCTTTCTTTAGCTCTCTGTTCTCAGCTGGGGTCTCCGTAACAAAAGACATGACAGAGAAAAGCACACACATTTATTTAATGTAAGTTTTACATGACACAGGAGCTTCATGAGGAAATAAGACTGAAAGAAGCAGTTAAATCCAAGTGTTTTTATTCTAGGGTTGATGAAGAGGAGAGTTGTAGGAAAATGTGACGAGACAAAAAGAAAGGATTTGAGCCAAGTGCCCGCTCTTTGAGATTCCTCTCGGTGTCCCCCTCGGTTTGGACATGTTCTCTCCCAGGGAGGCACCACTCACATGAGGGTTTGATGACCTTCGGGGGTAGGTCCAAAAGTCCTTCCTGCACCAGTCATTTCTCACATTCCTTCAGCTTGAAATAGTCAATATATCAAGGTACAATACTTGGGGATAGTGTGCCCTGAACCCCAGTTGCTGATCATTGAGGGTGAGCCAGACGCTGAGGTCCGTGCTTTCTATCCATTATTTAATTTAATGTTTCCACAACAGGTAGGTCCTAGTATCCTTGCATGGCTTGCTCTCTCACTCCGTTCAGATCTCAAATGGCAGCTCTTCTGAGCCACCTTCCCTAGCTACCCAGCCTAAATTAGAATTCCTACCCCTGGGGCAATAGCAGGGGCATTGTGGTTTGAGTCCAGAGCCTCTGAATCTTTCTAGAACTTCTTAGTTAACATTTGTTGGACATATGAACTATTTTTACGTCTCCAATAACAGAAGGTCATAAGCCTCAGCTTCTTTGTCTGTTGCCTTTGTTCTTTCATTTATTCACTCAACAATTATTGTTTAAGCACCAACTATATTCCAGACCTGTTCTAGGCCTTCAGAATGTGCCAGTGAACAAAGAAAGTTCCTGCTTCCTTGGAGTTTACATTTTAGTCATCAAAATCCCAAGTTCTTTTTTGCCCACAGAGTTTCACTGGTTGCCATAGAAGTCGTAACAAATGTAAGCACCGTCTTATTTTCTTTCTATGGTACTTTAAAATGTATATATGTTTCTTTCAGAATAATAGAAATCAGGCAAAACCTTTGCATGTCACTTTTGTAAGTACTTAATTCTGTACGTGAGTAGGTGGTTGAAGAGGTAAAATGGACTTATAAGGTAATGACAGAAATGACTATTTAATAAAACCATTGTCCTTATATACCGGGTGTGCCAAAAAAAAATGTATACACATTACTTGTATTCATCTTTTACTATTGGTATATATTGAGTATTACAATTTTAATACAGTTTTTTCCTTTCTTAAAATGTGTATATATTTTTGACACCCTCTGTATAAAATCATGATAAAGAAATCAAGGCAGAATTAATTTTGAACCCATTTTTTTCTATTCCTTGGTTGTAGCAATAGATTTTAACACTCACAAAACGGTTTTACCAAGCCTCAAGTTTCACATCCCATACACTTCCATCTTAGGAAAAAAGAATGCTCTGTAACTGCCTATATACAACTTTTTATCGGGAACCAGATAACTTGATTTATTTGTTTTTTTTAACCCGGTGCTAATCCTGGGTAAGAGTCAGAAACCACCCTGAGTTTCCTAATCAGTAAAATAAGGGTAATAACATCTGCTCCATCTATGCTATAAGATTGTGAGAAGCAAACGAATTCATGTGGGCTGTAATAATTGTAAGGTACTGCATATAATTGTATATAAAATATAATTTTTACTTTGCACAAATTTATGAATACAAATTGGAGCCTCTTAACAACAGTTTCAGAATGAGAAAAATTAAATTTAGTGATAATTTCTAAATACACTCCACTTCAATGACAGGAATGCCAGACTTTAAGAATAACTAATCTCAAGTCTGCATTGATCTTAAAGATGGTATAGGAACAAGAACCTCTCAAGAATTTACTTCACTGCCATATCAAGTTTATAGTTCTTCTAGAATGACAAAGGGCAAGCTCAAGCTGCTAGGCAAATATAATGCTTTGGCTATTTTCCCTTGATAATTTAACTGGGCAGATTAATATAATATAAATACAAAAAATAAGGTGTTATTCAATGTAGATAAAAAGAAGATTTTGAGACAATAGCACAAGACAGAAACTGGCATTTGTGGGATGATACTTATAGAAGAGAGCTCACACAGGGAAGACCGGGCTTTTTCTTATTCCACATACCAAGGGCTCTCCTAGCATCTACCGCTGTCTGACACACACGTCCAGCATCCAGCACACCTAACCCACCAGTGGCACAGAGGCCTTTGATCTTCTTTATCCATTGACTTGTTGGCAAGCTCTCCTTGGCTTCTTTGCACAGGGCTTTCCACACACTAAGCACTAGGTGAGTGCTGGGGTTGGAGCCACAATAGGAGGCAGACGTTACCTATTGTCCTACGGGTGTTGGTGACACTTCCTAGAGGAGGAAACACCTAAAGCGAGTCCTGACGCATGAACAGAAACTGTGCAGAAGAGCAAACGTACGGCAGGAAGAGAAGACGGACTGCATTTATAAAAACAGGAAGGGATCCAGATTATAGAAGGCCTCATGTTTGATGCCAAGGAGCTTGGATTCAGTCTGACTGGATTGGTCTTAAATTGATCAGTTATATGGCTTCCACATAAATAAGGTTAAGTCTGTGGAAGATTTGACATGAGAGGGGGCAGTGGTGATGGTGGGTGGTTAACTAAGGAGCCCTATTGGGAGGCTATGTAATAGTTTTACTTGAACTGACCTCAGTAGCTGCAGGCAGAACAGCAAAATTAATTTCAACAACATCCATCAGGGAAGCTTTTTAACTTTGAGAAAGTCCTGTTATCATATAGCCAACAACAGGAAGTGAAAGAGAATATTATCCGTCTTCCTTCTGAATCTGTTAGGATCCCACAAAATGAAATAGCATGGGGCAGGGGGCACGGATGCAGGCCAGTGGAGAGTTGGCCTTAACATATGGGCTTAGTAAATATTTGCCCTCATGTCTAATTGTGCATGCCAGGCTAAGATAAAGGGACAGATATGAAAAAAAAAAGTGTGGCAATGCAATAAGGGACTTAAGGATTGGACGTGGAGAGTGAGGAAGAGCCCTGGATGACTTCCTGGTTTGTAATGGGCGGTGACTGGGAGAGCAGTGTTGTTGAAAGTGCTTAGGTTGGCATTTCTCAACATAAAGCTTTCATTAGGAAATGCAAGCAAATAAAAACAAGAGCGAAAAATCACAGAAACATATAATTTTACACAATGTGAGCGTCTGTTAAGTTGGTACAAAAGTAATTGCAGTTTTTGCGATTGTTTTTAACCTTTTAAACCACAATTACTTTTGCGCCACCCTAATAATTTAACATTAAAATCTAGCCAGTAATTGAATGATTTATGGCTTCTCAGTTTTTATATCTGTCTCAATTCTGTTTGGGAGCACATCCTTGGATATTTTCCCTTCTGATCACATCAATTCTTCTTGCTCAAAGGGAGAATTATGCTCAGGTATAAGGTTCCCTCAGATTGGTAGAAAAATATATAATTAATCAGCTGATGGGATTCCCAGATTAGAGAATGAAAGCTTTGTAGGCGATGGCTTCTTCTCATCCAATGCTTTCAGGACTGCAGTTGGTTAGTGAATCCTATAGTGAAAAAAAGGCCGTTAGAGCAGGGATATATGCAAACTACCTTCTCAAAGTTTAAGTGTATGTACATCTTATTGCTAAACTTTATGTACATTATACGTGTGTATGTACATATGTGTGTATGTCCATATATACACTCAAGGTATAAATGTCTATTCATTTCTTCAATCCTTTGATGTAAGGCTTTTCTATTCCTTGGTTGTATTGATAGATTTTTACACTTAAGAAATGGTTATTTTTTAAGGCTATTCCTAAATGGAAGGCTATTGCTGTTCTCTGAATTTGCATCATCTTTCTTGAATCTCCACAGAAATAAGCATCATCTACAATTTTCAGTTTCCATTTCTTTAAGTTGCAATCAGAATTGTGGAACAATCTCATGGTAGAATCCTAGGTTTTTATAAATTTTTTCCAATGTTTCGCTGGTGTCTCACACACATATGTATGATAGCAATTTTTAAACAGTGCTTTCAAAGCATTCCAGTTAGTCTTCATGAAAACAATGAACCTCTTTCGTTTGTATTCATATTTCATTAGTCTAGGTAACATTAAATTAAACAGTGTAATTCAAAAAACAAGTACAAAAGACATAAACTGGTTTGGGAACAAATACAACCAATTCTTCATAAGAGCATTTCTGCAATATTCTTTAATAACTCCACATTAGCATATAAGAATAACGCCCAAGCCACTCTTAACTGGAGCTCAGGAATTAGAAACGTCTGGTTGAATCCAGACCCTGGAGTTACTTTACTTGTTGTGTAAGTGGTTTACTGAGTAAGGTGTTTATATATCGGAGCCTTGGTTTCTTGGAAGGCAGGATGGTAGTCATAACTCCCAAAATTCAGTGTTAAATGAATCGCATAGATAAGCTCATCTAAAAGAGCTTCGGTACACCGTAGAGACTCAATAAATGCTCATTTCCTTTCTTTTTGGTGAAAGAGAGATATAAACTTCTATCATCACCATCCCTCCCCACTCTGTGTCAATATTATGTATAGTTATCAAAAGTTCTACTGAATAATTTAAACAGTCAAATCAAACTGATTTAATCCAGGAAATAAAGGTTCTTAGGATATGCTTCATGGATTATCCTAATCACTTGAATGTGCTATAAGATAAAAATTAGTTGGTCTCTGAACTAAAACACAGGTGAATATTTCAAAAGCAAGTAAAACAGGATCAACATTTCATGGGCTCACATACCAGTTTCCTCCAGGCTCCCTTTCCACTCCCTTTCTATGGTGATAAGAACAACTGGTACCAGGGAACTGGAGAAAGAGGAGGGCAGAGAGGAAGGGTCTGCATCACCACAGGCTTATTTCTTAGCCTCTCTTCCTGTACTCCATTCTTCTGCCCTCAAGAAAGTATTACTCGCATGGGGTGATAAAAATACGCCCTCCAAACCTTTGCCAGAGCACGAATATTCATAACCATCCCTAAAAGGGCCTGTTCTTAGGCCTGTGTGAGCCCAGTGTGAATTCTGTCTGGTCCTCCAGAAGCCCTCTGTGTTGGGCTTTTGTGTGTTTTCATTGGAACACTGGGTCTGTTGATGATGGGGGATGTAATATGGGCTTATTTTCCCTCA
This sequence comes from Rhinolophus sinicus, assembly GCF_036562045.2. Lineage (NCBI taxonomy): Eukaryota > Metazoa > Chordata > Mammalia > Chiroptera > Rhinolophidae > Rhinolophus > Rhinolophus sinicus. Next base: position 109,288,682 of record NC_133757.1, read on the forward strand.
CAGAGATGTTATCAGGATAAATGAAATGATATTCATACAGCACTTTAGGATGTTCTTCTAAAAGGCACCTTTGCAAATATGAAGTATTCTAAAAGGCCAGTGACTGCAACTTCTATTTAAAATGAAATTGCTGACAACAATTTCAACCCTAGAAAGTAAACACATCAGCCTGAAATTGAAGTGTACTTTGCCGAGTAGCAGCAGGCTGATTGCATATCTGGGCTCTTATTGCAAATAAGGCTAAATCTTAGCATGGAACTCTGTGTACAATTCATCCTGCTCTGCTATTTGGCATCAGAAGGCAATGGACTGGTCCTATTGTTCTTTGCAATTCAGGAACTCTGAAAATGTGGCTCAGTCTTAGAAACTCCAAGGGCATCGCAGTCCGTCTCAAGAAAGCTAAGACTAGAAGCATCTTGTATATATTGACCTGCAGCAGGATGCAAGCCTGTTCTTGTAATTAACTATAGTCCCTGGGGGCACATTAAAGCCATCTCATTGGGATTACTCTGAAACTAGATCCAGTGGCTCTCTGGACAACTCGCATCCCTCCTGTGGCCATGGTCTGGGAATGGGGCCATGCTTCTGGAACATGTTTGGAACTATGTGTGCACAAACACTATGTATTACCCACTTAGAGTACACTAGGGAGTTTTCTCACATTGGCACAAGGCACTGAAATGTTTTATACTCTATCAAGCAAAAGATGGCCTAGGACTAAAGGAGGACACATACTAAGTGCACTCTGGGTACAGAGGACAGTGACTTGGCAGCTGTGAAGTGTGTGTGAGCCGGAAGAGGGCCACACCAACAAGGGCACTAGGGAAAACTAGGGAGAAAATGAGTCTTGGGGAGTGCAGCCCTGGTAGATATCCCAGTCAACTAGGCAAGTGAGACCTGGCTGTGGAGTCGCATAGACTAAAGCTGCAGAAACACAGCAATGGAAACACAGGAATTTCAGTAAGAGGCAGAGGTCAATGATGTCAACCACTGAAACAGAACAACTTGTTACACAGCCACAGCCATGGCAGCTGCAGTGCACTCACTCACTTACAACCTCATTTCTCTGCTCTTCCCTGTGGCGTTCTCCTTTGGCCCCGTTTCCTTCCTGATCTAACCGTGTAATGGCTTTTCTATTTAAAAGTTCACAGAAGAAAAATACAACCAAAAAATAACCAGTGATTTCACTACTGGTAGCTGAGAGCATACAAATACACCAAACAAGGCCTCAAAAATAATGCGCTTGGTTTGAAATGTTTGAACTTCAGATTTGGAAATTTTGATATTCTTTTTGGATCTGTTCTTAAGTAACTTCAAAGAAGGTGTTAACATTTTGGTGCATTGATATCTATGTTTTTAAAATGAGGAAAATTGTACAAGTGCAAAAAGATTCTAGAAAGGCATTAGATGTCTTGCCATCATTGTATGTTTTTCATTAAAAAGTCTGAGACTTGCATCCTATTATGTTTCTAATCCCATTCCACAAATATTAACATTTAGGATCACTGTTGACTTTTCTCCTCTTTAAGAACAGGAAGAAAAACAAAACACAATGGGACAAGAATTAACATTTACTGACTATGGACTCTACCGGTAGGTGCTTTTTCTGAATTTAACCTTCATGACAACCTTAGGAAATAGGTGTTATTAACCATGACATATTTCACTACGGAGAGGAAAGATCATTTGCCTCTCAGTGAGATAGCATAAGATTTTTATGCAATTCTTAAAAGTAGCTACAAAATCATGTCTTTCTTATGACTTTTGAGAATTCAAGTTTGCCAGATATTAATATTGTCCCTTAGCTATTCTGTTGTATCAGTGAAGAAACAGACCTGTACCTGTGGTTAGGTAATTTACTCAAATCGTGGATGTAGAGTTTGAAGCCTTCAGGTTTTCACGCTCTTGAATTCTTAAGTGTTTTAAAGTGAGGCATTTCAAATGGATTTTAGAAGTGTATTCATCTGTAATCACCACTTAGCCTTCAAAATAAATCTTCAGGTGGCTGCCTAAAATGATCAGGTAAAAGTCCTAAAGCATAAAAATGGAATCATTTAAAGCATGTTTATTCTTTCCCTCTTTATTGATTTTAGAGTGTTTGGTTTTAGGAAATTCAACAAGTGGGAATAATACTATCACATTTGATAGACTCCAGCTGTTTGCAGTGTGGTACTAAGTGAGGAGGCATACGATTTCAAGAAAAAGGGAGATAAACAGACTGTTCACAGAGTACTTTGTATTGCGTTTCCCTACGTTATTCTAGAAAACAATACAAAAACAGATTTATCTTGTTTTGTGGTTAGTCCTTAAAGTCTCGAGGTTTATACTTTGCTTTCTTGGGTTAGGTACTTGGTGGGTTTGGCATGTTTCTTGTAACATACACCTCAAGCAGAGTGACCCAAGTTACGAAGAGATCAAAATAGTTGTCATATTCCCAGCTCTTCAGGTAGTTAACCCAGTGAAGACATGACATATAACCAGAAGAAAGGAAGATCTTATTCTTGGAAAAAATCCCAGTCTATCAGAGCAGAGAACCAGAAATAGATTTTTCAAAAGATATTTCAGTTTAAAACAAAGCAGATGAAAAATTCAGGCTTAGAGCCCTCTGGGGATTTGTCTATAAATAACACTGACATATCACAGAAACATTTATTTTGTAAGTAATGTTAATGATATTCTCAGAACTCTGTGTTTATTGTTTAACACTGTTATCATTTATTGATGACTAATGACCAATAAATAGAGTCCCTTGCCTTTCCTCTGGCTTCTACTCAGTATTTATGGATCAGGCCCATTAGCCTCCTTTTTAAAAAGCCATTGGGACAATGCAGCTGGTACCCAGCAGAAGAAGAGATGCAAAAAACATTATCTGTCACTCAAGTAAAAACAAAGAAGTGAACTTGTAAGGAGGATGTGCTATCGTAACCACAAAGAAGTACTTAAATATAAGTACTATGATGACTTAATTGATATTCCTAAGTATCTGACAGTATGGCTCACGTTTTTATTTTAGCTTCTATTTCTAAATATTCCCTAATGTGGCTCCATAATTATGGGAATAAAGTGACTGAGATCACTTTAAGGAAAATAAATTGCTCAGGCATTTACAATGTGGAAATGAAGGAACGAATGATAAGAAAATCTAATTACTGGAAGTAGATGGTAAAAGGAAGACGGCACACAATTCAGAGAAAAACACATAAAAAAGATACAATAATTGAAACATTTAAAAAATTTTATTAAATTGTTTGCCACGTAAGGAAAGAGGAAAAATATTCATGGAGTTTTCCCTTTTTCTAATCCTAATCTGAAGATATATTTGGGTTATCAGAGTACAGTTATGCTACATTCATTTTGTAGCTAGTCATGTACACTTAAGAATTGACTTTATCTTTCAAATGAACTCCTAAACGCTTATCTTGCAATTGTTTAAAACAACTCCATATCTCTAAAGGTTTTATACTTTCTTTCCTCAAACTGAACTCTGTATCGAATAATCTTCACTGTTAAAACAGCTTTTCTGGACGGTAAGTCCCAGTGGCATGTACGTGGGAGAACGTACTGTCACTAGGAACCATTATGGTTTGTCCCAGCTCTGTTACTATGCAGCGTGTGATTTTTAGGAGGGGCAGTGGGTTCTTATTGGTATGTTAAGCATGTTGGACTAGAATTATTTTAAAGTTCACCTCCAGTTTTAAATTTCTAAAATTCCATATAGACAAATCCAAATAGAATTGGTTATCTAAGTTTTCTGTTGTTGTTTGTTAAAAACTCATGGCAGAAACATGGAGTAACTTTCATCTGGAAATGAATGACTTGACCAAGAAAGTCTAACTATTTGCCTTATCTGAATTACTTCTGCTTCCCTGGATACACCTTCTCACACTGCCTTTCTTCTATACCATTTTAAATTGTGTAATTCTCTTTAACTTATCTTATTTCAGTTAGCCATATATCTGCCTGCTGAATCTTTTTTCTATGTTTGTGTCTTTGATCTTTTCCATTTCCTCTGCAATTTCCCTACATTCCAGAAAAGAACAAATAATGATATCCTCCCAACCTCTGGCCACCCAAGGACATAACTTTCTAGATGCAGTACTAAGTTCCATCAATATAATTTTTTGGCTTCAGGTCTTTATATTGCATTTTCAGGAAAGTGTTGCTTGTGTGGGGTTGATGCAGGCAAATTTGCCAGTGGGATTTAATAATACATGTCTACTCATGACCTAACAAAGCATGCAAGCTGCACCCAGGAGTAGTCAAGTCCAGAGAATTATCGTAGGGTCGGAAGGACATAAAAGCCAAAGAGGAAGCTTAAGAACCATAACTTTTTCTTATCTAAGGTAATATAGTATAGAGAGAGATGGGGCAGCAAATTCTTCTTACAAAGGCAAACCTCTGTAACAGGCCAGAAAATAAATATTGTTGGCTTTGCTGGGTGATGCCATCACTATTTCAACTACTCAATGCTACTGTTGTAGTAAAAACTGCCATTGACAATATGGCAGATGGGCATAGCTGTGGCTAGGTTTCAATAAAACTTTATTTACAAAAACAGCATTTGGTTTTATTTACAAAAACGAAGGCTTTCATTTGCTCACCTCTGGTATAGGATAAATATTAGGCTAGTAATTTGGAGATGTGACTTTAAGAGCTCTGCTTTGATAAACTATATAGATTAGGAAATGCCATTGGTCCAGTTATTCGATATTATTTTCTTTCTAGGGAAACACAGTTACAACAACCCTTGAAGTAGAAGAAGAAAGTGATACTTCTTTTGGAAGTGTTTCAGTCCTGGGATCCAGGGCCACTTAGAATTCATGAGACAGCTTCAAGATTGATGCTAGAAGACACTGTGTACTCAGAAATAATATTTGTAGATGTCTGGCTGGTATGGCTCTAACCTGTCTTCAGATGCAGCTTCTGGCTGCCAGGTTAGAGTTTTTCTTTCTTCAAATATGAACAAATTGAATTTGCCAAGAAAGGTAGTCCAATCATAACAGCAAACTCCCGTCTTTGTTTTCTACTTAATAATGAACCTTATAGCTGAAACTGCCGAGGGAGGAAGGTGCATGAGGCCTTGTCAACCATAACTGCCAGGCAGTGGTGGGGCTTTGGAGGGGCACCAAAGCCTATGAGTTTTGAAGATGTACGAAGGTGACTGTGATAAATGTTTTCCAAGAACTTGATATAGAGGATGGCTGTGAAAAAACCAGTAGGATGACAAACTGCGTGTAACTAGCATATGAATGTTCAGATGGATGTTCAGGCCCTTAGTTGTGGTGTTTAGAAATTCATCAGGGTCTCAAGTATGGCATACAATGTTTTGGAAGGGAAAATGAATTGTTCAAGAAGACAGATGAATAGAAGTAAATGATGAAAGTTAGCATTTTATCTGACCATGGTAACCTCACAATAGATTATGTAGAAAAATAAACAAAACAAAAATTAATCTATCACAAATGATTCAGTCTCTACAATGTCTCCGTTCAGAACATTGTATGAGTTGAAAGCAATCAATTGGGTATTAGTCAAGATGAGCAATTCACTTTTTTGATCACACTTTAGAGCAAAAGATTACTGCTTACTTTTTAGTTTTCAAAAATGCATAGCACATGAATTAAGATTAAGTTTGGCTGCAAGTAACAGAAAACTCAAAATAATAGTGATAAACAAGATGGAAGTTTGCTTCTCTCTTATATACACACAACCTAGAGGTAGGTCGTCTGGAGCTAGAAAGCAGCTGCAGGGTGCCCTGCCATCTTACTGGTCTGCCAGTCTGGGTGGAAGACAGCTGCTGGAATTTGTCTTTACATCTGCATTCCAGCCAGCAAGAAGAAGGAAGGCATAAAAAGGTGACCGTCCCCTTCCTCTAAGGATCTGCCTAGAAATCGGGTACTTCCAATTAGATTCCATTACTGGAACTTAGTCCTATGCTCATTCAGCTGCAAAGGAAGCTGAATATTTGGAGGCCATGTGCCTAGCTAGAATCATGAATTCTACCACTAAGAAAAAAGGAAAGAATAGACAAGGGGAGGCTGGCAGCAATCCCCACCACCCATTCTAATTACACAGCCCTTAAATCAATCAATCAAGCCTATTCTTTGAAATATGCAGCTTTGGGAAGCACTGTGAACCTAGTGCAACGTACACAAGTCTCCAAATCATAGTGACATAAGGCTCCTCCCATTTCTTTTGGATCTTTGTTCTTTCTTAAATTGGACTTATAATTCCAGCTGATGCCCCATCTTAGAGGACAATCAGAAATATAGCTATAGGTACTTTTCCAAGAGGAGGAAAAAAATGCCTTCTGGAGAATTTTAATGTATTTGGCATTTCTCTCAGGAATATGAAGTGGGCAGCCACTCTATAAATGATCTTTGACCTGCCCTAGAGGAATGCAGGCAGCTATCTTTTACCTGGAAACGACATTTTAAAAAAGTTATACAGGTAATTATTATATATTCATTTTTTTCTGATAATGCAAGGCAAAGTTATATATTTATTTTAAACAACAAAACCTATATTATTATTCATGCTATTTTCCACACATACATACTTCTGAATTTTCCCTTTGCATCTCAGTGATTCTTCATGAATGGTGTCAAGTTACGTCTTTGTTTTTAGCTTAGCTGGTTTTTCCAAGTGCTCTGTGATGTTGTTATCCATACTGCTGGCTTTATTTCTTTTCCTCTTTCTATCCTTCATCATTTATTAATGACACAGATTGTGTGATGAAGAGTTGTCAACATTATCATTTTTCTATATTTACAGGTATAATAACTGCATTGAAGTGGATTTGTCATCTAATAGCCTTAAATGATCTCTCTCTCTCGGGCTGCATTTCCCTCCATTATTTACTGTGCCTCCCAATAGCTTATCATCCACTGCTGTCTACTCTCCTCTTTGTCCTTAATTTCCTGAGACAGATTTCCACTTAAGAGACTGAGAAACTATTAGATGGAGAGTTTCCACAAACCGTGGGAGCATAGGGCTTCTGCAAAGAGACACATTCACCCACTATGGGTTAAAGAAAGAAAGTAGCCTTCCATCTTCCATGCTGACAAACCCAGTTGTTATCAATGCAAAGAGGGAATAATCACATTTGAATGGAGGGAATCTACATGCATAACTCTCATTAACACAAATACAGTAGAAGCTAAGTGCCTAAATTCCTGTGCAGAGAAAAGAGAAGTGGTTATATTCTTAGCCTAATGTAAGACATGGCTTCCTATATTTGAGTTGGAATTTTCATAATGTTTAATATTAGTCTGTGAGTTGTTCTAGGGAGAGCCAATATCAAAGAAGAAAATAGTACTTTATCTCCGTAAAGCATTTTAGCAACGTTGAGAGAAGCAAACTACCAGATATTTATTTTGGAAATTAGCTAGCTAGCTGCAACATGTTTTCAAATTATGTATTTATGGGTAGTATATTGTTGTAATTGGCAAGACCACCATATATCTTTATCTCTGCTATATTTAGAATACAGGAAAATAAGTCAGCATTTCCTTTCATGGTAACATTTTGGAGTTAACAATATTCACTAGTACAAAAAGCATTCTCTGATCGAAACAGTTGTTCTCAAATAGACGTTTGTTCAAAGATTACATAACATGACAATGATTATGTCTTTATGGATCTTTTTATTTAATTTGTAATTACTTCAAGGGATTAAAAAGAATACCAGTGATTTATTTAATCTCAAAATAAAAATATAAAATAATATCACCATGCCCTATATAATTTTCGCAAATTATCCACCAGTGATAAATGAATTACATGGGTTGAACCAAACACTACCACCTAAATTACGTTTCTATGCATCATCCAGTGGCCTTTTATTTAACTTGTCATAATGGAATTCTGAACTTCCACTCTCCGTATCAGACCATGCTAAAGATTAAGAATTTTATTTATTTATTTTTTTTTAAGGAGGGTGCATCTCACAGTGGCCCATGCAGAGATTGAACCGACAACGTTGGTGTCATCAGCACCACGCTCTAACCAACGGAGCTAACCGGCCACCCCACCCCAAGCCATTCTCGATGCAGTCTGTGGGAGTAGATTGAGACAGAAGCATCATGAGGACATGACAGTATTGGCAAGGTTTGGGTAAATTATTACAGTATAAGCAGCCAACTGGAAACATGTGAAAATAACTCTGTTTGATTTTGAACCTAAGAATTAATAGAGACTAAATTTGAAGCTTTTCATTTGTGTTTTTATCTATCACTTCACGTCATTAGATATTCATTAGGTTCAAAGACTCATGTGTCTGGTAGGCATGTTGTTAAGTTCATACTTATCTCATCATGGGAGACATTTACTCTGTGTCAACACGAAACACTCAGGATATATGCCACCAAACAGGTGAATTAGCCGTGTGACATAGAACTGAAGCAAATGGATTGATCCAGGAAAATTTCTAACTTCTGACACACGGTATAATAACAAAAAGAACAACGATACAAATATTACCAACAGTACCTCCCCATCACCACCATCTGTTTGTAAGCATGCACTCCCTGCCAGGCTAAATATTTTACATAGGCATTTTTGGGACACAACTCCATGAAGCACTTTTTTAAACCAATGATGAAAGTAAGTCACAGAAAGGTGACGTCACTTGCCAAAAGTAAATGGCTGGTGAATGACACTGCCTACATTTCAAAGCAGTTTCATATTTGTTGAATGACTGGAATAAATGACTAAATCCAATGATTCCAAAACTCACATTTCTCAAGCACTTACAATAACTCGATAATTCTGGGTTTAGCAACCAGGTCTTGATTGGGTGGTAAGGAGAAACCGGGCATGTATAAACACACCAGGTTTATTTATTCACTGAGTCCTTTTGAATTGGTAAAGAAGTGACTCATTTGAAGGTCTCAGCTAACGAGAGCTGGGCCAGAACACAGATTTTTCTGACTCCTGCTCTGGTGTACCTTCCATCCATTACCACTGTACTTCCGACCTGTGATACCTATTACTTGGCAACAGCCACACTCATCTAGGATAGCTTGTAACTACTATCTAGACCTTGAGTACAGTTAAAGAACTAAAAAATATACCTTCTGTATCTCCCATTATAACATAAGACAAATCCTGGTGTGTTTTTTTCACTCTACATTGTACTCTTTGGTTCTACACCAATTATTCAAGTCAATAAACATTTACCAAATATTTAGTATATCTCATGGTACTACGTTAGCTGGCGTGGATGACAGTAAGATGAAAAATCCCCCAATTGTTATTCTTGAGAAGCTTCCAATCTAGTCATAGCAAAGTATATACACAAATAAGTTTACGGTAACTACAACAAAGGAGGAAACACACAAGAGGGAAAGATTATTTCTGGCTCGAGAAAGCAGGAAAAGCTTTCATAGAAGATGTAAGTTTTATGTGGGTCAAGATATAAGGGAAGCAATTGCACCATATTTTTGACCCTGGTTTTGTTTCTCATACATGTACTCATCACCATAATAGCCCCTATGAGGGAATAGCCCACAATTATCCCATTTTCAGCTGTGGAAACTGAGGTTATATCAAGTGACTTTCCCAGAGTCACATGGGTATTGCAGTAAGTAGTAGAGTTGGTATTGTAACCTTGGCAGTTGGAGGCTTGGCAATAAGCTCTTAATCACTAAGGTACAGTGGCTGGGGTTCCACTACCCAGAGTTCTGAGGTCAAGTTTATCTAGGTTTAAAGCCTGATCCTAACACTTACCGGTCATAGGGAAAACTTTTACTTTATCTTTCTTCATTTTCACATCTGCAAAATGAAGAAAATAATACATTTTGTGGTTTGAATGGCCAGCTATGGTTGGGGAGTTACCAGAAGAAGACTACCTGGCTAGCCACTAAGAAGGTACTTACTGTGGAGGGTTCACTGCCATTCAGGGGACGTTTCCCAATTTTATAGGCTTAGATGCCTGATGCTTTCAGAATCCCAGAGCCGATCAATCTCAGGGAGTCTCTCTTATAAGCACAAAACCTACTGTGTCCAGGCATAGTGCTATGAAGATATTAAATATTATTGGGCTTTTGCTGTTTTGGAGCAGAAAACCACAAAGTGTAGGCAGCCCCTAGGAGCAGGAAAAGGAAAGGAAATAAATCCTCCTCTAGAAACCTAGAAAAGAGCGCAGACCTGCTGACATGTTGATTTTAGCCCAGTCCGATCCATTTTGGACTTCTGAGCTCCAAAACTGTAAGAGAATAAAATTGTGTTGTTTTAAGCTACTAAGTGAGGTCATGTGTTATAGCAACAATAGGAAACTAATACACATGCCAGGATCATTCCCATCTTAGAGCGTTTACACAGGTTGCTCACCAGTTGTTCCCTCCTACTAAAGTGTTCATCGCCCAGATATTAGTAACATGGACATTTACTCCATTATGGGGGTCCAAGTGGGGTCTTTGCTTGAATCACACCCCTTTAGAAAGGCTTTGCCAGACCACTCAAAGTAGCCTCCCTGTTACTCTAGCACATGACCTGTTTTATTTTTATCATGGCACTTGGCACTACTTGTTACCTTTTTTAAATGCCATTATTGGACCACACAGGAAAGCTGTAACCTTGTCTCTCACTTTTCCTCATAACCCCAGTACCTAGAATAATGCTTAGCACAAAGTAGGTTCTCAAAAAATATTCATTGACTAAATAAGTGAGCATTTGTTCCATGCGAGGCAATGCACATATACTATCCCACTGAACCTTTTCAACAGCCCAAAGAGATGGAATTCCTATTATCATTTATTAAACATAAAGTCCATGAGAGCCATCACGAGGTGTACGCGTGTCCTTGGCACACAGCAAATATTCATAAATATTGTAAGTAAATGAGCCATATTCTAAGAGAGTAAGTAACCAATGTGAGAGTTTAAAAGTAAATAATTAGCTACATTAATGCCTGTGCTTTTGCTAACCTATTTTTGAAGAATCCCAGAGCTATAGCAACTCTGTTCTCATAAGCTCCAGCTTCCTTTCCACCTGCTTTCTGGACATACCTATTTACACGCCCCACTGGCCTTGAACACAAGATATAAACTGAATTTATAATGCCCCCCCCCCCCCCGCAGTCTACTTTATAAAGATTCCGGGCTGAGCGGATGGCACTGGCATCTACCTGAAAGATTCTGGGAGTCATTTTAGACTGCTCTTAGGACTTCTTCTTGAATTATTCGTATAGAGACTGCTTCTAATCTCTCTAGCAAAACTAGACATGTCATCACTGGCTAGTTTCAAATCCTCCAGTGGCTTTCTACAGTATTTAATAAATCGTGTACCTCAACATGAGAGGTCACACACGATCTGTACCCTGCCTAGCTCTCCACCCTCCTCACCTCACTATCCCTTTACTGACTAGTCTAGCTGCCCTGGTCTTTGAACTCCATGGTGTCAAGCTCTTCCTTGCTGAGCAGTAACTTGCTCCCACCTGTCTATCATCCTTCAGATCTCAGGGAGGCCTTCCCCAATCTAGATTATTTGCACCATCTTATTCTTTTCCTATCTGTTTGTAATTACATATGTTTACATCTGTCTCCCCTACAAGATTAGACACTCCTGAGGGTAGGTTTTGTGTCTTTTTTGTTCACAACTGAATACGCAGCACTGACACATGCCTGGCACATTGTGTGGAGGCACATTAAACATTTGTTCAATCAACAAATATAATATTTATTGAATAAAGAGCATCTATCATGTGTCTTTTAGAGAAGCGTGCTTTCACTTGTACAGTTTGGTTGGGATGATGTCAGATGAAGTGGCAGGGGTAACAAAAAGAAAAAAATGAGGTGATAAGCAAGGGGAAAACATGACGAAAAAATGAGCGAGAGAGAAGAGTGATAGAATTATTGAAGAAAGAGAGTAATAGGAAAAAGAGAAGGCAGAAAGGGCCTTGTACTGGGTTGAATGGTGGCCACACCAAAGATAGGTCCACATCAAATATCTGGAGCCTGTGACTGGGCCTGTATTCGTTTCCTAGGGTTGCCTTTACAAAGTACTATAAACTGAATGGCTTAGGACAACAGAAATTTTTTATCTTAGAGTTCAGGAGGCCAAAATTCTGATGTCAAAGTGTCAGCAGGGTTGGCTGTTTTTGGAGGCTCTCAGGGAAAATCTGTTCCACGCCTCTCTCCCAGCTTCTGGTGGTTGTTTCCAGGGTGAAGCCTTGGCATTCCTTGGCTTGGAGACACATCACCCCAATCTCTGCTTCTAGCTGCACATGACTTTCTCCTCTTCAAGGTGTCTCTTTTGCGAGTCTTCACATGACCTTCTTATAAGGACACTAATTATTGGATTTAGGACCCATCGTAATCCAGTATGACCCCATTTTAACAAATTACATCTTCAAGTCTCGATTTCCAAATAAGGTCACATTCTGAGGTTCAAGGTAAGCATGAATATTTGCGGGACACTATTCAACACTGTATAGTTACCTAATTTGGAAAAAGGATATTTGCAAATATAATAAAGAGCTTAAAATGAGACAATTCTGGATTATCTGGGTGGGTCCTAAATCCAATTACAAATGTCTTTACAAGAGACACACAGAAAAGGAGAAGACAGACAGGAGGCAATGTGAACATGGGTGAAGACTGGAGTCTGCCAGACACACAAAGGAGAATGTGACGTTAAGACAGAGGCAGTGACTGGAGTGATGTGGCATAAGCCAAGCCAGCCAAGTTATGCAGACAACCTAGAGCCTCTCCCTAGCGCCTCCAGAGGAAGTGTGACCTTGCCAACCCCTTGATTTTGGACTCCTGGCTTCCAGAACTATGAGAGAATACATTTCTGTTATTTTAAGGTATCCAGTTACAGGTATTTGTTACAGCAGCCACGAGAAACTAATACAGGCCTTAACACAACAGAACAGAATTTGCAGCGCACTGCATTGTTTTCTCTTAAGGGCCATTTAAAAACAAAACAAAAAACTTTCCCACAAGTTAGACTCTGCTTTAAACAGATCAAAGAGCTCTTAGTAAACACAAATTTATGAACAGCCATAAAATTAAACCAGCTCAACTTCTGTAAGCATAATGTTTAATGATCTTTTAATACGAGAGCATACCTTCAGTGGCTGAGATGTATAACTCTTTAACCTAGTAAGAAATTACTCTAAGGGAGTAATTGTGTTTGTTGTAAACTATGGTGTAGCACCGCTTATCTTGTGACTGCCTGATGATTACCATCAGATTTTATCATACCTCATGTGCTTTCTTTTCTTTATTTCAGGTTATTTAATGTCATCTGCGTTTCCCTATTAAGTTCTTTTTATATCTTGAGAGTCACTTTTTGTTATTTTGCCTAATGTTTAATTAGATGACACTCGGTACTGTGTTACCTTCAACTGGGAGCACAACTGCATAAACCTGCTTAGTTTTTGGACAGCAAGTCATGCCATCAAGATAAAGCTAAATTAATAGAGGAAATTACAGGATGAGTCTTTTGCAAACTTTGAATAAATTCAGAATGAAAGTCTTGCATCACTGAACAATCCCACGAGTCCCTTCCAAATCTTAAGTTCTATAGTGAACCATTTAACTATTAGATATCAGAGCATTTCAAAAATAACACAGAAACATTTTACTTATTTGGCTGATAATGGAGAGGCGTTGATGGTCCTGCGTGGTCTCTGTATAGGAAGTCCATTCATGAAACTATCATTGTCACTGGTTGCCAGAAAACACTTGAAGCGAGAAACTGTGGAACAGATTAGAATCAAGCACATGGGGCAAGAGAAGGCAGGAGCCCGGCTCTCCTCCGCCAGCCCCTCACCACTTTTGCCTTGGGGACCCTGAACCCCTTCCCACAGTGGTCCTGGGTGGGCAAGCTCTGGGAATCAACTTGAGGATTCACCCACCGCCCCCGAAGGAAGGTTTGGTCCCCACCTCCCGGTAGGGGACTGAACCCTTGCAGTCCTCCCCACTCCCGGCAGGTGTAGGCAGAGTGCCCACCCTCCCTCGCGGGTTACGGCGGACGCTGGAAGGCGGAGGTCCTATGGACTCGGACGGCGGCTCGGCGCCCAATTTTCAACCCATCCCCACAGATAAAGCTCCCCCCACAAGGGAGCGGCTTTTCTGCGCTGATCACCGAGCACGTCTAACTCCAGCAGCTTGGGCGTGGAACTAGGAGACCGACAGTGGCCTCCCCTTTCCCCCGCGCACACGTCAACGCGGGCGTCCGGGAAGCGTCGTAATGCCCCGAAGATGCGCGCCGCAAATAAACCTGCACCCCGCCGCGGCAGCTGCGGACAGAGAAATCCCTGCCCCAAGCGCACGCCAACCCTTCCCGCAGTCTCCTGGCGAAGCAGAGAGCTTCTCCGTAGATATGCTCCAGGGGCGCGGGAGGTTGTGCCTAAAGGTTTGTTGGAGAGGGACCTTTGATAAGGCTAGGTGGCTGTGGAGCCTCACGCTTCTCCCCGCCCTAGTCATTCCTAAAGTTCCGCAGGTCTTGAAAGTGACAAGCCTGTCGGTCCTACCCGGAGGCTAGCCTCCATCTCCCGATTGCCTGCGCTGGCCGGCATGCACGCTAGGGAGCTCGGGCCAGAGCGGGTCTGGCTCGGTGCGCGTCTATTAGGAGGCGCATGGTAGTGATGGCGGCGCTCAGTGAGGCTTTCCTGTCACTGGATACTACTACTCCCAGCCCTCCTCGAAGCCGCCGGAGCAATCCGCAGGTCTTTAGTTTACAAGTAGCAATTTGACTTGCTTTGCTGCATGTCAAGAGGGACCGTGGAAAGTGTGGAGACGCCCCGGGGATTAAGCGATCGCAGCTTTAAAAGAAAAAAAGCCAAACAAATAAACAAAACCCACCCACCCTAACAAACATGAGGCTGCTGGAGAGAATGAGGAAAGAATGGTTCATGATTGGAATAGTGCTGGCGATCGCCGGAGCTAAGCTGAAGCCGTCCGTAGGGGTGAATGGGGGTAAGTCTGCACCTCCGCGAGCTCCACCGCGATTCCCACTTCAGAACTAATTTTCGAGTCTTGGAAAGGTGGGGAGACCGTAATTGGGAAGTATCTGCCTCTCCCAGGAGCACTGACCAGCGCAGGGTGTCCTTGGCCCTTCTGCTGGTTTTTAAATTTGCCAACCCCACAGAGGATTCGGAATTAGGAATGGGGCAAAGGACTTAGAACGCAGGTGACCTTTCCCGAGAATTATCAGTGAGTGTGTTTAGTGCCAAGGAGTGAGGATACCGAGAATGAAACTTATTTTTCTTCCCCTCGAAGTAGCATCCTATCCCACGGGATGCTCGGTTGCTAGGAGTTTCTCGTCTATCTTGGAGCGATCACCATTACCTTGTCTATTTCCGACCCCTTCTTCCCCCACCCCCGCTGAAGAAAGTGGGAAGAAGCAGAACAAGGGACACCCCTTCTTCCTCCAGTTCAGATGCTGTGGCCCACATGTTGGAGAGTGAGCAAGCTGACTGACACGTTGCACTTTTTCATTACAGAACACCACTTCCGTGTGCTGCGGGGACTCAGTTGCTACCCTTAGCAGCCTAAAGATACAGGCTCTTTTAGACGATGTGTAGTGTGTATTTTGGCAAGGAAATGTACGCGGACTGAAATCATACTCAAATCTCTGAATAGTGGGAGCCTTGTAATGTGGGGACGGGCATTGGTGGAAAAGACTGGAAATACCAATAACTATTTATGCCCCCCACCGGCCCGACCCCAGACAATCATGTCCCACTTTTCATAAACATTAATGGAATTTCTTCAATTCATTGTTTTGTTTTGTTTTTTGGCCTTGTTTGTTAGTTTCCACGCTATGAACAGGTTTAATGCATCAGTCATACAACAGGTTTAATACAACAGGCATACGAATACAACAGGTTTAATACATCAGTCAGTCATACAATGAGGAGAGAAGTGAGCACACACTTTGTATGTTAAGAAGTGCTCAGGAGAATATTTGAAGTTATTTGTGCCTTGTTGTTAAAAACGGATGGAAGTGAATAAAATCTCTCAGGAGAACTGTGGTTCCTTCTACGCTCTACTTTCAATACCTCTGTTTAGAAGTAGCTTCAGGGAATATTTAAAAGGAATTACTTGAATGAAGATTGCGAGGATTAAAATTTGTTTTGTTATTTTATGTTTTTTCCTTCTATATTCAACTTAGTACAAAATGTGTAATGTATACAACTGAGAATAAAGCTGTTATTCATGGTGGTTTCTCCCCCAGAAGGTACCAGTTTCTTCTTTGATGTAGCTTCTCTGTGAGCTTTTGGGAAATTCGTGAATGTTGGTGTTTGAGGTTCTGTCAAATGAGTACCCCTTGTCCCTGCAGTTAGCTGGATAGTGAGAATTAAAGTTAGAGAGTGTCTTTATGGTGATCTGGAATGCACACCTGACTCACTCCACTAGTACACTTTACAGCTTCTGGTGTTAGATCTTTTATTTGCTTGGTGTTAAGGTGAAGTTACAGGTGATGTATGATATTTAAGTTTAGATCTGCAGGGCCTAGGTTTGGTAAAGTATCTTTTATCTTATATTTCGGGGTGCTCTGCGCAAAGAAAGGTTGTTGATAGCTGAATAATTTCCCTAGGGCTTCCCTCAGTGACATATGTGAGATGGATTCTGTAATCTTCCTCATGCCCTGGAACTCTGCTTCTTGAAGTTTTGTTTCATTATTATGCTTTAGAAATAATGTTTCCCGTTCTCACTAGTCCTTATGCCATTAATCCAGGATAATTCATTTCTTTGTTTAATTTTAAAAGAGTAGAAAGTTAAGAGCTAAAAGGGAACTTTAAAGTATTTTAAGCCACCAAGCTTCTTTTACAGTTAAAGATACTGAGACCTGAGGTCAGGCGGCTGACCCTAGATTAAGTTAGCTAGGTTAGTTAGGGAAGAGGAAGAACTAGAGACCAGGACTCCCCTTATTTCATACCAGTTGCAAAATCTATAGAAATATTTTTTTTGGTGAAAAATCATTAAAAATGAATAACCATAGTAAAGAAGGGCTCCCTGTAATAAAGATCTGTTTCATGCCCTGATTTTTAGCCCAAAGGAGCAGAGCAGAATCAGCTAATATTAGACAACAGTAAACTCATATGATTTCTTTGATAACTTTCTAAAACCGAAGTTTAACAGTTGTTTGGGATTTCTTATATAGGCTGTCAGGTTAAGTTCTTGATACTTCTACTGAGCTTTTGATTGGCTTTCCTCCCTGTAAAACCTCTTAAATAAAAACAAACCTCCAAATAGTACCAAGTAATACTTTCACTCCTCTAGTTAGTACAACAAAAATTTAGGAACAAGGTCTGCTCTATAGAATAGTCCAAAGCACCTCTTTTGGCTTCTAATTTTTAGTCAAAGTTTCCATGGGCTCTGTACATTGGGAATGTGATTTTTCATACATTCACATTGACTGAACAATTTTCAGTATGACAGTTTTCCAGATAGTCTTTCAAATAGGAAAAGGTTTGGTATTCTTCAGCTTGTTAAGATAGATGCACCTTTCACCTTTACCTGGCTCAATACCTTAATGAGTACACTCCTTACTTTTAAGTGTAAGACTGCTGTACTTAAGGCATCACAACTATGATCTGACCTCCCTTTAAAAACAATATTCATAGCCAATTGGTGAATTATGTATGACAGGAAATGTATAGATGTGGGAACCCTAAAATTAAAGAAGTTGAATGACTTTCTCAATGGGAGACAGTGTAATCGGTACTAGCCTAGATGATTTAATTCTTACTTCACTGTTCTTTTTACTCAGTTACATTTCATTTTTAAACATATAGAAGAAGGTTGAAAATAAAGAGCCACAGTAGATGCAAATGTAGATAGATTCTGAGGTGTCGATAACCTGTCCCGTTGCCACTCAGAGCAGCCCTGAGCGATGCATACCTTAGAGTTTACTGGAGTTCAACACTGTGCTATTCATTCTCAGGAAGAGAAAGGCTTACTTCTTTGGAGGTACAGAAGAAGTTTCTCATTTCTACCTGCAGCTTAATTTAAATTATTTGTTTTTCCATTTAAAAAAAAACCTGAAAACATGCTATAAGCTTAAGTATATTAGCATGAATATCTTATATTAGTTTAGAAGTGAAATTTACTTTGGTGATGAGTAGATTTTATGAGATGGTAATAGTTCCTTGAATTTTTAAGCATTCTAAATCATTACTCTGCCCCCATTAAAAACATGGGTTTTGGAGCTCCAAAATTGCTTCACTTTTTTTATGGCCAATTTTTCTTTTGATTTTGCTACCCCATTTCATTTTCACTGATACACATTTTTTTTTCTTTCATTTAAAGGAAAAGTTAAAACTTGTATTTCCACTTTAGCTTTACACACATCTTAAGCTCTGGATCTGGTTATTTTGGTGATTTGGAGGATATAATCATTACCTTGGAGAGGGCCAGATGTCATTTTTTATAACATAGTTTCAACTCTTACCTCTGTGCAAATATTTACCAAGTTTTCATTGCAGCCCCAGGTGACTTCTAGTTCCGCATTCACAAGTTGAGTGTTCTGTGAGCATCTCGGTGTCATGTCTCAAAGAGACTTTAGGGTCTCCCAATCAGATTGAATTTATCCTTCCCGTTTAAAAGGTGCATTGTAGGTAGCCCTGGAGGACCCTTACCATGTCCTTTCATGGCTTAGAGTTATTTAGATATGCAGCTAATAAAAAAATCCCAGTATACAATAATTTCTCCACAATTTAATACATCGAAAGTCAGGAATCAATCATTCCACTGAATTACGCCAATTAGTTAATAGTGATTATGTGGGTTTGTGTATGTGCATGTGACATGTGGGAAGAGTTCTTAAAATATTCGGTGGTTGGCCAAGTAAGGTAGATGCTTCAGGTACCCCCAGGAAACAAGCAGTCTAAGTAAATGCCACATCCTTGCTATAGAGACGCATCTTTAGACGTGCCCCTCGCTCTCATTTATGACCATGTTGCTTCCTCTGACCCATCCTGTATAGAAATGCTGGAGGCACCACTGTGGGCAGACCCACAGTTGACAAGAACAAGGTCTCATACAAAGCAGGGGATTCGAGGAAAACAAAAATGATATGAATTTTTAAAAATGGCATTTAAAATTCCTGGAAGGTATTTACTTTCAAAACCAGTCAGATTCTTGACTTTAAAATCTGCTTCTGACTCTGCCTTCTCAGTTGTTGAGGAAACATTATTTCTAAGTGTGAGCTGCTGAGACAGATTCACTCACAAATATAAAAATAGTATTTTTGAACAGCCTCTGCTGCCCTGATATGTAGTTACATTTGCACTTTCCTTCCCCCTTTTGCTCGCTTTTCTCAGATCTCAGCAAAATGGTTTGTATACATGCCAGATACATAAAATAATTTATTGCAATGTTTGAGGAGATCTTTGTTTTTTAAAGTCACTGATGTACTACTACAAATGCCTAAAATATAGTAGTTGCTCAATAAATATTTGTTGACTGAATGAATGGTGATTTTTCCTGAGCTTGCAATGGAGCAATAGCTGTAGGTATGGTGAAGAGTTCCAAGGAATGGAGAAGCCGTGAATGCTGTCCTGTTCTTTTGCTTAAAGGGTGTGTTAGTTTCTTTCCTTTCCTGTCCTGTCCTGTCCTGTCCTGTCCTGTCCTGTCCTGTCCTCTCCTCTCCTCTCCTCTCCTCTCCTCTTCTTTTGTATTAATTTCTTAGGACTGCCACAACAAATTACCGCAAACTGGGGGGCTTAAAATGGCAGAAATGTATTTTCTCACAGTTCTAGAGGCTAAAGTCTGATCAGCATGTTGGCAGGGCTGTGCTTCCACCCAACGCCCTAGGGATGAATCTTTCCTGGCTTCTCCTAGCTTGCGGTGGTTGCTGATTACCAGCTTTGCTTGGTAAAACAACTCTGGTCTCTGCCTCAGTTTCCACATGGCCATCTTTCCTCTGTGTGTGACTGTCCAAACTTCCTTCTTCTTGTAAGCACGCCAGTCATTGGATCAGGGCCCACCCTAATCCGATGAGAACTCATCTTAATTTGATTACATCTGTCTGCAAAGACCCTATTTCCAAATAAGGTCACATTCACAGGTTCTGTGTGGACATGAATTTTGGGGGGACACTCTTCTTCAACTCAGCATAAGAGGGCTGAATAGAATGTCAGACATGAGATGATCTTAGATTTTAAACTGCTGGTGTATGCCAGGGTTTCTCCACCTCAGCACTGCAGACATTTTGGACATGATAATTCTTTGCTGTTGGGAAGGTTACCCTGTGCCTTCCAGGACGTTTAGCAGAGCTCCTCATCTCTGTCTGCTAGATGCCAGTCATACCCGCTACCCCCTGAGTTGTAACAACCAAGTCGTTTTTAAATGTAAAATGTCATTTCTCAGAGCTACATCTTTTCAAAGAATGTTGTTCATTGGTTAGCACATTAGGTCTTTAAGCCAATTGTATACATGCCACAAAAATAAATAAATATTAGGGGTGTCCCCCTTGTATTCACAGTGTTACTGCATCTGGGAGGATGCCAGCCTAACTCCAGACAGGATTTTCTGAAGGGCAAGGATGCCTGTCTAGTTCACTACAGTATGCCCAGGGCCAGGCACAGTTTCATAATAATTACGATCTTAACAGTGTACTGTTAAGTACACCGTAACTCTATTTGCGTTGTCTCAATCACAAAGTTCAGTGCTCAGTAATATTTGTAGGCTGAATACTCGGGGAGAACGGAATGTATGCATGAATGCAAGTTTTTATTTCAGGTATCCTAGAAGAAATTAAATGATATTTGCTAAAGAGAAAGGAACTTCTTCCATTAATTCTCTCCTTTTGGTTTGGGGAATTTTAATTATTATCTCAACACTGATACTGTGATAGGTATAATTAGGACCTATATTGAAGGATGTTGACTATCTGCTGTCCTGTGTGAGAACAGTGTTCTCACGTAGGAGAGCAGAGAACAAATGCTTGACTCTGTCAGGACAGTAGGATACTAGGGCCAGCACTAAGATGTAAAGTACCATTTGCCTTCTCTGATGGATTGGTCTTTCAGACCCAGTTCTCTCCTGGAAATTCTTATCTAACAGTAACTCGTTTCTCTCTCTTTAGGACCCCTGAAGCCAGAAATAACTGTCTCCTACATTGCTGTTGCAACAATATTCTTTAACAGTGGACTGTCATTAAAAACAGAGGTACTGTCACTTATGGGACACAGGAAAGATGGGGAGAAAAGTTGAATGTGTGCTTAATATTTTGAAATTTCAGAATCCTCTTGCAAAGTCGTGTGTAGCTCTAGCCTGAAGTCTCCACCCTCACAGAAGATAACTTGGACTTCAGCAAAGGACTTGGGTTTTGTACCTACACGTTACAGAAGCTTTAGAGTCAAGCAGCATGGCCCCCAAGGATGTGGTTGTAATGGGTTATGTTTTTAATACAGCAACTGAAGTGAAGCCTCTACTTCAGGTCTTCCTCAGGTTATGGTGGTAACTAGAGCGGCGCCTGCTGGGGCACATTTCAGCTGTTGATGTTCAGTTGGGTTTCCATAACTTTGTGGATCCTCTTTTGTTCCCAGGATTCATGCTGCTCAAGTGAGAACTTGTCATAACTTTTAACTACTTTGTATTTTTTAAAAAAGTATATTCCTTGTTAGTGTATCTATTAAGTATTAATAAATGTTTTAAGAGAAATATTGGTATTTTTCATACTAAGTCACAACCTAAGATGAATGTTATTTACTGTTCCAGGTGTCACTGAACATGGGATTCCTTGGAATTAAAGAAATTTACACATTTTTATATCTGAGATAGGAATGAGTCGAATTTATCGTTCCCTTTTGGCTTACAACGGAAGAGAAAAAAGAAAAATACCCATTTGCTTTTGAAGAAATTACATAGAGTTTTCAAAGCTGTCATTCTAAGATGCTTATTCTTATATAGATAGGGAAATCTTACTATGTAAGAGGGAATTTTGTGTGGGGGGGTGGCTTTAAAACTTAAAATTCTGTTTCTGCATGATATCTTGCCTTTAGTTACTTAAAATTTCTTTTAAGTGTGATTTGAATGAAGACCAAATTCAGTTACCTCTTTTTTGGAGCACTCTTATAGCTACAGGGAAAAGTATGGTATGGCTAAATTTATGTATTCTATGGTTATCAGGTTGGTATAAATCTTTTCATTGGGGGCATTTTGGATATCGATGAGATCCATGTGTAGTGTCTATGACAGATACATTGTGTCTAAATCTTCTTCTGAAAATAACGGACATGGATGGTATTTCCTAAATATGTCAAATTCCAGTTTTTGTAAATTGTATTGAGATGAAAGAACTATGATTAGTGCATAGAGGGCACAGGCTTTTCCTGTCAACACCAGAGTTTTGTTTGTCCTCGAATGTGAGACACAATGGCACAGAAACATATTTGCCAGTCCTGGGCTGCTGGTCTGCTCTCCCTTGGAGGTCTTCCTGCTGGGCTTGGCTAATGCTGTTTGAGGAGCAGCTGCCCTACCCAAGTCCTCTACTTGGGACATTGCTCTAACTACGTCCCCTGGTGGCTGTTTAATAGCTACAGCTGTTACTTAGGCCATGGGAAATCTGGCAAGAGACTTGATTCTCTCCTTAGCCTCTTGCTTAACGCTATTCTGTAAAGCAGCCAACTTCGTGGGATGCAGGAGTTGAAGAAGGCATGTCACAGCTATCAGCATTTCTCTAAGGACCAGATTTTTCTGTAAGCACCTAGGAAACCTTCAGAGTCATCCAGCTAATTTGGGTCTAATGATGAAATGCCTTGATCTTCTGTGTTCTCACGGTATCTAAGTAGCCATCAAAGCCATTTCCCTCAAAAGGCCCTTTTGAAATGAATACAGCATTAAGTCATTTTCAAGATCCATTTAACTTAAGATGCCCTAGATTGCATCATTGTGTAATGTTAAACCATCTCTAAGCCCTGCTAATTTCCTGGGCAACCAGAGTAGTAAATGCAAAGGTAGCAATCTTGTTGTTATTTATTTTCTAATTAATAATCTTAAATTAATTTCAGCTGGGACCGCTATTTTCTTACCCTGTTAAGTTCTAGAATGGTGCATTCCTGCACGCAGGAGACTGTAAGTTATTATTGACTTACATTTGTTTGAAAACATTTACAGTGGTCCCTTTCAAGTTTGATTTATATTGAACATTTCATGTAGTAGTATTACTCATACATTGATGTAATGATGTATAGTCTAAAAGTTGTTTTGCTCATTTATTGAAATTATAAAGAACTCTGTGTTAATTCTTCATGCTAAAAAGATTTAATGCTAAATCTTCAGTTTTATGATTGTTGATTTCTAGTTTTTGAAATACTTGTTGAAATGGTTTCTAAAATTTTGTTGCATCGAAGTGAAATAAGGTCACATTTGAGGTGTATTTTATATTTCGCTAACTTGATTTGTCACTTTAAGTGACCGTGCCAGGACCAATTCATTTAAACAAATATCTATCGAGTGCTTCAGGCTACAAGGCTCTGTGCTTGGCACTGGGATAGAAACAAAGAAAAGGGTCCTGAGTAGAGCAGAATATACAGATTTTTGCTTATTTTCCTAATCAGATTTTTAAAGAAAAATCCCATTCATTTAGAAGTAAATATAGCAAATTCTAAACTTTAGGCTCATGCTGCTTGTTTCTGGCACAGAGCTGTGAGGCTGCCTCTCAAAAAGTGAATCAAATAAAGGTCAGATGAGGGTTAGAAGGGAAATTGGTATGTAATGAAAATATTGTTACATCCCCGTCAGAACCCCTGGTTTTCAGCAATTCTTGATGCTGTCTGTGAGACTCCATATCATCAGTATGTGGAGTACCTCCTTCAGTTTATTTTAATGGAATTTAACCTGTATTACATGTGAATAAACAAAATGTCACGAAGAATCAACTTTTCAGTTATTCATGATGGCATTTATTTGAGTATGTGGCCCTAAATTCTACATGGATCTATATGACTTAATACTATTTGGGTTTTAGAGTGTGACTTGCTTTTTCTTTTCTAGTGTTACCTTATTTTCTCTTCAAAGTTGTATGTCGAAGATCTGGAAAATATATAACACTGGGCGTTTGTGACATTATTGAAAAATCTTTCTTAGAAACACTTCATGTCTGTTATTTCCCTGTTGTTAAGAGGTTCCATCTAAGCCGGCACGGTAGACCCATGTGATTTATTTTGCTGGGTTCTTTACTGCTCCATTATTCTAATGTACTATCAGTTGTTTCTAATTGTTTATTAGGTCAGGTAGTATTCTGTAACTACATTTTTTTTACAACTTTTTTCTGATTACAAAAGTGGTGTAAAAAGTTTGGAAAGATTAGAAAATAACTATTAACATCTGTGTGTTTTAGTCCTTTTGTATAAACATTTTTTACATACAGAAAATATTTTTTAACAATTGTATATATGTATATGTTTATATATGTATACATAGTAGCATACATATACACATACACACGCATATATAATCTTATTTTTCTATGTGACATTGTAAAATTTTTAATGTAATTTAATATTTTTATTTAATTTTTCTTTATTTACATATATTTAAAAATAAGATAATTTAGATTTTGTTTACTTTTATGAACATAAATCAAAAGGTATAAAAGTATATATGATGAGAGATCTTCCTTTCACCCCTCTACCAGGTATCCAGTTCTCTTCTCTGGAGACAACCAATGTTAACATTTTCTGTGTCTTTCCAGAGATATTCTATGCAAAATGTACATATGTCTATCTTCACTTTAAACTGTGGCGTTTTATACTGTTTGCCTCCTGATACCTTATTTTACTCAAAAAATATATCTTGGAGACTATTTCATATCAGCACATAAAGAACTCCCTGTTTCTTTTTGTATGCTGAAAAGTAATCCAATTTATGAATCTGTCATGATATATTTTCCTAGTCCTCTGTTGATGGACATTTAGATAATTTATAAAATGTTGCTATTACAAACACGATGCAAAGGATAACCCCAAAATATGTAATTTCCCCCATCTGGGGGTATATGTGAAGGATTAATTCCTAGAAGTGGAATTGCTAGGTCAAATGGTATGTGTAGTTTAAGTTATGATAGCTAATCCAAGTACCTGGAATAGTGGCAGGTGCTCAGTAAATATTTGTTGAATGAAGAGATGAGTTGTCAGATTGCTCTCCATAGGTTACGCCCATTTGCACTGCTGTTGATTAAGTAGGGAGAGACTCTGTACTGCTACAGCCTTATTCACACTGTTTTTCATCTTTTTTTTTTAATGAAAGTTTATTGGGGTGACAGTTGTTAGTAAAGTTACATAGATTTCAGGTGTACAATTCTGTAATACATCATCTATATATCACAATGTGTGTTCACCACCCAGAATCAGTTCTCCTTCCATCACCATATATTGGACCCCTTTACCCTCATCTACCCCCTTCCCCCTTACCCTCTAGTAACCACTAAACTATTGTCTATGTCTATGAGTTTTTGTTGCTTGATTATTTGTCTTGTTCTTTTGTTGTTTTCAGTTTTATGTACCACATGTCAGTGAAATCATATGGTTCTCGACTTTTTCTGCCTGACTTATTTCGCTTAGCATTATAATCTCAAGATCCATCCATGTTGTCACAAATGGTACATTTCATCTTTTCTTATGGCAGAGTACTATTCCATTGTGTATATATACCACATCTTCTTTATCCAATTATCTATCGAAGGACACTTTGGTTGTTTTCATGTCTTGGCCACCGTAAATAAAGCTACAATGAACATTGGAGCACATATGTCTACACAGTTTTAACATGGCTTTTAATAGCTCTTAACAGTGTTTATATCTTAAATTATTTAGTTATTCTCCTATCTTTGGACATTTGTTTCCAGATTTCATTGTAATGAGTAATGCTGCAAGGATCAATTCTGTATATAAATGCTTGTAACTATTTTTTTTTATCCTTAGGATAAATGCCTAGTCATAAAATTGTGGGATCCACAAATATGAATTATATTATAGTCCTTGATATATATTCCCAAATTACTTTTCAGAAAAGTTACATTGTTTTATATTTCTGAGACATATGTGAAATGCCTTAATTACTGCATTCTGGCTAATCATTTTACAATTTTTTTTAAATTAAAAAACACTAATATTTCTTTGGTATTTATTGAATGCCTCTGAGTATATCTGAGTGAGATTTGTTTTCAAAACTGCTGTGAGTTCTTGGAACTGCTGGTGCTCAGGTTTCGCTGGGTTGAAACTTCTGATTCAGAGTAAGGATGGCTCCTTTTCTCTTAGGTTTGGTCCATGGACCTAGAATCGTTTCTGGTTTACCCAGTGCCCTCCATTAGATCCAGATTACCAGGAGTTCCTTAGGGCAAACGTCACTAGGGATGTTTTGTGACCAAAATGGAGCAGCTGTGTGTCTTCACACAGGGAGATAAAATAGTGAAAGCCAATGAGACAGATCGCAGAAAGTGGTGATCAGTGAATGAGTCTGAATTAAGCTACTGTTTATTAAACTATAAACTTTGGCTAAGGCCTCTGAGGCTGAGGATCTCTTGAATGTCTTACTTGACATTACAGTGCTATGCTTGTAACCAGTGACTCTGTGGCATCTTTGTGCTTTAATGACTGCCTGAATGTTTTATGTAAGTTTTCTACTACTTTCTAAATTTGTTTTATTTCCACTGAATAACCACATAACTCAAAGAAATTCAAATGCAAGTGCTTGTTATTTAGTACATATTTAAAGCCCATAGTTTAGCTTAGTGTATCCTTGTTTAGCTGTGAGACTCGTAACATGTGCCTGGTTTGTCATGTTTCATGGGAATTATTTCCCTCTTGGGGTAGCAGTGTGACATGGTGGAAAAAGCAGACATGGGTGTAGTGGGTTTGATTCTGATCTTCACTGCACAGGAGCACTTAATCTCAATCTCCTCATCAGTGAAATAGGGATAATGGTATCTACCTATTTGGTAGATACTATTTGGTATGTATTGGTAGATACTAATTGTTATGAGGATTAAATGAGGTAACATACATAAGTAGCAAGCTCAGAGCATGCCTTATAGCTGCTATTCAGTAAAGGTTAACAAAGAAGTCTAATGAGTAGAGTTTGGGGAAAAAGCCATTTTGAATTATAGAATGTTGTTGGGGAAAACATTTCAAGAATTATGATCTGTGTGTAGATTTAGTAACATCTTGCCAAATTGAGGCCTTACGAGTTCTGGTGAACAGAGAGGTTAATTAGCATCTTTAATTCAAATGTAATAGGTCCTGCTAAAATTTTTAAACAATATTATTTTTATTTTTTTTAGGTAAACATACATGTTTATTTACAATGTCAACAATCCTCAAATCTATACTGGTGTAAAGGAAGTTAGCTTAGTCCTGGTCCAGAATTTTTCAAATTTAAACTCTTGTGGTATATTGTATATTTGAAAGAAATTTAAATATTTCAGAAATTTTATATAAAAATCATAATCTTCATGAATAACTTCATAACAATCAATAACTTTCTTTTATTAAAGTCTGTATCTTCTGCATAAGTTTATAGGTACAAAGTTTAGCTATGAAATAATTCCAAATTAATGAATCTTAATTAGACTTATTGGGGTGATTATTTTGCAGCATCTACAAATATCGAATCATTGTGTTATGTACCTGAAACAAATATAATATGTGGATTATATCTCAGTTTAAAAAACGAATTCATGTAATGTCATTTTAGTAGCAGTCTCTTTTCAGAAATAGTTTTCTTACTTTTATTATTTTGTGTCCATTTTTGCAGGAGCTGACGAGTGCTTTGGTGCATATCAGACTGCATCTTTTCATTCAGATCTTTACACTTGCATTCTTCCCAGCAACAATATGGCTTTTTCTTCAGCTCTTATCAATCACACCCATCAATGAATGGCTTTTAAAAGGGTATGTTTGAATATTTTGAAGGGTCCATTTTTAATGGGCATCTCTAGCGACATTATCGTTTCCGTGGCAACTATTTACAAAAGATCTTATGTGTGGTATCTTATAAGGAAATAAAAACACTTTTAACATTATTGTTCTTTAACATGGTAATGTTTCATGAAGGAGGTTCATCAAAGAATTTTATAACAGAATTTTAAAATACACCCATATACTTCATCTTAAGGCTCTAGAATAGACATTTTTCTGGGAATTTAAAAAAGTTGTGCTGGGAGAAAAATGGAAGGGACTAGTGGTTGTAAGATCTGTATGTGTGTATAATGTACTCTATCAATTGAGTCTTTAACTTTTGTGATTTATCTTACTAAACGTATCCAGAGTATAATATGTGCTTTTAAAATGTATAGGAAAAAAAAAAAATATATATATATATAAGGGACAAACATTTTCTTTTTCACTTATTCTGTTTAGTGTTTGATAGGATAGTTGAATTAACAATAGATTTTTATTAGAATTTTTTCTCTCTTTAAAAGTGTTGCCATGTATTTTAAAAGAATTTAATGATTTTTAAAAATTATTTGAATCAGTTTAAAACCATCCACATTTTAGCATCTTGGTGTAATAACTAAAACACTGTACTTGAAGCCTGAAGATTGCATTCTGACCCTATTCCTAACTTGCTATGTCACTTTGAGGAAAGGCATTTAATGGTATTGAACCTCAGGATCCCAGTCTACAAAATGAGAAGAATCATATGGTTACTGCCTGCTTAACCGTGCTGGGGACATCAGTCATTTGTTTAGCTCCTACTATGTGCCAGGGGTTATTATAGGTACTGGAAAAACAACAATGAACAATATTGGCCAAAAGCCGGTAGTTTTGCACATTGAAGAGACTCTGGGTGTGATTGTCAATAAAGAAGTAAATAGGTGACCAAGATAGAAATAAGTGATGCGAAGTAAAACAGTACAATATGATTGAAAGTGTTTGGGTGCACAGGCTGGCGATTAGTTTGCAGAGTTCTGGGGGACAGAATGTTCTAAGCAAAGGAAACAGGATGTGCAAGGGCTCCAAGGCAGGAAGAGGCCTGGTATGTTCTAGGGTCAGGAAAACAACCATGGTGGCCAGAGCCTGGTGATATAGAGGGTGAATAATATGACTTGGAGGTGGAGAGGTGGACAGGAGCAGGTCACTCAGGAGCAGGTCAATCAAGAGTCCTATGGTAGAGCATTCAGATTTTACTCTGAGTGCTGCAGGAAACTATAGGAGGGATTTCAATGAGAAATGGTGTTGTTGTATTTACAAATGATTCTTATGGCTATTGTGTGGAGAACAGATAGTAGGAGGGCCTGAGAGAAAGCTAGGAGACCAGTTTGGAGGATAGTGTGGTGCAGAAGTTCAGTAAGGAGAAATGGATGTATGGAGGACATATTTTAAAATTAGAGCTCTCTGAACCCATGGATGGATAAGATATGGAAAGAGAAAGACAAAGAGCAATCAAGGATGACTCTTGGATTTTGGGTATAAACCGTTAGGTAATTGATGGCATCATTTACTTAGCTGGAGAAACATAAGTTAGGACAAGGGGGGAAAAATCAAGAGTGCTGTTTTGGCCAGATTGAGTTTGAGAGAATGAACATAAAATTTTACAGGAAAGCATAAAATGCCTCATAAATATAATGACATCATTTTAGAACTACAATGTATGCTGTGTATTAGGAACCAATAGTTACTGAGTATATGTCATGTATAGAGTACTCAAGAAATAGGAAGATATTAACTTATTTTGCTTGTGTTCAGGGATCTTGCAATTTAGTTGGATATGTCAGACACACACACACACACATACATATACTCGTGTATATAAAATAGTAACCAACCAAAATGGACCAGCATATGATTTGTCAGATGACAAATGATTTGTCAGATGGTATAATGAGTTAAAGGGTAAGAGGTTCAGCAAGGATTGTGTACTCCTAAATTAGAGAATTAAAATATGAGGCATTGTGGGAAAAAAGACAAAAAGTTTTCTCTTCAGGCCAACTTGCAGAAGGCTGGAGCTCCTGGGCTCAGGACTTTCAGTTTCAATCTACAGATGATGGAGAGTTCTTAAATGTGCTAAACAAGGAAACAACATGCTAAAAAACGGTCATTAAGGAAGATTAATGTGATAACATTGTACTGGGTATATAGAGAGTAGAGTAGGACTTACAATCTCAGTATGCCAAATAAAACAAGCATACAGTTGCCCCCTTAGGATATTCAGCTTAAAGGAGTACAAACGTAGCCTCACACACTTAGGGGAAGCACTCTTAGCTCACTTTTTCTCCCATCCCCGCCCCAGTTTGAGACTGTATACTTAGTATGTTAACTTGAGGGAGTTGCCGGCTTCTACCTCAGGATTTGGTGTAAGTCATTGAAGTAAATATATTTTCAGCACATATTTCTTATCTTACTGTATCAAAGGGAAAGAGTAGAGGTAGAGAGTGGATGTTTGGAAATGTCCAGATTTGGGCGCAACGCATTTGAAGGGGGGTGATGGCAGCAGTGATGGAACAGAATGGAAAGTTGGTTGTAGTGATTGATTGATTGGTGAGGAGTGAGTGGAACCATACATAACTCGAAAGTTTCAAATTGAAACATTAGGAAAAAAGTGTCCCATTGACAGAAATAGGTAAATTGAGAGACAAATTGATTTTTTAGAAAAATACATAAATTCAATGTTAGATATATTTAGTTTGAGGTCATAAGTATAGACAGCTACAAATTTAGGAATGGAAGTTAAGGCTAGAAATGTAAATTTGAAAGTATTCCTACAGATTCAGGTATGAAAGTAAGATTGAGAAGAAGGCAGGAGAGACAAAAAAAACTAGAGTGGACTAGTTTAAAAGGTAGGAGATAAATTAGATTGATGATATACCATGGTAACCAAGAGAATACAGTGCTTTGAGAAGCAGGGAGGTAAGGAGAGTGAATGTGGAGAAAAGGACATTGGATTTGGTGACTCGGAGATCACTCATTAGTTTTAAGGTTACTACTTTTACTAGTAGAAGAGACGTAAGTCAGATTTCAGGGGAATAAAGAGAGAATAGGATTTGGGGTCGTGGAGGTGGAGTGTTCTTTAAAGAAAGTCATCAGTGAGCCACCATGAAAAAAGTAGGATTATATGTTGAGGAGGCAAACTCAACTAATTTGGAGATTAATTAACTACATTTAGGTCTTCAATCTTCTGCCTCCTTGAAGGTAGGAATGATGTCTTATGTTTTGTTTTATACCCTTGTGTAGTATCCTACCTACAGAAGGCATTATGTATTCAGTGAATAGGTTAGGGATTTTTTGTTTGTTTGTTTTAAGATAGGGAGGATTCTACTTCCTTGTGCATAAAAGGGAAGAGGCCAGAAAAGAGACAAAGAGTGAAAAACTTAGAAAAATTGAAAATACCTGAGAGGACCTGTCCCTAGTCTTGGTGGTAGGGGAGGTATTATAGAAGGCAGAGTGGTTGGAAGAGTAGGTAAGTTCAGTCCTTGACCCTGGATTCCAGAATAAAAGGCTAACCCTAACAGGTGGCTTTGTGAGTTTGGGCAAGTTATTTAACTTCTTTCTTAACTTTAGTTTTCAATAAAATGAGAATAATAATAGTATTTATCTTAAATAATTGTGAGGAATAAATGCGTAAAATGCCTAGACCAGTACTACAAATGGTAAATGCTCAGCAAGTATTAGTGACAATGATGGTGATGGTCAGAAGGAAGGCCCAGAGATTGGGGATTCATAATTGGGCAGACTAGCATCATTTGGGAAAATAATCCTTAAAAGGAGATCATATTGATCTAAATTGAGCTGGAAATTCCATAAAAGGTGTTATGATTTCTGTCAAAATGAGTTAAAACTTTCATTTTTTTTTCTTGTTTTAGACCTAATGTAAATCAATTGCATAAAATTTAGACAATACCTTATAAAAGTGAATAAAAATCATTTGTAATCCTACATTCAAAATATTAGTCAGATGCTCTGTGTCCTCTATTCCCTGTATGAACTTTCAACTTTAGTCAGGCCAGCTACTCACTATCCCCAGAATGTATATTCTGTATGAATGCTGAGTAATATTTTTTTATTTTTAGTATTAGATTTATAACCCATAGCTTCATTGGTTTGCCATGCAATGTATTTTCTGTCCTAAACTAAGAGAATAGACTTCTTGTCATGATTTGGGTAATAAAAACACAAGCTTAGAATAGGCACTGGAATTTACTACAGTCTGAATTCAAAAATTATATGATTGTGTCATGCCTATGTCTATAATAAATTATAATACAATGACATGAAAATATCTTTTATGAGATGAAAGTTTGGGAATTGCTGTTTTATAAACAGGAATCAGCAAATGTAAGCTTGTGTTTTGTTAAATATTTTTGAACTTTGGAAGTGGTTTTAAAGTTTTAATTTTGCCAAAAGACTTCCTACAGGAAAATGTAAGAAAAAGATACATCAAAATAACCTAAGATTATACACACTTACCAAATGAGTAACCATTTTGGTCATCTTTCAATGATTATACTTACTATAACTTGACTGTTTTTCTGAATTATATAATAAGAGCTTAAATAATTTTAAAAATAAAATCACCAAAGCCTGTGGATGGAATGAAAGCTTCTCCATGCATTTGCAGCATCTTCTATGTTGCCTCATAGAATTGTCCAAACTCAACAGAGCATGTGCATCAACAATCACTCTCCCATTTTCATTTACGCAGCTCTGCTGTTTTAGAATGAATGCAGTGAAAACTATTTATGAGGGCAAAAAGCATGCCATTTATAATTGCGTTTTCTTTTCTTTTTCAGTTTGCAGACTGTAGGTTGCATGCCTCCCCCTGTGTCTTCTGCAGTGATTTTAACCAAGGCAGTTGGTGGAAATGAGGTGAGTCATGGGGTTAACTTTATTTAAACGTAGCTAAGTGCTGTGCTTTTATTTTATATTCCATTTTATGATGGAGTCATGTCACAGAAGACACATAAATAACCATAGCAGCTTATGAAAGAAGTAGGGGTTTTTGTATGTTACGATGATGCTAAATTTGATGATAATGAGCGGAATTTAGGATTTCAAAGAGAAGAGTTGGGGTGGGGGGGGGTGAATGAAATAGAGATAGTGATTTTCCTACCTCAGTGGGAAACTGGGAGACAGAGGACGAAGAATCCAAGGAAAGAACTTTTCACCTAAGACTCAAACTGAGGATACTCATTATGGCCATTCCTTAGTTCTTAAGAAACTTGTAACAAACTAAATTCATGGAAAAGGGGTCAGTATAAGTTAATGGCAAGTGAAGATGATATACGAGGGAGAAATGAGGCCGGGTTTCTAAGTTAAGTTCAAAGAAATTATCCAGCTGCTTGGGGACTGTGGCAAAAGAAGAGTGCTTGTATATTGGGACAGCAGTTGTCCGTTTCAGGAGCTATTCATTGTTACAGGTGGTTCTTCTTGGCTGAAAGGCTCTACAACTTGATACTGAGGGACTTAGCTTCGTAGTAACTTACTTCTTCTTTTCCACTTATATTCCATCATTCAGTAAAGAATACTATTGAATGAGGAAAGATAGTTAAGGGGTTCCCACTTCAATTCATTCTTAGGATTTTGCTTTCTCAGCATCTATTTTCATTTTCCTTCACTTTCTTTATTCCAAAAATATGTATTGAGCACCTGCTATATTCCTTTCAAAAAGAGGTTTATTAAAGTACCATTATATACATTAAACTGCACAAATTTAAACAGTTTAATATTTTGACTTCTGTATATACCTGTGAAAGCATCACCATAATCAAGATAGTGAATATATCCATCACTCTCAAGTATTCTTTGTACCCCTTGGGAATTCCTCCCTCCTGCCCTTCTTAGTGCCCCTCTTCCCCAGGCAACCCCTGATCTGTTTTCTGTGACTATAGATTAGTTTGCATTTTCTAGAGTTTTATATAATGAAATCATACAGTTTGTACTCTTTTTTTCTTTTCTGGTTTTTTATTCAGTGTAATTAGTTTGAAATTCACCAATATTGTATGTATCAATAATTCATTCCTTTTTATTGCTGAGTAATAGTGTTTTGTATGGATATGCCACAATTTATCCATTCACATGTCGATGAACATTTGGGCAGTTTCTACTTTGGGGCTATGCACATTTGTGTACAAATCTTTAAGTGGACATATGGTTTCATTTCTCTTGGGAGTACTTATGAGTGCAATGACTGTATCATCTAGTAGGTGTAAGTTTTAGCACCTATCAACCAAGGGAAGAATCAGCAACAAATAGTTATAAATCATCTATAAATAGCTTCTGAAGTAAACCATTTCTATCAACAGACAAGCATTCTTCTTTTTACCACAGCTGTATGTTTAACTTTTTAAGAAATTGCCATGGTGTTTTCTAAAGTAGTTGTACCATTTTACATTTCAAGCAGCAGTATTTGAGAGTTGTAGTGTTCCACGTCTCATCAACACTTGGTATTGTCAGTCTTTTTAATTTTAGCCATTCTAATAAATGTGTAGTGGTATCTCATTGTGGTTTTTAATTAATTTGCATATCCCAGTGACTAGTAATGGTAAGCATTCCATGTGTTTATTTGCTATCCATGTATTTTGGTGAACTGTATTAAATTTTGTGCTTTTTTAAAAAAAATTAGGTATTTTATTTTCTAATTGAGGAGCTTTGAGAATTTTGTATATTCTGGATACAAGTCCTTCATCAGATATGTGCTTTGTAAATATTTTCTCCCCGTGTGTGGCTTGTTTTTTTTCCATTTTATTACTAGTGTCTTTTGAAGACCAGATGGTAGTGGAAGCAATAAAAGTGGTTGGATCCAGTGTGTATTTTAAAAGCACAGGACATGCTGACGAATTGGATGTGGGGTGTGGAAGAAAAAGGGGTGAAGAATGACTTCAGGGTTTTTGAGCAGCTGAAAGGATGGAGTTACTGATGTGGAGAAGAGGACTATGTAAGAGCAGGTCTGGGAGGTGTTAGTCTGGGTAGACAAGGCTAGGCTATGATAACTAAGAATTCCAAAATCTCAGTGGCTGAGCATATAGCTTTATTTCTTGCTCGTGGTACATGTCCCATGTGGGTCAGTGAGGTCTTTGCCATCACTAAAGAAGCCGGTTGATGGAGGCCCCTTGTCTTGAAGGTACACCATCTGGATGGAACACAGAGTATTGGCAACAGAAAGAAATTGGAGAATCACAGTGGGGCTTTTCACTGTCCAGGCTGGAAGTAATACATGGCACTTCTGCTCACATTAAATTGGCCAGAACAAGTCATATGGCCTTACCATGTGTTGTCATTCATGTTCCCTGAAGGGGAGGAGAACAGGCTATTGGTAAATATTTGTAATGTCAGCCATATGGATAAAGATCAAGAGTTTGTGTTTTCGTTGTGTTAAGATGTCTATTATGTATCCAAATGGAAATGTCAGTAAGCAATTGGAGTTACAAGAATTGAGAGTGCAGGGGATGTTCTAGCCTGAAGGTATAAATTAGGGCGTCATCAGTGAATAAATAGTATTTCAAGCCAAGATCAGATGAGATTACTTAGGGAGAGAGCACAGGTGGAAAAGAGAAGAGGTTCGAGGACTGAGTTCTGGGACCCTCCAACATGAAAAAGTCTGGACAATGAGTGGTATCCAGCAAATGCAGCATAGGAAGTGTAAAGAGAGATTAAAAAAAAAAATGCAAGAGAGAATGGTATCCTGGAAGCCAGGTGGAGAAAGTGTTTGAAGGAGGAGGGTATGATCAGCTATGTCAAATAAGTTGTGTAAGATGAATTCTGAGAATTGGCCCTTGACTTACGCTTTGTGGAGGTTACTGGTAACCTTGACTGGAGTGGTTTGGGTGGAATGTGGGGGCAAAAGCTTGTCTGGCATAGGTTCAAGGGCAAACAGGAAGAGGGGAATTAGAGACAAGAGGTATAGACAACTGTTTTGAGGTCCTCTGTGATACAAGGGAATAGAGAAATGGGGCTGTATTTTGAGGGTGATATGGGGTCAAGATTTTTTTAATGCCGAGATGACAGCATATTTCTCTCAGGAAGGGAATTGTGCAGTAGAGAGGTAGCTGATGATTTAAGAGAGAGTGCTGGAGTAATTTATTTGGGCCAGTGGGAGCAAATGGTATCGGGTTGTATGAGCATCAGTAGGAGCTTGGACCATTAATTCATAATAACAGAAGGGAAGGCAGAGCATGTGGGTGGATCCATGTAGATAGATAGAAGGGGTGCACGTGAGAGTTCGCGTCTGATGCCTCTTATTTTCTCAGCAGCTAAGCATCATGATCGCGTAGGTGCTACGAATGTTTGCGATGACAGGAGAAAGTGTGCAGTTGCATCTAGGTGCGGAGAGTGAATGAACTGGAGAGATGGTAGCACTGCCAGGCAGCACTAAGGCCCAGCTGAGATTTAGTCGTGCATATAGCGTGAAGCCAGTCGTCGTGGTTGTGTGTTTCCTCTTAGCCGCGTTTAGCTTCTTGGTGTGTGAACGGAACTGACAGGTAGTTGGATTTACCCGGCGCTTCATTATGCCAGCAATTCTTTCAATTGCCACATAATTAGTGAGATAGAGTTGTTAACACGAGTCTTGGACTGCTATGATTTTCTATCACCTTGAAAGAATTTGAGGAAAGGGTCTCTTTTGGTATATTTGAGACCAGTGTTAATTGGGTTAAAGATGTCATTTATCTCTTTCTTTCTAATGTGATTCCCTTAAGAGATTTAAGACTAAAAAACCTTTCTGCTCTCAAATGGCTTTTGGCAGAAGTTCAAAGTTCACTCATTTTTTTTTGACATTAACATATAGCATTAGAAAATATTTACATGTTCATTCCCCAGTAGATATTTAAATGATTTACCTTAATGTTGCATGTCAATAGTGTTGAATTTACAAACATCTCCTTTGTTTTCTAATATCATAGGTCTAGTTCTTTAAATGTTTATATTGTGCAACTTCATGACTATCAAGCATTGGGGAGTAAAATACAATTTTTCATAAATACTGAAAATTGAGCTTCAGAAATAAAGCTTGCAAAGTCCTGTTTGGTTGTATCTTCTGATGTGAAATGGGTAGACTATTTTATAGTTGCATCAGGTTATGGAAGAACATGATCTGGAAGTAAAGATACTAGATCATTTTAAGTTGAATGTTTTTCTAAAATAATGTTACAAGGTAACTGAATATAGGCATTTGTTGAAGTAAATGTCAGGGAAGATTAATTTTTTGTATAATATGTTGGAAAAAAATCTAATCTACAATGGAAAGTGAATTTATTGGTCCATGTAAATAAAAAGGCCCAAAAGCTGAGTCCAATGTCAGGTGCCATTGGGTGAAGGTTTTGATTCCACTTCTTCATGATTCTCTGCTCTCTCTGGCTCACAGTGGCTTTGTACCCACATGGGTTTCAGCGTGGCAGGAAAATTGCACATTTCTACGTTGAACTGTCCTTTCGAACTAATTATTCTTTGCAGTATTTATGACATGTAAGAAAACATTTTTCCTTCCAGATTTTGTGTTATTAAACTTCTTTACATTTAGCTTATGCTCTCATATATTTATATATACATCTTTAATATATATACACATGGTTAGTATATGCTGTCATGTATTAAAGAACATGTGTGATTGTGTAGCATATTTGTATTTAATGATTTGGAGGATGTATGCTGATACACTAGTATCGTTTGGAATGACACTCCTAGTTTTGGTTTGAAAAGTTGTTGTGTAATTTAGGAAGAGATTTTTTCCTGTTACTTATATACCTTCCATTTTCAATGCTTTTTCCATAAAACTATTGGTTTAAAGGTTTTGTTGCGGATTGGAAGTTATTGCATCCCTTAAATGCACAGCTTGTCCTTGCGAGAAATAATCTTATTACTTTTTGTTGAAGTTAAAAAACAATTTCTGCTTTTAGAACTTAGGTTGTTTTTGTTTCAGGGAGCCAACTAGAATTGATAATAATTTTTAGCAGCAGAAGGAACTCAGTGTGTGTGTATAGCAATGCATGTACAGGGACTGCTAGCATATCCTTTACGTATTAAAATGAGACTATTTAGTGGATCGTTGACTGACAGTCTTATTTTGTGGCTTTTAAATTTTAAACTACTTTTACTTAAATTTGGAAACATGGTTAGGTCCTTCTTTTGTGACTTTTATTTATTCATTCCAGTGTTTTAAATGCAACTTTTCAAAAGTGTGCTGTTGACGTGGTCTGATTGATGGAGATGGTGGTTGTGTGTGTGTGTGGTGGTGGTGGGGGGGGTTAGTTCCTTTTTTAAATAATAGAAAAAAATAATAAGACTTGATGAACCCTAATTTTATTTCCAAGTATAAGAAAGAAGATAGAGCAAAATGTTTTCTATTTTATTCTAACATGGGAGATATACGATAAACGCTTATTCTTTGTTTAAAACTGTGTACATTTGTTTGGTTTAAATTTCTGTTCTAAATGTAAAGTTCTGTGGTAAACAAACACAGTTTTTTTCCAAAAGCCGTACAAAAATTTTAAACCTTATGGGACTTGCTAAGTGAATAATTGAATTTAAATTTAAGTAACTTCTGCCTCCTACTAACTCCCATAGGGATTCCTTTAATAAAACAAAGTTTTTTTTCAGGAAACTGGAAAATTATTTCTCTAAGTTTGCAGAGAAAGAGTTACGTAGTTTTCATGCTGTTACAGAGATATTTTATTTCTCTGTAACTTAGGCTGGTATTTAATGAAAAAGCAAGAACATTAGGGTTTGGGAAAAGATGCACTGTATTCCTTAACCTCAGTATTTCTTTTTTTGCAAGCTGAGATAGGAAAGGATTCAGCTAAAAGCCATTGCCTAAAAACGTGAAGTCAATATGAGTCTTAATTTTTGAGTACAGTTGAAAAGCTGTGTAACTGTAAAATTTTGTAAGTCTGAGCATGAAACAAAGTAGGAGAGAAACATAAGTAAAGATTTCTGCCTTCAAATATCTGAAGGAAAAAAGAAAGAAAAGAAAAACATTAGGAATCGTAATAGATAAAAATCAGGGCAAGTTAAGAAGGTGTTTCCAGTTATATCTGTAAGTAATATTTTATGCTAAACTTTATTATCTGTGTTTCAGGCTAAGCCTGGTAATTTGAAGGATGAAAATAAGGCACTTTCACTACTAATAGCTGTTTACTAACTAGAGGCATGTTATTTATGTTAGTTTGTTTATTTTTTTGTTTCTCAAAGTGAATTCCATAGATCATCCACACTGGCATTACCTAGGGTGGTGAGGAAAAGAAATCTGTGTATCCACCTTAGACCTGAATTAGAATGTGTGATGGGTGGGCCTCAGGATTCTCCTTCTTTTTAAAATTATGAAATATCAGATCTACAAGAGGTTAAACACACACACACACACACACACACACACACACACACACACACACACAGTACAGCATAATAGTAAACACCACTGTACTCACCATCCAGCTGTAGAAATAGAAGGTGATATTCAACCAGCAGTTAAGCACCCACTTCATGTAGACACTGTTTTCTACCAGAGGGAATCAAAGGACAGTAAGATCTGGTGCCTGCCTTTGAGAAGCCTGCTTTTAGTGTGACATTCCATTATTTGGAATCTCTATTTCATGCTATCAACCTCACAAAAATAATCAAAACAGAGTGGAATGGCTTTCCATTGGCCCATAGCATGAAATTATGGTTTTCCTTTTTCAGTCTAGAAAAAAACAAAATGTGCCCCAGGTGAGTTGAGCCGCACTCAGCTGTGTGGGACAGCCAGGACTTCAGTGTCAGGACGGGGACTGTGTTTGCTTTTTAGACACTAAACGGTCTTCTCGTCTCATCTAGGGTTAAGGCAGGATGCGTCTTGCAATGTAAACACATGTAGCTGGCATTTTGATTATATTTTAGTTAGGAGGTTGAAGGATTTTAGAACCCTCTGATAGTCACGTAGAATTCCAAATACATTTAAGGAAAAGCTTTGATTTCTGGTATAGGAGAAAGGTAACAAGTTAAAGTGTGTGTGTGTGTGTGTGTGTGTGTGTGTGTGTGTGTGTAATTTCATCAATGGGGTTAGTGCCCAAATCTCTTCAAAGATAATTTAAGAATGTCTCCTGAGCAAAGAAAATTATTACACGTGGTGAACTCTTTAAGTCATAGACGAAGGTCATGGCAGTCTGAGTATATTTAAAAAAGGTTTCCTATCTGCTTGGAAAGCAAATGAAGCGCTCATTACTCACTTAAAGTTATAGCTATGAGAGGATTTTTGCTGGAGGTGAAAGATCAAGATCATCACAGTCCAAACGGAGACAGAAAGTTCAGTTTCTGGCTTATCAGGGGGGCCTGAAACGTTTTGCGATTATTTTGCATTATCAGTGGGGAGTTGATCTTGCTAATCCAATGCATGAAGATAAGATTCATTGAAACATTTATAAAGGCATTTAGAGTCGATCTGATCAGCACAGAGAGAGACCTGGAAGTGACATGGAAATCGGATCTGTCAGTCACTTGTCCCAGCTTCAGCAATCGCTAGGCCCTTCTGGGCCTTGCCTTCCTCCTCTGTTCATGGGGGCGGGTTGCTGCTTTCGCTTGCAGTGGAGGTGGAATGCCGTCGTGGAGGCATCTTCTGTTGGAAAACAGCTGTCCGTGTTTGCTGAGCTCTCTTGCAAGCTGGCAGATGTACACTTTTTATTCTCTCACCTCTTGTGCTGTCTGGGAAATAAATTGCAAGGGTTTTTCCTCTTTGACAGATGAAAGAACAGAAGTAATAGCAGCAGCAGCAGCAGGAAGACCCTCCACGTCCCTACGGCCCTTCCATATCTACCTTTCACCTGTAGTCTCATCCTCTGGACTGGGGTGGCATTCTTAGTATCACTAGAAAGAGTGGGCTGTGCTTGTTTTCAGTTGCTATACAACTTGGTGAAACATACTTGAAACATACTTCGATTTCCCAAGATTTTTGTGTATAATTTAGAGTTCTCTCATTTAACTCCTTCATGCCTCTCAAATTGTCTTCCATTTATACCACTCTAACCAAAAGTGTCTCCTCTTGGTGGTGGGCAGTGGTTTCTGGCCACCAAATCCAGTGGCCAGTTCTCAGTTCTCATCCTCTGTGACCTGACTGCCGCCTTTGACACTCTGGCCACGTGCCTCCACTGTCCTTTTGCTTCCCTGACACTCTTCTCTCCTAATTTTCTTCGTAATCTCGCATCACTCCTTTTCTTCTTGTCAGACTCCTTTCCCATCTCAATGGAAGTGTCTTGTAAGGACCTGGTAGTGAAACACCTCGTTTAGCATTGCCAGATTCCTGTTTCTGATCCTTTTTTCCTCTATGAAGTCATTTGATCCCCACCTTTGGGTCCATCAGACATAAGGGCCAGTCCTGATCTTGGGTGAGAAGTATTTAAACAACACCAGCTTCACACACTGTGGCACAACATTACCACTTTTACTGCTAGGCCACCTGACCTTTAGAGCAAAGGACACACTTGCCAAGGAATCAGAGCAGGTGTTTGATGTCTGTTTTTACCACTCCTCATCTGGTGTCTGAGCGGTAAGCCCTGGACCTCTCAGCCTTGGTTTCCTTATCTGAGGAGCAATAGTATTTGCGTCCTTATTTCATAGGATTGCTTACAAGGATCGCATGAAGTCATTTGCAGAAGTACTTGTGAATTGTAAGAAAACGGATCAAGCCAGCATCAGCATTGTTATCCTTGCAGAGGTTTGGCACTGATGAAATCCCCTGGTTTTCTGAGTCATCATTGCTGCCTCAAGAATTTGATCTTCTAAGTTCACTAAATCACTCACTTTGTTCATCTAAAAATATATGTTGAGCAGTTGCTATAGCTCAACTGTAACATAAACAGTAAATTATATATATATATATATGATAGTTTGTATTTAAATAAATTTACAAGATGGTGGGTTTTTAAATAAATATAGCAAACTGGGTAATCCTTAGTTTATATTAGAGATCCTCAATATTTTTGTATAAAAATTTCCAACTATCTTACAATACTTATTTTAGATATCCAAGAATACTCCTTCTGGAAACTAAAGGGCATGAAAGCCAAATTAGTTATGGGAGGTGGCCTTGAGGGTTTAGAACCAGATAAGCGGGTACTGAACAGATTTTTCAGGATGTTTCCTCTAAACTGTAAAGCCTGGAAAACCACCCCGGTTCTATATCACAAACAAAAGCAAACCACAAAAACAGGTACCTTTGAACAGTTCTTCATAAATATTGAAAGTTTGTTATTATCCAATTCCTTTTCAATATCAAAATGTCTGCATATATTATGACTACTGTAAAAAGATTTTCAATAATTTGGTTTATTTTGATTAGTTACATTTTAAATATCAGACTTCCTTTTTAGGAAGACACCCTGGGTCCTTTAGTGATTTTTAAGGAAACACTAGTTTAAATAACACATTTATAACTTTTTTCTTAATCTTATCTGATTGGTGTTCATATTTCTTGTGTCTTATTATAGAGAATTTGATTATTTTTATGTATATTTCCAAATTCTGGGCATGTATTTTTATTGGTTCTGTGGTTTATCAGTACATTGACTACAGACCAGTTACACATGTATTTGTGTGTATTTACAAATTTATTACTATTAACAATAGAAGACTTATTCACAATAATTTACCAAACCATGGAGTTATGGAAATATCAATAAATTAAATCTGAGAAGACTTAGCTTTTTAAACTTGACTTGCTTTATCTTTTGTATCTTCTAAGTCCCCTGCTTAGTGCAATAAGATTTTTCAAGCAGATTATTCTTAACCAAGAATTCTTGGATCCAAACTAATGGTCTG
This sequence comes from Rhinolophus sinicus, assembly GCF_036562045.2. NCBI lineage: Eukaryota > Metazoa > Chordata > Mammalia > Chiroptera > Rhinolophidae > Rhinolophus > Rhinolophus sinicus. The sequence continues at coordinate 109,331,361 of NC_133757.1, forward strand.
AATATGTTGAGTGGGACTGAGCTGCATTCTAATCAAGTGCCCAGATATTGGACTTGCAGGACCCTCTAAATAATTGCTTTGCATTTAAAAAAAAAAAAAATACAACCCACAGATAAAAACTGAAAAGTTTCCAAAGTATGGTTACTCTTTGTGTCATTCACTCTCTCCTCTCATTTTGTCCCTTCTCCCCTTTCCCCTGTTCCCTCCATCTTCCTCCTTTCCTTCCCTTCCTTCCCTTTCCCTCTCTTCTGTCTTGGAACAAAAATTGCCAGTCAGTGTTCACTAAATGGATCTTGTGAACTACAGTTTGAAAAACACTACCCTAACCTGTAGTGGAAATCTGCCATCCATATTGCCTGTTGCGTCAGACCCTGCGATCTTCTGGACAAACTTTCCGGCCTTTGGTTGATTCTCAGGGGGATTTCTGGCCTCCTATTACTTGCAGACAATTCCTTTGTCTTTGCCCAAAGACCACTTTGAGAACTTGGTGTTCCTGGTACCTTCTTTGGCTGCTTGTGGTCAGCTCACTTGCCCAGTCTGCTCCTATAACAGACACCCCCTCATCCCTCAGTCTGCCAGTTGCAGTCCTGCCTGTCAGTCAAGGCCCAGCTCAAACACCATTCCCCTGTCAAGACGCCTTTGCACATGCCCAGTCGGAATGAATCTTTTCTTTCTTCCACAGTTGACTCCTTTCTTTGTACCTCTGTTGTGACTCCCTGTTCATCAGATGTTTTTGCATGTATTTGGCTCTCCAACCTGTTTTTGAATTTGCTTTGCAGGGACTGCTTTTCTTTGTATCCCTTTAATGCAATCCAAGGGTACAGTGATGGAAATGGCAGAGGCTTTGGGGAAGCTAGAGAATGACTAGTCATATAATGATCCCAACAGAGTTGTTAAGAACAACGATGAAGTCACTTACGTTGCAATAATTTCCATGACTGTATGTTCTTCTGGAGCTTCTTACGGATCTACTGTATGTATCTTCAGGGATCTTTTCATACATTGATTGTGCCAGAATAAAGTGGGATAGAATATGGATTAGACGTATTTCTCACCGATGGAAGACTATTTTAGATCCTATTCAGAGAGCTTATTGTGGGCAGTATTTAGAAATTATGATCCCCAGTGTGTCTCACTTAATGATCTTCAGATACGGACTCTGAGACAGTGTTATTACAAAGTTCCCATCTAATTAGAATTACATTAAGTTCACATTGGTTTGAAAATGGTATGCTTTCTCCAAGAGGCACATCATGAAAGTTTAATTCAGAAAAATAATCTGATAAATTACCTATATGAGGTAAAGCATATTTATATATTTATACATATGTAGAAATAAGAAATAGCCAAACCTATAAGGAATTTTTATTGGTTTATTTGAGCCAAACTGAAGACAGTTGCTGGGAAGCAAAATATCAATGGATTGAGAAAATGCTCCAGAAAATGACAGTTTTGCAACTTATTTTATACATTAGAATAAAAGGAGGAGACACAAACAGGGCTATGAAATCCATTGGTGGTAGATAAAGGGGGTGGGAGAAAGCTAAGGGTGGGGGTGGAAATCTCTGGGATTGGATAAAAAGGCAAAATAGGGAAACATACTTCTTTCACATTGGTGGGTACAGGACAGTTAATAATTAACATTATAGCACATAGAGATGGTTGCGGGGAGCAAGATAATAATGAGGGGTTCTGTGGTCTCGTGCTCTGGTGCAGGGGTTGTGCCACGAGAGGCTGGAAAAGATTATTCTGACATTTCGAAGGTATATTATCTTAGATGCAAAAAGATAATAGGCAGGCTCTCTTAAGGTAAATGTTGACCTTTGTCAAGGAAGCTACAGGCCTATGATGTGACTACCCACCATGACTGGCTTTTAGTAACCACAATTCTGTGTGGTTACTATTAGCCTCTGGGTTTGTAAGGCCCACCATGCAGGCCTATCCTGAGCTCATTAGGTTTAGTAAGTGGCCCCTTTGTCATCCACAGGGACTAATCTTTTTTTTAAGTGTTTAATGAGTTAGCCTATGAAAAAATGCTTTCATCTTTTGTGTCCCTGACTTATCAAGGACAATGGGGACTGATAGGCCTTAACTCTCACTTGAGTTTACATTAAGTCCTTGTCAAAATAAGCCCTTTTAAATACTGCATTTGTGCAATGGAGTTCTTAGTACGCATTTACTCTTTTAGTTTCTCCAAAGTTTGGTATTTCCAGTTCCTTGATAGTTTGGGTTTCCAAATGTCCGCTGTGTGTTTGCAAACTTCCTCTTAAAAGCGGGCTACATTTTCCTATGAAAAATGAGAGCTGACATTAAAATTACAAAGGATCTACCACGTTCAAGTAGCCTATAAAGAGACTGATTGATTCTGTATAAATTCTGTTGGTTTGATATCATTATCTTTCTGTAGGTAGCCAAAAATGAAATTTTTGTTGGAGGAATTATGTGGCTCTCTTTTTAAAAATTTTATTTTTAAAAATTTTGTTTGAAATACTTCTGATGGTAAAAGAAAAGAAAAAGCCTACTTTAAGGAACAATTTGCTTCTGACTGATGAAGTTTTACAACTTTAGGCCCACTTCATTATAAATTGATTATCAATAGAGAAAGAGGAAAGAAGTTAATTGAATTAGAAGCTTGTTTGCTAAATAAAAGACCCTTTTACTCACTGAAAGACGCCTAACCTCAGATTTTTACAAAGCCTCTCAGGGATGTGAAGAAATGGTAGCATATTTCTGTGCTTTCCCGATTTCTGACCTAGAAGGGAGAAAAAGGCACAATAGGACTATACAATGACTCAGAACTGCAGCGACACACAGTTCTGGCAAGCACTCTTAACTTTTGTGGGCAATTCCTCTGCCCTAAGTGGGTTTAGCTGTCTGCGAACCCTCATAGTGTGAGATGACTGCAATCACAGGACATGCTTGCCATCAAAATAATGAGAATAGCCAGTGCTTTTATAACACATGACATGTGTCAATCCGTGTTCTCAGTGCTTTGCGTATATTAATTCCTTCAATCCTTTTAACAACATTTTGCTATAGGTACTGTTATCATCCCCATTTTATAGATGGGAAAATTGACACAAATAGAGATTAGGAAACTCGTGAAGGGTTATATAGTAAAAAAGAGAAGAACTAGGATCTATCGTAGACCAGGCGCTGTGCTGTCCATGTCTGTTCTCCCAACCTTCCCTTTAATGCCAGTCTCTCAGTTAACATTGGAGGTAGGACAGGCGGTGCTACAAGCTCTCCACCTACATGGCTTAGTGCCCGAACCACCTAGGTGACAAAAAGAAAGGTTGACCTAGGAATGGACCCAAACGCCAATAGTTAGGCAAGGAAGCATCCCTAAGAAGTGGCACAGGTCATGGTTGCGCTACTTGACTGCAGGCCTCCCTTCAGGAAGCTTTGCCCTCTCTCCACCAGGGCCCAGTGCTGCTTCCCCAGCAAGGACAGGTAGCAGAGTGTTGTAAATGACTGCATATCTCACTGAGGCGGTCATGAGGTGGCAGGGAATGTGTCCTTCTTATTCACAGTCGCGTCCTCTGTGTCCAAGGCAGTATTTGGCATATGTTGGAACATAGTAAATACATGTGAATAGATTAATATTTTTTGAAGGGATTTGTTTAAATCTAGCCCTATCAGTGTCTTGATGTCAATATGTCTTATTAAGGCAGTAATTCATATCTTGTTTCACTTTGTCCTATGTTAAATTAACTTTTATAAAAAGTCATAAAAGTTTATAGAAAAATCAAGATACGTACTTGGCTGTCACTTGTAATGTTATTACTTCTCTCAATTATTCACACCTATTGTGCTTTGTTTAAGCATCAGCGGCCCAGCCATTTACATGGTGGCCACCTACAAAATGCTTGGAAGGAAATAAAAGACTTCTATAATGTTGATCTTGCGTTTTCCAACCTTTCAAATGATGAAACACATACACAGACATTTTAGTAGCTATGTGGGACCTTTAGTCTTTTCTCTGTACTTTTGAATGATCTTAAACTATTTAGTCAAGTAAATATCTCATGTAGGAAAAATTGTTTTGATATTAGAAGACATTAGTAGGTACTTGACTTCTGTTTTGAATGAGTGGTGAGGTAAATTTTCTTTTCCTTATTTAAAATAAATAGTAATTTCCCTATGGTAGTTTCAGTATATATAGAATTAAAAGATATATGAAAATACTTCTTTAGGTCATCTTTTGTGATAAATGCATCTTAAATTATTTTACATATCCTATGAAATGCTTTTACCTGTATTTTCTCTTTTTAACTTCCCAATAATTACATGAAGTAGGTAGGACTGGTATTATTATATTATATTATTCTGAATTTTGTAGTTGGTCAAATTAGGGTTTAGAGGTGAGGTGACCCGATGAAAGTCACACAGCTGGGAAGTGTGGACTCCGTCTCCAGAACACTGTCATCCCATTATACAGTATCTCAAGCAAAACAACAAATGCCCGGAAATCAATCACGTGACAGAACACCTAGTTCTTTTGTTGCTTCCTCATTAAAGGTGGATGGTTTGAAATGTTTCAGAGACGTGAATGTCAGCGAACTCTTCAAACAAATTATTGAGCACTTGCCCTTTACAAGCACTGAGCTAACATTTTGAGGAGCGGGGAGCTAGGGTATGAAGAGAATCCTATGCAGTTTGCTTTCACAGAGTTTGGCAACGAAAAGGGGGAAGTTAACAAGAGCGTCAACAGCAGGTGAGCGTGAATGAGGACGTCAGCTGAGGAAGGAGGGTGTGGAGAAGTCCCTAGAGCTGGAGTCAGGCCCATAGGTCCTGGCTAGAAAATTGGTTCTTGGGAGTGATGGACTTTCAGGTTCTCTCCCAGTGGTTAGGGCATTTTGTGAGAGATCTCCCAGTGGGGTTAAGACAACAAATTGGTTGGAAGATCCAAGAGAATGGGTCTGATGGAAGGGGTGCTGCTCACATCCATTCCTGGTGACCTGGTGACACATCAGACTTACCTGCATGGGGGAGCCAGATGCACAGGCTGGCCGAGGAGGCAACGCACCGTGGCTGACACTTTGGCTGCAAATGTTGCTTCTATACACTGGGTTGGTGGCGGAATCATAACTTGGCTGTGCCCCACAGATATAAAATATGAATGGAATAACCAAACACTTAGGTGGTGTGGAGGGGTCAGGGGCACTGGTACACCAAGCAGTGTGTCCTATATCATGGCAGTGATGGAGTTAGAAGAAGAGATCACCACTGCCCGAGCCATCAGGAGATTCTCCATATCCATCTCAGCAACTTCCATTCCCTGCAGGATGAGAAGGAGAAAGCAAAGCTGAGGTTTCCTACTACACCTCAAACACAAGCGGCCTCTTTTCTTGAATTTGTTTTGGTACCGCTGACCCAAACTCTACCACCAAGACGCCAATCCCACCGAGGAGCACAGCAGCAAATATATCCCTTTCTGGCATATATTATTCTGGTATCTGAAACTGTGAGACACTATGGACATGTTTTTTCTTTAAATATCATTTATTTAAATGAAGAGGAAAAATTAATTTCAATGTTAGAAACCCTATTAAAATATACCTGCCTTCTTCCCTAAATCCACACCATTGGTTAAGTTATATAAAACAGTTCCTGGCAACAGCTATATATTGCTTACTGTTATTGAGTTAAATGACTCAGTTAACATATGTAAACATGCTTTGCAATTATAAAACATTGTACAATTATGTTATTGATGTTAGACAGCTGGCTTTTTAAAAATTTGGGAATGGAAAGTCTATTGGATATAGTTAATTGTTGATAAATTAATCATTAGTCTCTAGACAGTTTATTTGAATGACCTACAGTTTCTAGTCTACTATTGAATTGTCTTACTGAATGTTCTTATTATTTTGTGTTATTATTTAGTGTTGTTATTATTTTGGGGGTTAGGTGTTAAATGTGATCTTTTTCCACCTTGGTTTAGAAAACCATAGTTTCACATGATACCTGAAAAATCACTTATATTTTCTCTCGTCCTTGCCTGAATTGCTTCACACATCTTTTTCGCTTCATGAGGCTGGGAAGAGAGGATACCATGATAGTCTATTTGATTTTTTCAGTTTGTTCATTTTTTTATCTTTGTATTTTTAAAACTGATTCCTTTATCTTCTGAGCTTCTTCCTTTCTCTTTCCTGTCCTTCTCTTTTCCTTCATCGTTGTCTCTCCCTCTCTTTTCCAATGAATTTTGGTTCTTCCATTAACCAGGTTTTAACCAAGTTCGGCTCTTTAGTAGGTCCTCGCATGGTCCTCTGGCACCTTGGTTGCTGTCACTGTCCTCATTGTCACCTCGTTATTGTGTGGTCTCTTCCTCTGGGCATAGCTGATTTTCAGCCTGAGTGGGACATCCTCTTAGGTTTCCAAGTCCTGAACCTGGCCTTACAATGACAAAAGTGTGCACTCTCCCGGTACTCTCACGTGTGCTCTTTCCAGAAGCCGTCAGGGTGGTCAGTCTGCTCTGGCAGTAATAGTTTCTAGAGGTTTTCTAGGATGGGGCTCGTCCTCACACCTGCTCTGTGGATAGCAGGTGTTTCCAGGGTCCGTGGAATCTCTGAGGCATTCTGTCCTCAGCACCAAGGTATTAGGAAGCTTGCTCCTGAATGTGTGGCCCTGTTTTGCTGTGACCCCAAGACCCATCCCAAAGCTTGCTGCTGATGTCATGCACCTTTGGGACCTTTCTTCTGTGTGGCCACCTACTCTGTAAAGTGCTGCTTCCAACGTCTCTTCAAAATGAAACTCTGCAGCTTTATGTGGATGCTGCAGAAGTCAAGGTGAGGATGGCCCACTGAGAGGAACTTGGGCAATAACCGTCACTCTCAGAGTCAAGTCATATACCGGTAATCGCCTTAAACTGCCTCCTGCATGAGTCTGTACAAACAATTCTCCATTTGACCTGGGAGACAGGCCTTACAGGGAATTGGTTTGGTTCACTCTTTTGCTTCTTTTCCTGCATTTTCCCCCCAGTGGCAGCAAGGGATGGCGGTGGGGTCAGGAAAATCACTGACTTCATATGGTCCTCTTACCAGAGGGTAAGGGGAGAGAGGGTTGGTAGATGAGGGTAAACGGGGTCAAATATATGGTGACGGAAGTACTGAGTCTGGGTGGTGAACACACAATGTGATATATAGTTGATGTATTACAGAATTATACACTTGAAACCTACATAATTTTACTAACCATTGTCACCCCAATACATTTTAATTAAAAAAAGAAAAAAGAAAAGAAAATCACTGACCTCAGCTGAAACCTGAAGTTATGTTGTGGTCTCTGCAATGACTCAGTCTAAGCCAACACAGAATATTAACTCGTTGGGAGGGTCTGCCTGTTTAATTTATTTAGTAAGTACTCAATTCATACTTAAGGAAATAAAGGAAATTCACTGGGTTTCAAGGAAATAAATTGATTCCTGTGTCTGTCTCTGTAATCATGTATTATTTTCTCAGATTGATCCAATTTTAAATTTCTTACTTTCATGATGGTGATTTATTGATGACTCCCATTCTTTTATCTAATTATACTAATCAGATACCACTAATAGTAATGACTTTGTTTTCCCTTTTTAAAAAACTCATTTACGTGCAATAGTAGTTGTATTTAAATATCCTGCTTAATGTATGGGTCAGACACCTCTGGTTGCTTTCTAATATCCGTTCCATCTTCATCTTTAAACGGAAGAGCCCTAGCTTCCAGCTGGGTACACTGCCACCAAGCTAAACATCGTATTTACTGGATTTCTTAGTGGCCACGTAACCTAATTCTGGCCAGCAAAATGTAAATGCAACTATTGTATGTTACATCCAGGATATCTCTTTAAAAGTGAGTGGCACCGCTATTATTTTTCCTTCCTCTCTCTGCTTATTGGAATTTTGATTTGGTGGCTACAGCTTGAGGAGCAATCATAGACCATGAGACTGCCTGCTAATGATAGTGAAGCAGCAGGAATAGCAGTCTCGGTGCTTTTGGCTATGGAGCCACCATGCCATCCCTGGATTGCCTCCCTCTGGACTTCTTTATATGGAAGTGAATATCTCTCTTGTATAAGCTGTTGTTATTTGGCATATTTTCTTTTGTACATGGCTAAACTTAATCATGATTACTATAAAATATGAGTATAATTCTCAGAATATAATAAAGTATACTTAACAATGGAACTACACCGAATATAATTCAAAATAATATGATATTTTTGAAGGCACTTGAAGAGATGAATTAATTCCTGGGTCCATTTATAACGTAATAGTATTGTTAAAAAAAATAAAATCTCATTGGATGTTTTGAATTTTCTTCCTCTTTTGATTCTCCTGGAAATATAGATTAATATTGAGAAGTAGTTTTGTTAGCAGTGGTGTTCCTAATGTTAACTACAAAACTCTATAGACATCTAGGGGAATTTTTAGAAACATTCTTCCTAGAATCCATTTTGCTAAAGTGTTTTGGGATAGACTTAATGCTTTTTTTGTTTGTTTGTTTTTTTCATTTCTTGAATGATGGTGATAGGAACGTATAAATTTTGCGATGTTTCTCATAAACTTTATGCATCTTTGGTAAAGAAGAAACATTAAAAAAAATCTGAATTTTCATTATCTTTGAGTTTTCATATTATGTTTTTAATATAATTCTTTAAAAAAATTGTAGTAAATACACATAACATAAAATTTACCATTTTAACTATTTTGAAGTATACAGTTTAATAGCGTTGTGTTACATTGTTGTAATCATCACCATCTAGCTCCAGGATTTTTTCATCTCCCCAAAGTAGAACGCCACACCCATTAAATAGTAACTCCCCATTGCTCCCTCCCCCCAGTCCCTGGCAACCAGCTTTCTTATTTTCTGTCTCTATGAATTTGACTACTCTAAAAATCTCATATAAGTGGAATCATACAATATTTGTCCTTTGGTGACTGGCTTATTTCACGGTAGCATAATTCTTTTGGTTTACTTGGAAAATTATGTAACTATAACTGAATTATTATTGCCTAAGATTGTCTTGCTTGCATTCATCTCCTGAAAATTTTCATCTGTAGTGGAACTTATAATGGATGTTAACAGAGTATATTATGATAAAATAAGCTATAGGAATTATTAACTTATAAAATACAGTACAAGGTAGAAGTCACTGTATAGTTATGTGTTTTTAATATTATAAAGACAATTGGAACATAAAACTAGGACTTTTATTTTAACAGTAGGTATGACATGAGCGTATTTGGTATTTTAGCAATCTGCCATCATTCTATGTAAGAATTTGCCATCATCCTGTATAAGAATTTGCCGTCATCCTATATAAGAACATAAATGTTATATTGTGGTGTAATATTTTATTTCATATATTATCTGAATGTAATAGAAACAGATAAAATGTTACTTTAGGGTAAAATATTAAAATTCACAGATTAAGCAGTTATCCTATCCCACTTGGCTTATATTCTATTTGTGTTAACAAATGGCAAATTATTCTTTCTTAGAATGCTCAGATTTGGGGGGATTGAACCGTAATCTCTGAAAACATACTAAGATGTTTATGATTATTTGTTGACTTTGGAAAAATATTGATGATCTTTTTCACTTCAAAAATGACATATTTTTCCTCAACATAACTGTTTTGTTTTAAAGCTTACGTCACTTCTTCTTGCTCCCATTTGGCTCCTCAGAAGCATGTTACAGAAGTACATGTTAATAAAACCTTTCTGGTAAAGTGGTAGCTAAGATTCTTTCAAAAAATCCCAGTTAAAAGAAGAGGCAGGCTAGGGAGTTAGTGTAACGGGAGGCGTGCAACTGTGTTTGCAAGTCCTAGACGTCATCCCACAATTTTGGTGTAACCCTTCAGCCGACAATTAAAACCTTTGTTTTATCAGTCATCACCCAACCCTAACAGATGGGTGAAGAATTAATCTGATTTGTATTTTTCCCCACAACTTTCACCTACACATTGTAATAGTCTATGATTAACATTCAGTGAGTTCTTAAAGATGATTGATGGGCCTTAAAGGTTTAATGTATACATTCCATTTAAATTATGCCGGAATGAAACCGCAGAACAGAAGAGCTCCTAAGACCCCTGTAGAAATTTGAAGACAATTTTGATACTCTCATTCACTGGAAAAGAAATCTGTTAATACTGTAATGTTTTTTCCCTTGCCAGGACCCTCCTTGCCTGGTGTCATTTCTTGAGCTCTCCTGGGAGGAGATTAGTCTAAAACAACAAAGTAGCCAGATGTCTGGTTCTGAGAGAGTCCCAGAGGCCAGGCTCCGGTAGGCAACAGAAATCGCGTGGGGCTGAAGATCAAAGATACCTGAGAATTACTTATGGGCACATAATATGTGTCATTCCCATTATTAACAGTCTGAGAAAATTTGTTTCTCTAATTAACCCTTTTGTTGGAGTAACCTTAAATTTTAGTGAGTATATTTCTCTTTTGATATGTTTTTTTGTGTGGTTTTGAGAAGTGCACATACCAAAAAAAGAGAAAAGAAAAGGAACTCATGTGCTTGATTGAAATCTCTAAGCTGTAATTCATATCCAAAATAGATACGCTATCCAGTGTGTCATCAATTATCTTGAAATAAGTGGGCATTACGGTTCTAAGTTAAAATTACAGATTCATAGTCAGGAACCACATGGTATATACGTACAAAGAGCTGTTCTTAAAATCCCAATCCTTACTTTTAAAGTAGTATTATTTCAACTTTCAACAGCTTTAGAGTGGAGAGTTTTAGATCACAGGTTCCTGGTTTTAAAATGAATTCAGAATAAATCCCAGTGGTGGGATATCTGTACCTTATTAGTAGTTGACTTCTTTCTTTTCACATTGGTATTATAATGAAATGCTAATTAAAAATTTTTGCTGTCCTTTACCTGTTTGCTTTATAGGTCCAATTTTACATTGTTTACACATATAAAAATTTGGAAAACATGAATACATTTGCTATTTTGAGTTAGTCTTAATCCTAAAACCTCTACAAGCTTTTAGCTGAATTAATTCCAAGGGATGGGTGAAAATCTAATTATAACTTTTGATGTCTTTGCCTCTAGATGAGAGTATCAAAAGAGAGAACAAAAGATTTAGGTTGGCCTTGCCACTTGTTTTTGTTTCTGTTCAACATCATCATGTAACAACAAAATTGGGTACCAGCCTCATTCCTGCTTTCCTTGAGATATAACCATAAACCATTGTTATCCATCGCATGATTAGCCAGCTTTAGTGCTTTTAAGTGCTACAACACATTCTTTAATATCCGGTAATATAAAGTTGGCATAAAAGCCATAAAAATGTCTTTAAACCTAATTGGAGATATGTGTTAGCAACAGAGTGTACATATTTCTTATTCGTTGTGCAGTGGTCAAGGCTTCCTTAACTCCTTCAGGAAAATGAAGCTCGTAGGAGCATTTATAAGGATTAATTGATGTATCTCTTTGTTTCTAGATTTCAGTATTGAAGCAAGAACAAAATTGGCTTCTTGCACAAAGAACTGGAGAGGCAACTGTAGTTTTTTTTTTTTTTTCAGGGCAGAATTTATTGTTACTTCAGTGACCAAGGGGGGGTCTGTGTTTTCACTCTTTACACCTGTGTTTCTGTGACTGGCCACCCCGTCGTGAACAATACCATTTGCTGTCTCCAGAGTCTGGTTATTGGTTTTCTACTTTGAAAGTTGAGTCAGTTATGGCCACTGTACCATCAATATTTCTGAGCCCCAGTTAATGGCTTACTTTAAGCAAGTCGTATTTAGAGTAACAAAATGCCTCCCAGTCTCTCAATATTATTGTCAGTTCTTTGGAGTTGAGTATACATAGCAAGACTTGATGTAAGGGAAGGAGAGTCCTAGTTCCAGGACTAAAGTCCAGTGAGACAAGTGGCATGCCACTCGGTTGTAGTTCAGGGGCTGTTCTTCTTCCTGCTTTCACGGGACTCCTCAAGTGCTTCCCCTTTTGCCCTCACCCCCAAGATACACATGTTCACGTGTACACACACATGCGCGCACACACACACACACACACACACACACACACACTGAAAATAGAGATTTGATAAGAAGACCAAAAAGTAACTCCTCTTTTTATCTTTCAGAAGTTGCCTGTGTTGCTGGCATTAGCCTGTTAATGTATTTACCTTGGGTTACTTCATTGGCTATTGGCGCTTTCTCGCTACCCCTTACACTTCCCCTCTCCCCTCCCTTCTCCCCACCTTCTGTTTACCTCAGGGACTATTCCTGTGTGTATATCTCCTCTTTGTGGGGCATCTCTCCCACAACACCGTGCACAGGGAAGTGTTTAATTATGCTTGTTTAAAAAATAGATATTATCAAATTTAAGGCAGTGAAGAGTGGTAGTTTTCTAGTTCCTGTTCTTTATTTATTCACTCAGTCTTCCTTAGTCATAGATTTCTTTTTATATTATCTCCTCTTCTACCCTGTCATGTTTGGTTTCTCTTTTTTCTTAGTCTTTTAGTTCTGAATTCTGTTTTAGCATTCTGTCTATAGCTTTCCAGGACAGGTTCTAATTTGAAATAAGAGCTAAATTGTAACAGCAGGCAATTAAGATCTCTTTTTTAAATTCTGTTAATAACTTAATGCATAATGATTTAGTACTTGAGTAGGTAATGAGGTAGTAATCTATAAACTTTTTGTGATAGAATTATACGCTAAATAAAAAATGCTTGCATATAAATCAGTTGGGTTTGTTAGAATGTGATGATTCAATATGTATTTTAATTTCTCTTAATTTTAAAAGCTTTGACGTTAAGAGTCTAAACCTTTTTTTTTTTTTTAATCTACGGTGGTCTGAAGGATCTTAAAAGCTACTTATTTACTTATCGTTTTACTTGTTTGATAAATTTCTTTAGTTTCCATTTATATTTATCCTCACCTGAGGTTTGAAGAGATAGCCTTGGAATTTCTGTTACTGTTTAAAATGGTGGTCTTTGACTCCAAGTTGCCTGAGAGTCTGAGGTTGCAAAAAAATAGGATTAGGTCTTAGCAGATAGGAGGGTCCTTTCCCTGGTGGCAAATGTGGGGTAACGCGCTGCTGGAGAGGACAGTTCTAGAACGGAAGTTATGTTTTGAGTATAAAAATGATCACTTCTTGAATCCTTGTGACTTCTAACTCTATTGCTAAAAAAAAAAAAGCAACATTTTAAAAAGAAGTCATAGAAAAGTAAGTGTTGTCATTGATTGTGTCTGATATGAGCAGTTGACAGAAAAGTGGAGTATTTTTCCTTTTTCAAGTCAGATTTACATGATTAAATATGAAATGAAACTACAGCCAATAGATAATCAGATACCTAAGAATAATGTTTGGGAAGCTGAATTTCCTGAAGATATGAGGCTTTGTTATTTTAGCCTGGGGATTTTGCCTGGGGAAAAATGTATGTGCCTCAACAGCTGAAGGGCTATTCAGGAAGAAACAAAGTAAAATGGCATCTATTTCAACGTGTAATTTCGGTATTTCATACTTAATCTCATCCTTGGCAGAAATGTCAAAATACGCTTGCTGCAAACCATCTCTGAAGCCGTATCTACACTACCAAATTGAACTGGGTACATAAAGTCCTTCGGAATCAAATCATTTTCCATGGGGAGAAGAGGGTCCTTTCTAGGTAATTCTCTGAAGGGAAGGGAGGGAATGCTCTAGTAGAATCAAAATGAAGCTGTGGTGTATTTCAAATATAGGAAAATACAGCCTAAAGAAACTGCTGCAGGGAGAGGGTAGGTAGATTTTAAAATTGGTGTATCATACTCAAGCATAAGTACAGTTTCTTTCACATCGTTTTCTATTTCTGTTTACTCCCACTTAAATCTGAAATAACACTTTTCTTCATTTATGTTTAGTTTTTATTTTTTTTAAGAATTTAACCTCGTCCAAACTCTAATTGCTTGTGCTAGAAATGATGCTGCAGTTCTTTCCCTTCTTTCCTTCTTTACCATCCTTTGGAGACCAAATTATTCTAGCTGCATAAGTTGCTGTTTAAGTTAAAATCAAGTTCTTATTAATGGAGTAGCTAGATTTCTGTTTCATATAAGTGCTTTTCTTTTGTTTACCCTAGAGTGGAAGCATACCCCTTAAAGGAATTAAAATGGTAAAGTCTACCATTTATCCTGTCAACACATGGCTGTTGTTTATTGTTTTTTAATCAAAAATAAAGTTTCTGTATTTAATGACTTGGAAGATGCATTACATTTTGTCAAAATGTAAGAATTTATGAAGAATAAAGAGCCTTTGGAATCCCCAAAAGATCAAGAAGGGGCTGTGTATAATTTTGCTATTTAACACATATATAAGCATTAATATTTATTATTGAGTTTAGTATTTTGTATTGATAGTTCCAGCAACATATAATATAGTGTAATTGTTTAGAGACCGTTAAATAGCTCAGGATTTACTCACAGAAAAAGACAATTTTTTTTAGTTTTTTTTTTTCTCTTTCATTTGAATTTTCCCCAGGTTGTTTGGTAAAGGGCAAACCAATTTGTTCATAATGAGGGCATTTACCTTATATAAAACCCAGTCTGGTATGTATGGTAGTAATCCAAAGAACAGACAAGTTTCTGAGTGGTCACCATCCTGTTAATATAATGCTTAAACTATTAATGCTAAAGTAAAGAGGTAAACTTGACAGTGAAAATCAGTGCCGTGTGCAGATATGGCCCTTGATACTTAATTTTTACTTAATTACTAGAATGCACATAAAGCATATCAGGTTGGTTGGCTTAAATAATGGTATTAGTTCCCTAACATTTAAAATTCATAGAAATGTTAGATAAATGCACTTTTGTTTGACTGGAGGATTCATTTTTCATTAAAATAGCCATTCAAAAAACCCAACATATAACATTTCTAGAAACTCACTTTTTGTAGAAATACTTGATGAGTAGAAGATATTACCCTAGCCAAATTGGTAGCCTTATGCTCTTTTAAATAGCACTATTTGGAATACTTCTAAAAGTATTTTTCCCCATATGTGTCAAATTATGCACCTTCTTTGAAATCTTCGTAAGAGGCAATTTCATCAAGGAATGATACTACTGTGTTTAATTCACTGAAGTGAATTATAATTTCAAACACCTATTTATGATGTTTTAAAGATGATCTTGTAGAAGGTATAAATAATATCTTTTTAGTGGAATTTAGCCCTTGGCTTTTCCTTATTTGATGGGTATTGTGGCTTGGAAAGACAATACTCCATACAGTAAATCAGAGCCTCCAGGAACTGAACAACATTAAATAAAACATGCATTTCATACACACAAACAGTAAAAAGCATACAGACGGGCCAGCTCTTTTTCAAAACGTGTCTTCAATAATAATTTGAGATTTTTAAAAATAATTTTGTCACATCTCTTGTGATTCTCTCCTCCTTCACACACTTCACATGAGGGGATCAGTGTACACAAAGACTTCTGCTTTATGGGAACCTTAGAAGGTGTTTGGATTAGAATTTTAAAAACTGCATTTCAAGACGATGATGGTGTAGGATTTCCCCACCACCTTTGTTCCCTTGAGGAAATAGTAAATAGTGATGGCTGCCATTCGGGTCTTCCCACGCCTCTTGTCCTCTGCTTGGATGATGAAAGAATCTTTGGACAACTGGTGACCAAGCACTTAGCTTTATCAACCTGGGTGTTTGTATTTGAAATTTGGTTTTCAGGCTCATTCCTGCCTGCTGTAGTGATATGGCCTTTAGACAACAAGACTTTCAAAAGTTAAAAGGCAATAAATCAGTCCCCTGGAAAGGATGCAGAAATGTAGATTGAAATCGTAAATAAGGAAATGCATTGAGTACATTAAGAATAGACATAGAAAAATGGATTTGTCTTTTGTAGTGAGGTAATTGGGCACCACTGCTTGGCAGGAGCTGGTGCTACCGAGCCGGCTGTAGCTGCCACAGGTTGATAGGCAGGTGATCAGGCAGCTTCCACCAGGGTCTGCACAGGAGGCCTACCTAATATGCTGTCTGCCCTAAGGGCCTATGGGAACACAGTTGGATTATTATGTTAATGCATGAGCCTGCTGCCCTCTTCCTATCCCAGCTGGGTTCCCTGTTGTTAGGAACTGCTTTGCACTGACAGTGGAGTAATATGCTTCATGATTGAAAGGGCAAAGGGGCTTGGAAGGAAAAAAAAAAAAAAAGAATAGGTCTGCACAGATATGTAAATGAGGGAAGGAAATCTGTAGGAAGATTTCACTCTAAGTATAGAGAGAAAGTTTATTAGAAAGTTCTTTTTCTCGTTGGCCTCTGTAAAACCATTCATTCCTTAATTACTTTCTCCTCTTGCTTTCCTTCCTCACTCTGGTATATAGTACATGGCGATGTTTTCCAAAACACATTGGTACCCAGGTACAGTGTTGAAGGTAGCACATATTCTGGCACCTTCATTGCTCTTTAATATTTGTCCCTCAGTTATTCCACTACATTTTCTAGAAGTTATTTTTTTAAGATGCTGAAAGATTTATATTTTGTGTTGATGTCACTTTTATTTCTCTTTATTTTCGATACAGCTTTAGAAAACGGCATGAACCTATATTTTGGGAGTAGGTGGGATGGAGGTGAGGGAATGGTTGGAAGGGGTAGAAGGATTTTTGGGGGAGTTTCTGCATTTGGTATAGGTGGCTATTCAAATTGCAGTAGCGTTTTGTTTTCAGTTGAGGTTTTTAATGTTGACACCATGACAGAGAAAAGAGTGTGGGCTTTGGTCTATAGATCTGTACAAATCCTGGCTCTACTAATTACTAGCTATCTAATTTTAGATAAATTACTTTACCAGTCATCCACCTCACCTGTAAAATGGGTATAATATGAATTTTATTATACATACCGTACGCAAGATAATCTTTAAAGGTGAGAGGATAATGAATATAAACCACTTAGTCTGACATAGTGAGTACTTATAAGTGCTTGTCATAATAATGATAATTGCCTTTAAAACAGTTACAATTTTCAGTCATTAGATCATTATTTTAAGATGTACGACTGTATATTTTCAATGGATCAAAAATTTTTTCTTTTTCCCCAGATTATCTACCTTTTGTCACCAGGCCTCACCAAATGGGAGTGACTTTAGCTTCAACCAGAATTTGAGACAAAAATATTCAGATAGACATAATTTTACTTAAAGAGTTAATAATACTAGGATATATTCTTAAACAATTGGTTTCATAACAAGCCATACTTCAAATGCTTAAAAAAAAAATTGAGTAGTAAAGAAAATCCGGTGTACTAGACAGCTGGAGATATTTTTAGTGTATACCTAAATTTGGGAAAGTTTCCAAGTATTCCTGTATGTGTAACTGTTTCTAAGGCATTTGTTTACTTAAACTAACTTAAAATGGCAATGTATGATTGGGAACCATTGTAACTCTATTTGTTGTGTTTCTTAGTTAGCACTGCACCTGTGGCATGAGGTGATGTACGGAAAGGGGATGGGGGTACAGTCCCTGGCACACACTGAGGGCTTGGGACACAGTGGTCCCTGTTTTTAGTGTCCGTGAATGTCCCATACCAACAGGTCACCCTGCAGATTTAAAAGGAGGAACTTCAGGAAGATTCTCAAGGTCAGCAAATGCAGAAAGTTTGGGTCTAATACAGGCTCCGTAGACTAGTGGGATGGTTACCATCGAGCTGGTGAAAAAGAGTCCACGTGATGCTTTCTAATTCTTTCTAATCATTTCAATGCTCCCCTGGAAACTGTTAAAGTTTAAGGTACATGTCCATGTTGTATAACAAAAGGGGCTCCTTTCTAATAGGTTAACTGAGCATTTGACTTTACACATACAGAATAATGGGAAAAGGGACCAGTTCTGTCGAAGCAATCCTTCTTTGTGAGTATAGCAAAATTCCTTTATAACACAGCTTCATATTACCCATTTAGTTATATCTATATCTCATCTCTATATTTATCTACCTATCTATATCTCTATATCTAGATATATATCTATGCATATATATCTATATATCTATATGCACATAGGAGGTGTGTGTGTATATTTGTTTGGTACGTAGATATGTGTGTATGTATATATGTACATGAATATACATATGTGTGTATATCTATAGCTATACATAATGTGTGCAACTACATCACAGAACCGGATGTGTACCTAGGGGTAGGTATTTCAAGAGGAGCTCTAGCCAAGCACCTTCCTTAAAAATGGCATTTTAAAGAATGCATTACGTTTGAACCGTAGTTGTTTAGTGGTTAGGACTTTGAAGAAAAGACTTTAGAGGAAGCAATGAGACCATGGGCTAGGTAGAGAAATAGTCAAAGGATTATACCTTTGTGTACATGCTTCTTCTCCCACCAACTACCAGTGCAGGCTCCGTGTGCTGCCCGTTGTCACAACATAGTGTTACTCATCCGCCCCAAACATAGCCATTGTACATAGAAAGAATCCCATCACAGAGTAAATGACAAACGCTGTTTTAAAGGAATTCTACTTTGAAGAAAGGCTATGTAGTCTGTTTGGCTTAAATAAGCATTTGTCCACTGCTTGGTTTTCTTTAAAGTGGCTTTGGATTTGACACATTCTATACTCCCTTTTAAGTTGAAATGTTCTTGAAATGGGTCACATCTTATGTCCAAAAAAAAAAAACAAACAAAAAAAACTCAGTTCTTTATTCACAGGAGGAATTTATCAAATGCTTGTTGACTGAATAGTTGGGTTGATTTTGATGATAATACTCAAATTTAAGTCAATGGAGCCCAGTGTTCCTTATTTTCTTGTACTTTTCCTTAGTACCACTCTCAAGGAAGCATTATCTACGAGTCCTTTGGCAGCTTTGTGAGGCTGCAGAGTTCAATTCCAACCTCTTTGACACCAGTGGTAACTTCTCCTGACTACCTTCCTTCCTCTACCAACCATTTGCTCTTCTTTGCACCCTCCCCACATTCTTATTTTATCAGAAGCACATGAAAGGCCAGAGTTGGAGAAATGATGACTGAGTTGAGATACACTTCATAGGAAAGATGCAAAGATTTTGCCAGAGCGATTGGTTTCTGTCTTCCTAGAAGTCATTTGCTTCTCCAGTGTCTATTCCGTCCCTCTGGTTGGATTCAATTCAGCCTTTGCTTTTCCGGAGACATTAGGAGCACCCTGAATTGTTATTTTATTTCAAACCCCAATCCTGTTTAGAATGGTTAGGGCCCACTCTTCCATAAAGGTTTGAAAGAGTTCCACTTTCCCCCTTGCCCTGCCCCGGGACTTCGTTGAGGTTTTCCCCCCAAAAGGTAGTAAAAAAATATTTTTGTTGAATATTTTTCTAGATCTCACAAATCTCTAAATATTAACAAGGAATTCTACATAACAGGTTATGATTCTAAAATCACAAATCTCTAAATATTAACAAGGAATTCTACATAACAGGTTATGATTCTAAAATCACAGTGAGTTATATTGTAAAAAATAAACCTTGCATTTTAAAGAAGTCTTGCCTCACACCTCAATGTCAATCCTTTCTTCTTCTTCCCACCTTAAAATGTTTGTTTCTATTTTTCCAAATTTACCAGAAATTTTATCTCTATTTCTGGATCCCTAATTTGGCAAATCATTGAATAATGGTTCTTACCACTTAGTAATGTATTATTAATGATGATATAGTTAATAGCTCATATTTATTAAACACTATGCTAATGCTTTACATGAATTGTCTCATTTAAGTCTCACAAAATGCTTACAACTAAATACTAATATTACACCCATTTTTGAGATGAGGAAACAGAGACTTCAAATGGTGAAACTAAATTTGCTGGAATCCTGTAGCTGTGGAGCGGGATTCAGACATAGGTAAGCTAAGTCTAGCGCCTGCTAGTACCTGCATAGCTCATGGTGGCTTTGGGTTGTGGCCATGTCTATTTTTGTGCAAGTTGTATCACATTAGGCATAATCATGTTACATAGACCTAGGAGGATGGCTCATGGATAAATGAGAGAAAAACCATGCTAACAAGATTTGTTTTTTTAACCCTACTTTTCAGGGTTGACTGTCTAGGCAGCTTAGCAACTTGACATTACGTATCCCATACTGATTATCTCAAAGGAAAAAGTAAGAACTAGTCTAACTACTAGTAAAACTTG
Source organism: Rhinolophus sinicus (assembly GCF_036562045.2). NCBI lineage: Eukaryota > Metazoa > Chordata > Mammalia > Chiroptera > Rhinolophidae > Rhinolophus > Rhinolophus sinicus. The sequence goes on from NC_133757.1 coordinate 109,351,449, forward strand.
GCAGCAAAGGTTGTGTGAATAGTGGACAGTTAACGGGAAGCTGACAGTTGAAAGGGATAAAACACAGAACTTGAATTTGCTTTAGCTTCCTTAAAGATAAACCTAATCTTGGTACTAACAATCTGGTAAGTGCACAAACAGAACCTGAAGGGGAAAAAAAGAAAGGTTGCCTAAAGGAAATTGGGAGCAAATTAATAAATCAGATCTTTGTGATGGAGCCTGACCTAATCTCTGGACCCTTATCGAGATAACATTACAGTAAGCCTGGCTTTCACCAAGCTCATGGATTTTGCAGAAAGAGCTGAGAGTCCCAAGAATGAAATTTCTGGAGGCATTCTATTCAAGCCTACCCCCAGAGATAAAGGTGTCTTCTGGGGCCACAGAAATCCCCACAGCCTGTTTGAGAGGATTATAGTTAAAATGGACAATTAAAAACAGGTGCTCTGTCCTAGACTTTCCTCCTGAGGGCTCGCATTTTTGATACAGACGGTCCTTTTAGAAGAGCATGGATTTAAGAGTTCCAATTTCACCCCTGATTCATTTCACTTATTTCTTTTAACTACTTTCTTCTTTGAACCTTATTTTTCACATCAATAAAATAGAATAATACATACCTCATAGAGTTATTTTGAGGTTTAAGTGACATAACATTTTTTTTCCCCGGCATATAGAAGACGTCAGCTTTTTTTTTTCTTCTGCTTACAAAATGTTATTTGGAAGGAAAAGTGAAGTAAAATAAGTCATTTCACTATAAATTCCTGGGTCAGAAAAACAGGTTTTGTCTCCTGCTTTTGTAGAATTTTATGCATCATCTCTCATTTAAGACCCTGTGGGCTCCTCCTAATCTGGGGGAATAAAAATGAAATTCAGTTTGATTAATGAAACCTCTTGAAAGGCAGTTTTTAAACTGTGCTGAAGCTAGGTTAAATGGGAGCCAAGTGGGGCCATTTCCAGGGGTTTTGGAGGTGAAGCAATTTGTTTTTGTACTTGTATCAGTGCTTTTACTCTTTTAAATCTCATTTCTAGTCCCTCAGGTTCCATAATAAAGTCTTCAGTATTATACATTTTTATTAAACATCTTTTTTGGACTCTAATTTGCATTTCAGATAATATAACAAAATGTATGTGTTTCAAATATTCATTGAATAACTGTGATTAGAACATGTAATCCCGCAAAAGATGTTAATTGCAATTTAAATTCACCCTGAATTTAATTAAGTGAGTTGGGGAATAGAAAGTAGATGTAAGGAGTAGTTAAGGGAATACATTTTTTTAAAAAGCATCCATAGTTTTTCTAAAAAAATGTAAACCTCTTTTAACCTTAAGATTAGAAAGATGAGGGAAATATGGAAGACAAGGGAAAGAAGCAAGTTAAAGGACATATTAGAAAAATCTTAAAAGTATGTTCACAATTTTGATCTTGAATTTAAGCTAATTGTGGTAAAAGAAGGAGGGCTGGTTGGAATAACTTTCTCATTGATATTCTTAATGAATCTTTCAGTACATGTCTAGTTACTTGGTGTCTAATAAAGACTTCATTCAGTTCAACTGAGATCTTTAAGAACTACAAAGAATGATTGGGAAGGAAGTGGCAGCAGAGTTCTTTCAATCCAACTCTTACCTGATGGTTCAATCTTTTTACAGTGGCCTGGCCAGGGGGGTGATTTATGAATAATTAGATATAATAGGCACTTTGAGTATAGACAATTCATATTTAAGCAGTGTTTTTCTATAACATTTTATTCTTAAATTTTCCTAGAAACAATCAATTCATTTTAAGATGATTTAAACACATTTTTCCATGCAAAGGTATTATTCCTATTTTTAGGAATAAAATAAAGTCATTTCTTTATTTTCACATGTGTCTAGAAAAAGAAAATATTTACTTCACAAACCTGTTTTGAATGAGTCATACCATAAATGTGATGCACAGACCACCTCGTGTGTGTGTGTGTGTGTGTGTGTGTGTGTGTGTGTGTGTGTGTGTTGTGTTAGTTACACATCCTGGCTACCTGATGGTCTTTTGGTCTCTATAACCAGATAATTTTTTAAAACACAAATTTCAAAGTCATTTGTAATGTTCTCTTAGTAGAAATATTTCATGTGAAAATTCAGGTGGGAAGCTTTCTTTGTTTCAAAAGAAATTGAGCTTCCTTAAAAAAGAATCATGAATCTGACTTTACATGTGGAACAGAGTTCTTTGACTTTACCTGTACTATTGTAAGGACAAGTTAAGGGGTTACATTTTTAAATAAGTAAATAATAAACTGCTTTAAAGGAAATGAAAACTCAGTTTTTACCTAAGATGTTATCTGTAGCTTTGAGTAATTAAATCTTCATCCATTTTGCTTGCAACCTAAAATCATTCTACATAAATGTCTTCATTTATTCGCAATTTAATTTCCCTAAAATGTCTACTTTGATAATGGCTATCATGGGTTCTTTTTCTAATAGCATAGAAAAGAACAAAAGTTATGTCAAAAAGAACAACAGTTCTTAATGAAATGACTTTTTTTCTTTTGGGTTAGGTTCACATTGTCACATAAACATAATTTTTGACCAATGGCACATCAAGGGAAAGGCTTACTCACGCACTGTCCTCAAGCACGTTGTATTGTGGCATCTCCTAGTCACATGCAATATTCCAGAATTATTGTATAACATTATACATTCTTACTATTTAAATATTTTTAATAACTTATGTTTCTTAGTACAAGAGCAGTGTGCATTTTTAGTGAATAATCTAGAAAATGTAAACAAGACAAAGAAAATACCATAATCCCACTGGTTAGATAACCATGTTGATATTTTATGTGTATCTTCCAGACCTTTTTATCTGTACATATGTTTAATAAAATGAGATCATATGTTGCATACTGTTTCTTATTCCTATTTGTCCACTTGATAATATATTGTGAACATATCTCTTTAGTGTTCTACACCATTCTTTTTAAATGCTCACTATTCTCATGTGTGCATGTGCAATGATTCATTTCAGCCCCAAATAAGTTTTGCTATTAAAAAATAATGCTATGATGAAGTCCTTTTAACTAAATCTTTTCTTGGACCTGTATTATTTTCTTAGATAGATTTTTAAAAGTGGAATTTCTGGGTTAAGGGGTATGTATGGACATTTTTAAGGCTTTGCTGCTTACTGTAACACTTCCAGCGCGGTTATAAAGGATGTGAAAGCACCTTTTGCCAGAACTCTCATCAATCATATGCACTAGTATTATTTTTAAAAATCTTTGCTCATTTGATAATTTTCTTGCCATACTATTTTTGTTTCCTCAGTGCAGTTTGGTCCATGTTGTAAAGATGAAGCATCCACATAATATTTTATAGAAGTGTGTATTTAATAAACGTTTTAATTTCATCTCCCTCACCCCCAATTTCTGTTGCTCATTTAGAGTAAAATCTAGAGGACACCTTTTAATAAGTTGCTCTATTTATTTTACTTTAACCCTAAGAAATACACAATTATAGTTGCTGAAGGTGTTGTTTAACTAGACCCCTTACTATGTTAGAAATGATGCCTGTAGAAGGGTCTGGGGACAAGACCTTTAAGCTTCTTCTTTTTTTTTAATTGTGTCTTAAGATCTTGGAGAATCTGAAGTTGTAGAAGAATGTTTGGACGCTTGTTATTACAGTGAACCCTTCTGAGAGTATCTTCTCGGAATTTTTTAGAGAAAGTTTTACAGATATAAAACATTTGACCAGAAGAAAGCCTCAGGTTGTCAGAGTTACTTATACACCGTTGTTCAGCTGGGCCTCTTTATTAAATCATCTCTTGGCAGTCCATTAGTTGTGTGCTACAGCTATTGTATGGCCCACTAAGCTAATATACCTTCAATCACTAACAGAGGGATAACCTTAATAAAAATTTGAAGTCGATTTAGTGCTTCACTGCTTGCTGACTAGTGTTTTACGTTGTAGTGCATCTATACAATTTCCATTCCGTGTATTTTTGATATTCACATCTATCTTATCTACATAGTGTATTAGAGTCAAATAAAGATTAATGGCCTCGAGAAGGAAGAGTGTTTGGGAGCTCTTCCTTGTAATCCTGACTCAGCCACTGCCAGGAACTGTGTGATCGTGAGTGTGTCACTTCCAACATGAGCATCTGTCCAATCTGTACGTATTTGTAAAATTAGGAAATTGGGGAGAGGTTTTCTAATATTTCTTCCTATGTTACTGTTATTTGTAGAAAATATAAATTACATTCTGATGAACGTAACGTATTGAAACTTTGTTTTAACCAGCTGTGCTTCCAGAGGAAATAAAAAGAATTGCTCTGTTCTGCCCCTATAAAACTTTGAGTAATTGGAATTAAAAAAAGAGAAAATTCACTTTATTTAATGTACATGTTACAGTAGAAAGCTCCCTTAAAGGTAATTAACTCTAAAAAGAGAATTAGCTTTTAGTACCATGTTTCCCCAAAAATAAGACCTAGCCAGACAGTCAGCTCTAATGTGTCTTTTGGAACAAAAATTAATATAAGACCAGTCTTGTATTATATTATATATTATATTATATAAGAACCAGTCTTATATAAGATTCGGTCTTATGTTATAGTAATATTAAGACTGGGTCTTATATTAATTTTTTCTCCAAAAGACGCATTAGAGCTGATCGTCCAGCTAGGTCTTATTTTCAGGGAAACACAGTATAATTACTGAAAAATATTTTTAATTGTTTTTTATTTTGAAAAAATGAAACTGTAAATTATGAAAATAAGCTTACTTTATAATTTATTTAGTAAATTTTAGGTTATAACTATTCACTACTTCTTGAAGTGAATGAGGAAAGAATCATGTATTGTTTTGGAGGGCAAGAGATCATTGTAATTTTCCCAAGAAAATTATATGGTGACAAGATGTCTCCTGTTTATTTTTTCCACACAATCATAAAGACATAAATTTGCAAAAATAATTTAGACTTCATCAATTTTCACATATGCTTTCATTTAAAAACAATTCTGATTTTTCTCCTTTCAAGCACTATCTTGTCAATTATTTTTTTCTTACTTTTATATTAGGTTGGTGCAAAAGTAATTGCGGTTTTTGCAATTATTTTTAATCTTTTAACCCGCAGTTACTTTTGCACCAACCTAACATGTTATATGTATTATGTACTATATTCTTACAATAAAGTAAGCTAGAGTAGAAAATGTTATTAAGATAACCATAAGGAAGAGGAAATACTTTTACAGTATTTATTGAAAAAAAATCTACTGTAAGTAGACCGCACAGTTCAAACCCATGTTGTTGAAGGGTTGACTGTACAATGAAGGCTGCTGGGCCTTACATTCTATGGTACTTTATATCTTTGTAGAATACCCCAGGCATTTATATTCGCCATCTCATTTAATCTTCAAAAACTGTATGCAGTGGACGTTGTTGTTCCCATTGAATAAAAGGAAAAAACTGAGATTTAAAGAGTTTTCACAGCTGAGTATGTAACCAAGTTGTTCTGAAACCAGGTCTTCTGGCTTCATTGTCAGTGCTTTTCCTAGTATTTCACAGGGGCCTCTGTGATGATTTTAAATTAAAATAGTTTATTTGACAGGTAATCTTCATCATCCTTAAGTAAGTGTAAAAACAAGGGCATCCTTTTTGAATAAGATAAGGCCATAGAGTTTTTATCCACATTATGTTAGTGTTGAAAATAATGACTTGAAAACACAGTTTTACCAATTACAAGCAGACTTTGAATCTTACGTTTTCATCGGTAGTAAGGATTAATTCTGTAGCTTTGATTAATTTATGTTTTTATTAAAGACTTATTAATACTTATTGACATTTTATGTGTAAACCTCAAAACCAATTAAATATGAAAAAGCTAAACCATAATGTTATATTTTTCTAACTTTTAGAAAAAATATAACATTTAGTTATGTTAGTTATATTTTTAGAAAAATATAACATTTAGTTATAATGTTATATTTAGTTATAGTTCTCTAACTTTTTTTACTTGAAAAAAGTTTATAAATTTAAGAAGTCAAGTTTATGGATATACAATTTACAGACAATAAAATTCACCCTTTAAAGTATATAGCATGAATTGTTTTAGAAAATATATAGTGTAAACACAACCACAATCAAAATATAGAACATTGTTATCATGCCAAAATATTCTTTCGTGCCTCTTTTCTCTCCCCCTACCTGCAATCCCTGACTGCCAGTGATCTGAATTTGTCTGTATAGGTTTGCCTTTTCCAGAATATTTTATCAGTGGAATCATACACTTTTGTGTCTGGCTGCATTTACTTAGCATAATGCTTTTGAGATTCATCCTTATCGTTGCACATATAAATAGTTCAGTCCTTGTTATTGCCAAATAATATTCCATTGTATGGATGTATCATAATGTGTTTATCAGTCAGTGGACATTTGGGTAGTTTCCAGTTTAGGGCTGTTACAAATAAAGCAGCTCAGAACATTTGAATACAAGCCTTGGTGTGAACATATTAGTATCTGTCCTTGGGTAAATACTCAGTGTTGGGATGGCTGGGTCATATGGTAAGTATATGTGTAACTTCAAAAGAAACTAATACTTTTTTTTTTTTAACGTTGGTTATATCCTTTTGGATCCATTCCAGCAACATATGAGAGTTCTATTTGGTTCACATCCTCACCACCCTTGAACTATCACCTTCTTTTTAACTTTTTGCTCTTCTAGTATGTGTATAGTTTCATCTCATTATGATTTTAATGCATTTCTCTAATAACTAATGATGTTGATTTACCATCACATCTCTTCTTTAGTGAAGTGTCTGTTCAAATCTTTAGCCCACATTTTAATTGAATTGTCTTATTATTTAGTTGTAAGAACTTTTTAAAATGTATTCTCTATAGAAGTTCTTTATCACATATGGTTTGCAAATATATTCTTCCAGTTGGTGGCTTGCTTTTTCATTTTCTTACCAATGTTTTTGAAGGAAAGAAGTGTTAAATTGTGTTGAAGTCCAATTTGTCATTTTTTAAATTTTAAAGTTATGATTTTTGTATCATATCTGAGAAATATTTTCCTAACCCGAAGTCACAAAGATTTTCTCTATGTTTTCTTCTAGAAGTTTTACAGATTTAGCTCTTACGTTTAGGTCTTTGATTCTAAATTATGTTTTGTATATGGTGGGAGGTGAGGGTTAAGGTACTAGTTTGTGCGTGGTTTTTTTTTAATTACATATAGATGTCACTTACCACTTATTGAAAAAGCGATTTTTTCCCCCATTGAGTTACTGTAGCACCTTTGTCACAAATCAGCTTACCATATATATAGATCTATTTCTGGACTTTGTGTTCTGTTCCGTTGATCTATATATCTCCCCTTAAGCTAGTAGTACACTGTCTTGATTAGGGTAACTTTGGGGCATAATGTTCACAGTATTCTCATTCTTTAAATAGCTGAAGAATCTTAGGATGTCACCTCTTTCAATCCTGATTACTGGTCATTTCTATCTTCTCTTTTTCTCCTATAGCAGAGATAGACAGACTGGATTGCAGGCAAAATCAGGTTTGCTGCTAGTTTTTGTATAGTGAGTTAAGAATGGTTTGTACAATTTTCTAATGGTTAGAAAAAAATCAAAAGAATAAAATTTCACTATGTGTAAAAATTAAATGAAAACCAAATTTTAGTAACCATACTCATTATACATTACCTATGACTGCTTTTGTGCTATAACAGCAGAATTAAGAATTTGTGACCGTATGGTCTACAAAGCCTAAAATATTTAATATGTTGCTGTGGTATAATAAAAAATATATCTAGTCTCCATCCCATGTTCTTGGCACAGATCTTCAAAAACCCTTGAAGTTTCCTGAGTGATAGAGTCTTTATTTTGCTAATGAGGTGACTCCTGATGGGCATCTGGATAACTTTAGTGTGAGGGCTGGTCACCAGAAAGACCAACCACGTGATAAGAGGGTTGGAACTTTCAGCCTCTAGGGAAGGAGAGGGGGCTGGAGATGGAGTTCAATCACATGGTCAGTGATTTAATCAGATATGCCCACATAATGAGACCCTGATTAAAAACTCTGGACCCTGAAGCTCAGTGACACTTCCCAGTTAGTGACCACATTGACGTGCTGAGAGAACGATGCGCTCTGACTATACAGGAACAGGGCATGCGAGCTCCCAGACCTCGCTGTGTGTGTATCCCGTATACTAAAACTGTAGGTGTAAGTATGATGACACTTTCAGTGAGTGTTCCATTGAATTATTGAACCACAGAGGGTTATGTGAACCCCCCATATTTTTTGTAGCCAGTTGGTGAAGTGTTGGTGGCCTGGGGACTCCTGAAGTGCAGCTATTTTCTGAAATGAGAGCAGTCTTGTGGAAGACTTAACTTTTAACTTGTGGGGTTTGTGCCAATTCTAGGTGGTTAGTGTCAGAATTATACTGCTGTATATTCAGTTGGTGTTAGACCAGCTGGGTTGAAATGGAACAGTGACCTTTTATAGAAAAAGTTTACCATTCCCTGTTTGAGAGGTGTATCAGTTTTATTGATTCCAACCCTCTCCTCCCCAAAGAACCAGCTTTTGATTTCATTGGTCTCTGTTTTCTCTCTTGTTTTGATTTCATTAGTTTCTGCTCAGATCTTTATTTAATTTCCTTTGTGTGCTCATTTTGTGTTTAATTTACCCTTTTTCTAATTTTTTATACCTTTGGAATTATGCCATCTCTTCCCATCTTGGTGTTCATGTTTGCAGCTTGAAATTGTCTATAGTGGGAGTATTTACAGCACAAAAATCAGCAAATATTACCAACCGGTGTCCTCCCCTCACCCTGAGAACCAGTTGTTAAACATTTACCAGCATACTACTTGTAACGGCAATAACACAGCACTTTTTTAATCTTCTCAAGGGACCTAACATAAATAGATGATCTCAATGGAAAGTTAATTCAGAAAAGGAAAGGACCTGCTAGTGAAAAATGTGATGTAAAAGATAGATTTTTAAATCTAGAATTCCAAAAGAGATTACGTACTCTCTGATCCTGAAGTCATGAAGAATAGGATAGGTTGGTTCTATTTGTTAGTGATTTCCGTGTAATCCTTGTTGAGGAAAAATGCCTTGATTAGATGATGTGCAGGAGTCCATTGCAGCCCTGTGAATCTATGGTAAGTTATTTCCCAGAAGATGGTAGGAAAGCTATTTTATTGCTAATGAAAAGCTGATGAGAGAGTTATTGCTGAGGGATTGATCCATTGCCCTCTTAAGAAGCTCTGAGATTCCCAGACCTAACGGGTGGAAAAGAGCAGAAATAATAGTTTGGTAGCTAGAGTCTAAAATTTGTAAGAAACATGAGATGGTTTGACATAGGTTGTCACTTACGTTTTGTGGATGCCCTTCTAAACAAAATGTTAGGGGAATTCGTGGCCCATTTCTCTGTTGGTGTGCTGAGAGCTTAGTTGATGTGTTGGCATTAAATAGAGCTTCCATTAATTGATCAGAGAAGTGCTTGTTGTACAGCACGAGGAGACATTGGAAAAGAACATTTTAAAGGGGATTTCAGTAGTTCATTTCTGTGCTGCCATAACTCTTTGCTCCCATTGATCTTGTATTATAGCCATTGTGATGTCTGTCTTCTAACCTTATACTGGGGGCATGTACTCTATGGCATTTATTTTTATATTCTCAGTGCTTAGCTTAATAAATTGCTTATAAATATGTGTTGAATGAAGGAATGAATAATTAAAAGAGTATTTATTTTATTCCTTTTTGGCAGAACATAGGAAACCCAAAAGATTGAAAGCAATTAAACTTCAGGAATATTGAGAAATTGGCATTTTAAAAAAAAGATGTAATGTCAATTAGTGTGTAATATTTTAAGCAAGAATCATTTAGCTTCATTATAGATACGTGTAAGTGCTTAATAAGCTAGTAATAAATAAGTAATGTGTAGTTTCAGTTTAACAGTTGATATTCCAACTTACACTCACAGTTTGTTCCTTTGAGTATTCAGTGTTAATATCACAAGTAAGATTATTTAGGTAGATTCTTCTTGGCATTATCCTCAATTTCATTTGATGTTGAGCCAAACACCAACCGAGCACCTAATATATGCACAGCATTGTTCAAGGTTTGCTTCAAGTTTAAAGAGAAAACCTCTAAAATGTTAGTTGTAGTTAATATGTAGCATTTATTGTATAGTTTTTCCTAATAAATATATAAGCAGTACAAAAACCTTGAAAATAAGGAAAAAGTACACAGGAAAAAAATATTCGTGATCCCATTACCCCAACATAACCACTGTTAGTGTTTTGGTGTGTGCTCTTTTGTTTCTGTATCTACAAATATCTGTTAAAAACAAGATGTAAAACAGGCAGTGTGGGACTGACAGAGAGGGTACAGGGCATGCATGGAGATGCGTTCCTTTCTGGTTTTGCCACTAGTCAATGTGACCTTGGGAGAAATCCTTCATCTCTCAAGTTCTGTTTCTCCATAAAGTGCTTGTCGTAGTATCTAAGGGGCCGTCCCACTTGAAAATTCTGATTTCATTGAAATTGAACACCTTTGAAGATTGAGATGTCACAAGAATGAAATTGAAAGTGTTTAAATCTATATTCATCTCAATTCTGAGGCAGATTTAAAAATCTTGAACTAGTATAAATATTTCCTGCTAATAGGTTTTGTTATTATGAACCAGTTATATTTAAAGTAACAAATTTCTCCTGGAACAAGAGCCACAATCTGAATTGATGAAGTTATTTGAGCTGATAAATATGTTTTTAGGAAAATGTTAAAATGAGTCTTGTAAGCCTTTAAGTATGCTACCAGAATAAGAAATAAAAGATCACCACTATTTTAAGTACATAGTATTTTATCAAAAAAGCGTGCCAAGAAGAAAATCAAAGCAGCTATGTTACTTGATTCTTTTTGCACCTCAAGAAAATTGATTTTGGCTTCCTTTCCCTACTCTGTGCATATTGGGAAAATGGAGATTGGTATGCAAGAAGTATTGCATTTTATGCACCAAAGCTTTAAAAGTCTTAAAAGGTATCTGGTTTGTCTTAGAAGGGTCAGTTTTCACATTAAACAATTTTCGTTGAACAGTTAAGATGTCCTTTTGCTTCTACCATTTCATAGTAGGATTTTTTTTTGGTATGCATTTTAACAGTTATTTAAGAGTCCCCATGTGCTTAGAAAGGAATCTGAATATATGTGCCTTTTTTAAAAAGCCTCAGCACAATGTAGGTTATTCCATCAATACCATCAAATGACTGGGAGCTGTAGTCAGAACAATATGTAAAAATACAGCTTGTGAAAGATTTCCTTTATTAACTGTCATCATCCACAGAATATATGTTCAAATAAACGTTGTGTAATAACTAAATTTGAGATTAATAGGCCCCTTAAGAAACAGCAAAGTCATTCAGAATAGTCAGTGAAAAATAGGCTGTAAGACTGCAACATGCACATATTGTCCTGCTTACATGCTCTCTGTGGTGTCATTCCCATTTATCACTGTCGTCGGGCTCTGTTCTCATTAAAACACTCTTGCACAAAAGCAACTTAATTTTCTTAAGAGGAGAGGACACCTGATTCAATTTAGCACCCAGAAACAGTAACTTGAATATATTTTTTCCTTGCCTGAATTGAGATGAATAGTTATAAACAAGAATAGCCATCCCCTATTTGCTTCAAGATTAAGGATATTGAATAATTTTTTCCATTGGTATCGAGAAATGGACGTGTAGGAATAGGCAAGAAATGTAGCTTACTCTCAGGAAAGCAGCTGGATGTCATTTACTCTTAACTTGCATATATATGAACTTCTGTTCATTCCTGTGATGTTTTTAAAACAAAGAGTAAAGTCATCATTATGATGGTGAATTTTAATGGTACATATTCTAAAATTAATCTCTCTTTAAATTGATGAATGCCTTGTAGCAGTATTATCGTCTTCATTTTGGTTTATTTGTTGAGAAGAAATATTCAACAATGATTTCAAAACAATACCGTGTGTCACCGAAAATATGTCATCCTGAAAAAATCAGGTTAGGTCTTATTTTCGGGGACACACTACCCGAAACACTACCCGTGTTTCCTTTTTACTTTTTAGCCATTGCTGCTTAAAAAATACAGTAACATAAAATAATGGAATCAAATGAAGAGTGCCCCTTTCATGTTGAGCCTGGTGTATAAACTAGCCTTTTAATTGTTGTCCTAGACATTTACTTTTCTGTGGTATGGTTCAATAGTACTTACATGTGATAGGGAAATGCATAACACAAATTTTATTTGTTATGAGCTTTATACAGTGAAAATAGTGGTAATTAAGTAGTCATTATTAAAATGTCCTAGCAACTAAGGTGCTAAGAGCCAATTAATTATAATTGGCTTTTAAACAGAATAAACTTTTCCTAATTCTTTTTTTTTTTTTTTTTTTTTTTATGATTTTGCCTTTCTATGGCACTTTGCACAATACCTCACAAGTAAAAAGAAAATATTTTGTGTTTCCATATTTAATTGAAGCCCCAGGATTGGAAATCAGTCATTGATGTCTTTATGTTCTTTTTTCCAAGCTGAACCTATGCTTAGAAAGGAAATAAATATGAATTGTGGTTTAAAAGGTGGAAAATAATTGCAAAAGCCGCAATTACTTTTGCACCAACCTAATATTAAGGCCAGTTTTCCTTCTTGTGAACCAGAGGCAGGAGTGATATAAATTTACATAGTTGAAGAACTTTTCCAGGGTAAGGCAATGCAGCTCTGATTTCCAACAGTCAACACCAGTAGTCAATTTTCTTTTTGTTATTTTTCAATGTGTTATGCCGTATGCAATGGGAACAAGAGATAATGCTAAGTAAAGCTTGATATGCCTTAGAGGAAGCTCTTTCGATTTATCTAACCTGCCTGATTAGCCCTTTATTATTTTCTCCCTTGTTTTGAACATGATTGTACCAGTTAGCCTTCAAACAATAGAAACTCAGACGAAAAGTAGCTAAAACAAGCAGGGACTTGTTTTTCTCATTTACCAAGATACCTGGAGATAGGGGATGCTGGCATTGGTTCTGTGGCTCACTGATGCTAGAGTGGCCGTCTCTGCATTGCTTTTGGTCCTTCCCTTCTGGTTACAAGATAGCTTTCACCACTCTAAGCAAGAATAAAGATAGAAGAACAGGGCCAGAAGCGAACCTCCCTACCCACCCCTCAAGCGTTTATCAATTTATGTTATATCTCATTGGCCTAGAACTTTGTTGCATGGCAACCCTCACTTTTCCTTTTTCATGTGTAGTTTTTGCATCTTATTTAAAAAAGTGTTTCCTTTTCTGAAGGCATAAAGATTGTCTCATAATTTCTTCTGAAAGTTTTAAAGTTTTGTCTTCTAAACCTGCTCTTTAATTTGTCTAGTATTTTCTTCTTTAGTATATTGTGAAAGAGTCAGTTGTCCTATATGGCCTTCTCACAGTGTTTGTCATTTTTTATTGTAAACTCCTGTTCTGTGGGGTTTGTGTGATCTGGGAATCCACTTTGGTCTGGATTATGGAAGTGACCCCAAAGAGGTGTTTTGCATTTGTTTCTGTCAGGGCCTCAGGACTTGCCCTGGCCTTTGATCCATCTTGTCCTTTCTTTGAATGAATCGTTAGTTTCATTCTTGAATCACGTGGGCAGTGTAAATTCAGTCCCATACCCCAACTTGATGCAGGTGTAATGTTCCTTTCTTGACTTTGTAAGTGGACTTTTCTAGGTGTCGTGTTTCATGGGGCAGTCCTTCCGGTGTTCGGCCCTGCCTGCCGCAGATGGCTCAGTTCTAGGTATCACCCTTTGCAGGTCAAAGCCTATATTTATTGCATCATAGGCTCGAATGAGTCAGTATTCTGGGGCGACTGCAGTATCAATGCCCATACTGTATTTTACCGCTCTGGTTTTGACTAACTTCTCTATGTCTGCTACCTGGGTTTTTTTGTTTTGTTTTAGCCCAAGCATACATTTAACATGTTGTGTTGTTACTGCAATCTCTTTATTGAGTGGTGGGAATTTGAAGGTCACATATTTGATGAAATTCCATCTCTCGTATTCCTGTTCCCTACCCCTACTCTTTCCTTGGACAGCATCTCTGGCAGATCTCATGGTTTTCTGCTCACTTTTAGTTACAAAAATAGTCAAATGTTTAGTAATGAGGGTTGACTTTTTGGTATTAAATAATCCAGGGCAGTCTAGTCTAAAACTCCAAATTCTCTTCTTTCCCATCCTAGGCCTAACCTGTATTTTTAAAATGCAGAAAATTATACTTTTTTCCTTAATGAGTATATACACATGTGATAAAAACAGGTTAGGCAGAGCAGTGGTGAAGAGAGCGTGGTCTGTTTCACTTTTTTTTTTTTTTTTTTAACCTTCTGACCATTTCTACTTCTGGCTTCTTTAGAGTGAAAACCTGAGTAAGACAAGTGCATTAGGGACAGTGGGACAGTCTTTTCTTATTGGTGCTGTTATAATATGGCCCTCGGCGCTCTCTGTCACAGCAGGCACTCACGTGCTATCGTTTTGCTGGGCAGGTTAGGGGATGGATTTCTTTAGAGTCCACCTCCACTGCTCGTCTCTAAACATACCCTTCAGCCTCTTGTTGGTGGAGTCCCTTTGCCCTGGAAAGCTGCTGTTTTGGGTCTTTCAAGAGGAATCGAGTCTGCTGGCAGTCCTTGGAAACACCTACTTGGCCCATATGGAATTGACAGAACCTTCACCCGTCACACAGGTGAAGTGTACTCAGCCCGATCGCTACCCTTCTCTCCTCGCCCTATGCTGTGGTCTGTTCTTGGCAGCCTTCCCACCTTGGCTGTTTCTGGTCAGGAAGAAAGTACCAGTCTCTGGTCCACTTACGCACCCTCCTCACCCCCATTCTAGGGCATATACTGTGATGTCTCCAGGAACTCTCCCAGGGCACCCTGCTCTTGTGGCAGCCTAGCGAGCAAGTACTTTCTTCCCTCCGTAAATATCCAGCCTGGGACAGCAATGCCGTTCTTGCTTTCTTGCTATTTCTCCCATTCCCTCTGTTTGTTCCTTTGTATATGTTGTTCTCATCCACAACCTGAGAGGGGTGGTGGATAGGTCAGCTTTCTTCCCTCCTGGAAGAGGAAAAAGTCAAAAGACCTTCTCCTTCTGGAGATTTCCTTGTATCAGTCTCTAGAATCTCAAGCTTTTTCTTACACAGCCTGCATGTGAAATGGTCCCTGGCCTAGTTTTCATATCTTTTTATAAATACAGCATGGGTATGTCTGGTATTTTACTTTAGAATAGTGGAATACTTATCACACATTCTCCTTAGCTTGGAGCATGATCAGAAATTCTAAGACAACCATAACTGTCGCATTTTAACATTTTGATAAACATCTCTTTATACGTTGACTGGGGAAGCTGGGTATGCAGCAGTGAAAACTGGAAGTTTCATAAATTAACTTGCAATAGATTATTCACACTCGGTATAAACAATGGATTTCATTTGTTTATTTAATGCACCGATGAAGGAAGGAAAAAGAGGGGTGTTGTACCAGAATTAGGAAATGTTTAGATATAGTGTTAAAAGAGAAGACTTGGGTAGGATCCAGCAGTGCTCATATATTTGAAGGGCAGTTATTTAAAAAAACGGGCTCATATTTATGTAACTCCATAGCGTGGAACATGGTCAGGGCACAGCACTAATGAAAGGTGAAGATTTCGGGCTTACGATCAGGTAGAATTTCATAACATTCAAAGGCATTCAGCAATGGAGGAGATTGCTTTTATGAGTTAGAGAACTCTGTCCCGTTGTTTTGCAATTTTTAAAAATGTACCTTTTTATTCCAAGTAGGTTATGAAGAAATTAATTCATTATTGAACTTGCTCAGTTTTCCAAAATAATTTAATAAAGAAGCTGTATAATATATAATGAAACATTAGTAAAATACCATATATTGGGTAAAAGTGGGCTGATCCTAAAAGCAAAATATTATCTAAAAATATGTAACATAAAGGAAGCCAATCTATTCAGTATTAAGGAAACCACCCAATATGAACTTTTTTTCAGTTAGTGTTGATCTAATTAACCATCAAATGCGATTACACCAAGGTATACACTTTGCAGACAGGATTCCTGAGTTAATAATGAAAACATTACTGTGCAGGACATTCAGTTAGCACAAGAAGTATTCATTCATTCATTCATTCATTCATTCATTCTTTGACTCAGTAATGATATTGAGGATCTACTATCAGCCAAGTGCTATTCTAGGCACTGAGGATACAATCTTGTACAAATTAGACAAAATTCTTGCTGTAATGGAGCATTTTTGTAGAGTGGAGCATTCTAGATGGGGAATGGGGAATTAAATTGTTTCTTACGAAAGAGATGACAAATCAAATGCTATAAAATCAGTGGACCTGTCTCGGGTATGGCTTCTAAAAGGCAGAGGAGAGGAAATTCGTATCCTAAGGGAGTCTGCTCGGACACCCTGAACGGTTGTAGCTTCAGAACAAATTGTCATCGGTGGCTGCTGTTTGATCTCAGTACCTGATGGTTGTGTTCTCTAGAGCCATGTTTGTTTTCATGCGAAAATAATAGTGGGTTTTGGTTTCTTTTCAAAACAAAATATTCACACGCTACAGATACTCCTGAAAGATGCCCTGGGTTCATCCTGTGGCTTCTGATCCGCCAGCACAATGACGTGTGCCAGCGGGTGTTCAACCTCCAGCTGGTCCGGCAGCCAGCAAGAGCTATCACTAGCGTGCAAAGTAGGGATTGAAATCTTAATTTTATTTTAAAATTAAATAGTTATTACATTTTTAACACAAAGGGATTGAAAATACCAACAATAAATGGCTGAACCTCTCCCTGGCCAGATAACCCTTATGAAATATAGAAAAGTAACGTGTTAAAAACAAAAAACCAAACAGGACAGACGGAATAAAAAATAAAAACGACTCCCAGCCAAGCCTTTCAACAAATTTAACCATCGTTAGCAGTTTTCTTTGTGATCCTTTTTAGAAAAGATAGTGTTTTTATACTTATCTGTGTATATGTATGTGTATATGTATAGATTTACACAATGGGAATATGATATTGTGATGTATAGTAAGAAGTATATATTTGGACTTCATCCCAGTTCCTGGCACAGAGCTCCTGAAACCCTTGGAATTTCCTAAGTGATGAGAGACATCAAAGATGTCTTTTGTTATGTTACTAGGTGACTTTTGGAAAGCCCTTAGCTGACCTAAGGATGAGGCTGGTTTCCAGGGGAACCAGCCAGTGATTACAAGGTTGGCACTTTTCCTTTGATTCCTGACCTCTGGTGAGGAGAGGGGCTGAAGATGGAGTTCAGTCACCAATGGCCAGTGATTCAGTCAGTTTTGCCTATGTGATGAAGTTGCCATGAAACCCCAAAAGGAAGGGTTCAGAGAGCTTCCAGGTTGGTGAACATCTGGGGGTGTTGAGAAAGTGGCACACTGGGAGAGGGCACGGAGGCTCTGTGCCCTTTCCCCACACCTTGTCCTATGAGTTTCTTCCATTTGTCTGTTCCTGAGTTATATGTTTTTATAATAAAGCAGTAATCTACTGAGTAAACTGGTTTCCTGAGTTCTGTGAGCCGCTCTAACAAATTCATCAGACTCAAGGATTGGGTCCTGAGAACTGTCGATTTATAGCCAGTTGGTCAGAAGCACTGGTGACAACTTGAACTTGTGATTGACACCTGAAATCGGGGCAGTCTTGTGGGACTGAGCCCTTAACCTGTAAGATTTGACACTAGTTTCAGGTAGATAGGAGCAGAATTGAATTGAATTGTAGGACACCCAGCTGGTGTCTGAGAATTGCTTGGTAGTGCGGAAAAAAACATTGAATAAATTCTACACAGTTCTGAAACTTGCTTTTTCACTTAAAATATCAGCTTGTTTCATATCAGTCTAAGCAGATCATACTGATTGTCCTGCTTGTTGGTGTCTTTGAATGGAATAGCACTAACTTCCATGGTCTCTTTTTAATGGCTGCAGCGTATTCCTTGGTAACTCTACGTTTTATTTAACTAACTCTCCTGCTATATAGCAGTGGTAAATGTTAAAACGTTATTTACATTACGCATAGTTATGTATCTGTATCATAATACGGAAGTTAAGGAAAGTAAAACTAGATGTCGTGAAATAAATGCTTATGTTGGGTGGGGGACTAACGTCTGAATCTGTCATTGGTATCGCTGGGTTGTGGTGCCAGGCATCATCCAGTCTTCTGTGTCTGCCAGTCCTTGGATTCTGCCAAACGCAGAGTAACTTTGTAGGAGAGGTAGACTTTGGACATTTCTGGCAACTCCACTTATTTCAGCAATTCATAACAAACACATAGGATGAGCTTCATCAGATTTGTTCCTTAGAAGACCAGTGGGACAGAGAAGCACGTAGCTAGATCATTTCAATAGTGTGACAAGTGCCATGGCAGAGGTGTACGCTCAGGATGCTGTGGCAACATGCATGAGGACACTGAGTCCACCCAGAAGTGTGTGTGTGTGTGTGTGTGTGTGTGTGTGTGTGTGTGTGTTGGAGGAGGTGATTGAAAGCTTCTTGGAAGGACAATGCCATGCTGAGTCACTAAGATCAATGGTAAAGGAAGGGAAAAGGGCATTCCAGGCCAAGGAACAAAGAGGTAAGAAACAGCATGATGAGTTTGGGGACCTACAAGTAGTTTAGTGTTGTCAGAATATAAAATTTGAGGCAAGAAATGAGATCTCTCTCCAGACAGATCTCCAGGCCTGTTCATGGAGGGCCTTGTACATCATACTAAGGAAGGAGTTGGGAATTCCTCAGTAAGTCAAAACACATACGTATCTCTTCTACATCAACTAAATGCTCTTTAAATATTTATCCTCACTCTTTGAAACTCTGAAAAACATAATTCCTTCATATCCTACAAATGCAGAATTGAGCTAACTATTAGTTTGATTATCTATTGATATTGAACCCTAGATTCTTGGTGCAGTGTCTGACTGTACATGG
The DNA here is from genome assembly GCF_036562045.2 of Rhinolophus sinicus. Taxonomy (NCBI): domain Eukaryota; kingdom Metazoa; phylum Chordata; class Mammalia; order Chiroptera; family Rhinolophidae; genus Rhinolophus; species Rhinolophus sinicus. The sequence goes on from NC_133757.1 coordinate 109,370,411, forward strand.
CTCTTCAGCCAGTTCCCCAATGATTGCCCGAGCTCACTGCACAAGAGGACCGAGTGATAGTGTAGGTGAGTGAGTTCAAATCCATCGCTTCTGCTGGAAAAACTAAGGATAAGTTGGCTCGTAGTGTCTTTGAGTCTAAGATACCCCGTCACTGTCATCATTGTCTTTTACAAAAGGCAGGACACAGCCGATCCACATGAAATATACTGCTTGTGTTGGGTTAAAAAAGAGAACTGAACGGAGTGTGAGGATGGTGATTTGATCTGATGAGGAGTAGTTGATATTTATTTTACTTTGACTTCTGAGCCTTTTTGCTGCTAACAACCCGTGTTTCCTTTCATTTTTTTTTTTTTCCTAATGCAAAATGGTTAGTTACCTAGTATAAGATGGTTAGTTACCTAGTATAAGGTCGGTGAAAGGCACTGGAAAGAAACAAATTTGGAGGAGAGGAGCTCATTCCTTTACTAAAAAGAACGATCTATCTATTTTGAGCACAAAATAGGATCTAGAAATAAACATTGTTTGTGGGGAAGGTGCATTTCTGTGGAAAGGAAGGCAGTGTTTCCTGTTGTCTCACCACAGTTCATTTCTTTATATATATCATTTTACTTATTTTTCTCCACACATAAAACTTTTTCCTAAACCATCCGTAATGGAATTCCAGGAAAATATGGTAAATATGTTGCTGTAGTTTACAGTTGTCATTTATAATGTTTTATGTAGCCAATTCTTTTTTTTTTTTTTTTGTCACTGCTCCCCGTACAACATGGAACACCATATGCCATTGTCCCTGACACGAAGCAAAGGTTTCCCTGATCTGTGCCTGTGCCTATGTTTATGCCACAGAGGAGCTGTGGTCCGGTGCCATCTTTTATTGATGGGGCCAGCAAAGGAGAAATCTAATGAAATTATCAAAGCTTTGAATTAATTATGAACTTGAATAGGAGAGCTAAGCTCTCTGGAGCCAAGGATCTCATTACCCATGCACTCTCATTGCATCCTCTTCTGGAGCAGAAGGCATTTTCAGCTCCAGCTCTTAGGTTGGCTTTGGACTTTATTCAAACTTGCTAAACTGACATCGTCTTCTCACTGCGATGTGGCTGCTAATGTCCATGATGATTAATTTAATTCTGCTCTAGATCTACAGGAGATGTCAATAGGTTTTCTTGACCCCTCCTTGAGCCTTTTATTTTTTGTTTCTTTCTTTCTCCTTTTCTTTCATCAAATTGGATGTTATACCAGTGTCTATCCTTTTTGAATAATGTGAGAAGCTTTTAAGATTGAGCTATAGCTTCATGGAATACAGTGTGATTGACTTAAAGTTAAGAGCTACATAGCATCTACTGTGGATATTTAGGTAAGCACAAAGTCAAATATTTCTTCCTTGAATTTTGAACACCAAATAGGAGTTTTTCCTGCTTGTTTCTGCCTTAGAATGGAATAGCAATAACAGTATTGTTCATAATTCTGATGTGTGTTATATGCGAACCACAGGTCTCACTTTGTGGTTGTAGCTCACAGGACTTATGCTCCCTGACACAGAGCAGTTAATGTTTGCTTTACAATTCTGATTTTCCTTTTCCCAGTAATACGAATTTTTTTTTTTATGAATACATCAACCTCTGATTGTTTTAACTCTAGTAGCAAAATCAATAACAACAAGGTTTCGATTTACTATTGGTGGTGATTCTTTGGTAGTGTCGTGTAGGTTCAGAGCATCTCATGGCAAGCCATTTCTGCTTGCTTTTGAGACCCATTATTTATGAATTTCTAAGCTGCAGCTCATCTATCTTCGTAAACTACAGGCCACTGGCAATTTTTGTAAGCAGTGTCTAACTTTGCGTTATAGAGTCAATGTTTTAAGGTTTTGAATAATGGGGGATGGGAGAATGATAATCTTTGCTGTTTCTTTTCCTATTCACTTTCAGTGAGTTTTTTTCCCCCCATTTATTTCCTTTGTAGGCAGCTGCAATATTTAATTCAGCCTTTGGAAGTTTTCTGGTGAGTAAACATGGTTTAACTTGTCTGTTATAACTTCAGCTGTGATGTTTATATGAAAGATTTAGTGAAATTGGACTTCTTTTTACTATTTGGTTAAATATAGAAGTTCTTGAATATTTTATGTGCCATTATCCATAACCTGGAGAAAATTAGTTAACAAATAAAGAAAATGTTCTCTCACAATATAGTTTGGAGGCTTGGGTTTAATATTCCATTTAATGGATTCGTGGAATCAATTAAAACACTATGTGTCTCCTTATAGAGGTTATGTCAATATATTGATCATTTAATGAGGTCTTTTAGATTATTATTATTTTGTATCACGGGACTGAGGATTTTGAAAAGGAAACATGACCCAGCTGGTCAGAAAGGGAATGCTAATTTACTTGTTGACATGTCATTTATTTTGTACATTTCACTGTCAAAGAAGCTACTGTCTAGGCTACTTCTGAGAAATCTATCTGAAAAAAATTTGAAATGAGGAAATAACTAATGAGTAATTTGAAAAAAATGCAATAGTTTTTGACATGTGAACTATAAATTGTATGTCAAAAGATTAAAAATAGTTCAATTTTCATATGTAGAACCAACGTAATTATAAGGACAATACTATTTTATCGTATTTTAATCATTATTTTTTAAATAGATGACATAATGAAGGCTTGGTTTGCATTATGAAAGAATGAGAAAGAAACTGAATTTTCTGTTAATTGAATATTTTCATTTGTACCCTCCCAAAAGCTTTGCTAAATTCATGAAAATAAATTAGAATACTGTATTTTTAGGAACATAACTTATTAATGGATAGGTAGTACAGTGATTTACAAATAATTGAGACTAGAATCAGTGGGGTATAAACTGGTTCATGACTCTAGGAAAAATTTCAGCTGCTTTTGTTTAAAATATTTTTGATGTCACTTATTATTGCATGTATTTAAATGTAGTTGAAGCTTTTAAGCATATTGTTATTAATACATAGTGTTAATTCTGCATACGGCTATACTGCTTTTAATGTTCCAGTGTTACAGACCTTTTACTTATGTAGCTAATGCAAAATAGTATATGTTTGAGTATATCTTATCTTTAAAGAAGTAGTGTTATTCCTGATGCTGTGTTATTATTGGGTTTTAGAAGAGAGGTAATAGAGTCTATTTAATGAAAATGATATCTTGAGCTACTTATTTTAGACTCAATAATGTTTTGTTAAGTCATCCATTATTGCATGTGTCCAAGTATTGTTTTCTGTGTGTTGTCACAATTGACAGAATAATATGTTAAATGTGATCTTTCTGGAAGCCAGTTTTTATTGTATGGCTTGGAATCATATACATCCACTATCAAAACTTGGTTTCCTATGCTGGATCTCTTACTCTTGTCAAATATCTAAGGTAATGAGAAAATAAGGTTGAGGCAATTGTCTGAGTAACGGAAGCAAAACACACTATCCCTTATTTGCAGAACAAGCTCACTAGATATAGTTTAAGCTTTGCATTGACTGTCTGAACAACAAACATATCACGAAATTTGTTCTACATGGCCCGATTCTTTGACAAGGTCAAACTTATCCTGTAGATTCTTTAGGGTTTTAATTATGCCCTTTCACTTCTAAGAAACTGTGCATTCTCACTCCTTAGTTGTCTCTTTTTCTTGTATATTTTTCTTCCTACCTTAACTCAATTAATCAATCAAAAATATTTATTAATGTCCTGCCAAAACTGAGGTAGTTTTCTAGTAGCTGTTGAGAGTGCAAAGACATATGACTTGGGTCCCACTAGGTTGTGGAGATGACACATAGAAAAAGAAATGCAGTGTAAACATTAAGAAGTCAAGCAAAATATGTTACTAGGTGATGTATGATTGTCAAATGGCAGAGGCAATATGCATCCTGAATTCAAAGGTCAGACAGATAATTTCGCTGAGCTGTGCCTTGAGGTGTGTGATGGGACTGAGTTAGTAGAGAAGAGGGGAGAGGAAATGGCAGAGAGGCAGAAGTGTCTTTTTCCATTTTTACTTCCCCTTCATTTTCCTCCTTTTTCTTTCCCAAAGTTGAGAATTACCAGGAAGGCTTTGAGAATGAAAATTATGACTAGAGATGTTTCACTCAAGAATTATAAAATAAAAAAATTCTACGTATTTTTTTCCCTTCTCCGTTATAGTTACAGTAAACCTTGGATTATGAAATATGTATAAGTCTGAACTAAACCACTTAGAATTAGGTTCAACTTATTTAACAGAAAAAATATATAATAGTGGTGAATACCTGATAAAGGCTTATTTCTCTACTATGTCAGATCTGGAGGGAGACTATCCCAGTATGATACAGTGGCTTTATGGTCTCATTGTGGGCCGAAATACCAATCTGCCCCCTCCTCCTCCCTGGCATGCGGCTTCCTTCCGCAAGGTTGCCTTGTGGTCCAAGATAGCTGTTGGAACTCCAGCCAAAATGGTACCCAATAGCAAGGTAAAGAAGTGGGAAAGGACAAAAGAGCTCCCCTAAAAGCTAAGTCTACTTTCTTTAAACAGCATTCCTAGAATTTCAACACCATACTTCCAGTCGTATCTTATTGTAGAATTTAGTCATGTGGTCCTACGTAGTCACTGGAGAGGTCGGGACATGTGGCAATTTGCTAAAAGCTGAAAATTGAATTTCTACTAAAGACAAAAGATAATGGGTGTTATCTTTTTTAAAGATAAGAGGCTGCTAGCATTTTCTGCATATGAGCAGTGTATAGCAGTTGTCAAGAGTTTGAAGAAAAAGATTAATCTCAGTTGAGTGACATGAGAAGGCTTCAGGGAGAAGTTGGTACTGGAGTTGGGCTTGGGACAAGCTTTTATATTGGGGGGAGGGGTAAATTCCAAATGATAATCTTCATGTTTTATTTTGTTATTCTGAATGGGTGGTACTTGTTAGAGTTTTGGGAGAATTTTCTTTATAAATGGAAAATATCCACCTATCCTTAAAATTTTGGATTATGCTAAGTAGTACAGTTTCTGGAGTAAGATTGGGTTTGAATTCTTAGTTGACTGAATACTAGCCTAACATATAACCTTCCCCATACATAAAATGGGATAATAATAGACCCTAAATTATACATTTGTAGTGAGGATTAAATTGGATGTTTGTATGATGTGGTGGAAATAGCTACTCTAGGTTTTGTCCAAGTTCTGCCATGAATTTTGTGTGTGTGTGTGACCATGGACATCCATAAAATGAAGAAATTGGTAATCTCTGACTTACTTCTATGAATGCTAAAATGTACTAATTTAGTGATTATTCTCTGGTTATGAGTGGCCATTTCTTTTTATTTACATAATGGAATCTGAAAAGTATATTTACTTCAGATTACATTAAAACTTTAAATGAAAGTCTTTCATTAGAAGAATTTTTGAAGAAAGTACTCCTACGGCATTCTTGTTGATTTTCAGACATCTGGGTATACCAAATAAAATACTGTACATATTTATAGCTAGTTTAATAATGTCCCAGTTCTAATTAAAACACAGTGTTTTAAAGAACTAATTGTTACAGAAAACTGTGTTGTGTTTTTTTAATGTAGCTAAGCTGGTAATAACCAATGATAGATGAATTCAATTTACATAAATTTCAGACCAAGAGAATATTTTAAAATCATGCCACAAAGGATTGCTTTAAGTTAAAAAGTTAATGTCATTATCTCCTCCTCTCACTTAAATTGTTTGGTTTACAATAATTGTGGAGCATGATAAGTGTTTTGAGATTTCCCTTGATGAGATCTTAATAAAATTTGATAGTCAACCACCCTGAATAACTCAAATGTTATCCAAACTTATATATATATATATATATATATATATATATATATATATATATATATATATATATTATATAAAACCATGTATTTTAAGTTCAAATACCTCACATGTTACTTCCTCATCAAAAGAAGGATTTTTTAAAAATAGATATTAGCAATTATTTGAAAAATTTCTGTTGAAAAGCCCTTTCTTTAATTTAAAAAGATACAACTGTGTTGAAAAAAAGCTTTAGTCACCTGATTTGTTAGACTTTTAGCATTTTGGGTTTGGAGGCTGAATTTGATGTTTCCATGTCTTCAAGAATTATAGGGTAAAATTTAAAAGGAAAAGGTAGAACTTTTTCTTTTTAGCCTCCTAGCCTATTTTATTGTTTTCGGTAACTCCTGATCTTAAAGGAAAACCCTAGTGAATGACAAAGTTGATCATGCCGAATCGAGTTTCTAATACTATGTTATAGAACATAATAGCGATTCATGGCAACATAAATGTAAGCATTTCTGAAACAGCCACAAAGAGTTATAAGCCAAGTTAAGTCATCTTCATGAATGCTAAACACCTAGTCTAAAAAACATCTGTAAGAGCCACTGTTTACTTTCTAAATCTCTTCACCTAAAGTATTAAGAAATGGGTTTCTTTTTTTTTTTTTTTAGTTAAAATTTATTGGGGTGACAATGGTTAATAAAGTTACATAGGTTTCAGGTGTACAATTATGTAATACATCATTTATATCTCACATTGTGTGTTCACCCCCCAGAGTCAGTTCTCCTTCTATTACCATATATAAGAAATGGCTTTCTTTTACATAATTTTCTCTTTCAATACAGTCACTGCTGCAACCAGAAGCTATTCTGAGATAAATAATTTTGTTTCTTTTCATGTCACACCAAGGGTTAAAGGAACTCCTTGCCTTGAGTTGAAGGACTAGCCAGCACATGTTTTTCTTCCCCTTCCTAATTGTTTTTCTGTTTTCCCTCTTTGCTTTGGCTGGTCTGCCATTACTACCCAGCTTTGTAGAAAGATTTGAATAGTTAACTGATGCTGGTGTTGTAGCTGCTGAAAGAAAGAAATCCCAAACACAAATGGCATGTTTTAATAACTTGGGCTGTATGTTTATTAACTTATTTTATTTTTCCTTTCTTGTACAAAATATACTCAGCCACCCTTAGAAAGGCCAGAGAGGAAGCACATTAACATGCTCGTTGATTGATGGGCAACACTGCTTTTTAAAAATCAGAGCAAGAATCTCAAATACTCACACAGAGGATTAAGGGTGGTACCAGATAAGACTCAATTGTTAATTTGGTTTTCCTTTCACCTAAATCTAGGATGTCAGTTTTTAATTTAGTTTATATTGATGGAATACTCATTTTGTACAATACTTGAATGCTATGCTGATTTTTTCCCCTTAAGTTGCTTAAAATCTTAACCAACCCAAATTATTCAGTCAAGATCTTAGTTTTCCCCCAAAAGCTCATGACTTGTTTATAAAACAGTTTTTTGTTTTCATTAAGTTTATTTTTTATTTTTTATTATTTTAAGATTTTATTAGGGAAAGGGAACAGGACTTTATTGGGGAACAGTGTGTACTTCCGGGACTTTTTCCAAGTCAAGCTGTTGTCCTTACAATCTTAGTTGTGGAGGGCACAGCTCAGCTCCAGGTCCAGTTGCTGTTGTTAGTTGCAGGGGCATAGCCTATCATCCCTTGTGGGAGTCGAACAGGCAACCTTGTGGTTGAGAGGACGCGCTCCAACCAACTGAGCCATCCGGGAGCTCAGCGGCAGCTCAGCTCAAGGTGCTGTGTTCAATCTTGGTGCCGTGTTAAATCTTAGTTGCAGGGGGATGCAGCCCACCATCCCTTGCGGGACTCGAGGAATTGAACCAGCAACCTTGTGGTAGAGAGCCTGCACTCCAACCAACTGAGCCATCTGGCACAATGTGGGAATCGAACCAGCAGCCTTTGGCGTTAGGAGCACAGCGCTCCAACTGCCTGAGCCACCAGGCCGGCCCTCATTAAGTTTAAATGCCAGAACAAACAACTGAATTTTTAAGCAGTATTCAGTATGTGCTTGTAGGATGTTATTTCACGTTCATACTTTTTACTGTTAAGAACTCAATAAAACCAGGATTTAAAATCACCTACCTTAGGCTTGAAAATATCTTATAAACTATGTTCAGACAATGGGAAGCTGGGTTCCACCCCTATAAAATGGAACCCATCATCAGGGTATGCATTTTGTTTTCTCTCCTCTTTGGGCAAGTGAACATCATCATAAAAGCTGGATTGCTGAGAACAGACTACTTTCTCTTTAAAAACTACCATTAGTTATATATATATATATATATATATATATATATATATATATATATATATATATATATATATATATATATATATATAAAATACCATTTGTTTATTTAGCACTGTGGCACAAAATAGGAAAATAGGGTATAAAATGAGCACATGAATACCCAGTGTCCATTAGACTCAAGGCACTCTTCTAGATACTGAAGCAAATCCACAAAACATAAATATGTGAGAAAATAAATAACAATAGAAGGTTAAAGAAAGAGGGAAGACAGAAACTGCCTTCAATGCAGTGTCTTCCAAGTTTCAGGCACCTTTATGACTTTTGCCATGACGACGTATTATTTGTATTATTATGTTAAATAAAACTCACTTTTTAAATTTAAATTTATTTTAAAACAAAACTTTATGTCAACAGTATAAATAAAAAAGCAGTCTTATGCATAGAAGGTAACTGAAATGAAATCAAATGAAAAAAAGCTAATATTAATTGTAGCTAAACTCCGCTGCCTTCACAAGGCCCTGAGTCCCATCCATGCCTGATCTCCTTTTGATGAAAAGTGAGGTCAGCACCAGCACCAAACTGAGAATGGTCCCTTCCTGCAATCTGAAGGGTTGAAAAAGATTTCTTGGAAAGAGAGTAAGTTTAATCACTAATTCTCTGTCCATGTGTCCTTTAAGTCATCTTGCTTTGACTTCTGCTTGGGGCAGCACTGTTCTTACATTTGGGGAATCACTGTTCTCTTAAGATCATTTCTCAATCACTTCATCAAAAGGATGAACTGAAACCATTTGGGGAGTTCAAATGAGGACACCCCCCGAATCAGGGACTCTGGCAACCTGAACACGTTTGGGTTTCTTTCCTTAGAGTATTTTCTACATAACACTTATCCAGAAAAGCAGTATGCGTGTGTGCCAAACATGTTTGTGGGGTGAAAAGTATGTTATAATGCTTACATAAGGAAAACCCTGTGATAGCTGCGTTTGGATTTGTTTCTAAACAAACTCTTAACTGAAGTACAGTCATTGTAAATAAAAAATGGTCTTTGTTACTTAATAAAAATGTATAGAATCCTTACCTACTCCATTTTAGCAGCATAATGCTCTATGCTGTCTGACAGAACTTGTGTAGCAAGTAAATGCATTAGTCACAGTGACCATTTTTCTTGCAAATTTGTGACACAGATTTAATTATAGGAATGACCAGCAACTTACAAATCTAATTTTGGTGGAGGCTGAGGCAACTTTTTTTTTTTAATTTTAATAATGATGGATTTTTTTAAAGCATTAATTTCATTACTATTTAAAGAAATCTACTGGTTTAGAACTAGCCAATTGACTGAAGTTATTTTATTACCCTTTAACAAATGCCACGTACTTTCATTTTAATTTTTGTCAATTTTTTAAGTGTTACCATTCCCAAACTAGAAAAGTACCTGCTCCTATAACCATTTAAGTAAAATAAATAAATATAAATGGAGGGGGCAGGATATTTGTAAAGTTCTCCTAAGAAACATGATTCTACCGTGTTTCCCCAAAAATAAGACCTAGCTGGGCAATCAGCTCTAATGCATCTTTTGGAGCAAAAATTAATATAAGACCCGGTATTATGTTATATTATACCCGGTCTTATAGTAAAGTAAGACCTAGTATTATATTATATTATATTATATTATATTATATTATATTATATTATATTAATTATATTATGTTACGTTATGTTATGTTACATTATATTATATTGTATTATATAACACTAGGTCTTACATTATAGTAAAATAAGACCAGGTCTTATATTAATTTTTGCTCCAAAAGACGCATTAGAGCTAATTGTCCGGCTAGGTCTTATTTTGGGGGAAACACGGCATTTATTAAGGTAATATTTCGGGGATCTTAGGGTAATAGTGTGGTGAGCCAAACAATTGAGATTCCTGCCTTCATCTGCATTACAGATTCTTAAGATGAGAGTATCACATCATATGGCAGGGGGGTAGAGTGGGAGGAGGTAATAATTTTCTATTATTAATATATGTACCTCATGACTCAGACCCCGCTGCCTTTCCAAAATAAATCTGGACGTGTGGAAAGAAGCAGGAGGGCATGAAGATGCATAAACTGTATACACTTGTGGATTCTACCGACCCAAAAGAACCTCCCATTTAATTTCTTGTCTTTGTGATGAAAGCAATGTTAGATATGTCAACTCCACCTCCGACTCAGGTTTCAAGTAAACATTTAGCACTTCTGAGAAACAATGGTCTGTATTATTGGAAATGGCAGGTGATAGTTTGGCTGAAATTAAAAAATCAAACATCAATTTTATTTTTTTAGCTCTGCGTATTACAGTTTGACCTTGTATCAATTTTATTAATTAAACATCTGTGGACTGCCTACTAGGTTCTAGAATTAAAATAAAACAGAACAAAGAATAGTATATGGCTCTTGGCATTAAGGAGCTTAAAGTTCCTGGATTTAAATGGCACTTTTCACAATGTGATTCACCAAACAAACAGATTTTTAATCTCCCTCAAGTGATGATTTGCCCCATAAAGGAAAACTTACCCATTTTTATTGCACCTCCAAAGAAAACTGTATTTTATTTAAGTTTTTGTGTCTGCCAACTTAGATGTCTTTAAAAAACAGTTTATCATCTACCAGATTCATATTTAAGTACATCAAAAGCTGACTTAGAAAAGTACTTTACCATATATAACTTATTCTGTATGAGCATTGTGTTTACAATTAACTTCTTAAAATATATTTGTTATATATGATTGTTATAGAACTTTTGATAAATACAGATAGAACTAGATAAAATTACTATTAGCATTTTGGTATATGCCCTGTACGTATAGTTAGTTACAAATGTGGTATTACTTTGTATAGACAACTTTATTTTCTGCTTTTTCCCCTTTAACAACATATGTGAGCATTTCCTCATATCTGATTTCTACCCCGAGAACTTGATTTTGATGTATTTAATGGATAACATCATGTGTAATATTCTTTTGGATGGAGTATTGCTATTTATTTTTTTTTTCACCACTGATAGACATTTAGGTTGTTTATATTCATTTACTATTGTTCAAAAAAAGTGCCACACATTTTTGGGCATAATTATTTGTGGTCCTCCCTTTTAATTATCCTGTTTAGGAAAACTTCCTAAAAGATGAATAATTGGGTAAAATGCTACAAACTTTTAAAAAATTCTTGATATTGCTAAATTGCCCTCCAGAAATACTGAACAAAATTGTTCTCCTAACAAGAGTGTACAGACATACTTACCTTCCTTTATTCTCAGTAACTCTGGCTAATGTTTTTTAAAAATGTTTTAACAAACTGTTAATTTATCTTGATTATAATTTTTGATTGAGAAGTTGATCTTTTATTATTTGTTTAATGACCGTTTGAAATTCTTGTAAATTATTTGTTCATATACTTTGTTCATTTTTCTTGTTGGGATGCTGATTTTGGTTTCAAAGAGGTACTTTGTATGTTGAATATTCTACTACATATATTGCAAATATATTTCCCTGTTTTTCTTTAACCTTTTAATTTTTTTGTGTGTGTGCCTGAGGGGGATGCTTTTTGATTGACAATTTAAAATTTCGTTGTCAGATTTATTGAGATACAATTTTATAAATAAAAATTCACCTATTTTAGATGTGCAGTTTTGACAAATGTATACACAGTCACTTAAAGACCACCTCACTCAAGATAAAGAATATTCCCATCACCTCAGAAAGTTCCTTCTTGCCCCTTGGTAATCAATCCCCTACCCCATCTCCAGCCCTTGACAACCACTAAGTTTTTTTTCCTGCCTTTATACTTCGCCTTTTCTAGAAGGTCATGAATGGAATCCCACAGTATGTAGCCTTTTGAGTCTGGCTTCTTTCACTTAGCATGTGCTCTTATGGTTCATCTGTGCTGTTGCATGTATCTGTCAGTAGCTCATTCCTTTTTATTGCTAAATAACACTATGTTATCAATTTACCAGTTGATGAACTTGGGGTTGTTTCCTGTGTTTAGCGATTAGGAATAAAGCTGCTGTGGGTATTTGTGTATAGATTTTTGTGTAGTCATATTCGTATGTTTTCATTTCTTTTGGAAAAGTACCTAGGAGTGAGATTGTTGAGTCAAACCTAAGTATATGTTTAACATTATGGAAACCACCAAACCATTTTCCAAAGTGGTTGTACCATTTTACATTCCCATCAGGAATGTATGAGGAATCCAGTTGCTCTATAGCCTGGCCAGCCCTTGGTATTAGCCGTATTTTTTATTTTAGCCATTCGGGTATATAGTGGTATATCATCATAGCTTTAATTTTTATTTCCTTAGTGTTTAATGATGTAGGACCTTTTTTTTACATGCTTATTTGCCATCTATATATCTTTTTGGCGAATGTCTGTTGAAACATCTTGCTCATTTTTTAAAATTGGGTTGTTTTCTTATAATTGAATTATGAATTTTTAAAGATGTTTTGGACACCTGTCATTTATCAGATACATATTTTGCAAGTTTCTCCCACTCTGCGGCTTGTCTTTTCACTTTCTTAACAGTGTCTTTCAAAAAGCAGAAATTTTAAATCTTGATTAAATCTATTCTATATATTTTGTTTATGTCCTATTTTAAAAATCCTTATTTAACCCAAAGTCACATGATTTTTCTCCCAAGTTTTCTTCTAAAAGTTTTATAGTTTTTGTTTTTAATTTGAGGTCTGTGATCCATTTTGAGTTAATGTTCGTATATGGTGCCATGTGTGAATTGGGATTCATTACTTTGCATATGGTTGTAGAAATTTAAAGTTTTATGTCTGTCAGATGTATCTATCTTTTCCTTTGTGGATTTTCCTATAGCCTTTATACTTATAAAGCGCCTAGACAAAATTTCACATGCATTTTTGTTTGCTTTTAAAGTTAAAATACATATATATCTAATACATTTTCCAAAAGCAAAGCCCATTATTTGAAGGCTCAATTATTACAAGTAACACTTTGAAAACACCTTACCTGATTCTGGTATCATTTGCTAAAGAAGTCAGTTTCTGTTGTTGCTGTCCCTACTGGGTTTTGGGTTTGTTTTATTTCCCCATGTGAGTCCAGCTTTGTAGCATAAACCTCACATCTGCATAGTAATATACATGCTTGTCCCTGAAAATAATTAGATCAGTATTCATAACTGTTAAAAACGGTTTCTCTATCTTAGGACACTACACGTGACATTAATGCAATTACTTAAAATAAAATTATTTGTTTGAAGTGTAAACTGGATATGTACATAGAAGAGTGATTGAAAGTTGTAGAACCTCATTTTGATCTCTTATTCATTTAATTTGCAAATATCCACACAAATTAACTGTAAAATGTGTCTATCTGAAGGATTATTGAGTAAGGTGAATAGCTCTCTTAGTAACAGTTTCAGATAATAGACGACTTGGTCTAGTGGTCAGTATTGGTGGTTTGGTTTTTTTATCATTCAGGTAAGCTCTGATAAGTAGTTATTTTCTAAAATGTTTGTAGGTTTTCACTTGAAAGCTATGTGATTATATTTATCCATTCACTTAGGAGGAATAAAGTTTGTTAACATTATTGTGCTTTTGGTTATTTCCAAGAGCCAAGGCAGTGTATCCTATCTTTTTTCTTGCATCCTACACATTGTTGTGAGATAAACTCTCTCCTCATGCTACCTTTACATGTCACTTCTATTGTCTTCAGTGGCTCTTAACTGCCCACCACCTGATTGGCCACTCAGGGATCCTGCCAATGCAGCTCCATCCTCTCGTCTGTCCTTCTTTCATTCCCATAGTAACTGTTGGTTCACGCTTCTCCTCTTTTTCCTCTAACACGTGGAACACTTCCCAGCTCCCACCCCTTTCCTTGCACTGTTCTCATACTTTCCATATCCTATCTGTCTCTCAAAAGTCTGTCTACCCTTTGAAGCAATTTCTCCGGCTTTTTTTTTATGGTTATTCAGGTCTTTTGATGACTTTTTCTAGCTAGATTATAACTGGTTGGTATAGATTGTAACTGGTTAGTTTAAAATTCTGACTTTTCTTTTATGTGTAGCACTGCCTGTTATCTTGCTCTGATTTTTTTCTAGAATACTAGTTTCTAACATTTGTTTGTTTATTTATTTATTTATTTATATATTATGTTTATTAGTCTGTCTCCCCCAAAGCTCCAAGAAGGCAAGTATTTGTTTTGTTTGGTTCAGTTCACTGCTCTATCCACAGCACCTATAGTATCTAGCACGTGGTGGGCACTAAAATATATTTGTTAAATGAATAAATAGAGTTCATTCAATCAATGTTATTTATCCTCTCTTCATATAGCTGAGATTATAAAATATCTTGTATAGAATAAGTTCTTAAAATTCATGTTAATTACTATAATTACATGTTGAATTCATTTGTGAGTAGTCGCAATATCACTTTCATGGTTATTCACCAGGTTTTTCTTGCTTAGGTTACAGAGATTTTAAATTGTAAGGTTTTATTCTCAGTAAAACATATGCTATAGCCATAAGAAATTTATATTGCTTTGTATTCACAGTATTAATTTAAAATGGGAATGGAAACTCATTCTCACATCTAACTTTGATATTGGGTAATTTGTAAGATTTTCTTCTTATAATAACCTTTTCTGAGTAGATTCGGGCAGATTATCCCTATGTCATAGATTACCAACCCATGTGCTCTCATCATTGAAATAATTGATTTTAAATATTAGAAAGGTTTCTGTGAAAAATTGCTACAAGTGTGATTACTACATGCAAGGTGTGATCAAAAGATACAGTGAATGTTTAAATTTTTAAAAATTTATTACAGTAAAAGACACATGGCCATTAACCCCCATCAGAATACCCCCCCTTACTTCAAACACACTTATCCCATCATTCTTGCCACTTTCTGAAGCAGTTCTGGAAGTCCTCTTTCGTGAGTATCTTTAGTTGCACTGTCATGGCTTCCTCGAATCATTTTGACTTTGGGAAAGAGCCAAAAGTCACATGGTGCCAGATCCAGTGACTAAGGTGGATGAGGACACACCATAATGTTTTTATTTGACAGAAATTGCCATATACCAGAAGCGATGTGTGACATGGAGCATTGTCATGATGGAGGATTATTTAGGGTACACTTTAAAACATACCTTCTCTCAACCATAGCTCACACCCAACTGACTACACCAAACAAGTTGAAACCTGTTGCACACTGTTCCTAAGGTTGGACCTGCAGCTTCCAATATTGAAGATCTCTGCCTTTCCATTCGGGAGCAGCATTCACAGTATTTTTTTTTATCATACCTCTATGTTGAAAGAGTTGGAGATTTTTTAAAAGAGCGTATAATAAGTGATTGCCATTAAATGGCCTTGTAGAGAATTGGTGCACCGTTGGTATTGAAGAAAAATATTTTATTGTTAAAGTTTATCCTTTAACAACTTGTACAATATATAATATAATTTTTAAAAATGACAAGTGAGAGCTGAAATCTATGCAATGCTGAAAAAGAAATTGTGCAGTATTTTAGAGGTCAAAGTAGAAGTAGTATGAAAAATCAAAGAACCAATTCAATGCTATATAAAAAGTAGGTAAAATTAATATCTGAGAGGCATTAGAAATATATAAAATAGAAATGACCAAAAAAAAAGGAAAAAAAGCCAAGGTGATAATGAGGAAGCAGATAACTTGAACTTGCAACACGATATGACAGCAAATGGCAGCTAATGCAGTGCCTTCTTGAGAAGCATCATGTTACAGCCTCTGCACTTGCGTTTGGTAGGTTTATAATTCAGAATATTGCTTTGACTTTGGTCTTATCTTGTCAGAGGTTAAAATTTGTTAAATAGGATATAGAAAATCATAAAGATTTGATAGGTTGGAGGAGCTTTGGAGAATGACGTATATTTCTAAATAAAGGAGAAAAGAAAACACAGAATTGTAAGATGCTAAAGAAAGGATGTATAGTTAATCAGACATGATTTCTTAATGGAAAGTTGGTTCCATTTTCTTATGGTAACCTAAAAAATACACTTGTGCCATCTGTATTTGTTATAACAACCTAATAAACCATTCAGAAATCCTTATCAGTAACTGCTGAGGTATACATATTTGGAACAGGACAGCTTTTCAATCTTTTTAATAATTAAAATCAACAGTGGGAAAGGTTATTTCTTGCTTACCAAAAAGAAAAAGAAAAGTAGATTTGCATATTACTCTTTCTCTTTTCTTCATTTACTTGTTCTTTTTAAACAGAAGAAAAAATGAGTAATGATAATGAAAAACATTAGAGAAATGTAAATGTAGAGGCTTCCTGCCTTTTGCCCTTAATTCATAGGCATTTTCCCTAAAAGGTGGTTCAATCCTGATTCTGTACCTAAATGTCTATAGAGTTTTGGATCCTTATCTAATTTCAAGCCAAACAGTTGCTGACATGAAAAGGTTAAATTTCCAGCTCTAAAAAATATTGAATGGAAATTCCCATTAATGCAGACAAGTAGTTTTTTTTTAAAAAAAGCTTTAAGCGTAGATAATATCTAGATTAGGAAGACTACTTCCTCTTATAACAGAATACAGTTGTTCTTTTGTATGAATTTTCAAGATCTATTTGCAAAGTAGCATCAGGCTCTCCCTAGGAAGTGATATCCACAAGCAATGCTTTGTCTTGAAACAAATTTCCATCGTGGCTTTTTTTTCAGATCCTATCAACCTGGTGCCATGATCATTAAGGGTTTTCTAGTGACCAAAATATCGTAAACTCATGAAACTCTCAAATGGCATTGTGCATCTGGGTTCCAGATATTGTTGCCTTTCATTTCTATATGAGAACTCTCAAATAGTGAGTCACCTAAATATATATATATTTTGATACGTATTTTTAAAATTATAAACAAGGTAGAAGGGGAAGTTTATTTCTTTAAAGGAGATGTTGGATGTCACTTAGTTTTTTAAGGAAGTTTTTCTTTCTCTCCTGGAAATCACTCTTGATACCTCAAAGATCTGGGACTTGTCTTGACTTTAGTCTTCCCTTGGCATAATGCCACCCCTAAGCAGAATCATTTCCAGTAATATTACTAGGTTTGTTTTTTCTTTGTCTGTTTGAACCATCAATTTTTAAGATATTGAGCTCCTCATTACCAGGGATATAGGTGGCATATACTTTGTAAATTTACTACTGCCCTGTTTCAGACACTGATTCTGTGGCTACACCTCACAGAGATGGACTCACATTAATCATACTTATAGATAATGATACATAAAGCATATTGTCAATTTTTTTTAATTGGCAGTTGGGAAAATAATTATGAGAAACTCTTAGACACTTGGGCTGATGTATTCTTTCATGGTGAAATTCACATGAGAAGGTATTTTAATAAGTTGATTTGGTGGAAATGGAATTAGAGGAAGGAAAGGTAGAGAGATAATTCCCAAGTTTGATTCTATCAGGCTACTGTAAATGAATGTGTCTGGCTCCACAACAAGGGTATGTTGCCCTTGGAAACAGACAGTTCCATCATTTGGACCAAGTATCTTGTTTCCCAGATGGTACTTAGATAGGTGTTCTTAATAGTTTCTCTTAGGTACTTTCTCACTGCATCCATTGCTGACTGGTTTCCCCTTTTATTGACCCACCGTACCTTAAAGTGAAGTCTTGCTGACATTGAAACCTTTCTAATGTTTGAAAGTGATTTTGCATTTCCTTTATTTCCAAGTTCAGAGACAGAGGTGATACGCTAGTATTTCCATTTTGTATCATCTATACAGCTGAACGGACCAATATAGTAGCCACAAGCCACATGTGGCTACTTATAACTTAATTAATTAAAATTAAATTAAACAGTTCCTTAGTTACACTAGCCACATTTTAGGTATTCAGTAACCATGTGTGTTTGCTTGTTACTGTATTGGATAATACAGAATGTTGAACATTTTCGTCACTGCAGAAAATTCTTTTGGACAGCACTGAAGAGCGATGCTTAATTGACAAACTATTTTTGTAATTATCTATTTTAATATACTTTGGTGTCTGATATTTTAGGTCTTAATTTTTATACATTTATTTCAGATAATAGCCCAACATAACCTTCCAGTCTTCACTAATGCATTTGAGGTCAATCACATACTCATGTTGAGCTGGACAGAGATTTTGTTGTTGTTAAGATACTAGTTGGTTAAGTGTCCAGCACATAAGCATTTTGTTAAAAGTGAGAGTGGATACAGCCCAACAAGTTCAGAGATTGTGCCTGTAATGCTCATTGTTCTCTCTCTGTATATACAGATGTATTGGCAAGTGAATTTCATTTGCAATTCTGCTATGCTTACTGAGAGTACTATTTGGAATATTAAGAAAAAACTCTAGTGCACAGCCAAAACATTTTTTAATGGTACTATTATAATTTTCATAATTTTGACTTCTCATAATGGTATATATATATACACATATGTATGCATAAAATGTTACACAGAGGGCGCCAAAAAATGTATACACTTTTTAAGAAAGGAAAAACCTATTAAAATTGTAATACTCAATATATACCAATAACAAAGGATGAATACAAGTCACGTTTGACTTCAGCAATTACAAGAGGTGTTCAAAGTGGGTTACCACCAGTGTAATTTTAATACAGTTTTTCCTTTCTTAAAATGTGTGCACATTTTTTTACATCCTCTGTATGTGTAAGTATATATACACATATGAGTGTATATACATAAATATGTATGTATGAGATATTCTTTGGAAAATAGTATGTTGTAGATAGAAGTGTCTGAAAGTCAGTTCATTTTTAGAGTATGAATATGATTTTATTTTTAACTTGTGTGCCTTCTTCTGCCTTTAAAAGCTGTTCTCATGGGGCTGTTACAATTTTTCTAATCTGCTTCAACCCCATTCACTTTTAAAGAAGCGATTTTCAATAAAACTGGTCTTTCTTACATGGTAGTTGGACTAGATGAGTGATTTTCTAACATTGGGATTTCACTGATCATTAAAATGTCAAAAGACATTTTTGTAAATTCTTTATTTTGCTAAATAAGAACTCCAACTGTATGGTTATCATCTCATGAAAGAATGGACATTTAAACATAAAACTGCGAATGTTGTATTTCAGACATTCTTGAATAAATTTAGCGGTATGGTAGTCATGCTACATTCTTCTTATTTTTCCCATTTATTCCTTAGAGCTTTTGGCTAGTCCCAAACCTAAGTTCTTCACTGTTGAAATTACCAACTTCTCTTTGCTGGTTTTCTTCTTCATTGACCTCTTGTCACCTGTATTTGGTATTTTGAATTGTAATTTTGATTTAGATTCCAGGCTATTAGTTAGACAGACTGTCTCTGTTCAAGGAAATCCTATAATATAGTATAGTCACATTTGATAAGTGATTTATCAAAAAGTTATTTACCAGTTTTAACCAATGCAGCTGTTAACTGAATTTTCACTTGTCTAACTCATACTCTGAGTTAAGTTTGTCCAAGTTATACTCAGTAGAGACAAGGGAAAAATGGATACCTCTTCCAGAAATGCAGGAAGATGAAAACAAATGAATAAAGACAAAATAATTTGTTCAGCATACCTAAGGATAAACTTTCAAAGAAAAGTCTGTTTGGGGAATATTTTTGGATAATATAGCTCACTTGTCAGGAACTTAGAATTTTAGAAAAAAAATATGTCATTTGGAAAAATATGTTTTTTAAGGTAACATTAAAAAATATATAGTATGTATATAATTTTTACTTGTGGAATTTTTATATGCTTGGTGGGCTTGTGAAAGAACTCTTTGGAACATATTTAAAAATATGCATTCAGATATATATTTATTCATCCATATTTTTATATTCAATTGTTCTTATTCATTTCTAAGGTCATTTTTTATTGCGTACTTTTAAGGTAATGGGTTCACTGTAGCTGCTGAGAGAAGTACAAACATGACTCCTCCTCTCCTCAGAGAGCTTAGAGTAGTATTAACTGTAGTTACTACACATATACAAAAGTATGTCTAAAAGAAGAACTATAGTATGGCCGATAGGGAATACCTCTTAGAAGGGCTGGTGTGAGAAGAAGCCTTGCAGAATGGATAGAATTTGGGAAAATAGTGATGTTCATTCCAGGGGAATCTTACTATTACTGATTTTATATGCAAAAAATCTATCTAATAGGATTAGTTTATGGTGAATTGTAATGTTAGTGTCTTGTCAACAAAAATATGATGTAATCCAAAATAATAATCCAAAAGGGACAAGTGATACATAGGAGGAGGCCTGGTCTAATATTGAATTTCTGCAAGAAAGGTATAGTTGACATGAAAAGCCTGCCAATTCATTATTAGACTTTTTAGTTACACTTTTACAGATGATTAAACTATAGTAGTGTTCTTTTTAGGTAAATGTAAAAAATATATATTTTTATGATATTAATCTTTGCTCCTGTTGAAAAATAGCTTTTCTTTTAAAAAAGTTAAATAAGTAAAGACTTCATTTGCTTTTATCAATATTATTGACATCTTAGCAGAGTCCTATTAATTTTGGCCAATGGTGTGGTCTGCAAATTATGTTCTACTAAATACAAGAATTAAAGAAAAAGGCTGATGTTTCATAGAACTTATAACACATTATATACATAGTTGGGAGAGGGTTATACCATACAGAAGAAATTTTCCTTTTTGTTCCTTGTGTCTTTGCATTTACATAGCTATATCTTTTGTATGCCTAGTCCTCCCCTAGAAATTTTTTTGTATCTCTATTTTTTCAAAGATAAATTAGATCTTGGTCTATTGTTAGTTTGACTTAGTATTCTAAATTCTTTTCAGTACCGAAAGCTTCTTAAGGACATGGACATGCTCTACACGTATCATTGAATTCAATTGAGTTACCTTAAGTTGAGTGACAAAGAAGAATATAAGACACAATTTCTGTCTAAGAGACGTAGTGTAATCGAGTAAATGAGACATGCATAAGTATAGCACTTGGAGGAAAACAAGAAAAAAATCAAGTGCTTAAATGTGTGGGAACATCAATTAAGAGAGGAAGAGCGAGGCAGGGTAAAGTGATCAGGAAAGGATTCCTGGAGGATGTTAAATGTAAGATCTTGAAAACTGAGAACAACCCAAATGGAGAAGGTCAACCTAAAAGTGGGTACGGCCCAACAAGTTCAGGGATTGTGCCTGTAATGCTCATGTCCTCTCTCTCTCTCTCTCTCTCTCTCTCTCTATATATATATATATATATATATATATATATATATATATATATATATATATATATATATATATATATACAGATGTATTGGTAAATACAGTACCTTGTACATATTAGATGATTAATATACAAGGTGTGATCACAAAATACAGTGAATGTTTAAATTCAAAAGAATTATTACAGTAAAAGACACAATGCCATTAATCCCCCTCAAAATACTGCCTCTCACTTCGAACACACTTATCCCATTGTTCTTGCCACTTTCTGAAGCAGTTCCGGAAGTCCTCTTTCATGAGTGTCTTTACTTCATTCTCCATCATGACAATGCTCCGTGTCACACATTGCTTCCGGTATGGCAATTTCTGTCAAATAAAAGCATTACGGTGTGTCCTCATCCACCTTATTTACCGGATCTGGCACTGGGCGACTTCTGGCTCTTCCCCAAAGTCAAAATGACCATGACAGGAAAACGTTTTGAATCAATTCAGGACATCAAGGCAGCCATGACAGTACAACTAAAGACAGGAAAGGGACTTCCAGAACCGCTTCAGAAAGTGGCAAGAACGATGAGATAAGTGTGTTCGAAGTGAGGGGGAGTATTTTGAGGGGGATTAATGGCAATGTGTCTTTTACTGGAATAAATTTTTAAAAAATTACACATTCACTGTAGTTTTTGATCACACCTCATAGCATGAATAAATGAATGAATGAGCAGTTGCAACCAAGAGGCAGTGAGAAGAGGAATGTTTACTGAAGTAAGCCAATTTTTTTGGTGACTGGTGGGAATTATGTGAGACAGTGCTATGAAGAGCCTCAAATAGGAGGTTCAACTTGAACTTGAGACCATGTAAGGCATTACTGAGGAGTTTTCAAGGAGTATATCATGTCAGAAGTGGTATGTTAGGAGAAATGGTCTGGCAACAATGTATGTGTTGGTAAGTTTTATATGTGAAAGACTGATGTGTAGACTATTCTGAGTCTAGACAAACAATGATGAACGCCCTGGCTAGAGCCTTTGAATTTTCTTACAAAGAAAGAACCACAAGCAGAAGAGAAAAAGGGAAAAACTCTCTTAGTCATTTATTTGATCATTTGGACAGCTAATAGTAACCTTGTACTTACTATACACAAGGCCCTGATACAGAAGGAGTTTCACTACCAAGCTTTGAAAGAGGGATTCCTGCTTCCCAGCACTGTTAAAGAGATTAAATAAGATCGAGTCCCTAAATTCTTAGCAGTGTCTGGCATATTAACAAGAGTTCATAAATGGTAGCTGGTATTATAATTATCCAGCTTGTTTTAAAAAAGGTGCCACCTGACCCTCTCCATCCCTATGGACAAAACCCTCTCTGTAATCCTATATCTAAACTTTTTATCTAGTCTCTAGATATGATATTTTCTTAAAACTCTGGTCCCTTATAAACAACATTTTTGATCAGAGATTTTGAAACTTATACAGAGTAGATCAAATTATAGTAATGAATCCTGTATACCCATCTTTCAGCTTCAATGGTTGTTAACTTTACCCAGTCTTATTTCCTCTACACCCCCATCTATTTTCCCCATCTCAGGTATTATTTTGAAGCAAACCCACATCATCATCTCATTTCAACATGAATCTAATTGGTAAGGGCTCTCTTTTGGTTAAACATAACTACACTGCCATTTTCCTACTTAGAGATTTTTACTGGCCAAGTTTTTCAGGAAAGAGTCTGGGGTATCTTTATGATGGAAAGGCCAGGAAATGGAAGGAACATAAACAGACTGAGGACTCAAAGATCGTAGGATTAATAACTGTGATGTCATGAGCGAAAACAAGGAAATGGTTGAGTGAACTGGTTACGTTGGATTTGATCCCTACAGTTCCGTGATAGGGCTGGGACATCCAATGGCCGGTGTCCAGGGAGGGACATGGCTGATGCCTGTTCTTTCCTCATGAACTCATGAATGAAGGACACATGGGTCTTGATATAGGTTCTTTAAGAGGAGTGACCAATAATTCCCTTTCCTCCTTTCTTTTTTTTTTCTGTCTTTTTTAAATTTCTGATCTCATTCTTTCTGCCTTCATCTCTCTACTGCTATGCCCCTCCATTGCAAAACACTTTTTTGGTATACTTTATAACCTTACTTTTCTATTAATTATGTTTACTTGAGTTCATTATGTTAAAAGACTTATTTTCTTCTGAAAAATAATTGTGCCCTTCTGGCAGTACTTAACAGTCAGTGATGATTAGGATATGAATAAATATTCAAATGGAATATTCAGATTCAATTTTGATTTTATAATGATTTCAGCTTAAGATATTTTTCAAAGTAGAAGTATAAAATAGTATCATAGGCAAAGTTTCACTCATCAAAGGAACATATAAATAAATGCCACTGATTCCTGAAACTAAATTAAGTCCAAAAAATGCCCATAAATTAATAACTTCAATTCTTTAATAAAAATTCTTAGCCTTCAAAATATCCCTTCCTATTTCACTTTTGAAAATAGTGTAAACAGTTTAGCTTACAGGCCAAAACAGACATCCTAGTATTCTTTTTGATGCATGGGTGTCATCACATTAATGCTAATTTGAGTTACATGTATTTATCAAGAGCAAAAATCAAGTCTCATTTTAGGACTTGATTTAAGCCTGCAGTAGACTCTCCCATTAGCATTATAAACCCTGAAAATTAGAGATTTGTATAGAAAGTGGAGATATATATGGCTTGGACCTACTTCGTCTTTATGACACACTCATAATTATTAGCCATGGGATCCATGCTGTTAACATTGGACACTGTTTGAATGTTTTGTGATAATTTATAGGGCTGATTATTCCAGCCTCAAGTGCAGCCTTAGGAAGAAGAGTAGCAAATGGTAAATCTTTATGACGGTCCCTGGAGCAGCGTTTCAGTTTGAGGCTCTGAGTTATGTGGGTCTCCACCTCATTCCCTCCCCTAGCCCTTCCTGTAGCTCATCATCGTCATCATCATCCGTTCAGATAATGCCTTTTCAGAAATCACAGGTCCCCGGAGAGGAGAGAACGGGCAGAGTCCTGTTACAAGCACACTCACTGCAAACCTTTCACCTTGCTGTCAAGGTGACAAATGTTTGTCCTTAAGGGAACACTGGAGGTTAAATCACCAGTGTTTTTCTCACTTATCTTCTTTCCCATACTACCAAGCTCTTAGCTAAATTTATAGCAAAGAGAATCTCAGAAAATTAGGTTACTCATAACCTTTATGGACCTTGTTCAGAGATATGTTTTGTGCAAGCTCAAAGTACTGACTATATTATATATTTTCTAAGTAATTAGAATTTGCTAAAAGTCATTATGTAAGTATATTTTCATTTCAGGGCTTATTCAGAAGGAAAACATTTGGGAAAGAAACACGTAAATTTTGAGAGATAGTATTGGGAACTTTGCAAATATAATTGTGATAAGGTAAGCACTACCTTATTAAGTATATATTTAGTGTATATTAAGTGTATATTAAGGGTGTGTACATCCTCACTTAGATGTGCATTAATGCCACAGATAGAAGTTGTGGCCCATTCCATTCTATTCTCCATCTGGAAGTGAGAATGATCTTGAAAGACGTAAATTGATCATGCCATTTTCCTGCTTAAAATCCTTCAGTGTCTGTTGGGATAAAGACAAAATCCCTTACACATGGCCTACAAAGTCCTACATGATCTATCTCTTGCCTTCCTCTCCAGCTTCATCCCATGCCACCTTCTTCTTCACCCCCAAGGCAGCTGACATGTGGGCCTACTTGCAGTTTCTCCAGTTCATTCATTCACCAAATACTTCATTGAACTCCTATGCTGGAGTGAGGCTACAAAAATGTACAAAACAGACAAAATCTTGCAGAGCCTACATTCTAGTGAAGAGCTATAACAAGTAAAAAAAAAAAAAAAAAAAAAAAATATATATATCACTAAAACATATACAATATATACCAAATATGTATGTGTATGTGTGTATATATATATATCTATATGTGTTTATGTATATGTCATATGGAGGAAATGGAGAAAAATGAAGGAATGAAGGATGGAAGGGAGGCAGATAGGAAGGAAGCTAGAGGGGTTGAGATTTTTAAAAAGAAGATATGTGACAGGTGACAGTCTAACTTAGAATGTTTGAGCAGAAGCTTGAAGCAGTGAGGGAGCCAGCCATGAGGATATGTGGGGAAATAGTGTTCCATATAGAGAGAACCCAAAATCAACGCTACTGAGGCAGAAGAAGGGCCAGACCAAGGTGGACGATACGAGATAAATTCAGGTGTGTAGCAAGGGGCCAGATTACATATTGAGGGCCTTGTGGGCCATTGAAAGGTCATTGGGTTTAAATCTGAATGAGAGTATATTACTCGCCTGGAGCTGTCCTAACAAAATGCCGTGGCCTAGGTGGCTTAAACAACAGAAATGTATTTCTCATACTTCTGGAGGCTGAAAAGTCCAAGATGAAGGTGCCAGCTGATTAGGTCCCTGCTGAGACATCTCTTCCTTGTAGACAGTTGCCTTTTTGCTGTGTCCTCACATGGGAGAGACACTGCGAGAAGGGTGGGTGGTGAAGATCAGATGAGATACCTGGTGTCTCTTCTTCTACTCCATTAAGGCACCAGTCCTTTGGATTAGAGCCCCATCCTTATGGCCTTATTTAACTAATTACCTCCTAAAGGCTCTGTCTCTAAATGTAGTCACATTGGGGGTTAGGGCTTCAACATAAAATTTGGGGGAGATACAGTTCAGTCCATAGCAGCCGTGAAGACATTTGAGAATTCTGAGCAGAGCCATAACATCTCACTTGATGACCACTCTGCTGGGAATGAACTGGAGGATTGAGGGCAGAAGCAGGGAGACAGGAAATGTTGCACTGGCTCAGCCCAGAGGTGATAGGGGCTCCATCCTGGGTAACAGCTACCGAGCCAAGATCACAGCAGCCCCACAGGCTATTACCTGGATTGTTTCTATGTGGATAGCACCTTGTGGGTTTCAAAGCTCTTTTACATACACGTGTATTTTCTCCAGCAAGCACCACACTTCTTCTGTGAGGCAGGCACAGTATCATGAGACTCAGATTTCAAAGGAATCTAATTCTGGAGTCAGACTGACTGTACCCATATTCCTTCACCATGCCTCTGATTCCTGGGATTAGCAACTGTGCCAACCTTCTGTACTGTTGTGTGGATTAAGTGAAATATCCCATGTGAAATGTTTAGTAGAGTGGCACGTTAGTAAATAATAAATATTAGCTGTCATTATTTTTCTCATTTAACAGATAATGAAATCGCATCAAAAAAGTCAATTAGTTTGTCCAAACTCATCTAGCGAGCAGTGAGAGCCACAGCTAGAACTCAGTTCCTATTATTTCTCACGCACTCTACTTCACACTGTATCATGTAGCTGAGGGAGTTCCATTTTAAACCAGGGGATAGTTCAAGTTAGAGAAAGCAGTAAGTGTCTTTCTTTTAAAATATTCTCTAATTTGAACTTTTCAGTTCTCTATCCTGACCTACACTCTTTGCTTCTGATGTTAATTCACGTAAGTAGGATTTCTTCATGTATCTGTGTACTCATAAAATTTAGCTTTTTGGTTCCTTGAAGTAGTCCCAAAGTTGGACCCTCCTTTGGCTTAAGTTATGCCTTTTCTAGAAATTGCCTAATTTTTTTCTATTGTTGTTTTTAACAGTTCACTGTTTGCTATTTTCATTAGGAATGATTCTGAGACTGCTGAATTAATTATTTAAAGAGGTATCTGCTCCTCCTCACAACTTTTTCTTCTGTTCCTGCCCAGCCTCCACTTGGGGATATTTTCCTGATGAGTAGTACACAGGTTCCTGTAGGAAGTCATGGCCAAAAGTACATGCAGACTCTTAGGTATTGTTTTCTCGGTGAGTTCTGAACACGGATGAACTTGATGTCAGAATTTTAGAATAGGCTAGAAGGGTTGTGCAAAAGCCTTCTGATTAATTCTCAGTTGCCATTTATTTCAAGTGGCACCTTGCTGTCTCCTTGCCAGGGCACAGGGGCATTTTTGGATCCCCTGTATAGGAGCTGTACTTAATGTTCATTTATCTAGAAACCTCTTTTTATCAGTGCTATACTGTTATTTCCTAGTCATGTTGGGCAGGGCCCAATGTGAGACTTCCAGGCATTTCCAGCTTCCTCGGGGCTAATCCTGAACAAGCTGTTGACCAACTCCAGGGTCCTGGATTCTGGATATTTCTATTTTACCATCCCTTCTAAACAACAACCTTAATATCTGGCCTCCCCTTCCTGACCTTCCCCTATATCTCTCCGAATTTCCCTTCCTGCAGCTCTAGAAGCATAGCCTGCTTGCTCCCTGGGCCGTTAAGTGTTCCCTTGCATCAAATCCTGAATTTCCTCTTTGTGGTAAAGACTGGTGTTTAACTCTGCTGCATTTGACCCTTAATCTGTAGAAAATCCTTTTCTCTTCCAAGGACACTGAGAATCTCTTTCAAGACTCTTACTCACTCTAGGAACTCAAATAATCCTAACTTGATTATCAAAACCAAGTAATAACTTTAATGCTATAAATTGTGTTCATGCTGCTCTGGGTGATAAGCCAAATGGCTTAGCCCGAATAGAAAGGCTACAAGGAATAGTTTTACATTTGAGTTAAAAAAATATATAGTTTAATATGTTCATAATATTCACGTTGCAGATTTTTTATTTCACAAGCAAGATTGCTTTAGCAAACTTTAATTCATCCTGGGTAATAAATTATATCTTATTAGGAGCAATAACCTGTAGTGAAGAGAGGTATATAAAAGGTAAAATACTGAAAATTAAAAGCAAGAAAAGAGACAACAAAATCATTAAATATAAGTATGTTATTAATAGGTCCCCTTATTTAGGGATACATAGCCTTACCTACTTCACTAATACCTGAGGGGACCACTATGTTACACGTCAGAGAGTTTAAACATATAATTTTAGTTGTAAGCCATCAAGAAATGATTAATTTTCGTGAATCTTACCTTTTTAAAACAAGGCAGAAAAAATGATGATGTATTCTAGAAAGACTTGCTTAAATTACTTTGAATGAAAATGTCGTGGTATCTTAAAAGGATCATCTCTGGCAATCGGAGACAATTAGCTTGTGTAGAAAACGTTATTCTAGAATGATGCTAGATAAATGAGGGTTTTTTTTCTTGCATATATATTTTAAGGAAATAAAGTTTAAGTGGTTCTTCAGAATCCCTTCCAGTTCCATCTGGTAGAAATTTTAAAAATTCATGTATTTAGAAAGTATTTACTGTGTGTGGACTGTGTGCTTGGAGCTAAGCTGGACATCACAATGGAGGGCTGAAGAAGCCAAGCATCGTCCTTGCCCAGACGGAGTTTACATTCAAATAGGGAGTGGACAACAGATACAGTAATTACATTCTAATTAAATGTTATGAAGGAAATAAGCAAAATGATGATAACCGGAAATTGTTCCATTTAGTCCAGTTCTTTCCCCAGCTACTCCCATTTTCCCTCCTCTCCTAGGATAATTTTTTTTATCAGAGAACTCCAGCCTTTCAGTGTTTTGCTTAGATCCTCTGTATGACGTTGTTTAATACAAGGGATTAAATCATGGGAACCATTGACGGTAGATTGGCCAACAGGCAAAATTTGGCTGATGTTTATATTGATAAACATAAAACTTTCCCATAGGTGGTGTTAGGCAAGGTAAGATAGATGGACATCGTTTTAATAACAGCATAGTAGCAAGCTGAGAAGAGATATTTGTGTACTTCACAAATGGTGTCAATCATTGCATTTAATTTTACTTTCCTTGCATCAAAAGCATTTTGCAGAGAAGTGAAGATGCTATTATTTTCGCTGTATAAAATTAACATTAATGTTTGAACGAGCTATATGCAGTAAAGCATTAATTAGTAACTGGTTTTAAAATTGCCTTTTGATAAGAAAAAGGAAACTACCTTTTGGAAAATCATGTGAATGACTCCCTATCTCTTTTAGGCCACGTAATATATTCTATAATGTTAGATGGACAGAGTAAAAATAAAAGATGACCATAGAGATAACAGCCTACTTCACAGCTGACTAAAGCAGGTGTTAGAAATGCAGATGAGGTGTACTGACTAAAGACTATACAAATTCGAAGTGAAAATGCCACTGGTCTGCATGCAGCGTTCTGCTCATATGAAGTTTCAGGGAATTAAATTATTCATTTTACTGTGTGAACTAGTTCAGGAGTTAGGGAAAAGGTGTCTTTTACGTTTAAACTGCTTCTTCCCCTTCTTTCTTTTATCTGCACTTGACAAGCAAAACGAACTTCATTTTGTAAGTTTTATTCCAGCAAGTGAGTCCTTACAACTCTATATGAAAAAATATATACTTAGGAAGTGACAATATAAAACAGTGGAAGCTAGAAATTATTTTCCTTCCTCAGTCTTGTTATAATGAAAGTCACTAAAGACAAATAAATGTGAAAGTAATTATCTGATCATCGTTACCACCAGCTTCACCATGAAATATTTCTCAAGTGCCTGCATGTGTGTTATTCTGTGCTAAGAAGATTTTTTTAAAAAAATAAGCCACTCCTTCCATAATCTTATAATTAAAAGTCCTAATTTTTAAAGTTAAAACTGAGATTTTTAAAAACACATAATATGTAATTTTAAAACAGTCACAGTTATGGGACATATCACACAATTCCTGGAATTATTTCAACTTTCATTTTGGCTCATTTTGCTTTTTGGTCTCAGGGCTAGCTGATCTTTCGATAGGGCACTTCACTGGTACCTAGAGGTGGTACTAGTATCGAAAGAAAAACCTGCATTTGGTAAACTCAGATCACTTTAAGACACCCAAAGAGATTTTGTATAAGGCAGGAAAAAATGAACACTTAACCGTCATTTTAAGGTGATGCTATGAAAAAGATATGTATGTATGTATTTAATTTATTTATTTGCTTACTTATTACTTATATAGAACCAATGAAGAAGCTGTAGTGCTTCTTAAATCCTTTGAAGGATGATGTAACTTTGTTCCAGTTTTAGTTGGCTTTGTAGTTAGAGACTTGGGGAAAAGTTTTGAGATCTATTGCCTTTAATTGGCAGACTGATGTATGGAGAAAAGTATTAGATCTGGAGTCAGAAGATCTGGGTGCATTTTCTGACTCGATATGTACTCATTTTAGGACTGTAGACAACTCATCTAACCTATTCGGCCTCTTTTTTTCCTCCTCTATACAGTGGGGAAAATAATAATTATACCTCACTTATCTAATTTCACTGGAATACAGTGAGAATCAGATAAGACAGTATGTGTCAGATGCTCTGTAAAAAAAACACAAATGTTCTTAAAAGTTAAGTGAGTTATTGCCATTTGCAATTTATCATTGTCAAATATATGACACGTGACCTTCTTCCCATTGGAAGGTACAAGTATGTTATGAAATATAAAGATTAATTCATTATTTTCGTAGCAAAGGATATCACTTTTTGTGATCCCTTTCTAGTGAACTAAATCTACTAATTTGACATGTAATTCAGATGTTAAGTTTATACCATTGTAAAAGGCTTAAGCACACATAACAGTATTCCACAACACATGATTCTTTCTGCCAGAGGCATTTACAGCTTTAAAATGTATATAATATATGGGCAGCCACTCTGTTTCAAGGGTTTTTGACTGGTTTCCACAGTGTGGATTAACCCAGCACAAAATTATTCTTTGGCTTCATATCATTGGTTTCAAATGTGCCAGTTTCCTCCGTTAGAAAATTAAGGTATGATTTACATACACTAAAATTCATTCTTTTTTTGTGTGCAGTTTCAACAAATGGTTGTATGTGGTCATGTAAACAGCACCATAACCAAGATGCAGAACGTTCCATCACCCCTAAAGTTTCCCCGTGTGCCCCTTTGGAAACATTGCCTCTATCCACCCTCCTAGGCTCTGGCAACTACTGTTTTCTGTCCCAGTCATTTTGACTTTTCAAAAAACACCGCAGACATTGAGTCATATGTTATGTGGGGTTTTGAGTTTGACAAACCGGACATTTTTGTTAATGCACCATTTTTTTTTTCTATTTGGAAACAAAAATGTTTTTGCTCTTATTTTTAAAAACAGATTTCCAAAATTGCATTTTTGGAGTGTACTTCTCATTTATTGTGAAGCACTGGTTGATGTTTTGGGCTCACGTGTCTATAGATAGGTTGAGAGCACCTACCATGTTTCCCCGAAAATAAGACCTGTCCAGACCATCAGCTCTTATGCGTCTTTTGGAGCAAAAATTAATATAAGACCCGGTCTAGGTGTTATTTTCAGAGAAACACGGTAAATACTCCTGAGCCTTTGCTTGTACATGCCATTCTAACAGTCCTCTCCGTGTGTCCTGTATATATGTTTTAAAAAGTTAATTATCTTTAAGAATGTATGAAAAGATATTTGCTCTTAGGTTTTCAGTTCAGAGGTTTTTTTTTAAATAAATAAAAAAAGAAACGACCAAACAAAACAGAAATGGGCTCATAGATACAGAGAACAACCTGATGGTTGCCAGGTGGGAGGGGGTTGAGGGCTGGATGAAAAAGCTGAAGGGATTAAGAAGTACAAATTGGTAGTAACACAATAGTCACAGGGATGTAAAGTACAGCCTAGGGAATATAATCAATAACATTGTAATAACTATGTGTAGTGCCAGGTGGGCACTAGACTTACTGGGGCTCACTCAGTAAGTTATGTAAATGTCTCACCACTCTGCTGTATACCTGAAGCTAATATAATATTGAGTGTCAACGGTAATTGAAATTTTTTTTAAAATAAATAAATATAGATTATAAAGTGAAAAAAATTTTGATCCAAGCCCAGTGTTATGAAATTAGTTTTGCCCCCCCCCCCCCAAATTTATGTGTTGAAGTCCTAATCCCCAGTGTGACTATAGTTGGAGAGGGGACCTTGAAGGAGATAATTAAGGTTAAATGAGGACCTAAGGGTGGGGACCTAATCCTATAGGACTGGTGTTTTTATACGAAGAGGAAGAGATACCAGGGGTGTTTGCCTACACAGAGGAAAGGCTATGTGAGGTCACATAGAAAGGATGGCTCTCTGCAACCCAAGGAGAGAGGCCTCTGCAGAAACCAACCTTGCCGGCTAATTGATCTCAGTCTTCCAGTATCCAAAATGTAGAAAATGAATTTCTATTGTTTAAGCCACCTGGTCTGTGATATTTTGTTATGCCAGCCTATGCTGACTAATACACCTTGAATGCAAGAATTTATGGTGGCTATAGGAATTTCTACATAGCTGCAGAATTGCACAGTACTGCCACAATGTACTAAAATTTCTAAAAGACTTTAAGTTTTGCACTGTGAAGCATGCAATTGAAATTAATAGCATTAAACCTGGTGTCACCCTACTAAGGCTCAAAGTGGTAACTCACATTGTTGAAGGCATTAAGTGATAATAAGGGATTAGATAATCTCAGAGGAGAAGAGGGACTGATACTCCTACAAAGCTGAGAACTATAGGATGCTTCAGAGGAAAACAAATGACTTAACACGTTGTGTACGGATCACGAGAATCTTCAAGAGGGATTTAAACCCCGCCGTACGCAACGTGTTAAAATCTTCCATCTATTACTGTGCATCAGTCAATTTTAAGCAATATAGATTTTTTTTATCTCCGTTGATAAGAAGATAGATATCTTGGTTCTGATGTTCAACAGTGTAATCAAGTCCCAGGCTCTTGCCATCTCTGTGCTCTGCTCCACTTAGCTGCTGGTCTTTTGTCCTCAAGCCTTGTTGCCTCATGGTAACAAGATGGTTGCTGCAGTGTCAGACATTGTGTTCTTGTTCCAGGTACGATGGAAGGGGAAACACATTGCTAGAAAGCTTCCCTCTCATCTCTGTCCTTTTAATAAGTAAGAACAAGCATTCCCAAGACACTCTGAGCAGACTTTCTCTAACCTTTCATGAGCCAGAACTCAACCACAGGGTTACTGTTAGCTGTAAGGAAAGGAGAAAGGTTGTGCATCTATCAAAGGGAACTGGATTTGGTTTAGAACCATGCTTCTTGACCTTCTCCTTTCATGGCACAGAGGGAATGATAACATTTGTACATCCTGGGGATAAACAGAATGCCCCTGCGGCTCCAGGCCCTGACAGTTCATCAATATCTTGGGTGTCTGTGGTACATTTGAGACTCATGATAGTTGGAAATGACTAGTTTACACTGATCATAAGTCATATCACAGATTGGACATATTGTTGCCCCAAAGTAAACAGGGTCCTGCAAGCATATATGGAGATAGGAATGACTGTTAGGTGGCAATTAATTGAGTCTGGCACAGTAGCTGTTTACTTCAGTAAATTATATTCGATGTTGGAATATGTTGTATTTGGATTTGAATAGATGTCCATCCATCTGTTCTTCTCAGAAGTTACTTTTTTCCCCTTTAATAATGAAACTATTTTATACTGTGACACAGGCTTGGGGCTGAGGAGTTCATTTCTTTTTTCAGGTCTACTTGCAGCCTCACTTGGGAGAGAATGACTTCTGCATACATTGAATTATCTAGTAGTTTGTAAACGGAAAGTGGGGGTCAAGAAGGAGTTCATCACAAAGGGAATAGTTTTAAATATGAGAGACCAAAGTTGCAAGGGAAACTCATCAGAGGGATCCTAGGGACCAGGCACTGAGCAGATTGGTGGCAGTTGGCTTCTTATGCCAAACTGCCCAGGATTCTCTGGCAGATCATTAGGTCCCCAGTGTATCTGATCAGTGTACCCTGGGAGTTGTCTGTTGCAGAGAGTGGAGGTCACGTAGGAGCTACATCAGCAGTGAGTTTTAGGGACTGACAAGGCTTTACTCTGCAAAGACTAGTGAATAAGTTATGGATGATGATGTGAAATTCCAACTCTTCTATATTCCAGAATGAATAGATGGAGTGTCTAAGGTAGAAACAGGAGATTAGTTCATACATTAGGTATTTAGTGAGGCATGAAAACAAAGTTTCTTCTAGAGCAGAGTTCCTTAGCCTGGAGACTTGGAGTCCTAGTAAGTTCTGAAATTTTATATTCAAAATTTATACTATAATTATGTATGGATTTTTCTAGAAAGAAAGTCCATACCGTTCATCTTATTTCCAAAGATTAAGGACAGAGAAACTGTTGAATGCTGACATAACCTAGACTTGAAGCACTTTTCCAGGTCTTATTAGAGTTATTTTGAGAGAATTGCAGCTTCTGATTGTTCTGTGACCTGAAAATCTGTTTAAACCGTAATTTTTCTTTGATGTAGAAAGTGCTTTACAGTATGTGCAGTATATGACATAATTGGCTTTATGGAAAAGATACGCTTTTCTCCAAAATACTCAGCACTCCTGAGTTTACGGAATTCAGTTTTGCTCTTGAGAAAGATAAAAATGTATGTAATGACCCAAATTATGCATTGTTTTTGTAAGTGGTATTGCAAAGGAGCGATAAAAACTGCCTTTTACCTCCAGATTCTATAGAGCTAAGGGTAAAGTAGTATAATAGTTAAATGCTTAATTTTTACTCGTCCATCTATAATTTGAATACCCAAAGTATTTGGATATTTACCTAGATAAGCTTTTAATCATAGCAAAACAGTACTAAATAGATGATAGATAGATAGATAGATAGATAGATAGATAGATAGATAGATAGATAGATAGATAGAGTGATATAGGTAGATCAAAAAGAACTATTTTTCTCTATTATAAAACAATTTTCAGTCCTTCATTGCCTTCAAAGTTACCCCTTTCCTTTAGATGTGTGTGTTTACATAATTTTCCCCCTGTGGATGAAGCTGACAGCATTTTCCAAATTGATTTTCTATCCGTAATATTCCAACCATATCTCAAACCTCATTAAAGCCCTTTTCATCATTTCTCTGACTTCATTATTTATGGCAGCATCTCCAAATTTAGTTTTCTCAGTAAATTTCATTATTGTGGTTACCAATTCATTATAAAATGATCAGAGGAGTAGGAGGGAAGAGGGAGGAATTGACATATGAGGACAAAGTGAAAGATTAGGACTCTTTGGCCTGGGAAGTAGAAATCTATCAAATCATGAGCAGCATGAGTAAGGGGAACATGGGCCAACATGGTAGATCTGCAAGTAGGAAAGTGAAAGGGCTTTCTTGAAACTCTTGAAAAATAAGAAGTAGAGCTACTTAACAGGAACAGAAAAGCAAATTTCAAAGCTTTGGGTGAATTTATTCCAGGATCCTGGGAAAAATGCTCTGTCCCTGCCCTTTTGTTCGTGTTGGACTTTCCTCCTACCTGAGCCTTGCCTTTATTTCTCTAATTAAGTCACCCATCTTTATCTAGAAGATGAACCACGCCAAACGGTGATCCTAATTTGTGGGGAGGATGGCATGGAGCATCCGAGTAGAGGGGTGGGAGCACTGCTGGACCACCCAGGGTTAGTGGGGACCAGTAGCGTGTCACGTCAGGAGTGCAGGAGAGAGTGGGGCTTTCCTCCCACCTGGAGACTATTCTCGGCGGCTCTTAGAGTAGCTTATACTCTCTTAGAAAACACTGATTAATCACAGCCAAAAACTGTCTGACTCCTTAGCAAGCAAATTTTAGCTGTTCCAAGTGTTGGGGCCACTCGATATTTGCAATTTCTTTCCTTTCATTGATAGCTTTATTTTTTTCTTGATTCTTTTTGGTGTGTTTTTCTCATTGCTAACCTTCTTTACACTTTTATATATAAGTATGTATTCTTTAAATGTCAACATACATTTTATGCAATCTTTATTACATAAATATTAGTTCGTTTCTATTTCTTTTGTATTCTTCTTCCTTTAATATCTACGAGGGCAGACCCATAAACGTGTGTGTGTAGAGACGAGGCGCTCTATTCACAGTCTGTCCATCTGTCTGTCATCATATGTGAACTACAATAAATCCAATGGGACCGGAAGCTTAGCCTACTTTTTTTGGTCCCTTGGAACCAAAATACTTGTGGAAAACTTCCACAAGTCTGGGAATAGTGTTCTGCTCCCTAGCAAAAGCTCAGGTGCTAAAATTCTGAGCTCATATCCTTAGTTCTATACCAATTCCTACCACAGTGTTTTGCATCTAGTAGGTGTTCAGTAAATATTCAATAAGTGTGTATTGTATCAGTGACTTAATAAATAACTCAAGATCCTGCTTTCCATCCCAGCTATTTGCACTAGAGCCTAGAAACCAGAATAGGGTTAAATGTGAGCCTCTAATCGAGCCTCCCTAGCGCTGTCCTTAGAACCTGACTCTGCTCTTATCAAGGTCACCAGTGACCTCTGTCTTGTCAAAGCCACTGGTGGTTTCTCTCCCTTTGTCATACTGAAACACTTAGCGGTACTAGATATAATTGATCACACGCTCCTTGACGCATATTTTTCTCATTTCCATGATACCTCCTTCTCCTGGGGTTTCCATCTACTTCACCGACTGCTCCTTCTCAGTTTCCTATGTAGCTTCGCTGCTCTGCTTAACTTCTAAATGTTAGTGTCTCAAGGCTTGGTCACAGGTCCTAGTTTTTTCTCTGTCTACAGTAACTCCCTAGAAAAGTCCATCCATTCCCATGGTTTTATGTAACATCAAAATGTGTCCACTACCAAATTGATCTTTTCAGTTCTAATTTCTCCCCCAAATACCTGGCTCATATATCAAAATGCCTATTTTGTGTCTCAGCTTGGCTATCTAATAAACATCTCAAGCTTACATATGCAAAAGAGTTCTTGACCATCCCCCCACCCCACTCCCCACCCCCGAAATCCTTAAACTGCTTCTCCCTCATTCCTCATTTCAGGGAATAGCGGCTCTGCCTATTCCTTGAACTTAAGAACATTTCTTGATTTTTCTCTTTCCACCATCTCCCCTTCCCCATCTCTAACTCATCATCAAATCTTATTGGATCTCCCTTTAAAATACATCTTGAGTCCATCATCTTGTCTTCATCTTCACTGTCACTACCCAAATCCAAGATGCCATCAACTCTTGTCTGTTGTGCTGCAATAATTCCCTAATTGGCTCCCCTGCTTCTACTCCAATCCCCCTAAAATTCTGGCTTCATACATCAACTAAGTTTTTTAGCTTATAAACCTCACATTGTGTCACCGTAGTCTATCCCAACTCTTCCCTGGTTTTCAAACTTCTGGTGTCTTCTGTTGACCTTAAGATAAAACAGATTCCTTGTCCCAACCAGGAAGGTCCTATTTTCTAGCCCTGCCTTCTTCCTTGGCCCCATCTTATTCCAGACTCCCTGTCAGCACACTTCAGCAACACAAATACACAAAGCCAGTTTTTTCCTCAGGGCCTTGGCATTAGCCATCCCTCTTTCTGGAACATTCTTTCCTTAAGTCTTCACTGGATCGGTTCTTGTCACTCAGGTATTAGCTCAAATGGCACCTCAATACTTTCCTGAGTACCTCCCCAGTACTTTCTATTACATCGACCTGTTTTATTTTCCTCAAAGCCGTCATCATCATCTAATATTATTTTGTTCAGTTTCCTATTGTGTGTCAATACTCACTAGAGTGTAAGCTCTGAGAGAGGTAGGTCTTTGTCTACCCTTTTCACTCCAATATCCCTGCTGCTCACCTAGTATGTGCTAAATAACTGTAGAATAAATGAATTGTTTTCCAGGACTCCGCCAGAAGAGAAAGTCTGGGGATTTACGAATTTGATCAGTCAGAGGTGGTGACAGTAAGTCACATACAAGGCTTCACTTTTCCCACCCTGGCTATTTTGTCTCTCTCCTTTATTTTTTCCTTCTTCAGGTTGGACTTGTCTTTTGTTTCCATCTCTAAACAGCCTTTGCAAAGATACATTTCATCCTCCTTGGCATTTTACATCACCCAGAGAGTCCTTTCTACAGGAGAGTAATTCTAGCATACTGGGCTCCGTAAAGCTGTCTCTTATTATATCAAATTAAAGGACTTCCTGATCACTGGTCCAAGGCTTGTCTGCTTTTCTTATACCAAATGTTCCAACAGTGATGACAACAGTGTCATCTCATATAGATTCTCCTTTGAAGTTTCTGGTTTTCTTGATCTTAATTTGTGTTCTCTGACTTCTTTTGTGATAAAGAATTTTTTTTTACCTCTTTTCTTACTATATCTTTTACTTATACTATCTCTTACTATATCTTTGTGTGTGTGTGTGTGTGTGTGTGTGTCTGTGTGTATATAACTATTACCATTTTCACATGGCTCTTCCTTATATCCTAATTGATATTTCATTGCCAAAATAAATATCAAATTGTAGAATACTCATTTACATAAAGAGATTCACCTATTTTTTTTCAGTGTAGAATACAGTCTTTTTTATTGAGAGGGTCTAATGGAAGAGGGGTTGTATTCATTCAGAGGCGTTTGCTTATGTACACACTGTGGGGACAGAGTCCTAGAGAGCAATTTCCAGAATCTCGACCTCACATGGAAAGGTGCTGGCTCAGGTAGTAGATGACCATCAGCTGTAACCAGTTAACCATTAGCCACTAATGTAACTGCTGTGGCTACGCGGGCAAGGGGGTTGGTTGGTTGGTTGGTTGGTTGGTTGGTTGGTTGGTTGGTTGGTTGGTTGGCAGGTTGGCAAAGAAGCGGACGGCGGATTACAGATCGTGTGGCTCCTGCTTCCTGTGTCTCCAACCCAGCCGCCAGCGAGAATATAGTGGTATGACTCCCCTATCTATGGCTCCGTTGGTGTTCCTTTTTGGCCTCACCATATCCTGTGTTCTTGTATGGGGAGTGCTTTATCCTGTTTTTTCTTTTTTCCAGCTTTAGTTTCCACTCCTGTTTTGTATTGTTAAATCATACTCCAGAGAGTTCTTAAAGGTGTTTCTTCTCTCCGATTTTGAAGCTACCTCAGATCTGCTCCCTATACAATAACTGCACAGTTGGGTATCGTGCTGCAATCTTTTATTTGCTCTTGAACAACCCACAGACTTAGGTTTCAACACCGCTTCAGCATGAGTGGACTGGCCATTTGGAAGGACGTCTGTTTCATGATCTCAGTCTGTGACCTGATGTTCAGGAGTGGTCTTAATGAGACGCCCCATGAAGCAGGGTGTGAAGGAAAGGTCAAGCTCATTGCTGAAAATCCTAGGCTGCTGAGCAGATTCTTGCTGGTGTAAACTAGAGCATAGTCATGGTTTTTTTCAAGCTAAAGGTTGTAGTCCCACAGTCAAGATAGCTATATGTATTTGGGGGTTATGTTTCAAAAGTAGAACTATTTTATCCTGAGATTCCTGCATGACTTTGGTGTGACTTGTAGTAGTTAAGTTGGAAGAAATTCACAGGTGTCTGAAAACCTTTCTGACATTATTTTCGTTGACAAACAATGTGCAAGTGGCCTTGTTTTCAATGAGTATTATTGAATCCACATTAAACCATCTTTTAGTTCTTACATCAGTCTTAACTTTGTTAAAGTCAAAAGTAATGTTTAGGGAGGGTAAAAATCATAAGTATGCTTCATAAATACTTAAAAGAGCAACAGAGCTCCTCGTTGAATAGAAACCTCACTTAGAATTGTAGTTTATCTTTGAAAGAAAAACTTCTGGGATTGAAGATAAACAGGTTTTAGAAAAGAAATCAAATATTATGGAATTTGAAAATCTAATTTGGCACCTATTAGATTAATGCCCTGTAAAACCTGAAACTCTGAATTTAGTTTACAGAGTGTTTGACTTAATTCTCTTGTTTCTTTTTCTCTTTTTTCCTGTTATTTATGTTTAAATCTTGGTGATTTTGCCTTTTATAGGTTTAAACATTTTTAAACATTTAGTACTGAATTTCTAAAGGGGCAGGTTCCTCCTTGCTTTTTTCAGTGACCTTTTGAAGAAGTAGTACATAGGAATTTTTGTGTGTGGGAAATGAATATATGCATAATACCACAATTTCACCAATGTACATATTTTTTGCTTGCAAATAAGTAGGGATTTAAAAATTTGGTACA
This sequence comes from Rhinolophus sinicus, assembly GCF_036562045.2. Lineage (NCBI taxonomy): Eukaryota > Metazoa > Chordata > Mammalia > Chiroptera > Rhinolophidae > Rhinolophus > Rhinolophus sinicus. The sequence goes on from NC_133757.1 coordinate 109,410,646, forward strand.
TAAAAAGCAAGGTTAATAAAGGCCTTTTCATATATTCATATCGTAATATGTTTTCTTAAAAATATGCTGCAGCTTATTGAACTAAATTTTATTTTGACTTGTGCCACACAACTATAATTCCTTCAAACTCATGTCAATATACAGTATATTTAAGGTGATGTCAGCAACAATTCTTTCTTTATTTAGAATAATGTAATCTAAAACTATCAACATTTTTACTTTCATGAGCTTTTGACTTTCATACCATAATGCATGAAATAATACATTTTATTTAAAGCTTTTGGTAAAATGTCCATCACTGGAGGAAAAATTTATTTAAATATGCTCCTTCCATGTAAACAAGCTTTTCTACCAGTATCTGTGTGTCTTTGAATATTCTAAGCCCTTTGAATTACTTTCGTTTAATTAGTTATCTTTTTACGTAAAAGTTAACGTAGTGGTCCCCTTTTGTGGTCAAGAACTGGATTAAGCAGGGTGATCACGCTGGGGAACAAATATCCAATGATATCAGTCTAATTATCTTATCAGTTCTCTTCAGATAGATATGAATGAGCAGCCTGTTGGATAGTTAAGTAGGAGCAGAGAGAAGAAGGAATAATATTGGAAGGATGTAGAAGGAAAAAACCTTGTGGAATGACCTCTAATGAGAACAATACATGATGCTTAGCAAGGCAAAGAATAATCAGTGTCTCAAATTCATGAGCCAGCTTGGTATACTTTTATGAGGACATCTTACTGATTTTTATGAATGTTAAGTTCTATAAAGTCCAAATTGAGCAAAGAAAAACAAATGACATATATGGTTATCCACAAGTACAGGGTGGGATGGGAAGGAATCTCAGGGGATAGAAAATACATTGAAATATTGAATAGCCAAAATACTAACACCCCTCTAGCAACATATTCATGCTATGCAATGTATATACACTTGTTTTGGTTTTTCACTTAAGTTATTACATTTTAGCACTAAAAAGCATGTCAGATGTTAGTATATGTTGGGAGCGAATATATATTAGCACTTGACTCGCAAACAGCCATGTTCATTTATTTGTGAAGTGAATTCTTCTGTCTGTTATGTGCATCCATTATGAAAAGTGCTGGGGGGGGGGGCGCAGAATTTAATCAGACGAAGAACCAGCCCTGAATGAACTTCTACTTTGAAAAGGGAGACATGTACATGTAAATATAAGACATAAATGGTAGTAGAAACTGTGTGCTTTAATAGGGAATCGTGCAATGGAGGGAATGTGACCTGGTGACATGGAGTGAGAGCTAGGAGATTTAGGGGGGAAGATGGAAATGATCAGGGAAGGGTTCATAGAAGAAGTAGAGACGTTGTTCATCGGCCCTTACTCCCTTTTAACATTTCTAATAGCTGAACAAAGTCCATCTGTCTCTAATTATGGGTTATGAAAACTACAGATTATTCATTTTGTAATCATGGAATAAGAACATGATCCCATGGATAAGAAAAGTGACTCAGAAGGAAGATTTCCTTGACTTTTTCCCAGGTCTTCCATATTTCCATTTATCATATGGTTCCCATTCATTGTGTGTGAACATAGTGGACTCAAAGCTCTCTAAATGATATTTTGCTAAGGGTAAGGCTACAGATTTTTGTCTTGGTGTCCTTACATAAATGCTGATCTAATTATAATTGGCCTTTATAATTTGTGATTTAAACTATGATATTTGTACTCACTGAAAATTTTTCATGGCAAGCTGCCATGTCAATGCTTATCAACCACTTTGCTATAGAAAGGTAGAAAGGGAGAATATGAAACAAAGCCTATTTATTTTGTTCTTCAGTTGTAGCAATAGTAGATAAAAGATTCACGTTATAACCATGGATTATGAGAATTAAAAATTTAGGGATGACTTTACCATTCCCAAGTCAATAGAATTGGCCTTACATGATAGCTTTAAGAACATTTACAGTCATTCTGATTAGATTTCCTAACATCATACAGAGTGATACTACCTGTTTAGATGCAAGAATTAGCTGGATTCATTGAGGTAGATCTTCTATGGATCTTTGAAATAATTTTACCCAAATTATATATAATTTTCGGTGTGATTTTTAAATGTGTTTATACTTCGAAATTGGAGCTGGGAGCTATCAAGCCTACTCGGAAAGCTTACAGAACTGAATTTTCCAAAAGTGCTCTGAGTAATTGCTCTTACTGATAGGTTTCAGTATAGAGTTCGTTGTACATACCACATTGCCATTCCCTAAAGACACGCTTCATACATTTCCTGTTCAGATCATATTCACTATGGACTCAATTGGACTTCATATAATACCGAAAACTGAGTTATGCCTATTTCAGCTTTCCAAATTCATCACTTGAAAATAAGTAGCAACTTATTATCAGCATTTTTAGTCAGCCTTTTTCTTTGTGTTAGAAATGACTCAGTGGGTCATGCACTCATTCATTCAACATTTGTTCACCTCTGTGTTCCCAGCACCAGCACACTATCTTAATGAACAAGGTCGACACCCTTTCTGCCTTTATGGAGGTTACATTCTAGGGTGGAAAGCAAATATTAAGCAACTGATTATATTGTGTTAACCAAAAAGCATAGGGTATGAAGAGAGAATGTCTCAGGGGACCACCTCAGTGAGTGCCTCTTCCTCCATTTATAAGCTGTGTGATCTTGCATATATTTATTCATCTTTCTGGGACCTATTTTCACATCTATAAATGGAGATAAGAAAGCTAACTTCATGGGTTTGTTGTGAAACTAAATGAAAAACAAATGCATGTAAAAAGTTGGGCACAATGCCTAACGCATAGTCACATTTAGTAATTATTATCTATTAGTTTTTTCGTGGGGGATGGGGAGGTCGGGAGGATCAGGGAAGGCTTCTCTGAGCAATTGACTTTTCTTTTTTCCCCCAAATCAATACATGACTTTTATTGCATCTTTAAAATATCACAAATAAGTCTGAGGAATCACTCAATATCTTGGCATTTCTGTAGCTGAATAACTTACGTAGTCAGATCTTATTCATCAGCCTGCTGAACTGTTCCTTTTTCAGAAACATAGATACCATCCAAAAATTTCTGATATCCTTGTTTTTAACTGTTGTGGCTTGTTGAATCAAAGCAGCTGAATTTGATACAAGTTCAATATGATTTCCTTCAAGAATTAACTCATCTTTCTGGGCTTGAGATACTGAACAAGCAACTCTTGTTGAAATCTGAAATTTCTTGGGTGAAAATTACATCAGCAATTGACTTTTAAGCTGAGGTCTGAACAATGTAGGAATTTGCTAAGTGGAGAACATTTTATGAGAAAGAACACCATGTTCAAAGGCCCTAAGGCAGGATTGCCCATGATGTTTTCAAAGAACTGAAAGAAGGCCATTGTGCCTGGAGCTCAGAAAATGTGAGATGAGGCTGAGGTAGGCTGGGGTAGCTAGATCATATAGGGTCTCGTGGGCCTTGTTAAGGAGGATCTGGGGCCTTATTCTAAGGGCGATGGAAGCCTTTCCACAGGGGAATGACATAATTAGATTTGAGGTTTAGAAAGATTGTCCTGGCTTTAATATTGAGAATGGTTCTAAATCTTTCATCAAGAATTGAGGGTCCAGCTCATCTCTAAGGGAAGTTTTGGGGGAAATATTGGTGGATATTTTTGCTAGTATTACCTTCTTAGGTGTTGGTCCCAGGGAAGAGTCAGTGACATAATTTATATTGTCAATTCTAGTTTTTCCGTAAGTCTGGGGAGCATCGGTATGTGAGTGTGTGTATGTGTGAGTATACTAATATACACATATACATACACAAATATAGAAAGGGTGTCAAATGTATACATATTTTTAGAAAGGAAAACTGTATTAAAATTGTACTACTCAATATATACCGATAATAAAAGATGAATACAAGTCACGTTTGACTTCTGCAATTATAAAAGACGCTCAAAGTGGTTACCATCAGCGTCCAGACACTTCTGATTACAGTGAACTACTGCTTGAGCAACATTGACCAAAGTGTCCACTTGTATACATTTTTTTGGCACCCCTGGTATATAAACACACTATGAATATATGTATGTGTATGCATGCATACATGCACACACACGTATGCACATATACATATATTCTGTCTCCCAATAGGGAGAGAACACAATGTGTTTTTTCTCCCATTTTCTGCCTCTGACCATTCAATCTTAACGTTTTTGAGTTATGGCATATATGTTTAAGAAATGAGGGTGAGAAAAAATATTTACCAATGCCTTTAATCTATAAGGGCTAATGACATACCATGATGATTTCTCTTCATATGACACTGGAAACGTTACTGTGTTATGCATAATGACTTCATAATATAGACTCCAAAAATTTCAGAAATTGTAGATAGAGGGAATCCTGTGTTGTTCTCTGTGTCATGATGAACACAGCAGTTATGTGTATATACAAGAATAGATCACACCAAGCATTCTCTGAGCTCCGTTTGCAGACAAGTCGTATCTCCACCATGACAAAATTCCCACAAGATTTTGAATTATTAATGTCTTGGAATCTGTGGGATTCAGCAGATATGTTCAGTGTTATTGATGGCAGCAAACTTTATCTCTTTTATTTCTGAGACACATAATGAAATAGGGAGTCCCGGGAAAACCAGTTAGTGTGTAGGGTAATTTTATAGGGGCCAGTGGGCTTCTGCCTGCATGTGTATAAATATGATTTTTCTCTCTCACAGCAGATTGCATGGTAGATTGAGGGAGAATGGACTGGCACTAATTTATGAACCCTTGCAGCCTTCTCAGTGTAGTACAGCCTGTGAGTGCAAGATGTTCTAATTACACTTACTTCATATAATGAGAGCTTTTAATGACAATTGCTGATTAGAGTGTGTGGTGTTTGGGGACCTTTGAGAAGATGTAGTGACTATCAGAAGAGAGGACTTCATCTGCCTTTTGTGTAGCTCAGTCCTTAAGAACTGACCAGCTACTCAGTTAAATCCATCTCCACAGCCCCAAATATTTGAGTGAACTATGAACGGAGGGACTAAAGAACACTTTATTTCTCAGCTCAAATTAGGTCACAGAGTTCAACAATTCTGTTTGCTTTTAGCAGTGTTTTCACTTTGTTTTTTTTTTGTTTGTTTGTTTGCTTTTTTCTTTCATGATGGTCACACATGCTGCTTTTCTTTTTGATAACAAAAATAACCCATGGTCCAGACTGCTCTTTTCAGACGCATTGATTTGCAGTCACAAATGGATACCTGACATTGTTTTCCTCTTAGCACATTTTCAGTGTTCAAATTTTGGTGTGGGGGGGTAATACTTAAAAACTCTGGTATACTTTATATTAATATGTATATGAGAATTGTAAGAAAGATAAAAAATAGAGATAATTACTAATTGTTGTACTCAGGGCATGTGTTTATATGGTCTACATGTCCTTTTATGAGCAAAACAGATTTTCTGTATAAAGTCAAGGTGACCTATTACATGTATGTCATCTTTTCGTGCACAATTAAAAATTTCAGTTGCACTACATGCCAGCATTTGACTAGCAAGATGATTGTGCCCTTCTAGCGTCAGTATCTATCCCTGCCCTTAAAAGAAAATAAAAGTAGATCAAGGTTTGTCTGTTTCTTTTTCCCTTTCAAGATGCTCTAAGCATTAGTTTCTCCTAAAGCCCCTCTTGCTTTTTATATTCTTTATCTTTACAACTATTGATTTCCATTTTTTGGCATTTTGAATTTTGTCTCTTTATGTCTGCTAAATCTGACGTTAGAATTAAAAACAAAAAGTACTTGCAATGCAGACAAGCTTAAACTCAGTAAATTTAAGTGTAACTGCTTAAGCAGGAAGGGAAAATGGCTCATGTTTTCTTCACTCCTCTGGCTCAGAACCTTCCCAGTTCTCGGATTCTGATTTAAATACCTATCTTTTAGTCTGTGTTCTTCCCCACAACTCTCCAATGCCTAGCCATTAATAACTATTAGCTTTAGAAGTACTATAACCAATAATTGAAACCATAAAACATTATTATTGTCTTTGCCAATTCCAATACAATTTCTTGAAAACAGGTATGTTTGTAACCAAAAATTCAATTTTCAGGAATGTATTCATTTATTCTTTCAAAGAGCTCACATGTTTGTTGATTGATTATTCTGGGTAAGGTGTAAAATATGAATAAAAAGAGCCCTTCAAATCCTAGAATAGACTCTCGGATGTCTTCAACAAATTTTACTACTAAAAGATTACAACTCATTCACATTTTAGGGATGTCATATACTATTACACTTTTCATTATCATAATCCCTAAAAAGTATGTTTTGAGTTCCCATAGGTTGCATTCAACTAACATTTATTGCATTGATTAAGGTAGGTAACTGCTAAGCACTTTCACATCCATCAAGTTCTAGCAGCTGCCTGTGGAGGAATGGTCATCTGTCTTTTCTAGCTGAGGACACTGAGGCCTCATAGAGGCTAAGTTAAGTGATTTGCCCAGAGTCACATAGCCAAGAGGCCAACCCACCAAGATGCCTAATTCCAAATCTGGAGTTTGTATCTACACAACTGCCATCCCTCCCTCCTGTTATGTTAGAAGCTGATCCCCTGACCTTGGCCATAAAGACACTGAGATTGAACCAAGGAGACTGACGTTCTTCCCGGGGTGTTGGTCTACTACTTGTCTTGGCACTCTCATTGCTTTTAAAAGAGTTAATAAATCTCATTAAGAGTGTATGTTCAAAACTAAAACACAGCAGTGGGAGAACGTCTGTGTAAGTCAGGAAAATGAGATTTGATTACAATTGTTCTGTGCACTAACTTTTTATTCTGCTTTCATTTAAAGAGCAGAGCCTGTCAGTTACTTTGGCATCAGAATTTAAGAGAACTGAAATCTAGCCCAGTTATTTCAGGCTCACAGTCCTGGTCAGCCAGGAAGCCTTTGATTGGGCCTCTGACTCTCAGACCTGCCTGTGCTGGGAGCCAGATCCCCTGTTTGATAACAAAGGCCCTTACACTGTACTCTGGGCCGGAACTTTTTCCCAGGTAACATGATAGTGTTTAATAGGTTCCCCTCTAAGAGATTTTGGTGGAATTGCCAATTACAGAAGCGAACTAAAATTACCTACTCGTCACCAGAACCCCTCAAAGAAAAAGACCCTTAATTCTGCATGTATTTCATACATGTGCTTCTCGAAATATTACTGCTATTCGCAATAAATCAAAAAATTAAAAGCCAAATCAATGAATTATGGAGTGCCAAAGATCATTATGTCATTTTTTGTTTATTAACAGAAAGAATCAGCTTTTCTTTAGTTATTTGTTATCAAGTTTGTTATCTTTTTGTTTCTTTGTTTTGGTTTGGGTTTTTTGTTTGTTTGTTTGTTTGTTTGTTTGTTTGTTGGCTTACTAATTGAATTCATATATGCTGAAGCAGGCACAGATAACCCAGTTTTAAACAAGTCATTTTACAAACATCGTTGAACACCTACAAATATGAACAAGATAAAAATCATAAGCAACATCCAACCCATGTGACCCTGGACATGTGACCCTGGACATGTGACCCTTGAGCTCATCTCTCTGTACTTCTGTTTCCTCTTAGAGTGTGGTAATAATATCTACCGCATAAGGCCATTGTGAGGATTAAATGACACAACATATGTAAAGTGCCCAGTCTTGAGAAAGAAGGACCTATTTTATCAGTGTTTTCATTGCTAAAGTTAAGTGGTTTATGGAAAATCACAAAGAATCACTGAAAGGGTCAGAAATAGAATCAAAATCTCCCTCTGATTCTGTCACAAACATGCATGTATTCAGTGATTTTGCTGTTTGATTTCGCAGATGTTTATTGAGTGTCTCTAATCTGCAAGTTGCTATACTAAGCTCTGAAAAATACAAATTGCTACTGGACACACTTCCTGTCCTCAAGTACTTGTGGACTCTTAGGGGACGTGAGACACACATATACGTAACTGGGGAGCCAAAAGGAAAGGAATAAGTGGTATAAAAAGAGGCACAGACAACAGAAGGAGGATTAAGAAAGGAAGGCTTCATGGATTTAAGGACATTTGAGTTGAGCCTTGAAGTATGGATAAGATTTAGACACATGGAATATAGCAGAAGTACATTCCAAGGAAAGGAGACAATAATGCACAGTAGTCTGCAAGTAACAGAATTTGGAGGGTGGAAGTTTGAGAGAGAGGTGGCAAAGTGTTAACAATTAGTAATTGGTGAATATAGGTGAAGAGTGTTTGGATGTTCATTATATAATGCTTGGCAACTTTTCTGGAAGTTTGAAATTTAAAAAATGTGGAGGGAAAATATAAAAATGCATAAGAAACTATTATAATCAATAAACAAAGGACAAACTACCTAGTTAAAAAAAATGGGCAAAACATATGACAGGAAATGCTATAGGCGAATATAAGAGGAGCCAATAAATAAATAGAAAGATGTTCAATCTATTAGGAGTTAGAGAATTTTAATTTCAAGCAATGGGAGCATACACATACACATACACATACACACGGCTGGCACCTAATAAATGCTCCCTCAGTATTAGCTATTATTACTTTGCTGTTGTCATCAGTAACATCTGTGTCATGATTGTTATTCATAAAGAGTGCAGATTCTGGAGGAGACTGAGATTAAATCTCAGCGACATTAGCAGTCAGTTGTTATCCTTTCTGAGCCTCAGGTTTCTCAACTATAAAAGGGGACAATAAAGGAATCCATCTTAAAAGGAGTTGAGAGGAATAGTTTTGTTTTTAATATGGAAAGCACTTGGAACAGTACCTGGATCAAAGTAATCATTGTGTAAATATTTACTCTTACTGTTACAGAACCACTCAGTCTCCAGGAATCAGTTTGAGTCAATTAATCTGGCCTAGCTTCCCACCCCCTTCTGGATGCAACATTGTTAGTACAATCTAAAGTGGTCACTGAAACGGTAACAAATGCTCACTTGTACTGTGTGATAAGGGAGCAGAGCACAATAAATAAGGAGACAAAGTGAGCAATCAACTGTTGCAGAGGTCTGCATGTAAAAAGAAAATGTGGCGGCAATGCAATGGGAAGGTGGTGCCAAGTTCTTAGAAGGTACCAAGGAAAGTTTCGTCAATACTGATTAAATTTAATCCTTTTCTTTTTCTCTCCTCAATACTCATATAATTTTGTCTGGAATATTTTTTTTAATGTTTTATTTATTTATTTATTTATTTATTTATTTATTTATTTATTATTAGTTTCAGGTGCACAAGACAAAGCAAAACTTAGACGTTTATCATTTGTATCCCTCACACTGTGTGAATCCCCCTTCCCCATCCACTATCCCTCTGTACATTTATCTGGAATATTTTGAATCTCTGTTTGAAACATTTTTCTGGAAGGAGACATTATTATGTATTAAAAATCACTCCATACTTAGGACTATTAGGTTCCATTTAGAACATCTTTTGTGCCAACTTTATGAAGTAGCTTTATTATTTGGTTTTCAATATGCCATGTTAATTCCTGAAATGTTGGGTTCACTGCCATTCATATTGAATTGAAGAGCACAATTCAAAGTCAATTTTTAAAATAGATTTAATATTATCCATTGCATGATTCTCCTTCAGTAAGTTTGCTCATTGAGTGCCCGCTATGGGTCGACCCTCTACTAGTCACTAAAGATACAAAAATGAAAATAGCCGTAGTGTTTTCCCCCTCCCCCCAGCCCTTAGACTCAGAGTATATATAGTCTATTGAGTGAAGCAGTCATGAGAACAAGTAATTGCGACAAGATGTAAGTGCTGTGACAGTGTAAAACCCAGTGCTGGCACAAAGGAAGGAATGACTGATCAGAAATAGACCACTACACACAGGCCTTAGCAAATTTAGTTCTCCTACAGGAGAATACACAATTACCAAAATGCCAGAGTAACTAGAAATCATTCATAGGTATTATTTTATACTATTGCTGTAGCTACATGATGTGTGTAATCTCTATATCATGATAACAGAACCCAGACTCCTTAGATTTTTTGCAAAGGTAACATCACAACCTTTGCAACAAAGCCTTTTGTTGGATTAGAATTTCTTCTTATCCCATGAATTTAGAGAGATCAAATGCCTTCTCTAATGACAGGAGGCATTACTCTTTCTAGGTTTAGAAATCGTTATTTTCCATGTAGTCTTCTGTAAGCTATTGATACTATGCATGCTTCTGAAAGAGTCATCAGTGTCTCCTTGTGTAGATTTTAGACTTTAGGGCTAAGTAGCCCTATGGCAAGTAGAGAGCAGAATAGAAAAAGATATGCTATAAATGCTGTCTAGGTGATTGGCACTGTGGTCGTCTGTCTCAGGGGCTAGCTTCTGCAAAGGGCCGTCCAAGGGTAGTTTTAAGAACAATTGCCTAGGGCTGTGTTGGGCTGAGTGTGTTAGAAATAGAACTCATTCCTGTGGGGGAGGGAAAAGAAGGCCTCTCATCCCAGAAGAATTATGGCTTCTCTTTGTCTGATGAAAGAGTGGCATTGACGGAGTACAGAGCGGATGATAGCAAATCTTACTTGTCTCCAGTGAAGATTTTTCTTTAGTGGGGGAGGAGGGATTCAAATTGTGACGTCTGTTTGGGATGAGTTATCTGCAATCTCTCCCTATCCCTGGAGAGAATGGGAATGACTAATTGAGGCATCCCATAACAATAATTGAGACAGATTGAAAGGGGAAATGAGTGATTAACCTTGAGCCTCCTCCGGAGGCTTTGCCTGGTAATGTTAGAGTAGGTTTCTGGGGGTGCCTCAGGAGCTCATTGTCACAGAAGTTCACATAGCTCCTATAATTAAATTTCAGAGAAATATATTTCCGCCCCAACTTAAGTGTCAGTGACTTGTTGCTCTGTTTTACATCATGTCATTAATGAAAGCTCATTTTTGATGGCTGACAACCAGAGACAGGTTTGCTCAGAAGCTAATGAAACTTAAGCTTTTGGGTTCCTCACTTGCATGGGCTTCTTCTAAGGCTCTGGATCTAATTTTGCATTCCTTTCTTAAAGAAGAGCTCTCAAATTGTATAGGCTTGAGGTCCCACGAAACCTGGACCTATCCTTGCGGATAAAATTACAACTATTAGGTTGGTGCAAAATCATTGCGGTTTAAAATGTTAAAAACAATGGCAAAAACCGCAATACTTTTGCACCAACCTAATAGTATGTTAGGGGATCTGACATAAACCGAAAAGTTTTTCAAAATAAAGGCCAGCATTTCTTCACTCCTTGGGGATTCTGGAACTGTTTAAATTTAATAAATGCTTAGGTCTATATCTGCTTCTTCTAAATTATCTACTTTTTGAAATTCTGGGAATTGAGATGAGCAATGTACTAGCGAATTACATGTTTTTGTGCGTATAGTGATTGTTTCCTAAATATAGTGTTAGTAATGTTAAAAAGGGAAAAAAATAGAAAAAAAAACCCTTAGATATAATAGTACAAAGGTACAAGTTTATAACTTTCTGTGTACTGGTGCAATAATTATAAATAAGAAATTAATAGATTAGTTTTTAAAAGACAGATTTCCTATATTCTGTGCTGTGATGAAATTCAACTTTACTTTTAGCAATACCTAATTCAGTTCCCCAGACATAGTAGGTGGTCAGAAAGTATTTGTTGAATTGAAACTAAGTATATGTCGTCTATTGAATTGCTTTAAAACTAACAGGAAATGCTAGCAGAATCTGTCTGGTTTGAAAAAAAAATAAAACACCTGATCATAGTGGTTTACACATTGATGGCAAGTAACTTTTATGGAGCAAAACTCTACTTTCCCAGAAATCACACGATCACCTATTAGCATAATATCACAAACCTGCTACCACCTTATAACTTGATTATAAGTGATTGCATGATTGACTCAAGCCTCCTCTGTACCTTATCTGAAAAGTCACATACCCTTGAAAGATCTGGGGTCTTTTATCATTATGTTTTTTATACTGTTGCAGTTTTTGTTTTCCTTGTTTTGATAGGGTTGTAGATTGACCCAGAGAAGTTATAACTAATGGAGTATGCTTGGGTTTAGACAAAATTTTATTTGACCAGTTATAGATTTGTATCTGAAACTTATATCCTTTGGATACTTTCTTCTCAATGGATATCAAATTTTGCTCCAACTGCTTTCTAAGACATAGGAGGTTGGCTCTCTTTTACTTACCCACCCATATTCTTGTATACACACACAAACCTATATATACACACACACACATACACACACACACACACACACACATGCACACAGTTATTTGGCAAGCAGATATTTGTGTAGTATGAATTGCTGAATGCACTCTGAACTGAAAAATTTGGCAAGAGTTGGAGCCATTCTTCAAGTCTCAGGAATTTTACATCTCTCAGCTATGAGTAATATATCTGATTTAATACTCGGTGGTGGGATGGTCTAGAAATAGTCAGTGAAAGAGTACGGCCTAATATTGCCATGCTCCCTGCAGAGAATAAAAATATAGAAAGGAATACATTGATTTAGAACAAGTACTTAATTGCTATCCTGTTTCCCTGAAAATAAGACCTAGCGGGATAATCTGCTCTAATGCGTCTTTTGGAGCAAAAATTAATATAAGACCCGTTATTATATTATATTATATTATATTATATTATATTATATTATATTATATTATATTATATTATATTATATTATATTATATTATTTTACATCATATTATATTACATTACATTATACCTGGTCTTATGTTATAGTAAAATAAGACCGGGTCTTATATTAATTTTTGCTCCACAAGACGCATTAGAGCTGATTGTCCGGCTAGGTCTTATTTTCGGGGAAACACAATAGTGTGAAAATTGCCCTTTGAAAATATTTTCTTATTGCTAAGATAAGAGATTCTCAAGATTGGGGTTTTCATTTCCAAAGAAGTTTATTTCTCACTTTCCTGATCTTCTCAGCTGTTCAGGCAGCTTCACAGGCAATTAAGTGAGGTAAAATATTTGTTTCATTTTAGGCCAGCTGTCTTCGTTTTGAGTATACATATATTCTACCAGCAGCAGCAATTACAATATTAAGGTAACCAGGAACTTTTTAATTGGAAGTCTTGTTTTTCAATGACTCGTTTATACTGATAATCTTTCTGAGGCTTCTGATAAATCTTCATCAATAAAAGATGTATTCATTGGTTAAGCATAGAGCTGAAGCTGCAAATCCACATGTTAAAGTAAAGATTGTTGCTCTTGATACTAGTAAGGGATAGGTATTGTTGAGAACATAGTAGCCCTCTGTGTAACAAAGACTAATTTGAACTGTATTGAGCTGTTGCACCAGCATCTATCTAAACAAATAGGACCCTAATGGTTCTGAGAGCTCGAAGGTAGAATGAAAGTAATTTGGGCAGCATTCCTAAGTCTGCAGTTCTGTTAGGCCCGTTCAGACTCTCCACAGGAAGCGGACATTGAGGTCAGAAGTTGGGTCAAAGCCTTTTAATTGTGAGCTTCCATGATGCCTCTGGGCTCGGGTCAATAACCTGAAAGGCTCTGTTTGCAGGTCTGGAAATGGTATATTATGGGGGCTCAGGTGGCCTACTAGACTGTTCTAATACTCCATTGTAAGGAGCAGATTATCTGCTTTGCAGATTATCTGATCTTCTATCACCAGCCTTCCCATTGGGCTTTCAGTTGCCAAGGATGAGGCTAAATGTGAAGTGTGGGGAGTTAGGCACCGTGGGCTCTGTGCAATCCCATTACAAAGCCAAATATAAATCAATCAACAGGCACTGCTTTGTTAAATGACTTTAGGCTTATTTGGTTTGGCATTTTCTCTATCTTAATCTGTATTCTCTAGAGTTGCCTAAACCCCATTTATTTTACTCTTATCTCCTGGAAATCTTTAGGCTAGAAAAAAACATATCATGAAATCCATGCAAAATGGAATTACTCGAATACCTTTCCCTATTCCTTGTTCTCTATAACGGAGGTATAGCGTTACGATGTAATTTAATTTCTTCTCTGGAAATTCATGAAGTCGTTCCAGCCTCGGCTGTCCTTGGTGCCCTGGCAATCTTTCTTGATTGCACCCCTCAAGGCAGCTGTGGTTCAGTCAAAAGAAAGATGGGGTATCTCTGTGGGTCACAGTTTCTGTGGATTAGGAATTCAGGCTGGATTGTGAATTATATTTTTATCAAAGACCAGAATATTGTCATTATTCTCCCATTTTTCCTGAAACAGAGAGAGAAATGAGGGAGATAAAGAAGGAGGAAAGGAAAGGGGAGGGAGGGGGGAAGGAGGGAGGGAATTAACACAAATGATATTTTGGCCAGATGTGAATTACTATCATCTCTGTGATTAGGCAGGTCGTATGCCTGATAAATCATTGACAAGGACTTTGATGCCCTTCTTGGGCATAAGAAAGCAGCGCCACATGCCTAAAAGCAACATGGCAAAACTCTTAAATCCTGTTCCTTGTTCTCATCGCTAGATCATGCCTCACTCCCAAAGTACTGCTGCCAAAGCCAGTCCTTTTTCCCAAAACATACACTCGTGTTTTTTTATGTTCCTCTAGTCCTTGCACAGATGCTCTAAGAATAAAGAGAGCATGGATTTACCAGTGAACAAGTATTTTTGGTTCCAACAACCTCTTTCTGTCCTTTAAAAAAAAGAAAAATCAGTTTTGATGACTTGGTTTTATAGTCATTGCCTGCTTACTTACAATACTGGCATATATGCCTATGACTTTTGAACATTGTTGGCAATTTTTAAATCTCTTATTATTCAGGAGATATTCATTTCATAGCTACTTTGTGCTAGGCACTGTTCTAGGAACTTGGCATACTAATAACAAATTAATAAAACTGTTTTAGATTTCTGTCCTCATAGAGACAGACACTAAAAAAATAAACAAGCACATTATACTGTGTGTCCAAAAGAGAGAAAGAAAAAAAACAACAACAAAGAGTTAAATTAAAGGAGGCCAGAAGTGCTGGGGCGTGGGTGTGAAGGTTGCGATTTAAGTAGGTGATGAAGTTGGCCTCCTTTAGGAGGAGCGAAAACCGGAGGGCCACGATGGAATCAGTCACGAAGATTTCTGGAGAATATTCCAGGCAAAGGGAACGGCCAGTGCAAAGGTCCTGAGGTGACAGCATCCCTCCAGGTATGCTGGACCCTGTTCTTATAAATTGAAACTGGAATGCTTTTCCTAAGATCAGTGTTTCATTGTCAAGTTCCTTTCTATCCTTACCGTTTGTTTTTGAAATAATATAACAGTATGAGAAACGGAGGGTTTCTCTCCTTGTATCTGTGTTTCTAGAAATGACAGCACACTATTTTCCAACATGCAAGACATCCTTTTAAATGTCTTGCATTTCCTGAGACGTAGAAATCTTAGTATTTGTTAAATACTATATAACAATAATTTCACGTATCGAAACAAATTTAGTTCTTTTAAGAACTTAATTGAGTACACCTTAATTTTATAATAACACCGGGAGTAGCTGTGTTGTAAGATGGAAGAGGAAAACATGTATTGATCACCTATTATGTGACAGGCTGTGTACTAGGACCTCTATACATGTTATCTCATATGATCGCTACAATACTTCTAGGAAGTAAGTGTTATTGTTTTCATCTTGTGTGGGGTTCAAAGAGATTAAATAATTTGCCCAAAGACTCAAATTAGAAAATGGAGAATCTACTCCAAACCCAGGTCCATTAGAATTCAAAGCCAATGAATAGTATCACAGTTTGCCCATTTTTCTAGGGGGGACCTCATTGTAATTTTTGTCTCATGTATTTCCCTCACTTTTCACTGGTAACCAATCAATATGTCCTGTTGATTTTATCACTGAATCTCATCAAATGTATCCATGTTTCTCTAACTCCACCACTAAGGGCCTGGTTCAGCCATCGTCTCTCATAGCCTTGCTGGTTTTCTGGCTTCCCGTTTGAGCAGTAGTTCTCAATCCTGGCTATTTATTAAAATAGCTTGGGAGCTTTTGTTTTGTTTTGTTTTGTTTTGTTTTGTTTTGTTTTTTGGTTGTTGTTGTTGTTGTTGTTGTTGTTTTTGATTACTGATGTGTAGCCCTCACTCTAGACCAATTAAATTAGGATCTTGGTGTACGAGAGTTTAAAGATTGATATTTTTTTTAAAGTTCCCAGGTGATTTTAATATGTATTCAGGGTTAAGAGATATCATTAAAATCCCTGAGTGGCTCCTTCCTCTCAGGACAAATCCAAACTTTTAATATCACACTTTTTGACCTGGTTGCTGGGCTTACCTTGTCAGCCTTTTGTCTTGCCCTGACCTTGAATTTATTTGTAAACCACTTAAAGTTATTTTTATATTATAACTTTATAGGTGTTTATTTCTTTTTCTAATCAGCCTTTGTCTCCTCTAGGACTTCCTGTCAAATAATGATCAACAAACCCTTAGGTGCACTAAAAAACTATAAATGATTTTAATAAACAATTATTGTGTGAAGCCAGTATGGCTCTCTGATAAGGCTGGTTGATATTCTTTCAGACAGACCTACTAAAAGAGCAAACAGACTCAGGCAAATCAGAATTTCGATCTACCCAGGAATTTAGCTCTTCTTATTGAGACCAGGATGAATTACTTCTCATTTCATAATTTAAATGTAACTGAGAATAAATAATGGTGAAACAACTAAGTTTGGCAGTGTCGTCATATGTGATCTGAGAAATTGGTATTTTCTGTTGTAGAAAGTTAACTTGCCTTTGTCATTCCTTGCTCTTTTATGCCGTCATCCTTACAAAATACTTTGCTAACTAATTAAGAAAGAAGTTATAATCTTATAAATACTTCCTTTAAATGAATGAAAGTGTTTTTGTATGATTAAAAGTAAAAAAGAGGCTACTGCTTTTATGAATCTGTTATTATGAGATAAGTTACATGTCATTTATTCAGTGGGCAATAAAAGTAAAACATATTAACCTGGCTTCTGAGTAGACTACAATGGAGGGCTCCAAATTTGGCTGGGCATCAGAATCACCAGGGAAGCTTGTGTAAAAATGCGGGATTCTCAGCTCCACCTTCAATTTATTAAATAAGAATCTCAAGGCATAGACCCAGGAGATTTTATCAGATCCCCAGAGCACTCTGATGCACAGCCGGGTTTAGGAACCACTGCATCAGCATAGAGTTAGCATTGGGAGGAGATATAGAGCAGCCTGAGAGAAGTAAGATACTGCGTTTAGATTACTAAGTACCTGGAGGCCTGGGAGTCAGAAGGCAGAGTGAGAAAAACCACTGTCCTAACCCACACTTCCGTTTCCTTATGCTTGAGCCATCCCCAACCATCTAGAACTCACCCATCACCAATAATAGGTCTCTGGTGATAATAGCTCTAACGGAGTAGAGTAACATTTATTGTACATGAGGCCCTGTTTTTAAAAATGTGTGTGTGTGTGTTTAAAATGTGTGTGTGTGTGTTTAAAATCTTGCTCGCAGCATATGTCCTCAATTTGACTCAAATAAACTCTTATAAAATTATATATATAATTTAAATATATATATAATTTAATTATATATATATATAATTATAATTTAATTCAGTACTCAATACACCCTATGACAGGGCAGAACATGAGCAAAGTGAAGAGCTACATAGCCAAGTTGTTTACCCCAGGTCATGAACCTAGCTGACCCCATAATTCCCAGTCTTATCCACTCTGCTCTGTTGCCTCTAAATGCACTGCGTGCTTTGTTTTTTTTAACCATATACCTTTTACAGCTCCATTTTTTTTCTTCAAGATGCTTCCTTTGCTAAGAATCCCTTACGTCCCATTCTTCTCTACAAAGCCCAGTCTCAGCTTCTTCCTTTCTTCAGCCCCTTCTCCCGTCATTTCACTGCCTTTAGACCAAATGAATTGTTCTTGCCTTTGTATACAGGAGGAAAGCAAACTAATGTTTATTAGCTATCAACCAAGGGCACTATGTAAGACAAATAACACTATGTCTATGTTATATGTGGGTAAAAGAAGTTTAAGAACATGGGTGCCTTCTCAAAGAAGCCCCAATATGTGGCGAGAGACAGATTTGAACCCCAGTCTAACTCCCAAGCTCTTAGTGCCATGACATGTTGTTCTGTCCTTTGTCATGTTACTCACATCATGTCTGTCATATCACAGCACAAATGAAAAAATGGTGAATTCCCTGCGGGCAAGCATATTATACCCAATTTTGAGACCCTATTGCCAGAAAAAGTGCTGTGCACATAATATGTGCTTTGAAAGGGTTTGATGACTGAATTTTGAGGTTCTTACAGTAAACCAGATCTGGAGAATTTTTATGGTGCTAAGTATAAAAAATGGCAAATGGTGGTTAACTTTAATTTCTCCTTCTTCAAAGCATACAGATTGCCTCACAAACCATCAGGAAAATGCCAAAGTAACCTCTTAGGGGAGTTACTAGATCCTGTACCTCTGGCCATGATGTGATTTGGTGGCTTTATTTGCCTTATGATTTCTCTAATTTCAGAGTAAGTAGTTGGAAAGATACATAAAGATGACAGAAAGAAAGTAAGAAAAAAGCATGGAGAGTAAGAAGAATCGTTTAAAATAATTTTTGCTTTTACAAAGCCAAGTTTTCTTCCATGTAAAGTACTTCTGAACTCTTTGGGGGAAGATAAAAACAGAAAAGGCTGAACGTTGGAATTTGTTTCGCATGCTTGAGAATTCTACATTCTTCTCTGTGCCCTGCAGTTTTAACGTAGGCACAGACAATTCTGACTTGACCTTAAGTGCCTCACCAATCTGCTCAGGGGACTCCCTTTAGGAATATAAGCTGACACCACCTTGCCTGAGCTTCTTTCAATCAATAACATGGCAGGGTACACATGATACGAATAGGCAGCCCGATAAGAAATAAAAGCATATCTGTTGATACAAGTGGAGCGATAAATGGACTGGTTTCTATCCAAGGACTTTGAAGGGGAAATCAAGGAGCGAAAAAGATGGCCAAATGTGAATGTGTAGCAAATTTATTTTTTTTCTAAGGGTTGATTTCTCTCTCCTTACTTATGCTCAGAAGAAAATGGTCAAGTTATTCTTTGCCTAAAAGAAATTTGTTACTCTGATTCTTGGAACAAGTCTCTTGAGAATGTGCATTTTGTGACTGTAAATCTACAGTGGCAAAATTGTGTTAATTTGACTAAACAGAAATATTAACCATATTATATCAAATAACTGCCAGAAATAATTCTCTACCATGCCCTGTGACTTTATTTTAATTGATTTTTTTTTCACTTTCGGCTTCTGTGATTTTTGTTTATTCTGACACATGTTTATTAAATGCGTAAGGAAAATTGTTTTGCAGGTTATTTTTACTGCTGTTATCTTGTTGAAATTGGTGGTGGGTTAACTCTTTTTCCTCAGAATTTCAACCTCTTTTATTTTCAGACTTGATGCTGCTGATTTAGCTTTTTCGTCCCACTAATGGCATTGTTGTCCACATCAGCAGTCTCTACAATTAAGCTGTATGTTTAGCAGTATCATTTGATGTTTCACAAAGACTTGAAAGTCAAAATTGAATATGATTGATTGCTGTGAGATATATTAATATTAGGATTACTGAGCTATGTTACAGAATAAATCATTCACTGTAACAACAAAGATAATGCCTCAAACATTACTCGTTTTATGTTCTATCAGGCCTTAGGAATAAGCCTCATTTGTCTGCTAGAGCCCTAGAGCCCTCATATTATACGAATCACAAGGTGAATGAATATTCATAAAACATCACGTAGGGTAGTAGAATTTACTTGTCAATATTACTAGCAAAGATATATTCAAAAGAGGATAACCCATTTCCTTTATCAGCCTTTCTTCTATTTACCTTGCTAATGTTTCAATGTGTTCTTATTTTAAACTACATTTGTTCAAAAAACACACAAATAATGATAATGTTAACCAACATTTTTTAAATGCTTCCTAAGTGCCAGGAACTGTACTATATATTTAACACGTATACGTTTATTTAATCCTCACAGTAACAGTAAGGTATGTCAATACTGTGGTTATCCCCATTTTGTTGAGAAACGGAGATCCAGAGAAGTTAGATAACTTGCCTACAGTTACACGGTTAATAAGTGGATGAGCAGGATGTGAACCCAGGATGTCTGATCCAGGGCCCACGTGTAGTGTACCTGACAGAGACTAGATGAGAGGTAGAGACTTGCCCAGAGAGGCTTGCTGTCTCATTTTGGTGATACTAACCAGGTTTCCAAACATTGGGTAAAGTCTTGTAGGAGGAGACAGACTACTAAGTAGCAGAATAAATGTCTCCTGATAGGTGTTGCAGGTATTCAAGAAAAGGCCCGGGACTGTATATGCTGGGCAGCTTTCAGAGTAACTTGTCATTATCACTTAAAACTGAGATGCCTAAGGAAAGCTTGAAAATGTCAAAACACCGAATGTTAATTCTGGAAGTAATTACTGCAGTATCTTTATTTTCACATGTGATTCTGCATACTGATCTGTGTCTTCTCTTACTGATTCTAACTTACTCCCAAATTATTTTGAATATTCATACTTTGGGGGAAGCTTTCCTTTCGTAGTTCTTTCACCTGTGGCATAAGTTGAATTTACATTTTGTAAAAACGTTACACTATACCAATTTAGTATCTAGTGGGCTTATTGAAGAAGGGAGGAAGGGGCACAAGATGTATTCTTTTATGGTCTTTAATTAAGTCTTACTCCTTTAGAGTTTTAGGCTGGACAAAACGATCCTTTGTTTTCTTCAGTGATTCCACTCAGTGCAGGGTTTCTACATATGTAAAAATAATAACTTGCTAATTTAATGTCAAAACCTAAAGGGAATTAATTTCACGTCATTGGTTGTCAACAGCTTTGGAGATTTTTTTGGCAGCTCTGGCCTCTGTAACAGTATCATTGACAGAACATTTGTACCGTTAAGCCTCCAAACTCTTAGTCAGCTGTCAACACATGGGCGCTTTCTGGAGCCAGAGTCTCTCACGCTGAGAGCACTGCCTGCAGCTCCCTGGAAGCTCATTTTACCAAAAAGGTTGATTTCTCTTCTCTTACCCTTGTTCTCACTTAGTGTTAAAGCCTGCTCAAAGTCTGCCTTTTATCCTGAAAAGTACACAGGCATGTGTCATCTCTTAAACCAGTGTGATGTTGAGGTAACGGGCTCTAAAGAAATGCTAGACATCTTAGCGAATAACTAATTAGAGGGGAGTCTGAGAGTGTTAATTGTGAGCTGCAGGGTAATGAACGCTGAAACAGAAGCTTTCTGGATGTTTCCAAAAATTGGGTCAGTGTACTGAGGTGGAATTTAAAGGGTTTGTTGGACTGCGTTAGATTTTTTTTAATTGGCTTGTGTCACTTACCCCAGTTCTTTGATTGAAGGCTCATTTGTTGTTGACTAAGTGTTGTTTAGTTGTTTGTTTTTAATGTTTCTCTGCCTGAAGCCACTTTGGGAATATTTATTTATTAGACATAATGGGTGATGAAGGGTGGATAGAATAGCCTAAAGAACTGGAGGATGGCACAAATGTTGGATCAAGGGATGAATTCTTTAGCCCACTACCACCAACATAGCACAATGAAGCAGAATCTTTCATTCATGGAGGCTCTGACAATTTGATTTTCAATGATTCTTTTCAAGTCAGATTGCAGAAAAGAGCTCCCAAATTTCATCATATGGATAACATTACAAATCATTGTATAATGGAAGGGGCATTCAGTGTGTCCATTGAAAAGCACTGCATAATCAGTTGGGGTTTCGTGGACTTGCCCTGTCTAATACATTAGTAACTAACCACCTGTGGCTAATTCAATTTCAATTTAAATTCATTAGAAAATTAAATAAAATTTATAATCTAGGTCCTTCGCCACAGTTCAGGTGTTTAATAGCTACACGCGGCTAGTGGCTGTTGTGTTGAGCAGTGCAGAATGTGGAACTTTCCACCATTGCAGAAAGTTCCATTGCAGAGTGCTGCAGTGGACAAGAGAAGGGAAAGCCAGTGGTCCACTGTATTCTCATTGAATGACCAACAAATCACAAAATATTTTGCCAACATTTTTTAAACTAATATTTGTGGAGCGCCTACTAAAAGTCAGGCATTCCGTGCGTGCCACAGGAACAGTAATAAGCACAATAGATCACCCCTCCCCTCACAGAATGTGTGTTTGGTGGAAAAGACAATTAAACAAGTATTAACAGAAAATATGGTGAAGGTCATGATAGAAGATAGGGAACTATAGGAGTGCATGGTAGAGACTTTCATTCCTTCTAGGGCACTCAGGAGTGCCGATGCCTGAAAGATGAGGTATCAGTTAGAGAAAAGGGGTATGGGGAGCAGAGAGTAGAAAAAATACGTTCCAAGCAGAGGGAGCAGTATTGTACAGACATCCTGTACAGAGAAATAACCCGGTTCTTTTGATTAACTTATGGGTGAGTGGGGTGAGTGACCTGATAAGATTTGTAGGTTCTTTCCTTATGAAATGACTTGGGGAAACGTACTCTTCCTCTTTAAGCTTCAGTGACCGCGTTTGCAAAGAAAGAAAAATATAGTACCTCCCTCGTAGGGTGGTTGTAAATATTAAATGAGACCGTGCTTATAAAGTATCAAGCACAGAATAAGTGCTGTAGAAAACTTAGTTATCGTTAACTTACAGGGGCCACCTTGACTGCATGTGGAAAATGGATTGGAGCAGGGCTAGACTGGGGGTGTAGCTACTAAACAGGGGCCAGGTACAACCATACAAGGGGAAAAGAGCATTGGCCTAGAGTAAAGTAGTGGCCGTGGGACTGATGTGAAGCAAATGCATATTGGAAAGTTACTTTAGAAGTAGAATAGAGTCCTTGGTGGGTGTATATGTACAAGGTGAGAAGGAGAGACGTTAAGGATGACTCCTAGGTTTCTAGCTTTGGACCATCGGATGCGTACAGAAAGACAGATTCCAAATCCAGCCTTGTACAGTTATGGAAAGTCAATTCTATGGATATGGATAAGCTACCCCTAGGTAGTCAGTGGCAGAGTAGACTGGGAACACTTCTAAATTCCTGCCAAGTACAACACACAAACTCCAATAGCAGATGCCATTTCTAAGAAAATCAAATTATAAGAGAAGCACATCTTTGTGTGGATTGCCTTAGGATGCTCGATATATATTCAATGATGGAAAGTCTTCTGATTCTGTATAGTAGGTATATACATGTATATATCATAGGTATATACATGTGTGTGTATATATATATATATATATATATATATATATATATATATATATATAATGAACTTAGCTTTGAAATCAAGAGTGCCCCATATATTCTCCAGGAGGATTGTCCAATAAAAAAAGACATGATACACTTCTCAAATGACTCTTCATAGTGAAGCCAGGTAGCATTGACTTACTAAATGAGCTGTACTATGTGGTGCAAGGAGAGAACAGTGTTACTGTCCCTCATTAGCACCCTTTTCCACTTGCTCTATGAAATCATTCTTTCCTCTTTTGGGTTGAAATTCCAAGATGAACCCATAGTTTTTCTGGTCACTTTCAGATATGAAAAAGTCCAATCCACTAGAAGACAATACAAGAGGACATCTTCTTAAGTCACAAGAATGTAACTATATATGAAAAGATTGATCAGTTGCACTTCATTAAAAATTAAAACATCTGTTCAACAAAAGCCAACATTAAAAGAGAATAAAAGGCAAGCCACAGAGTAGAGAAAATACTTAGAATACACATAGCATTTGTCACATATCCAATAAAGACTTGCATCCAAACTATATAAGTAGCTCATACAAATGAAAAAAAAAATGTACATATAGGTGACAGAAGGAAAAATGGGCAAAGATTTTAATGAAATATTTCATAAAAGGTGATATCCAGATCTTCAATAAGCATATGAAAAAGGGCTCAGCATCATTAGTGATCAGGAAAATGCAAATTAAAGCCACAATGAGATGCCACTGCACATGCATCAGAACGGCTAAAATTTTTTAAGATTTTCAATATCAAGAATTAATACAGATGTCTAATAACTGAAATTCTCATACATTGCTTGTGGAAAATGGTTTCAAGTACTTTGGGAAAACTGTTTGGCAATATCTGTTAATGCTAAACATATGCCTAAAGGGTGACTTAGCAATTCCATTCTCAGATATCTATCCATCAGAAAGGAGTACACATGTTCACCAAAGGCCATGTTTACGAAGGTTGATAGCAATTTTTTTAATAAGCCAAAATGGAAAATTTCAAATGTCTATAATACGGAGAATAGATAATAAATAAGCTGTGCTATAGTCAGACAATAGAACACAAAATATGAGTGAATGGCAAAGATGAGCCACTACCCCACCCCCAAACACGGTTAACTCTCATAGGCATAATACCGAACAAATTAAGCCAGACACAAATGAGTTCATATTTACGATTTTATGTATATCATGTTCAAGATACGAAAAATTAGCCTGTGGTGCTAACATTTGGCAGGGTGGCTATTGACTGGGAGGCAGCCTGAGGGATCCTTCTAGAGGACTAGACATGTTTTATATTTGGATCTGTGTGGTGGTTACCGAGGGTGCGTGTGTGTGTGTGTGTGTGTGTGTGTGTGTAAATGTATACTGTTTGTTATACTTCACTATACAAAGCACAAGCTTAGTCCAGTGTCCAAACTTCAGTCTCTTACTCAGCTGACAGCTTTGCCCCACTCTTCCCCTCCCCTGTCAGCTCACGGTCAGTCATCGGTAGAAGGGAAGGAAGAATGGGGAGGATCAACTTCTTCTCTCATCCTTGGTCCATTCTCTGCCACTGCTTTTGTGCCCTCTGCATCAGGCCGCGGGGAGAAGGAAGGGTTAGAGAAGCATGGGCAAGGTCTAATGTGTCTTGGGTGGTAATCTGGCTTTGAAGCCCCCTGAGTGTGGCACACCTACAAAGCCTAGCTCTTTCCCTGGTGGGAGTGCTTCTGTGGGTTTTTCAGGGATTCTGCTTCACTGGGAACCTCCGAATACAACATGGCGTCACATGGGCAATGATCCTCTTACAACTCCAGCCACAGCTCTTGGCCTTTAGTGATCTACGTGTCTGGGTGGTGTCCTGGTCAGAAGGACTCAAGTTCAGTTCCCCTCCTGGGATCACTTGAGCATAGGAAAACCGGCACACCTCTGCCTGGCCAGTGGAGGCAAAGACTTGCAGTTTGGTCCCATTGCAGTGTCGCTCCCCTTTCAGCCTCTCAGCTTCCAGCTTCTCTAGGAGGAACCAGGCCGCACTCGCTGGTGTTCCCTTTCCCATTACCCCAACTTCAGGGGACACATTCTCCAAGTGGTTTTCTGAAGCTCCCCTCACTTACCTTGGGTGGGAACCACCTTGTCGCTATGTAGGGATAGATACATAGTCCAATGAGAGCTCGCCCCAAAGGAGTTGCTTCTACCAGTCTTGCTTCTTTCTGCCTTTCATGCAGAGCTTGAAAGGGAGAGCTCAGTTACTGTTTTCAGCTAGAGGATAAATGACTGATTCCTGTCCAAAGAGAAGTCATCATTTTACCGGCTCTGTCTTCTTTGCCAGTTATTTGAGGCTCTTCTAAATGAAACGAAGCATTGTGACATATTAAATACTGTGCAATTGTTTTGTTTTTTTCAGTATTCTACTTCAAAACTATTTCAGGTAGGAAAAGGGAAGATTCAGCAATATAAGTTTTATCAGGTACACACACGTTCCCATGCACAAAGCTTATTGGGACCTCCTGGGTGATTGCAAATAACTCTGTGAATCTCTGTGTCCATGTCTAAAAATAAAAGATAAATATTACCTGCTCTATATTATTGCCATGAAGGTAAAATAGAAAGGAATTGTGCACATACATAAATGCACACATACATATATACATATGTGCATACATACATACTGTACCTATATTATTCAGAACAAAGTGAGTGCGCAATAAATGTTAGCGCCTTTTTTTCCCCCTGGACTATGTAGCCTCTACTCCCTTTCTTTCGGTACAGCAGTTTTCTTTGGTTATGGGCTTTGGTTAGAGCAGATAGGGGCAGGACTCTAGGATTCATTATTTTAAAAATGAGAGTTTATTGTTTGGAAACTTTAATAAAGGTGCACTATACTTGAAATTAAACCAGATATGGTTCATAGTCCTAGAGTTAGAAAGACCTGGATTCAAATCCCGACTCCACAACTCCCAGCTATTCATTTAAGGCTGACTTTGTGCCAGGCACTGTTGTAGTCACTGAGTCTACAGGGGCGAAAAGACAGGCGAGAGTCCAGCCTCATGGAGGGAGCTTTGTTGGGGAGTGGGGATGGGTGAACACTAGGGGAAACAGATAGTAAGCAAATAAGTAAATATAATGTCAAGTAGTGATAAGTTCTGTGAACAGAAACAAAACAAGATAAAGGAATAGAAATTAGTAGGGGAGGGAAGCTAGAGAGAGACAGAGACTTAGACAGGCTGGTCAGGCAAGTCCCTTACAAGTAAGGGAGAAAGACCTAGGAGAAGAAAGTAAAAGAGGACTTTGTAATATCCCAGAAGCCAAAGGAACAAAGAGTTTCAAGGAGGTGGAAGTCAAATGTTGTTGGTGATGGAGTAATAATGAGTGGCCATGTGACCCCTGGGCAAGTTATTTACTTTCTGGGAGCAGTAGTCAATAATATATTTCTGAGGATTAAGTGAGATAATTTATGTACAGACCTGTCACATAGTAGACAGGTGACTGAAGATGTCCTACACATTTTATGTGTGTAATGAAAATATGAATTTAAAAATTCATACTGAAGGATATTTTTAAATAGTCTCAATTTGACTTCTCACTAAATTTGCAAAATATTCAATTAATGGTGTATGTAAGCCAAAATTAGAAGTCAATAAATTAAACTACAATAGTTGTGGAACTGTATCTTTGTCTTTTATAACAGACTATATAAGTGACAGTAGCTAATTTGATATGTCATGTCATGTGTTTTGTGTCATGTGAATTGCAATGTCTTTAAATATGTTGGAACTCTCCACATTCAAACTGGCAGAAATCATTTGTTTAAAAAATAAGAGCTCAGAAAATCAAATATTTCAGCATTCATGGGGATCTGTTTTGCTAAATTACAGTTTCTATGAATGATCAGCAAATTACTCCCATTTTAAATCTAAGAAATAAGGCAACTGATTTGATTTTCATCAGTTGCAGTCATTCCCTAATGCTTAGCACTGATTTTTAAATATGCTTTCAATTTTACAGAATTTGGCTGAATAATATGACATGTGATCTAACGTGTATAGGAATGACAAAATGAAACTGTTACATTCTCTTTAAAGTAATATGAAATTATGGTATCTTTGTCTGGCTACCTCACAATATTTACATGTCACCTAAATTATTTTATAAAAATCAGGCATTAAAACTTCTACCCAGAAAGTGTGGAAGAATGAGGATATACTTTCAAGCACGTGTTTAAATTTACATAAATTTAAATGATATGTTTTTATGCACTGTAGTTTCCTCCAGAAGAAATTTGTATGCTTTTTGAAAGCACAACTCTTACTCTTAGATGTTTAAAAGCATGTCAAATACTTTACAGGAAAGGACATAAAGTCATTTTACTTAAAGTAAATCATTTTTCCAAATTTTCTCAAGCACATTTATGTAGGTACTGAGAGAGCACTAGAGTTCTTTTTCCTGTTTTAAATACAAAACACGCCAGCTGCTACCCCAGCTATCCACTAGAGAAAGGGAGAATAACTAAATTTCTGCAGCAATGTGTAGAACTAAATTTATTGAAATCCCAGTGAAAGCTTGTGTTGTGTTTGGTATAATAAGGAAAATTCCATAAGATATCTTAGATTGCATTTTCTTCGTGGTAATCTTCATCGGCCGTGTGCTCCCCGGTCAGCGTGTAAACATGCCTCATGCATTTAGAAGGAAAACCCACACCTCAGAAGCCAGCCAGGTTTGGGGATTACAAGACGTTTTATTTCAAATAATATGATTACTGCTTGTTGTAAATACCGAATCCACTGAGTTCGGTTCCGAGAGGTTGGAACCTGATGACCCCTATTAGTTATGTTTCCCGAAATATATGAGGAATGAATTTGTCTTCTGGAGTGTGTGGTTTTGGTGAACGGATGTCAGCCTTTCTTGTATCTATTTCTGAGGCGTTTCCCCTAGTTATAGTTCTGGTTTCCTTTCAAGGACTTCTCTAAAATTCATTTTTCACTTATTACGAGAGGCGACTATATACATATTAAGGATTCCTCCTATTTCCTTTCAAAGACCTTCCTCTTTCCACCCAGCCTGTGTTTTCTAAAAGAAGACACAATCAAATGTTTTTGTTCCTCTGAAGAAATCCCTGACAGGCCCACGACACCGGCTACTGCTGTAACTGTACATTTCTATCCATAATTGATGATCTGGGGCCCCGCAGGCAGCACCAGTCCACAAGCCATATAGATTACCATCCAGTGAGGGGTTTTAGGTCTTTGCATTTTCCATTTCTGAATAGAATAACTCCTTGCTCAATAACAAAAATTCCAGAAGGAGTAAGTTTACTATAGTAATAAATATTCTTCAGAGAACAAAGCATTTGCCAGCAATAGAAGATTTCGACAGTCTTTTAAGATGCTAACTTTATTACCCTATCCTCCAACCCAACCATCTCTCAACTTAGCAGCACTGGTTTGGTGTTGCTGACGTTTTGGTGATAACATATCTTTTTAAGTTTAGCGCTAAGGAAAGTTAAATTCCAAAGGACACTTTTTGAGGTATTCCTTAACCTAATTGCCCTTTCGGTTTCTTTGATTTACTAAAAGATGAGGAAAGGGTAGATATACCTGGTTATCTTTTCATGAAGAATTTGTGAGATTCTTGTCATGGGAGCAGCATTTGTTATGTCCTACTCACTGTGCCTGTCTTTTTTTGTCTAAACACACTTTCTTGCCCTTAGGGCTTTGTACATTCTGGTCCCCTCCTTCCTAGACCATTTTCAGGTACCCTCCACCTCCACCCTTCCCTTGGCCATTTCTGCTCATCAGTCTGGTCTCAGGCTAGATGTCACCTCCTTTGGACTCCCTCGCTCAGTTAGGTTAGATAAGCAGCTTCTCCTCACCCCATTATCTGACCTTGGCCTTTTTACTTTGTCACAACTAGACTGTGACATCTTAAGGTAGAGACCAGGCCACCTTTATCATTGTTTCCCCAACCTTTAGGATATGCCTGGCATAGAGTACGTGTCCCATAATTATTTATTCAATGAAACTACAAAGATACTGATAATATAAAATTGAATGTAAACATGATGATATGGAACATTAGATTTTAAATGATAAATTGTTAGAATTTGTAGTATTCCTAGATTTTCATTTTGGTTTTCTTGTAGTGAGACGTATTCTTAAGAATGCTGTGACATCATAAAAATAGATTTGAATTACAATTATGTTTTGCATTTAAAGACTCATGAGACTAATTTGCAATTTCAGGTAACTAGGTTAACATAAATAAAACCTGTGTTAGTTAAGAAATAAACAGCTGAAAAATTTTAATTCAAATTAAACCAAATTGTGGAGGAGGACATATATCTATTTAATTCTGAGGGTTTAGGCTGGTTGCTTTATTTTAATTCATTTCGTTTTTAAAAAATATGATTTCCTAAAGGGGAACGAATTTTTCTAAATCCTAACACGTGTGCTATCTCGTTCTAGATATCTGGAAGAGAACTGCGTTTTTGTCGTTGTTTCTTGGACTGCCTTTGTACTGTCAGAACACAAAATGCACAAATGTCTTTTTCTCTTTGAACCAATGAAACATAGAAAGCTACTAAAGTGCTAACGCAAAAATGGCTATTTGTTGGGTTTTTTAAATACTTTTAAATTTCAGAACACATTCCACAGTTCCCCATTAGTTAGTGGTCAGTTTGCAAATTAGCTTCTTCAAGTTTGTAAATGAGTTGTTGATTTTTATGGGACATGCTTTTGAATTCCAACCTTATAAATGGAGATGAGGCCCACAAACTACAGTGCAACGTTACCAAACTGTTTGAGTTCATATCCTGACATCAAAAACTACTGTTTGACTTTGGGCAAATTAGCTAACCTCTGTGTGCCTTGATTGCTTCATCTGTAAGTGGGAATAATAATTGTACCTCTCCATGAGCTTGTTTCCAGAAGTATATAACACTTGCAAAGTACGTACAACAGCGTCTGGCAGGTATGCTCAATAAATGCTACCTATTATTGGTATTATAATTATTAATCAACCTTCAAAATAAGAAATCGTGTATTCCTTTGTTCAAAAATATTAAGTAAGCCCCTACTATGTCCCAGGCATTTTACAAGATGGAGGTACTGTACTAGGGAATACCAGATGGAGTAAAAATTAGCATGATCCCTACCTCATAAAGCTTACATTCTAGTGGAAGAGACACAACTATTAATTAAAGAGTTAATATAAATGTAAGGTCGCCACAGTGATAAGTGCGGCAGAGGCGATCCACGATATCATGAGAGGGCTTATTCAGGAGAAATTGATATTGGCAGGAAGGCGTCCTTGATGACTTGGAGGAAGCTAAGATCTGCAGGTGGAAGGAAACAGCCCAGTCAAGGAAATGGACCAAGGGCCCAGTGGCTGGAGCCTGGAGAGCCAGATGGAGAGTGGGGAGAGAGGGAGACAGAGAGATAGGCAGGAGCAGATCATACAGGATGTTGTCGGGCATGATTGGTCTTTAGAGGCTAGTGGGAAACCAGTGAAGGATTGCATTTCCGTGTGGAGACTGGGTTAGAGTTTCCCACAGTGTAAGAAGTAAGAGAAAGTGAAGAAAAATGACGCCTTCCTAGATATAGCATGGATCCCAGGCTAAATTTTAAAATAAAAACGTTTGCCATTGCACCCTCCTGGCTCCCTCTCTAGTCCCTCTTCTACCTGGGTCATTTCACCTAAGCCCATAGCTCTCATGCTTCTGTTTACCCTCTGCATCAAGCTGGTCGGGCCCACCCTACCCAGATAAGTGCTTTCTGCTCCAAACTTTCTTCCTTTCTTGCTTCTAACACAGTCTTATTCTGATAGAAGTTTTGGATTCACATGAGTGTCTAGAGTTAGACTAAGATGTGAGCAGCTTACCTCAAGAGCAGTGTTCTTAAACTTTTTGGACCCCTTTACATTCTGAAGATGTGTTAAGGACCACTGAGAGTTTTCATTTATGTCAGTTATAGCTACCTGTATTTACGATATTTGAAATTAAAGCTAGGAAATTATTCATTCATTTACAAATGATAAACCCCATGATACCTAAACATAAACGAGTATTTTTATGAAAAATAACTGTATTTTCCAAAAGAAAAAGAAAAACTAGTGAGAAAAGGATCCTTGTTTTATATTTTGCAAATCTCTTTAATGTCTGGCTTAATGCAAGACAGTTGGAGTCTTATATCTGTACCTGTATTAAATCTTTCCGTGTCGCATGTCCTGTAGCCTCTGGAAAACTCCACTGCACAATTGTGAGAGAATGAGGGTAAATAATGTCTTAGTAGACTCATGAAAGTAGTTTTTATCGCACTGACCTCCCAAAACAGTGTTAGGGCCCCGTGGGTCCCCAGACCACACTATAAGAACTGCTGCTCTAGAAGAAGACATGCAATTTAAAAGCAAGATGCTTTTTAAGTCAAAATCTTTCGTCTGAAATGGCATTTCCAGCAGTCTAAAAAGTGAATGGAAAGAAGTCAGGCAGTGTGGCTGTAGTCTATGTCTGCTTTTCAGCAGTTCTTCCATGTATCTGTGTTTGAACCCATGAAATTCTCTAAAAGGTCCAAGTGATTTTCAGTGTTAGCAGAGACTCTTGTCGTTGTCTAGACAATATTTGAAATTCCTGAAACATGGTATTTTTGCCCTGATTGCTGGTGTGAGGCTCATTCCCTATTTGGAGGAAATGGGGATTCCCTCATGGCTTCCTGTGAGCATCAGGTCGCTTAGCTTCTCTGGCACAGCCTTGCCCAGAAGACTGCAGCTTCACTGTGTTTACCGTTCAAGAAACACTGATTTTTGAGGTGTAGCCCAAGTCACAAGAGAACTGTCGATACCTGTGGTCTCTTCCAGTTCAGAAACGACATGATTTTATATTATAATATGGCACACAAGCTCTTTCAGAAGACAGCTAAAAAATTTTTGTACGATGCATCATTTAAAAATGAATTTGGTTCCTCTCAATGACAGACTTGAAGAATAATATTCCTTTAGATGTGTTTTGCTGCATTTGTCAAAAACTTGTTTTCATTTCTTTTAATCATCCCTTGCACCTATAATCACTCCTGGTACCTATAAGTTCTACAATCACTATCAGTGAGAATAAATTCTGCCCTGTTTTCATTTATGTTAATCATATATTTCTATCCACACTATTAGATACTTCATTTTAGCCCCCCACAATCATAAAAGTACCTGCAGGGAAGGAAATACCATGGTGAGGGGAAAAGGCTGCTCAGTCTATGCTTTTCTTCAAACCAGTAGCTCATCACGGAGAATTAAGGCTGTTGAATACCAGTTTATCTCCCAAATCATTAGTAATTTCTACCTTTAAGGAGGGACATACATTTGTGATAAAAAAAAAAAAAAAAGTCATTCTAGAAGGAAAGCTGAAATGTCTGTCATTTGCACTTCTTCATTTGAACTGAAATTTTTGGGTGCTTTTTGTAAGATGTGTCACTCATAGATAAACGGTTGGGGACATGTTGAGCTTGGTCAGAGGTCACAAATGAGTGTCCCACAGGCCACATGCAGACGACAGATGTGCTTTCTTTGGCCTGCAGAGTGGTGTGTGTGTGTGTGTGTGTGTGTGTGTGTGTGTGTTATTTTTTCATCTGAATTTGAATGCATATGCTCTAGCTTGTTTTCTAGCTTGCCCCACTCCCTATTAACTTACATGTGGCCTCACTCATACATTTCAGTGTCAGTCTGACCACTGTCAGCATTTTAATTAACAGCTCTACAACAAGTAGCCACATCTAGGGAGAAGAGGAAAAAAGAACCAAGCGAACCCAAGAAGGTTACAATATTTACTGTGACATAAGAAATCACCTAATCGAAAATTATTTGACAAGAACATATAATTGCTGATTTTTTTATTCTTGGACATGTGAAAAAAATAACTTTAAAAATAAGCGAAAATAACGATTGAAAAGCATGCCTCAAAAATGACATTTATCATATAAAGATGTTTTTAATAGCTTAACATAGAAGTTAGGGTAGGTAATTATGAAAGGGGGTTCTGTCTTCCTGAAAGAAGTCATCTAGCAAAACTTTGCTTTTACATTTCGTTACTTTTATTATTTATATGGCATTGGTTTATCTAGAAAAAGTACTTAATGTACATTTAAATATATAGAATCAGCCACACAACTAATTTATCAAGTGCAGAAACTTTGCCGCGTTGGTTTATCTGGAAGGTCCCACAGCACCACCTAGTGCCTTGTATTTTATTTTGCATAATATGTTTGTAAATTTAAAAATTCTTATCACATTTTAATATCAAATATAACACTGAAATAAATATGTAGTTTAAGCAGTATTATAAGTAGAATGAGATAAAGTAATTCTTACAGGTTTAATTGATAATTTTAAGTGGAACTAAAAAAATATTTATTGTATAGCCAAACTATTATAAATATTGACTAATACAAATTAGTAATATTTTCAATTCACAACCAAAGTCATTCTTCAGAAGATTGTTACATTGTATAGGATTAATTGAATTATTGGTAAGATTCTTATGTAAATCAGATGCTGATTCCTTTTATTCTTTTTATTTGCTGTTTTATAATAAATTAAAGGTCCCTTTTCCAGGCTTCTTTTTGAAGTCCGAGAATTCCCAGTCTTCATAGATTAAACTACACTTATTTATACCCCACACCATAGCTCTTACCAATTTGAGACCAAATTGTAAAGCCACTTTTAAAACGAATTTTGAGGTACTTAGAGGTAGAATGTTATACATTAAAAAATAAAATGCGTCATAAAAAAATTAGATGAATTTATATATTCTTTTATGAAAAGCACTCCAGGAAATATACTGAAGTATGAAAAAAATAAAGCCATATGCACAATACTGTATAAGTGTGGCTTGTCTTAAGAAAACTGTATAAATTTGAATAATTTAAGAAGGCTAGATGGATGGATGGATTGGTAGAGGGACTGGTATATTATTTTCTCAAAGGAGTTACAACGCACGGGGTAACATGCCTGGAGAGAGTGCGGTGCTAGAAAATTTTACTTTTCATATTTTACTTTTCTATACATTTCAAATTTTTCCAATCAAATTCGTGTATTACTTTAAGGTCAATAGGGTTCTTTGAGTATTAATATTATGAGCCATTTCATTTTTCCTTGTAATATTTCTCTATTAAAAATAAAGCCTAATTTTTTAATAAAGAAGAAAATCTAGCATTATAACACATGGTAAGCTTCTATTTTATAGGCTTATCTTTTCAGAAGGCTTTATGATGTATTATTTTGTTTTCCTTTGGGGTATATGCGAGCCAAGAAGGCACAAAATTTTGTGAGATTTGTCAAACTGTGTCCTTGACTTCTAGGATGTTATCGGGCACATAATAAGTGCTGAGTAAATAAGCATTAAATGAGTGAATGAATGAGAACATATCACATTGTGTCCAAATCTATGTAGTAATGAGGGATATTACAGAATTTCACTCTATCTGCATGTATGTAAATGTATATGTAGATACACTCTTATATCTGATGTCATTTAAAACATGAATACTGATAAATATTATTTCAAAGTTTATAAGAACAAAGGCATTCAATTATACTTCGAGGTGTTTGTTATGCCCTCCCCCCTCCTTTTCTGCCTGTTCTTAATGAGTTTATGCATTCGTGTTAGCTATATTTAGAACTCGGTCATAATGAAACTCAATCTAAATGTTTAGTAAAGATCAGTACTCTCATCATTTACCTTTTATATGTCAGTTACTAATAATTCTATCAGTGACATAAATGGTTGCTACTTGAAAGTTCCTACGATCACTTATATTAAGCATAAAATGCTAATTACTCATTATTAAATATACTCAATTCCTAATTACATATTTAAAATTTGATGACATTTTATAGCTACCTGTAAGTGAAAATCCATTCATAGGCACTGTATTTTAAACATACAGTGGTGTACATGGATTGCTTTTTCTTTTTCTTTAACTGTCAAAGTGTGTAGAAGTTGCCCTCTACTGGGGAACTGGAAAAGTTATGTTGACATAGATTTTCAATTTCCTTAAAGACTCGTAGTTAAATTCACTGTGATTTACCAGACGACCACTTCTTGCTCTCTGGCACGTTTAAGTTCCAAAGATGTTGAAGTGGTTAGCATTTAAAAATATGTATCTGATGTGGATATACCTACAGCTATTCCTGAGTGGAAAAGTTGGCTATTCCATCTTAAAAACTCTTTAGTGACAACACCCATCCAGAAGTAATTGTATAGGAATGAGTCTTTGCTGAAACATTAAGGGGAATTAGCTGGATATAATTATACAACCAAAACTGAGTCAGGACTGTTTTTAGAAATTCATCGTGAGAATTTCGGGATAAAAGTCTAACTAAGCACTAAAAATATTTCATCTAGCTCCTTTGCATTTTCCTGGGTCATACGGTGAAATTTGATTATGCAGAAATGATTTGCCTGTATTAATTATTGAACTTTTATACCCAAAAAAATCACATGATCATAAAATGGCAAAGTCTGTTTATCAATTCTAATAAACTAAGATCGTGTTCTTTTTCACCTCATCAATACTTTTTCTTCTGCTTCCAGGAATTCTGTCAGGCTTTGCGTCACACTGCCCTAGAGAGGTGCGGGGTCTAGGATTCATCGTGTTCGGACCCCAGTATCACATTGGATGTTTTTTGTCTCCTGCCCACTGATATTTAATAAAAATAAATACGTTATTAAGGAGAAGCCTGTTTAAAATAGACATTGATGGCGGGGATGGGGGGTGGGGGGTGGGCAGTGGTCAGGAAAGACGATTCCCAAAAGTTTGCCTGAGTATGAGAATCCTACTGCCCCTGCCTGGGTGAGGGGGGAGCTTATGTGGAGCAGTGATGCTCCCCTGAGGAGCAGACCTTTATTAGGGCCACTGGTTAATCCACCGCCGACCGACTAAGGCCTCTCTGAGTCATAAAGTGCAGGACCGGTTTTCTAAGCTGTAGGAATGGCTCTGGCTAAGGAGTATTATTGAAACCAGAGTAAATCAGACCATTGATATATGAGACAAGGCAAGTGGAGTGCAGCTGTCTCCATTCATTTTGTCCATCTTTACACTCAGTATTGATCGTCACAGCTAGATCTAACAGCACTGTGCGTTGTCATTTAGACACATCCAAAAAGAATAGATGAGCTGTGCCAAACCCGTTCATTTCACATGTGTAGACACTCATCTGATCTTTTGTTGTTATTTGTTTTATTATGGTAAAGGTCTGTTAGGAGTCTGAACGCTAGTTTTGAGTAAACCATTATTTTGAATGTCTTATTAACAAGAAAACCATTTTACAATTTTCTAGACATTTGTTTTAACATCTAGAGGCTTACATTAAAATCACCTTCCCCAAATCTCCCACAAATCACTTTTCATTGCCTCCCTTCTCTTTCCCCACTAACCCTCATACTTTCCCTTTCCTCTATCTTCCACATCTCTACCTTGCTTTTGCAAAATTTTGCAAAACTATTCTCTCATAGCTTTGCTGGCAATTCATGAGCCTTTTGGAGGGGAAGAGAACACCTGTTCCATGCTGTGATAGCCTTCAAAATACCCTTCTATAGTTTGTTCTAACTTTATCTGTCCTTTTTGCTTTATCCAGATAATAAATAATATAGTACTGAGGAATAGTTTTCAGTCTTCATATGTGAGTTTTGTTCTACTCAACTGTTTTATAGGAGGCAGTGTGGCGTCCGAAATAAGAGACTGGGCAAGGCATTTGAGACACTTACTGTGCTAGTCCTAGTATTTCCACTAACTCTGAAGCTGTGTGTGAGAGACACCAACCACATCCTTGGGCCTCAACTTTGTAATCTGTAAAATGAGATAGCAAAGTACTCCCCATATCCCTTTTAGCTAGGCTTCTCTGATATCTCTAAATTTTCAAAGAACTCTTAACCACTCTGTAGACACATAATGGTAGAGACCATGGATTCTGGAGCCAGATTGCATGGCTTGCTTCTCATTCTGCCACCTATTGCTTAAGGATTTTCTACAATTCTTCTGTCTATACACCTCCGTTTTCTCCTCTGTAAAATGAGAATCGTAATGGTACCTTCTACCAAGTTTTTTTTAAGAGGATTGAATGCATTCACGCATATAAAGAGCATAGAACAATTCCTGACACCTACAGAAAAGGCATTCAATAAATATCAACTAATCTCATTATTATTACTAACATAAATGTTTTAAAGCATTTCAGAAAATGTGTGTTTTTCATCTAATGAACGTGGTGCCCCCGAAAGGAAACATTTGTGGACATACATTCATGCATTCATTCATTCATTCAGCAAAAAATTTATTGAGTGCCTAATATGTGCCAGGTACTATCTGTCACAGGCATCAATGAGAAAAATATCAGATATACATTAAATCTTTTAAGCCAGTTGGTAATAAATATTCAGTGTCATTCTAGTGGCCTGAGAGTGTTACTTGCGGCATCCTTTTCATATATGCCTATTCCACTGGCAGATTGTATTGTGATATGTGACCCTGTTTTAAATTTATATTACATATTTTATTGATTTCCTTCAATCCATTTCCTGAATATCTTTTTAAGTTTCCTACTTCCTCCTTTGCTCTTTTATTTTTTTTTTCCTGACAACTTTTCTTCCTTTGGATCCTCTCTTGACCTCTCATCTTTCGTTTTTATTCCCTTGGCTGGTATTCTGCCTCCAGGGACTTCCTACAGCTTAGCCATGGTCTCTATAAGCCTCTTTCTTTTCTAACTATAAAATTGGGATAATCAGTGTACTTATTGGAATTTTAAGTGAGATAATGTTTGCAAAGCATTTAGCACAGTGCCTAGTACACAATATACCTGAATAAACATCGGTTGTTGTTCGGATAGTGGTACTTGGTATCACTGAAACAGTGATTTTGAAGCAAGAAATGATACAAGCTCCTGTGTAAAACATTCAGGCCATGGGGACTTTGGCTGACCATTGGGTTATTTGGAACCATCCTCCTGACATTTTCAGAGAGCTGTGCTTCTTGTGTATAATGTTTGTTGTGCTACTAATAATCCTTAATAGGCTGCCGCATATATTTCCAGGGAAAATAAAACTGCGACAAATCACATTGCAGCTGTGTACCCACAGTACAGACTTGCAGGCCAAAATGAACCCTGGTAAATCTTTCCTCAGCCATGAAAGCTGATGGCAGTAAAACGGAAATTTTGACTTAATTTCCTTTTGCTGCCTCCTTCGTCTAATACATACTCCACAGATAAGCACTTGTGTGAAGCTCCTTTGGAAAATTATTTATTGCATGTTAAATCTATAAACTTAGAAGACATTTCTATGATAGATTCTTGGAAAACACAGAAAATCCCCACATCCATCAAGCTTTAGGCTTTAATTGTATTTCAGATTGTTCTTATAACTCTTAATCTGGATTGAAAACAACAACAACGCCAAGTTAATTATTAATAGTTTTAATACAGGTCTATGAATTTACATAGTCTAAAAAGATTCACTTTTTTCAGGTAAAAAGTAATAAGAAACCATGAGCTTCAACACCGTTTTTCAGCATTAACATATATTCTTACATTATGCAAGTAATGCATATGCATAACTTACGTTATGCAAGTAACTGTGCAAAAGTAATGGCGGTTTTTGCGATTATTTTTAACCTTTTAAACCGCAATTACTTTTGCACCAACCTAATAATTAATAACACTATATTATTCCTTCTAATTTGTAATGTACATGGTATTCCTCTTTCATGTTCTTGTGTTTATTCTTCTTTTCTTATACAGCTCTGACTATTTGGACCCTAAACTCCCCACATTCTGCCTGCTATTCAGCCTTCTTAATTTACCTCTCTCCACTTCCCTTTGCTTCCATCGTCTTTGGCAAAGAGAACCATCTTCCGATTAGAAATAGTTAAGTAAATATTGTCAAAAGGGAAGTATGCTCACGATAAGCAGACTCTACCTGCTGGCCCAGACAAATTGCCTCACAGGGCCCTGAGAAAACTAACATTTGACATTGCTGAATCACTGTCTTTGACAAATCAAAGAAAAGGAGTAAAATCGGTAGCTGGACATGTGCAAATGTCACTGCAAACATCAAAAAGAGAAAGAAAGTAGATTTTACACACTATTAACTGGTCCTTTGTTTTCAGTCTAGAGAAAAATTGAAGAACGGGTAATTAAGGAGTGTGTTATAGGCAGTGATGGAACAGGCTGTGATGCTTAGAAAGCGGCCTACATTCGTGAAAACCAAGTCATTAGAAATAAAAGTTTGTTCCACTAACTTTTTCCTTTTTTTTTTTTTTATTATAATTACTCATCTAAAACAATACTTTAGAGCCAGTTTTGACTACAGCCCTTGGGTCTAACTTGAACATAACCATTTGTTTACTTATTGTCTGTGGCTGCTTTGTAGCCATAACAGCAGTAGTGAGTAATTGCAAAAGTCTGTATGGGCACCAAAGCCTGGAATGATTATCTGGCTCTATACAGAACAGGTTTGCCTACCCCCGATCTAGAGTCTGAATCGGTTCGTTTTAAATTTTAATGTGCCTGCAAATTACCTAGAAATCTTGTTTAAAATG
This sequence comes from Rhinolophus sinicus, assembly GCF_036562045.2. Lineage (NCBI taxonomy): Eukaryota > Metazoa > Chordata > Mammalia > Chiroptera > Rhinolophidae > Rhinolophus > Rhinolophus sinicus. The sequence continues at coordinate 109,450,398 of NC_133757.1, forward strand.
CAACGGATGATCCAATAGGTCTGGGAAGGGTCAGAGATTCGGCAATGCTGCTGGCCCACAACCACACTTCAATCTCTTGAGGATCCAGATTTCAAAAAGATGTTGACCAAATCCCCCCATTGAAAGAGGGAGAGTGTTATGCACTGGAAGTCAGTTCAATTGGATAGACTCTTACTTATTTGAGTCATAGTGTCTAAGGATCAATGTCATCTTCAAGATGAGTTTTTTGGATCATTTGAAATTGATTTTCTAATTAATCATTTCCTTGTATAAGGACGTTGGCTCAGTGATGGTATTTGAAGGGAGTAATAATGAGCATGAAAGCGCAAATGTTTAGATGACCAATAACAACAGGGTTGGTCTGCTGAACATTTTCTCTATTGGAAGACAATTCTCCAGGTGTCTCTCACATTTCTGTACATCTTGTGAGCAGACACTGACTGCGCATGGTTCCCAACTATCTTTTCAAGGATGGTTGTATAATGAACAGCCTTGAAAGACAGACATAGCATCTCCCCCTGGAGCCAAAAGGGCAGATTTGCTTACGACCTTAGAAGATGAAGATAGTATCTCCCTCCAAAGCAAAGTGCAGTCCTACTTTCTGCCCATTATTAAAGATTTGGGTTCCCTAACCTCATATTCCCTTCCTGTAATGCAGCTCAGTGTATGTGCAGCATCTATCTGACCCCATCTGCACCACCCCACTTACTTGGGGGCAGGGGGACTGAGGCCAACATCATACTTAGGCTCCTTTGGCTCTGACCCGGGAGACTTGTGTCTTCTTCCAGCGACCAGGAAATGGTGGTAGGCTATTTGTTATTTTCAAGTATGGTAAAACCTCAGCACATTCAGTTTTAGAGACCCTTTCCCATCAGTCTCAGCACAGGTTTCCAATCACTGACTTTCCCCTTTCTCTGAAACTGTCTTCCCTGCATTTTAGTAAAACTCTTCACTTTGTACTTAATATAGAAAATAGAAGCTCTCAGATGAAATTTCCTTCAGCTCTCTGACATCCAGCATACAAGTCTGTCTTCATCTCTACCCAGGCTCTCCTTTTCTCTCCTCCCACAATGAGGAGGTGCCACACCCTCCAGCTGTGCACTGCTGCTTCCTCAGGTATAAGGTACAATCACTTCTCTTTACGAACTCTCCATCCCCCCTGCCCCCTCTTGGTTCTTTTCTGTAAATTGTTTAAATCTTCACGTTTCTGCTTTTAAAACAAACCGAACAACAATACGGCCTTCACAGACAACCCCAGAGACTTCACAGAAACTTCCTTGGAGTTTTACATAAAATTCCACTTCAAAACGACTGAAGTTTTTCATGGTTAGGCTTTGGAATCCTTTTCCCCTCCGCACCCGTGATGCCTGATACATAGTTAGCATTCAACAAATGCTTGTTTAATTAAATGTGCGTCATTGAGACAAGCCAGCTACTACTATTCCTGCCATGGGGTCACCACAATCCAGGAATAGATCCTTAGCTTTGCAGATTCGGAGACTCACTGTCATTGGCACACCCGGGGTGTTTGTGTCCTGGGAGACTGGTGCCAGCTTCTCAGTGTGCTCTCTTCCTATCAGAAACCGTACTTGGAAAACAAAGGTATTAGTCAGCATCTTCTTGGCAAGCGTGGGCTCAGACCAGAGAGCATTAACTGGATGTTTTCAGTGGCTGGTGTTCCCTGCCTCTACTAGCCTGATGCATGTGTCTTTACTATAGTGAACTGTCCCTGGTAAATAAGCTGGAATGCTCATGTCAGCACCTCTTCCCCTGACGGAGATATGGACTTACTGAGAAATGCTTGATTTGGGGATGTCAAGGCATTTCCTCTGTGAAGGTAAAACTAAAGAGGAAAGTACAGACGGAGGAGGGGAAAGAGGCCCCCACCAACCAATCAACCACCACTTACCTGCGAACGGCCCTTTCCTAGGTTCCTAATGCCTCTTTCTTTCTTCTGTACAGTTACTCAACTATATAGTTTGGCTTCCATGTTTATCAGGGCATATTCTCTGAAGACCATATACCCTGATCATTTTGTTTGGAGTTAGGTGTCTCCAAAATGCCCCATACCACCCTGTATACTGACAACAGGACAAAATGCAAAGACAACCTGGGAATTTTAGTTGGCATCAATCTTCCTTTTCTTTTTAAGAGGTCTTTGCATCAAATACACACACAAGGTTCAGACTAACAAAGTTGTCAAAGTATAATTTTCAAAAGTTGAAAATATGACTTTCTTATAAATATAGAATGAACACATATCAAACTTTTGTTTAACTGAATAATGAGGGAACCAGCAGGATGGTAAAGTTGGTTTAAAGGAGATTATAGAAATGGGGGTTGTGGAGTCCATCAGAAAAGCATAGCACAATAAGTTTGCCAAGTTAGAGATAAAACTGGCTAATACCTACGGGGTAGTGAAACCATAACCGTTGGGGTTATTTTTTCTACTGGACAGATATTATTTCTGTCTCTAAGGGACACAACTTTGTAATGTCACATGGAATTTCACAGTCTGGGCCCTAATCAATAGTAAATAGAAGCCAAACGATGGTGTATTCCTCTAGGTAATTAAATCACCCTTGGACTGGCCTGTTAGACCATACTCAGGGATGACACTGAAAGGATATGCAATCCTCTTTGGCCTGATTTCTAAGTTTTGGTCAATTTTTATGAAGCGAGTGCTGTGGACTCTGAATTCATTTGAATGAGCTAACGTCTGAGGGAAGGTTCAGGCACTCCCCCAGGAGGAAGAGTGGGAGAAGACTTCACGTGGGGACCCACATGCTCACCTCATCATTACTCTTCAAACACACCCCTAAGGAAATAGTTCAAGAGTGCAGAGATTTTATTTACACCATTTAAAAGCAGCTGTTAAAAGGCCATCACAAGGAAAGAGGGGTAAGACATGCCCTAAGTCGCTCCAAGGGGAACACAGGTCAGCAGCGGAAGTGGTTTGTGATCGGTATAAGAGCTTCCTCCTTGCCCAAGAGCCCCCGCCAGGGCAGTGTGTGCCTCCAGGGCAAGGACGTTGTTGGCTGTCTGTGGGATCTCTGGCAAAGGTGTAGCCATCACACCCTCACAGAGCAAGTGAGGGAGATGGTCAGATGCTGTCACACTTCCCATGAGGACTGGACCAGGGTAGGTCTAAGATCCCTTGCAATCCCTTTGCAGATTCTGTCATTCTGTAAAAATGGAGGTATTGCCTTTTAATTAAAAAATAAAAAGCACCTTTCCCAAGGCTTAACATTCAATATCCTGGAGACGGAAGCCTAAGAAGTCAGTTTCGGTATCTGTGTGATCACAATAGTTGTTGCAGCAAAACCTCTTGATAACATTTAATGTTCAAAAAAGAAAAAATGATAATTCACTTCAGTTTTGCCCTTTTTACAAGTCCTACTGTTGAGAGAAGTGCATTCACAGTTTTGTTGTTGTTTTTGTTGTTATTTGGGGGTTTGGGATTTGTATTTTAATGTGACTCAATCTCAGTGTCTCAGGTTTGACACCTTTTTTTTTTCCTTTCCACTAAAGTCATTGAAATATATTCACCCAATCGTTCACATCAGAGGTGTAAATGGATTTTCTGAAGGTTTTTTAAGAGACAATCAAAGCCAGTCGCTTTGTGACTTGAATTCTTCAGGTGTTGCAATCAGAAAGCTTAACACACCATCCCAATTGCAGGATGCTAAAACTATGTCTTGACCTTGAATCTGCAAGGAGGAAGGTACACATCTCTTGCTAAAACTGTTCCTCCACCACCTCTTGGTTTTGTCCATTTGTATAGGATTTACTTGGGAAAAAGAAAGAAGAAGGAATCAAATTGAGTCTTCAGAGTCTGAGAGAAAGCAACATGTTGATTTGACTTGCCAGTTTCCTATGATTGTTGTTGCAGTTTAAATTTTTAGGTTACCCTTTTTATCATTGATATTAACAAAAACCTGACTTAAAAAAATGTATCAGCCATGTCACACAAAGGCTTATTCCTCAATTAGGCATGTCATCAAAAAAACATACTGAACTTGAAGCTCCTATCAAGTTTACTCTTAAAATATAGCCCGGAGGATATAGGGTAAGATTTCAAAGATTTTATTTACACATTCAGCATCACAGGCTCTGGAGTCAGGGAGAGAAATTGAATTTTTGGCATTGCCTCTTCCAACTTCACTCAGTGTCTCTGAGACTCCGTTTCCTTCCCTAGTAGGTGGAGAAATAATAGTATTTACCTCATAGGGGTCTTGTGAGGATCCATAGGATAACATACACAGTCCTCGGCGTATCATCTGACATAGGTGCTCCCTCAATATTAGCTATTATTATTTTAACAGGAATTCTAACGTTGTCACCAAAGCTTTAATTATGGTGATCTTGTCTGGATTCATGGCATCGTGGATAATTCATTTCCTAGTATAAGTGAAAAGCAGGTTTCAGCCTTATATAACAATTCATCCTTAGTAAATGAACTTGAACAGCTACTTTTTAGAATATAATGAGGATTCTCGAATTCAGAATTAGAAAATACATCTCATTCGCTAAGATTTTTCATATTTCAGAAACGAATATCTTTGGAAGAACTGCAAAGAAACTATTGTGTCTCTGTGACAATAACTTGAAATGTTCGGGTCGGGTAACCTGCAGATAACAGTGTTCTGCCTGCCAGAATAAGGTCGTCTCTAAGAATTAGTTATCAACTTGAGACCAAGACCAGAAAGCAGCTAATCACTCCATATATGCTGAAGCAGAACTCTGTAGAAAACTGTAATGGTTGCGGAAAGCTGCTATAGTGAAGTCAGGTTTGGATTTGGAGTTAGACAAAGCAGGCTCAAGTCCAGACGCTACCATGTATTTGCTGTGTGACTTTAGGCTGGTTGTTTGGCTTTTCTGAACCCGTTTCCTCGTCTATAAAATGAGGTTATTATGTAACTTAATCCCTTCAAGAGGGGAGAGTCAAATTTTAAAATGTGTGCTGAAGCGAAATATCATTAATGATACTGGTATTATTACTGATACTGATACTATTCTGCTACTGCAAAGGAAAATGAATGGGCACCAGGAAGTACATAGGTCCCCATATACCACATATGACACCAGTGTGGCTTCAACACCTCGAATACAAGACAAATGTCCCCAGAGTAGTGACAATGTTTAACCTTCTTCCTGGGTGAAAATCCTTATCCTGTCACAGGTATAATACCTTATTTCTCAGAAATGGTATTAGTGTTATTGATATCCCAAAATTAACATTAATATAAGTTTATATTTCTTATCTGAATTGAGGTGAATTGATAGGTAACAAAGGTAAAACTGGTTCGGTTATAAGCTGAGTCATATCCCTTCTCCATATACTAAATTATTTACCAATTCATTATACCCTCGCTTGAAGTTCAATAGTTTTCCGTTGTTGATAGGATCAACTCCAAGTTCCTGGCCTGCAGGGGATCTGGTCTCTGACCCTGCGTCTTTACGCTCTCCTTCCCACCCTGCTCAACTCTATCTGTGCGCATTCCCTGCCCTCTTCCTGGACTGTCTGTACCTACATCCTGCTGGATCAGTCTGCATTAATTCTTCTAAATTAATAGAACAGTGCCTGGTGTGTGTGTGTGTATGTGTGTGTGTATATATATATGTATATTCAATAAATGTTTAAACAAATTGAGTTGAAATCAGATGCCTCCCACATAGACTAAGGCAACCAGATATTTCCATTTCCATATGACCTTGTACAGTTTGAAATTCCTCCTAAAGTCTGAATATTTACCATGTCATTGAGGGAGGGTACCGGTAGCTCTTAAACATTATTTTGGCATTTTGCATGTTGAACTTTCCTAAAGGTGCTGATGAGAACCTGTTTCACAGGCACCAACGGAGTCGATAAGCCATGATACATATTTTAATAAATAGATTTAAAACTATCACACTTAAATTAAAACACTCATTTCCTATTGCCCATGGCAAAAATTTAGACACTCCAGAAGCATTTCTTCTATTATTTAACAGTAAAACAAGGCTATGTGTGAATATTGACATGCGTATATGCCTAAGAAAGTTACAGTAGCAATGTTTATATAAGGTAAGCCAGTTCCTGTTAGACCACAGCCAAAAAGAATTTAGTTACTGTAATGACAAAGGAACTTTATGAAGGACTTCTTTTCCCAAAATAATGACGTGGTACCATGCATAGATCGTGGGTACTGTCTGTTGTGGGTGTGCTATCTGTCTGTCTGTCTCTCTCGCACACACACCACACACACCACACACACACACACACACACACACACAGGCTCTGGCATTCTAAAGTCCCAAGTGGAATTCATTAATGAAAATATGAAATACTTTTCCTTGTATAAATCATAATGAAATGTTGAGAGACAAAGGAAGGATTAAGGGCAAGTTATCATCTCCTGCTTCGCACTGAAACCTGTCATGTTAACTCCCAACTCAAACACCTCGTTTTAAACATTTACCTTCAAGAAACCTGAAAGCTTGTATCCGGCCTCATCGACAACAGCCTCAAACGGTTCCTTGTCATCACAGAAAACAAATCTTTTGCTCCTTCCTGCCTAGGGGAGGCAGAGGGACCGAGGTGTCCTCTGTGGCTAAATTAGATGAAAGACTTGCCTTCCACCACGGAGACATGGAGTCTAATCAAGTGAAATGAGTTTTGAGATCCCAGCTCATTTCCTAGGGGAGATCCGTTCGCATTACAAAATCACGACATCTCATTCATCACAACTGACGTGGTCTTTGCTCAGGAGAGGACCCCAACTGGGACGAAACCACCTGTCTTCTCTTGAAAGGGGGCACTTTATCCAAGTTAGAGTTGAAAGCCCTGGAGTGAGAAAGCTTGCCAGCTTCCAAGCGAGTGATACACAGGCGATGGGGAAGGCAACTTACGTTTTACAAAGGGAAGATGAGCTTAAGAAGATTGGTGCTTGGAGTTTTAAGGCTGGCAAATACGAATACTGTACTAGAGGTGCTATGGCATGATGGTGGGGAGAGCCGAGATTGGGGCTCCCTCTTCTTTATCTCATAGGTTTTATTAAACAGAAGTGAGAAGGATGAGAATGTCCATGCCTCAGAGTTTAAAATGACAAAGAGTGTGTCCTGCTTTCCATGCTGATAAATGATCATCCTCTCTCTTATTTCTTTCAGGGCATCGTTATAACACCCCTACTACTGCTGCTTTTTGTGAGTATTTTGATGTTGTCTTTAATATCTTTTATTAAAAGTCACCTACAACCCTTTAAGAAAGGTCATTAGAATGAAATTGAAATTTGAATCCTTTTGTAAGACGAGGATCACAGTTTGAACAGTTCTTCTAGTGGAGCTGTACCAAGTCATAACATGTGGACACAAAGAATCCCTGGTTCATGATCCAAGGACAGCACCAAGACCCAGTTATTAGGGTCTTGGCTAAATCGTTAATTATTACAAATTAATGACCTGTGACATGTGACATAGGCCACCAATGTGCTGCTCTTTATTTTCTCATTAGTAAAACTAAAGTGATTTCTAGTGACCCAGTGTTTGACAGAAAGAGCCTTGAACCAGAGGACCAGACGAAGCTTCGGTTCTAAGGCCGGTACTGACAGTAACCGGCTTCTTCCTCACCTTTCATCTGTAGAATTGGAAACAGTAATACCTACCCCTGACTTCCTCCCAGGGCTAATGAAATGTGCTTTAGAAATAACAAATATAAGCTACTGGTTAACTAAACAAAAATTGTTCTGAAAATAAAAAATGCTAATTAACTGTCTTATTTCTTTTGGCACTAAGCATATGAGAAATTAGATGAAAGATTATAATAGAAATTAATGTTATCTCATGCTGAGAAAAGCATATGTAATCATGAATGATACCTAAAATATTTTATGAACTGTGCATTTTTCATACACACATCTTCCAAATATAAATCATTTCACTCATCACTGAAATGGAGTGGGGATGTGTTTCTGGGAGTGAAATGTAGCTGTTTGACTAGCACTATTTGTCAGTGAGTTAAAACTATGGGGAAAATTTATTTAATTATAGTGTAATTACCCAAGTTGCAATTCAATTAGAGTAATAGAGTGAGGGACCTCATTTCTTACAAGCTGTGTGGGAAGTGGAGAGGCGAGATATACTACTAAACAGTTGGATTCTGCATCTTTCATGAAAGACATTACCTTCAAGTAATAAACCTTAGCCTTACCATCCCTTCTGAAATGCTAGCACCATTCTGACAAGGTAAGAAGAATCAGATAATCAGATGTCTTCCTTCAGCATAACAAACTTCATTAGTTCAGGATTTGCAGTGAGTCAACTTGAAACGGAAGTGAATATTGATTTGCGTTCGTTTGGAATACAAGACTAGGTATCTGCTCACTAGATGTGAGGAACTAGGATCATCCCGTAGTGTTTTTTCCCAAGACCCGGGTTCTCAGTTTCCCAGGAGCAGCCTTCAACAGGCACAGGGTACAGGCCAGTCTGAGGTGCCCACCTGCAGTGGGTCCAAGAACTAGTACAGAGCCAGGCATCCACCGTGGTAAGTGTATTTGTAGTAAATGGCTGTGTAGCCTAGGTTGTCTCCATTGCAGAAGAAGTGGAGAATGGCATCTCTCACTCATGTGACTTAAGAAAATCAGGGAAAAGTCACGGCCACAACAAGAGGGCTGAGACCTAGGGTAGCACTTTTGAGTATCTCAGGCTGGCATCTCTGGGACCCTGTTTCAGCTCGTGACTAAAGACCCTGATGAGATCTTTTCTTCCTCTCCTTCCCATCTCCATGCCCTAGAGGTTTTCTCAGCTGGGTAATATCATCGCATCGTGCTTTTGCAAGCTTCCCCCACTCTTAGACCCATAGGCTTGTGAGCTTTAATTGGTTCAACATTTTAAAATAATAGAGCAAAAAAAAATAGTAGAGAAAGACCCCAAGACCCTCAACTTAAACGTTTAATGCTTCCCTTCTGAGCCAACTCGGCTGTTCCAGTAGGTTCAATGACATCATCACACAACATTGATAGGTATTTTTTATGTTGTATGACTTTAAATTGCATGCATAGTATATGACACTTTTTGTCTCTTCAGGGTGTGCATTCTACAAACAATGGTAATTGCTTAAACACTTGGGTTACCAGGCCTCATTCACTGAGCAGGACAAAAACCTGAGCGACTTAAAACATTTCATAAAAGATGTAGTGGTTTTGTGTGTGTGTGTGTGTGTGTGTGTGTGTTTTTATCAACACCCCTGTTATAGGTTGAATTGTGTCCCTGAAAAACATATGTTGAAGATCTAACCCCCAGTACCCCTTATTTGAAAACGGGGTCATTGCAGATGTAATTAGTTAGGATGAGGTCATACTGGTGTAGGGTGGGCCCTAATCCAATATGACTGGTGTCCTTACAACAAGAGAAGTCAGAGACACGGAAAATGCTATGTCACGGCAGAGGCAGAGATGAGAGTGCTGCATTTGCCGCCCTAGGAGCACCAAGGTTGGCTGGCAACGCTGGAGAGAGGAGGAAGGATTCTCCCCTACAGATTTCAGAGGGAGCATGACCTTATTGATTTCAGACTTAATAGCTTCCAGAACTGTGAAACAATATATTTCTGTTGTTTTAAGCCACCCAGTTTGTGGTGTTATGTTACAGAAGCCAAAGAAACTAACACAACCCCTGAAAATTGAATTGTCTTTTTAAAATCACATCTCGAAAATGGAAATTTCTGGATATTCAGGTGCAGTAGCTAGTAAAGGCCATTTTTGTAGAGGGAATCTCAACTCCCTGTGTTCTTAACGTCTGCTCAGAATGTTCTCTTCACCATCTCGCTCCAACTGAAACCTCTCTTCTGGTTCATGTTTCTGCTGCAGGTACCCCTCACATCACTGAGCGCAAAAATGGAGTAAAGTATCTTTCTTGCACCTCATTACCGATGTCAGATCATTTCCCAGGCCTCTTCCATAAAATCCCCGACTTCCTTTGAAGAGTTTGCCAATGCACCTGTCCTACCAGCTACTGCTGCTTGTTCCATGTTTCCCCGAAAATAAGACCCAACCGGACCATCAGCTCTCATGCGTCTTTTGGAGCAAAAATTAATATAAGACCTAGTCTTATAGATTATATTATATTATATTATATTATATTATATTATATTATATTATATTATACCGGTATTATATTATATCGTATTATATTATACCCGGTCTTATAGTAAAATAAGACAGGGTCTTATATTAATTTTTGTTCCAAAAGACACATGAGAGATCATTGACCAACTGGGTCTTATTTTCGGGGAAACATGGTAATTATCAGTAGAACCCCAGGTCACTCTCTATGAGGTCAGAAAATGTTAGCACCTTCCCATTGTATTCTTTTTAGCAGTGCACTTGGATTAATTCTTGGGGTTTTCAATATTTACATAGTTGATCCTCCCAGTACACTGGCTGCTAAATTCTCAACCTTTTCTCCAATAAAGCTGCCTTCCCACTTCATGTCAGCCAACCACCCTTATACATAGTTAGACCCTTGACTTTATTACTGCCAATAACTGCGTCTTTCCATAACCCTGTTTTCAAATGTCTTCTCTTACCAACAGCTCCTATCTTTGTGACTTATTCTCCAAATTAAAAATTAAATTAAATTCTTCAAATTTGCTAGAATGGCCAAGTTACTTACCCTATCACCTTAACAATGCCTCTAACTAACGCACCCTATCCTTAACCCCTTCCCCTCACATCCCACCTTACCTAACCTAGATCTCAGAGTCCATCATGTAATTAATTTATTGCACACACCATCAACAACCTCGCTCATCTCTTACTGCGTCATATTTGCCTAGCAAAATGCCAAGCCTGCTTCAAGGCTACAACTTTCTACCTGAGTATGGCTGGAATAAACACTATCGTGCCGCCTGGTCTCATTTGAAATTCATGACAACTAAAAGTGAGCCTGGCAATCCAACTACCGTCTTCTAATGAATTCACATTCCCACTCTCTAGAAAATCATTTCACACTTTCTCCTTGCCTTTCAAATCTCCAATGGCTCTTCCCTTTTTTTCATCTTAACTGATGCAGAAAGGAAATTAGCTGATGAGGAAATTAGAAGCAGCCAGAGGAATTTTCTAAGATGCGACCTACCTGCATCTATAGTCTTCACCTTCTCTCCTGTTTCGATAGGGAAGCTGTGTTTGCTGCCAGCTACACCCAGTCCTTCTAGTTGTGCCATCTCTTATTGCCTACTTAACAATATGAGTCACACAGATTTCCCTCTTTCTCCTATACTGTCAAGTTTTCTGTTTCTACTGGACCATTTCTATTAGCATATAATATTCTGTAATATAACACGTCTTAAAAATAAAAATTCACCTTGTCCTACCTGCACTCCATTTGTGCTCTCTTTTACAGCAAAATGCCTCAAAAAGGTTATTTCACCTGTGGTGAGGACAGGAAGACCAGTTAGAAAGCTAGTGTAGTATCACAGCAAGAGAAGCTGTTAGCTTGGCAGCGTGGTTGAGTAAACCTGGTCGGAAGTAGTTGGGAGCAGAATTTGAAAGAACTGAGACATTGAATGAAAGTTATGGGGGAAAGATAAAAGTCAAGGATGACTCCAGGCTTGTGCAACTGGAAGGATGCAGTTGTCATTTGCTACGATACAGACGATTGTATGTTTGAGTAGGTTGAAGGAACCCATAAGATTGGACATGTTTGGATTAAAATGCCGGTTAGACATCCATGTAGAGAAGTCAAGTAAGCACTGGACTATGTGAGTGGAATTCAGTGGAGATGTCTGGACTAGAGAGACGTAATTGGGAGAAGTCAGCCTGGAGATGGATTTTTAAGTTAGACTGGATGAGATCACCAAGAGAGTGAGAATAGAGAAGGAAAGAGATCAGTGGACTGGGTTTAGGGGCATTCTAATATTAAAAGTCAGGAAAGAAGACCAAGGAATGTGTGGTATGCTCGGGAGGAAGACCAAGAGATATTGGTGTCCTAGAAGCCTAGGAAACAACATATTTCTAAAAGGGGTGAGCAGTCAACTACTTTAAATGCTGGTAATAGTTCAGGTAAAATGAAGTCTGAACATTGACCACTGGTTTTACAAGACAGGGTCCTTGAGGCCCTTCACAGGAGCTATTTCAGCGGAGTTGTGCAGGTGAAAGCCTGACTGAACTCAGTCCAAGAATGAAGGAAGGAAGAGGAATTAAAGACAGTGGTCATCAATAACTTGAGGAATTTTGTTCTACAGAGTACAGTAAACAGAGCAGTACCGAAGTTAATGAAGGATCAAGAGAGGATTCTGTTTCTAAGTTGGAAAAATTACCATATTTACATTGATAGAGTAATCCAGTCAGAGACAGGAAAGTTGATACAGAAAAAGGGGAGAATTCATGGACTTGTGTCCTTGAGTAGGAGAAAGGGGGTGAGCGCTAGTGCACAAAGGGGAGTGTGGCCTCCTAAGCACAGAGAATGCATTCATAGTAATGGGCTGGGAGAAGTAGAATAATTTTTATTGAGTAGCTATAATGGGTACTTATTACCCAATCCCATGTGAAGAACATGATTACCTTCAGGCATAGGTATTATCCTCACTTTATATGAGAAAACTTGGGTTCCAAGAGGCTTCATATAATAATTTGTTGGACACTACACAACTCCTAAAAAACAAGGCACTTTGAGCCAGGGTCGGCCTCCCCTTGATGGTTCCTTCCAGGGTTCCTTACAGAGCATGCCTGCTAGGAGACAGTTTGTTTTAAGACATATTATCAGCACTCAACTAATACTTCTTGAATATTTATATTCTAGGTAACAGAGACCAAAAAAAAGAATAAAATAGAATGATTGCCTCAAAGAAACTTAAGACATTTGGTTAAACAAGAATAAAGAATGATGAAGAAATTTAGAGGAAAAAGTAACTGCTCAACTGTGTTATTGAGACTGAGTTTCATAGGAGATCATAGAAGAAGTCTGGGTTGGGGAGAGAGATCAGTGGCAGCTTTCGAGGTTACAATCATAACTAGCTTCCCTAGTGATTAGCTACCTGTGATAAAAAAAAAAAAAATCTTCAACTTGATCCCATCAACATGAACAAGACCAGTGAACACAGCCATTAGTGTCATGTACAATACTCTGATTATTTTTTATGATACGTTCCCAATGATGATTGCATAATTGATGGTCACACACGTGTGATGTATAAAATTATACTAAAACATAAAGCTATCCATTTGATTTACCCAGTCAGTCTCACCACCTGTGCCCAGGAGTGTTTGTTGCTCAAACAAGGGAAGCCCAGTCTCCGGCTCTTGAACATGAGAGTAGCTTATCTTCTGACTATGTATATAAATCATGCAGAGATGGTTCTCACACAGAGAGAATTTTGTGAAGCAAAATAATCTAGAATCCTTTGTAAATGCTTGTGCCACGGCTCGCCCAGACCTTTCAAACCGTAAGGGGTTAGGGGGAGCGCCTGGTTAGCCATTTCCAAATGCTCTAGAAGTGACATTGGTCCACTTCCTGCCCCTCTAAGGACCGCTGACCCGAGGGGCCATCTCCCCTGCTGGTCTGGGACCTCTCAGACGTCAGGGAGGCAGCGACCCTGGGTGAGCACAGGTGCAGCGCTCTCTTGACCAGGCTTTTCCCTTGTCCCTTGGTCCCCTCTCCAACACCAGCTGCTGCTGCTCCCTGAGCAGGTGGGGTCCGACCAGATTTAGAAGGACACTGCTTCCTTGCACCACCCTTGCCTGTTGGTCCCCAAGCGTAGAGCACTCTTTCTGAGGAGCTTAAACATTTGCTCTGCCTCACGGACTCTTTAGCAACCGTTGGCTCTTTGGTTCATGAACCAAACTCATGCTGACAAGACCAAATCCTGTGGTCTCGGAATTGGGAACAAAGTTTGTGTCTAGATGCCTCTGAGTGTCTCAGCCTCCATGTCCTGGAATCCCATCTCCCCACGGCTTTCCTCTTTGTGTTTATGATAAGCCAATTTACAATTCATTTGGACATGTTTCACTAAAATTTCTGTGTGGTTTGAGTAACCAGAGCTTATGATTGTATATGGTTCTTCTGTCAGTTACTGGAAGGTAATCTTTTCATTTTATATTTTAAATATGCATATAACAAAAAGAAATGTTTTACCTATTTTTATCTTTAAAAAAGTCACTTGAAGCCTATTTTGATCTTTACTTCTCAGAGAAGGAAACATGCCATGCATCTAGTTATAAAAAGGATCCTTTCCTCTGCTAAATATATACCTTCCCAATTAGGGTAGTAACCCAATTTTAGTTTGATACATGCAGCTGAATCAATATGGCTGTTGAACAATCATATTCTTAATTTTGATGAAAAATACAGTCATTTTTACATTGAACCTGTCAGCTGGTGTGCATGTAACTCATCAATTTTCTGTAAGTAATCAATTTATTTTGCATGTATCCCTGTGACAGAAGGGGCAGCAGAGGTGAAAGAAAGGCTCAACTGGAGTTTCTGGGGAAAAGTGGAAATCTGACAGTGTCCTAGAGCCTGGGACACTCTCCCTTCTCCTGTCTGAATGCTTCTTTTTGTGAAGGGAAGAAGACAAGTATATATGAGGTCGTCTGTATGTGGGTGCAAGAAAGTTATATCCAGTAGTAAGCCAGGCCCATCTCGTCCTTCTTTCCCTTCCCCCAGGGCTGGGCTCTGTGGGCAGTGTGGGGAGGCTGGAAATGGGGAAGGAAGTGAACAAATCCTGTTCTGCGTTTGAAGCAGCTTCTTCCTGCTTTTCTCGCAAAAGAGATTTAACATACATCATCCTAGAGTATAAACTGTAAATATGTATTCTTATTTTTCCCTGAGTGTGATGCTAATGAAAGCGAAGACCAATCATCAAGGGTGAATTATTTAATACAATAATGTTTTAATAGCTGAGAAGAGACACAAACAGTGGAGACGCCTGTGGCTAATGGATTTCCCTGGTAGGAGATAAAAGGCTGATTACACAGCAGAGCAAGGGAAGACCTGCTGTATTAATGACAATTTACAGGTCAGCTCACTTACAGGAGTGATTTAAAATGCACCATCTGTTTTCTAATTGTAGGTTGGTAGCTATGATTTTACAGTCATTCAACATCTCTTTAGCAAGAATTGGTACTTATTTGTCTTTCTGAGTCTTGTTAGTTTGGCCCCATAGTATTTTACTGACTGGGCCTCCAGATTGTTTCCAAATCAAATAGTTTCTAAATTGAATGGATTTTAGCAGCCAGTCCTGCTTCCATTCAGCCTTTTTCTGCCAAGTTAGAAAATTGAGTCCTAATGCCCCAAGGCATCCGTTGGATGTACTGGATTAACTCTTTCTGATGCATCTACCTTGGTGCTAGTTATGCACCATCATGGAGAGAGTTGAGAAAATGGTCACTCAAATAATTTTCTGGGTCTTGTCATTAAAAGCCTGAACCCCCCCTTGAGAAAGACTGCACCATCAACCACTGTGAATCAAGTCTCTCCTCACCCTTTTTTTAAATTCATTCTTTCCCTCCCTCTTCTTGCTTCTGCCTGCCTTCCAGTTCCCCATCTCCATGCCCCCACACCACCATCACCACCACCATCACCACCCCCACCCCACCCCACCCCGCCGCCTGCCACATACACACATATACTCCCTCTTCTTCCCTCATATGGGCAAGAAAAGGGGAGCCCAACTTTGGCTTCCACTCCTGTGCCTTTCCCCACTTTGCTGCCCTAGACCTTCTGTGATTAGTATGCAGTAGAGCGTAAGGACTAAGTGTGAGGACAGTGGGGCAGCGCTTCTAGGTTGAGATCCTGGCTCTACCACTTTCCAGCTACGCTGACCTCGTCCAAGTGGTTTAACTGTGCTCTGCCACTGTTACCTCCTGAAAATTGGGGTACTCATCAGACCTACCTCAAGGGGTTGCTGTATTAAGTTATTCAACACACATTAAGCATTTAGAGCAGTGTCTGGCATGCAGAAAGTGCACAATAAATGTTCCCATTGTTATGAGACAATTGGGCCGGCTGTTGATCCTTTCTTGGGTCTGTGACTTGAGGGTTTTGTTACTTCCCTGAAGTTGGAAGGATGGAAAGAAAAGAAAACATTGTCCAACTTCTTTTTCTGCCTATGTATTGTGGTCATTCATTCACTGAACCCACACTTGTTGAACACCTACTGTATACTAGATATGTGGTTCTCAAAGTGTGAACCCCAGCTCGGCAGCACCGCCATCACCTGGGGCCTTATAATACATGCAGAGTCTCACCATCCTGCATCCCACCCTATCCTTCTCCCCAGAAGATGTTCTGAACCAGAAACTCTGATGGCAGGGCCAAGCAATCTGTGTTTTAACAAACCCTGCAGATGTTTTCGATGTGCTAAGGAACGAGCACCACTGCCCTGGATGTAAAGCATAGTTACTCTGCTAAGCACCGGGAATATAAACATGAATGAGACCCTGACCCTGACCTTCAGGAACATACAGTCTACTGGAACAGACAGATTTATAAACAAGAGCAGCCAAGGATCCTGAGAGGTACAGTGGCAGCACAGATCCACCACAGAGGGGGGGCCAAGTTTGCATTTGGGGAGGAGCGTTTGGAAAGAATTCCTGACGAATTCCCAAAGGAGTGGTGCTGGAACTAAGTCTTAGAAAAAAATGAGCACTTTTCTAGTCATAGGTGGGGAGCAGGGAGGAGACATTCCGCAGAAGGAGCAGCTGTGCATTTGGTCACGGGTGAACTGGCATGCAGACCTCGCCTCTGAAACACCTCCTGGGCAGGAGTGGAGAGGGGAGGTGTTTACTTCACTGTTGGATCCTCAGTGCCTGGAACATGTCCTGGCCTACAGGGTGGCACCAGTAGATATTTGAATGATGGGAAACAAAGGTCCTAAAGTCCCACATATTTAATTTTCACCGAATCATTTCTTTCCAGCAGAAGATATTAAACAAACCTCGTTGTGAGTTTTCTGCTTGACAGCACTATGTTCCTGACAGAAATGAGCCATCGCTTAAAGCGCTGTGACTTAAAACAAGGGTTGGCAGTGTGAGACCTGGTCACCTCTAAATCTATGGCGGCAGCTCAGTGAGACCCCAAGTACATGCTTCAGACAAGCTTATCCTGAACCTGCACCTTGATCCACATGTGCAAATTATCGGTGCTTCCTATAAACACATTGGCCTTTCTAATAGACACCATGGCAGGTTCCTCATTAAAATGTGAAGAACCGAATATCCCAGGCAGCATATTTCCTTCTGGTTTAGTTAAAATCAACTCTGCGTGCAAAATGACTGGGTCTTGTACTTCTTCAGTCATATTCTCAGAAGCTGCCCTGTGCCAGATGCTCGCGCTTCTTTCTTCTGGATGCCAGGGCATGTTTCATAGCGTCAGAAACTTCCCCAAGGGTACCTTTGCATCTTCACATTGACCCCAGTGACAGGTCTGGTGGCCAATTCCAAAGAAAGGATTATGCCAAATGAGACCCCAGTAGTACTGAGGTTCCTTCCTTTCAGATCCACTTCTAAGGGAGCCATCCTGCGGGATTCCCTCCTCTCTCCTCCCCCGCCCCCCATCCCTGCTGAACCTAGTCTAGCTTTGTGTTCCCAGTTAATTACATCCCTGGCTAGCTTGTTCTGGCCTCTGATCTGACAAAGCCTGGGAGTGGGGCTGCTCTAACCAGTGTCCCTAATCTAGTGGATCAAAGATAATAGGTGTTTCAGAGGACAAAGGAACCTTGGAGACCATGAACGACCTCCCCCACCACCCGACCCCAAAGCCCTGTCCACTGTCTTCTAGGAACACGAGGCTTCCATACATTGAACATGCATACAATGAATGGAAATTATTAATAAAATGCACAATATTCTTCAAACCAAAGTTGAAATAGGTTTTTCTTTACTTATCTCCAAATTTGGTGTTTTAGATAGAATCGGGATTGAAAATAACCCCCAAAATTAACTGAATAAATGAAGTCACGTTTTAACTTTTCTGTCCGTTTGATCTGAGTTTACTGCTCTGTAGTGATCCTTTCTGGTTAAACCAACCGGCCTTCCCAGTGCAGGAGAACTACGATCCCAAAGCAGCTTTGGCTGTATGTGTTTTAGAAGCTGGCCAATTTCACATCCTAATGCAGAGAGTAGAGAGGTTAATTACAAGTCACTTCTTTCTGGACCTCAGTTTTCACATCTTTAAAAAGAGAGTATAGGACTACAAGTCTTCCAGGGTTAAGATTCTGTCAACTTTAGGTCTTCCCCTTGCAGCAGCATTAAAGCGCTAAGGACGGGTGGGGGGCGGAGAGGTGAGGGCAGAGAACATGCACAGGCCACCTCGCTGTGCTCTTTACACACACACACACCTCCTTTTTGCACATGGTTTCTGTCGTGACTAGATGCCCTTTGTTTCTAGGTGCACATTAGAATTAGCTGTGTTACTAGTGATGAACAAGCAGAGAAAAAAGATAATACCAAGTGATGTTATAATACCACATGATAATAGGAGGCTCTTAAATATACTTTTGTATTTTTTTAACTTTAGGGAAAAAAGGGATATGATTTAAAATAAGAGTTTCTCACTTTTTAGCACCTCATGTTTACAGATTACTTCATTGGTTCATTCTGCACGGGTTCATTCACCGGCAAACACATCCTCTGTGCCAGTTACTGAGTTATGCCCTGGGCTTGCCTTGGAGGGACGATAGCTTGTGATGGTTCTTCCCTACAATATCTAAATGCCACATTAAATAATAAAGTTGAGTTAGAAAGAGGAGCAGAGCTATGTTAGATCGTTCATGCAATTCCAGACAAAAATTGCCACCTTTGACCTGAGGGTTACACCCTGTATCGTACTGCTTCTCTCCAAACATGGATAGAGCATTGAGCTGGACGGTTTTGAACTTGAAAACTTTGTTCTTCAAAGTTTATTTTTCTGTCCATCCAGTGAGTGTTTCAATTGGCTGGGAAATGTGTTTTTTCTTTATTTCAATCCTTGCTCCCAGAGCATCCTTGCAATTAATATTTGTAGAGAGAATGTATTAGTTAACTACCTTGTGCCTCAAGGATATAGTTGCTCTAAAATAGGCTGAAATTATTACTTCTTACTACTTCGGCTTTGCATAAAAAGAAACATCTAACAGCCATGTAGCATTTAACATACCAGGAATCCTATCTGTTCTTCATGAGTTTTCACTTTTCCTGCTTTACTCTCTTCATTTCTTTAGTTTATCTTGACTGAGAAGGGAAGGGCTAGAGGCTACCATTTTTATGGGTTAAACTGCCAGCCAGTGGTCAGTGGTGCAGGTAGTATTAAATGAATGCCGGCCACGGATGGGCAAGACATATATTCTTGGCATTTGGAGTGCATGTAGATCGCGGCTGAGGATCGGGGACAGAATTCCATAAAGTACTCCAGGTAGTAGGAGAAGATGTTTGGCAAACCAGTTGATGCAGAAATCAATGAGAACACTGATCCCACATCGTTTCATCCTGAGCTGTTGACTTCATTTATCTACATATTTGATTTATTTGACATCCTATGCCTTCTGTCATCACTACCTCAATGTTTTTCACAAAACTTGCTTTCCAAAGGGTATTTCCAAGTTTAAGTAAACTTTAGGTAAATATGAAAATTGAGGTTTGGTCTGCTGGGGAAGGGTGAAGTAAGTTCCCAGGGTCAGAGAGATCACTATTGATTGTTTTGGAGAACCTGGTTGCAAAAGGGACTCATAGAAGAGATAAACATCTATGGAACAGGCTAGTGTTTGTCCAGAGAGGTGTGAAAAACATTAAAGTTAATAGGAAGATAGCACTTCTTGGTGGTTAAGGCTAATGTGAGTGCGCGACTGGGTCCATAAACACTGTTGTGTGCTGCTGGCAATAGAAGCCTTATGAAGCTCAGATTGCTATCATTGGCAAAGAAAGAACCCAAAAATGAGGAAGGAGAAAAAATAGGAATTAGGAACAGCTTTAAGATATACAGATTCAAGAGAGGTATACTGAAATTTTAGGTGGAAAAATAAGTCATGTTCCAGCATTTCCCATTTGCTAGACTTTCTGTAGGAAGAAAATTTAAAGAATATGGGAGTCGTTGACTTTGTTTTGAAGGGCTTGTACAGTTAGAAAGCATTTCATCTGCATAAATAAAAATATCTTGATAAGAAAATAATGAAACATACTTGTTTGTCTTAGACATCTGCAGACAGGTGAAGTGGAAATCACATACATGACGATTATAAGTGAAATACTGTACCATATAATTAGAGACAGCATGAACACAGAATCACTTTACTCCTCAGAAATGGATTTAATAATAAGCAATTAAAGTTAATTGCAAAACAATAGTTATCATTTTTCCCCGATCTTAGTCTCCAAATACAAATTATATATTAAACTACTTAATAGTCCATTAAAAGTCACTATACTTGCTCTTTGTATATAGCTACCAAATTTGGGTGTATATGAGAGAATTAATTTATTGCATGATTTAGTGAACAGCAATATTTGATAACTGATGTGAAGTAACCCTGACTCCCCTTATATTTTTGTTTTACAGCTGGGCTCATCCTCTTCTGTGCCTTTTACATCTATTTTTTCTCAACTTTTTATGACTGTTGTGGTTCCTCTCATCATTGGACAGGTAAGGTCTCCAGTTCTATCTGCTCTTTATAGATCAAATTGTGAATTATTGGGAAATGTCAGGACAATTGAAAAAAGACATAGAGGAAGAGACCATTAAATGAAAATGTAAGACTTTAAAACACCAGTTTTATCAATCACAATAGTCTCATCTTTTTATTTTTTTAGTTAATAACAATATGCTTTACAGATAGCTATATATAGGGACACCTACACAGAATCTCTTGATTTTTTTTTTTTTAATTTATCATCCCTTCTTCGTAGATACATAGCTAGCTTGAAAACATTTAGCAAGCCATTACCTTATTCTGCGATTTCCGATAAGGTCTCAGCATTTCTGACCATTGCTGGGAACAAGCACCTGTCTGGCCAGCTTCTTCATAGACTCCTCCACCAGCAGTTGTATTTGTGATCAGGTAATTGATAAACATTTCATCCTATTAGCGCTTAAATCCGATCTTAGAAAACTTAGTTTCCTTTACCATTCTTATTGAATTGGACTAATGGAATAAATTCTTATATTTTAACTTCTTATAACAAGGTAATAATAAGCACATTATTTAATTATAAGTATCTGCATTTTAATACAAGGTTGTTTTCTTACTCATAAAATTTAATGTACCACTCAACGGTAGGCCACTGCGTACAAGGAGGATTAAGTGTGTGAGGATAAGAGGATGATAGGTGTGGATTTAAGAGCAACTAGACTGAAGACTTGGTTCTACCTTTTATTTGCCATGTGACCTTTGGCAAATCATTTGATCTCCTTAGCTCCAGGTTCATAATTTATTAAATCATATAACCATAATACCCATCTGAAAGGGTTTTTCGTGCGGATTAAATGAAATATAGGTAGGTATAAAGTTTTTGTCATCATAGAACCTGACACAGGTAAGTGCTCCATAACAAAAACTAAACAGAAGGCAACTCGTTGAAATAGTAACTACAAAAATTTTATGTAAATACCAGGGGTGTCAGAAAATGTAAATAAGTAGACACTTTGGTCAACGTTGCTCAAGCAGTAGTTCGCCATAATCAGAAGTGTCTGGACGCTGATGGTAACCACTTTGAGCACCTCTTGTAATTGCAGAGGTCAAACGTTACTTGTATTCATCTTTTGTTTTCGGTATATATTGAGTATTACAATTATAATAGTTTTTTCTTTTCTTAAAATGTGTATACATTTTTTGACACCCTCTGTACTTATCTTTTGTTTACTTGTTAGCTATTTGCCTCTCCCATTAGACTTTATGCTTCATGAGTACAAGAGCCATAGTTGTTTGTTTACCCATTAAGTATGTGTTGAATGAACGAGTGAGGGAGTGAATGAGTGAGTTCCATCATCAATAAGGGAAACGCTGTGTCTTATGGAGACATAACGACTCACACCTGCCTTCAGCTCTAGACCATTTAAGCTGTGGATAGTATTCATTTAAACCCATACTGATTTTCTTGGTTCTGAAAATAATTTTGTATACTAACTATGGCTCATTCATTCTTCTTTAGTGGATCTTGGAAAGAGCTCTATTAATAATAAGTGTTTGGTTTAAAACCTATGGACAAAAAAAGATCTTTGTCTCAGTCATTCAGTCGTGTGTTTTTTTAATGTACAGGGATATATAATTTACATAATTAATATTTATCCAAAGAGAATAATGAATTGTTACATCGCTTGTCCTTTGCATGCCCAGTAGTAAAGTGTTACAGTAAATTATAAAGTAATAAAGGTATTCAAAAAGTAGTATGAGTGTTTTTAAAAGGAACTCTAAGTACCAAAGTACTTTAATTTTTTTCAAAGAGGAAGTCTATATATTAACATCTACTGGCCCCCCTCGCATGTTCTAGGATAGGAATTATCACGTCCTCATCTCCAGCTCTTGAAACCACCTTGCCTCCACCCTCTCCTACGTCCTTGCTCCCTTACCTTCAGGCGGTCAGTAAATGCCACCATTTCTGCCTCAGAAATCTTCCAGATCTGGCCTCTGCTACCCCATTCACACTGCCAGCGAGGATGCCACACCCTCATCGTCCCTTGTCAAAATTATTGCACCTCCCAACCGGCTCTGTTATGAGTCTCTTCTCATTTCTATCCAGTGTCTTTACTGCCTCCAGGGTAGTAAAAACAAATCAGCTTATGTTAGTCCTCTCCTTCAGAACTTCCTTCGTGGCTCCCTGCTGTCCATTCCTGTGTGGCGCTCAAAGCCCCTCACCACTGGGCCCCAAGCTGCTTCTGCAGTGTCGCCTCCTACCGTACCTTCACATAGGCTTCTCCGCTGCTTGCTGTACGCACGCCCCCCTCACGGCCCATGCCCCTGTGCTCCTCCATGCCTTCCATCTTACTCTTCCATCTTTTCTGCCAGCAAACTCTGCCTCATTCCTTAAGACTCAGTACAGAGATGCCCTCTGATGTGCAGTCAACCTGCTCTGACTCCCCTGGCCTAGACTAAATTCCATGGTCTTGATTCATATTTATCAGGAGAGATTGCAATTTATCTGTGAGCTTCCTGGAAGCAGAAACTATTATAAGTATATTTAAGAGCAGAATTGCTAGTAGTGTGTGAGCTATATAAAAAGACTGGCTAAAGAAAACTTTGAATTTACCCTCACGGAGCCCACAGCAGCCATTTCCCCTAGATCTCGTTTGCTAAAGAAAAACGCATAGCTGTCCTCATCTTGTTTTAAATTCATGAGCCCAAATTTAAAATGCTGTTCAGCACTCCCTAGAAATCTCTCTGTAGTTCCTTAGTATTATTTCACCCTGTCCTCTATTTTCCTCTCAGTCCCTTTTACTTCACCTGACACTCTCCCACTTGCCCATTACACTCGAGCCTCCCTGACTTTGCTTCTCTTTCTCATGCATGCCACCTTCATCCTGCCTTAGAAACTTTGCACTGGCTGTTCCTTCTGCTTGGAACACCTTCTCACCTTTCGCCTCCTCAGAAAGACCTTTCCTCACTATCACATCATCCAGTTTACACCTCTGCTTAATATGGATCTTTATCTGCTTCTTGTTTATTTGTCTTCTTTTTTTACTTTTTATTGGTCTCCTCTAACTTGAAGGTCAGCTCCATGAGATCGGAGACTTTGTCTGCTCGTTTATCTCCGTGTTCATTTGTAATCGATTGTCGCAGCCAAACCACGTGATGTGATCTTTGAGGATCTTGTAAACAGGGCTCATAGGTTCGCTTCAGAGGAAATAGATGCCAGGCAACGTGGCCTCATTTCTCGATCGTGACTAGCGGTGCCACATTATGAAAATAAACATTTCTATAGATTTTTGTATGCATCTTTTCAAATGAGATTTTATCTTTACTTTTTAAATAAACAGGAGGAACTAGAGGGAGAAGAAAGGACCAGGAAGGATAGGCTGAATGTATTTTCCTTAATCTTTTAGCGATGATGAAACTTTGTCCTTCAACTTTTAATCTATGTTTCTGAGAGTGAATTTGATTTTATTTTTCTGCGTGTTCCCCACACAATACTTCTTTTTGTTTGAAGTCATAATCGACTGTGATGTGACCTGAAGTCTAGTTTGCTCTGTGGCACTTCTTGGCTTCTAGGCCTCATTTTCTCCCATCATAGAATAAGGAGTTTGCTATTTTCCAACTGAAGATGCTATGACTCTGGGTAAGATTAGTCTTTACATACACGGTCGGGAAACTGCTTCTGATGTCACTTCTAGAAGGAAAGAAAATGTGTGTCATAATAATAATTCTTCCTTTCTGATAAATCCTTTTAATAAATCTAAGTGCTTGTGACAAATACTTATTTAATGCATTTTTGAAAGATTTACAAATAAATGTTAATGACATACAATTTCTACCACCTTTGGAGACTATTTTTCAAAACAGCACACTGAGCCCACTTTTTTTCTACAAGTTAATAATAAAAAGCTCGTCTATCATTTATCATCCATGCATTCTCTTGTCTCATTAGTGAGTTATTTCACAGTTTGGCTTTTCATATTAAATAGTCTTCAGCTAAAACTGAAGTTAATGCTATTAATGCTAGTAAAATTTTGCACTTATAAAATTATATTAGGTACGAACACTTTTCATTGCTTCACCTGAATTGTGCCGTGGGATATACTGACAAGTGTTGTGACAGAAACATCACCAGACTGGGACCTGGAAATAAAAATAGCCAGTACTTACCATGTACAGGCCCTGGTTCTAAAGGATTTCATATTTATTTAATTGCTTAATCCTCATTACATCTACTATTATATCTATTTTAGAGATGAGGGACAGGGAAGGAAAGGAATTTCCCCAAGAGCACAGAGTAAGGGGTAGAGCCAGGATTCCCAGTCTGGCCCACGTGGCTCCAGAGTCCATACTGTTAACCCCTGTGCCGTGATCCCCTCAGGACATAAAAGTCGTATTCCAGCTTTGTCACATTTTATGTAAGTTGTTTGGGCTCTCTGTGCCTCTGTCTTCAACTGTGAACTGAGCAGGATAATATCTGTATGACCTTTCTCATGAGAATGAGATGAAGAAATAGTGGGAAAAAATTTTTCGAAAAGTTAAGCAAGTGATGGGTGCTTATTGTATTCATTTATTATTGTGGTTTACACTTTTTACAAAGTGTACTGTATTATTTTGAATCTAGTCAATATTTAATGCAAAATATTCTTAAAGAAAAATGTTATATAAATTGGATTTGATTTTATATCCCTGACTATACCTTTCAATGGAATATTAATGAAAAAAACAAAACACTTTATGAAAATTTATGGATTCAATGGAATAGCAGGTAAAAATTGAAGAAACAATCTGAAGACACCTTGAAGAAAAATAAATTTTAAAATTCAGATTTAACATGAAAAAATACATATCATGTATCCCTACTCAAAAATCAATTTATAAATGTAGAGACAGAGTGGGAGAAAAAGCAAGAAAATGCCCTCAATAAAATGGAAACTAAAATGATGGATATTACATTTGTTCATTATCTCAGTGTGTTGACATTCTTCACCTAAGATGTGTTAATTTTTCAGGTTTCCAGCTTGTAGATCATGCAGTAATTGATATATGTTACTCAGCTTATTAGAAGTACAGGGATTCAAATTTAAGTTTCCCTTTATCCTTTACTGGTGCTTAATTTAAAATAAAGCAAATCAAAATGTAGAAGGTGAGACAAAATAAAGAGCAGTGGAAGATTTTTTTCCTTCTCTCTTCATAGGGAAAAGCAAACAAGTTAATGAGGATTTGTCACTTTATTTTGAATGCCTAAGTTTCTCTGAGCTGTGAGAGCAAATAAATTGGTATAGATTCTGAAGGAAGACACAACTAGCCCCCTCACCAATATGCCTTCCCCCCACCCATCTTGACTTTTTTTTCCTCCACGAGAGAATTCTGAGGCATCTATATCAGGTTTTGTTGATCTGTCTCTAGCAAAGTCTTGTTTCCTATAAGGTTTTAAACATTTCTATATGACAAAGAAGTTTGAAGAATTAAAAAATGACATGGATTCTTGACAAATGGAGAATGATGGTGTGAAAAGTGTAAGTAGCTAAACTAAGAGAAGATGAGATTTCCTGGAGTTTACATCTGAAGCACATCTTTGAGGCATTTCAACACTACTTCACCTATTACTTCATGAAACATTTTAACACTTTTCTGGCTATACAGTGCAAAAGCAGCTGCTTTGTGAATTTAATTTTAGAGGAAGATGGAAAAGCTTTATGGAGGCTGGCAAGATATAAAATGGTTTACTTAGAAAACACAGATAAATATCACTATAAGAGTAAAAACAGGGACAGACAATCTGTTTTCCTCCAGTGTTATTGTTTCACTTGTCGGTCTGTCCAATTCCCAACTTTCTAGTTGTTTGCTCTATCAAGATTAAGTATCTAGCATTAAAGCATTGATGTGTTTAGAAGAAATGCATTTTAGCTAGGAGGATGCAGGACTCAGGAGCCCCTGTTACTTGCCATATTGAAAGAGTCCTACTATAATGTGAGACTCTGAGTACCTTGTAATGAAGAAAGAGATTATTAGCTTAACTAAGTCAATTGCTGTTTATAAAGTTGATGATTAGAAGCTTGTCTTGGTTTTTAAAATGGCTTTGGCTTTCTAGTTATACCTCATTTATATGAGGTGTGATCAAAAAATTCAGTAAAGGCTGCTGCCGAGTGCCATCCAACGGAAAGGCAGAGATCTTCAATATGGGAAGCAGCACATCGAACCTTAGTAACCAGTGTGTGACAAGTTTCAACTTGTTCCATGCAGTCAGTCGGTTGTGAGCTACGGTTGAGAGAAAGTGTGTTTTAAAGTATGAGGTAAATCATCCTCCATCATGACAATGCTCCGTGTCACACGTTGCTTTTGGTATACAGCAATTTCTGTCAAATAAAAAAAACATTACATTGTGTCCTCATCCACCTTATTCATCGGCTCTGGCACTGTGTGACTTCTGGCTCTTTCCAATGTCAAAATGACCATGAAAGTAAATGTTTTGAATTGATTCAGGGCATCGAGGCAGCCACAACAGCGCAACTAAAGATACTCACAAAAGAGGACTTCCAGAACTGCTTCAGATAGTGGCAAGAATGAGGGGATAAGTGTATTCAAAGCAAGGAGGAGTATTTTGAGGTGGATTAATGGCAATGTGTCTTTTGCTGTAATAATTTTTTTTTTTAATTTAAACATTCACTGTATCTTTTGGTCACACCTCGTATTTATTTGTTTATTTTGTCAGAGGGGGAGAAAGTGGTAGTGGGACAGGAAGACACTTACCTTGGGAATTAGGATCATACATTCCGTAACCTATTGCAGAGCGAGGGCTTTTGTGTTTTTAACCATTTTATGTTAAAACAAAACAGCATCAATTTCAATAACTCCATGCAATTTCCATTTATTTTACTTCCTAAAGGAGTTGAATTGTATTAAATTTGGGCAGCTACCAGGTTTATGCTACCAAACACAACAGGTTATGAAATGACCTTTTCAATGAAGACCCTCTGTAGCCTTCCAATAAGCAGCTACACCCACGGTGACATACCTGAACATGGGTCCGTCTGGGTCCGTCGAGTGCTGTTATCCCAAATGTATGATTTAATTCCTCAGTGTATCACACTGTGTGATGGACTGCTCTTCGTTCTCTATACTTCACTACATTTTAATTGTAAAGAAAGAAATGAACACTAGATAAATTACTGTGGTTTGGGATCACTTCTACATAAATATTTTTTTTTTTTATAAATCCAACTGTAACTTTAATTACAAGATCTGCTTTTTGGAAAAAGTATACACACACACACAGACACACACACACACACACACCACTGCATTCCCTTCATTCCATGCCACCCAACCTTCATGGTATCGTGCGTGTGTCTTTCTTGTACCAATGGGTCAGCTTTCTGTCAGGAGTCTGTTTATTAACACTGGTATTTCACTTACTGAGTCCTTGAGAATGGGCAAAGTTGATCTAACAGTCATTTGTTCAAAGGTTCTCTTGAGAGTGGTTTATTTTGTTCTTGAGTATCTGTGAAGGTATGTTCCATTGCGAATTAGGCCTTTTCAGTGACAGAGTAGAAGATGACAGAATCCCATCAGCCTTGTCAGAAGTTCCCTGACCTCATTATTGCTAATGGATCATGGTAATTCAGCCTGTTGTGAAATCTCATGTTCAATTATGCAGGATAATGAGTGACTCAAAACTTAATATGTCTCAACTATAGTCCTTATTATAGAGCTTGTTCAGCTTCTTTCAAAAGTAAAAGGTTTTAAATAGAGTGATTCACGTATATATCCAAACGAAAGTTATCACCGGTATTCAGACTGTCCTGATTTTAAATATCTGATTTGGTTTTCAAAATGAGAGGCTTACTATATAAGTTTAAATTTGATTGGTCCTTTTATAGGAAAGTTAGAACAGGTTTATTCATTTTTAAGTGTTAATTCTGGAATTCTGAAAGCATACAAATGGCATTTGTCTTTGGATTCACAAAAACTCTAGATGTTCAGAGTTTGAATTATTTAAGCTCCCATAACACATGCACTTTTGCTTTTCAAGCATGAGTTATAATTTAATTAAAAACTTCTGGTGCATTGCTAGCATTTTAAATATTAATATGTTCCATGGATCACTTTCGATTATCTACTGTCTTGAAATTCTTGAAGATGTCAGATTTTTAAGATTCCCAAAGTTGTACTTGGAATTGTCTGTTGAGGCAAAGGGGACTGTGATAATTACACACATCCATTAGGATGAGCAGAGGAGATAAACTTTGGGGAGGCTTAATGGGCATGTCTCAGTGACAGCTAGCAAAGAGCATTTGGCATGATTAAGGATGGATTTGAATGCCGTTGAAAATACACTCTCATTATGGACACCAGTGGAAGTTGCACTATAAATGTTAAATTCCCCTGAAAAAGAGTGGTGTGGCAGGGGAGCTTTGAAATCCACTGTGGCCATCATCCAAATGACTCTTCTTTTATGTCTTTCTGCTGTCACAATCACTTTGCAATGCCCAACTCAGCTCCCCACATCTCTGCAAAGAAGCAACCTGTTGATCTCTGTATTTCAGATTGTCCGAAGATACATCAAGGACTGGCTTGAAAGAACAAAACCTCCTTTTGGTGCTGTCAGCAGCTGTGTGCTGCTCATGATCATCTACACAACATTCTGTGACACGTTCTCTAACCCAAATATCGACCTGGATAAATTCAGCCTTGTTCTCGTATTGTTTATCAGTAAGTTGGAAGATGGGCTATCCTTGCTATCCGCTCGGTCTCCTCAGTCGCAAAGCAGAGCAATCTGTGTTCTCTGAATCTATTTTGAATGTTAATTTGATTAGAAAAGAATGCTTAGTGTCATATGTACTCAGTGACTTTGTCACATCTATGTGTTCTTTCAAAAGACAACAGCTATGCACTTACGACATATTCTCCTTTGTGTTTCTATGTCTGATTTACGATAGTTGATGCCAGGTGAAAGAAGCCAGAATATACGTCAAATTCAAACATTAGACTGAGCACTTTTTTTGCCATATTTATTTTATTGTAACTTTAAGCTAATCTTATTCTTTATTGTGCATTAAAAGTAGGATTTATAATATATGATACTATTATTTTATAATAAATGGCTGAATTGGTTAAAACATGAATATTTACATCATCTTTCTATTAAAATATACCCAAAGTAATATCATTGCATTGTAAGAAGTCGCAGACTATAAAATGCCAGGCTCAACAATTTGTTTATATATCATCTATGGCTGCTTTCAATTAGAAAGCAGAACTGAATAGTTGCCATAGAACCCATATAGCCCTCAAGCCTGTGACCCTTTAAGTAAACTTTGCTGACTTCTGCTCCAGCGTAGAGATGGCAGGAAGAGAATGGGTGTCCCTAGTAGGTAGGGAGCGTCAACCACAGAGGAGCTCAGTCTGGATTTATAAGTCATTTAATCCTGCCTATTTCACACGTCTCAGCCTCCATCAAGCTACAGGCACAGCTCAGAACAATATTTTTAAATGTAATAAGTAATTAAAGCATTGGTTGTTAACAACAACAACGAAAAAAAGAAATCTTTTGTTTCATTTACCCTGTAATACCAAAGGCAGCTTTTGGTCATTTTAATATTGAAGAACCACCTGTTATTAAAATCAACATGAGTTATTCCAAAATATTTATTATAATGCTCCCTCATCTATGTTATTTGCTATAAATACTCACAGTATAAACCAGGTCTTTCTAAATTGAACAAATTAAATAACCAAATCATAAATCAAAGGATTTTAGATTTGCTCTGAGAAGATATAGATTATATCTGGGGATGTCTTCAATAAGACAGGTTGAGTCCCACTCATTTAAATGATGTTATCAGTATAGCAATTTATGTGTGTTTGCTTGGTATTCATTTGTTTTTCTATTTGAGTCCCCATAAGTTTTAGATGAAACTAAGCATACCAGTAGATATGCTACAGATACTGTTTTTATAGTGCTAATTTAGATTCAATCTTTTTTTTTCTTCTTCAGTATTTTCTATCCAGCTGAGCTTTATGTTTTTAACCTTCATCTCTTCAACAAGGTAAGTGTTTTGGTATTTCCTGTTGTTAGTTTCTGAATGAGGAATCGTGCTCTTGACTTGATTTCTATGCCACTACTATGCGGTTCTCATTTTTCTCCTGTCTCCCCATCTTTCTCCTGCCACCCTCAAGTTGGGGACATTATGAAAGGGTCTGTCGTTGGCCCTTGTTTCATCTGTTCATATCGTGTGCTTAGACAGCCTCCTGCATTCCACTTGAGCTGTCAGCTGTCAGCTGGTGATTTTCGAGCCTACACCTTCCATTCCCATGTTTTTCCTGAGTTCCAGCACAACTTACCACTGACCATTTAGATGTCGTCACCTGACTGTTAATAAAGCCTCAGACTCAAGATATTCAGAATGGAATTAATCTTTCCCCCCCAACACTTTCCCTCTCACTTCTTCACTTATTGCTAATGTCACCACCATCCACAGAGTTACTCAGACTAGAACGCTTCACATCATTATTTTTTTAAATCTCTTAACCCTACCTCTGGAATACTTTTTGTGCCTCCCAAGCCATTTCCCTAATTCAGGCTCTTGTTGCCTCTTCTCTCCTTAGACTATTACAATGGATATCTTACTGGTATTTTCATTTCTAGGCCTAACTTTTTTTATGCATTTCCTCCTGCTTCCAATCACCCAAGTTCTAATACTAGTGCTCTTGTTTAGAGATTTTCAGTGGTTATCCGGTGCCTGCAGAATGAAGTTCACTTTGGGGGGCTAAGGGCAAGGCCAATTTCGTGCACCACTACTAGCAGTCATGCCATCTAAGCTTTAGGTTGAGGTAAAATCTTCGCTGTCCCTTAAAAGAACCTCATGCTTTCTCATTTCTGTTCTTTGCTAAGGCTGCCCTCATGTCAAAATTGGTCTCCGTAGCCTAGTTCATCTTTTCTGTTCTGAAAGGCTCGCCTCTAAAGCAACTTCCCCCACCAGGACTATACACGCAACAGACATTACTTTAGCCTTTGGTATGAGAGAGTTACCGTAGTGAATGCCACAAGTACGAGATGATTCTGATCGTGGATGAGTTTACAAACTAGATATATGCACTGATAACTAAGTGTCCTCTTAGTGGTGCAGTAAGCCAACCTGTAGTCAGTTCAAAGGAGAAAGCACTTCCAAAGACAGTGACAGAGCAAGGCTTCGTGGAAGAGACTGGGTTTGACATGAGTCATAAAGAATGGCTAAGGGGGTTCTTGATGGGAGAAGAAGCAACAATGCAAATGTGGGTGCACGCATGCACACACACACACACACACACACACACACACACACACACACACACACACTAAGATATGGTGGGACAATAAGAGTAGAGGAAAATTAAAACTAGTAATAGTGTCCGAAAAGGTAAGCATGGGCCAGATTGGCAGGCCCGTCAACACCAGGTGATGGCCATTGTTGCCACGAGGGAAAGGGCCTGGTTGTTTATGAGGCCTGATTGTGTCAGAGCAGTGGATGGCTGAGGCCTCACATTAGGCAGCTGGCTCTTACAGCACTGGGTATGGCAGGAGGCTGATTGCAAACAGTCAATAAAAACGTATTGATTGGTGTAATTTGAAGCATTTTCCAAAGCCTGTGATCATGATTTATGAGTAAGAGTAAAGCCTGAGGCCATTAAGTCACAGAGCAAATGTGACTTATTTGGGTAAGTCTGAGAGTAGGTACTATTTTTAACTTCCTCTTGTAAATGGTTATGTCACCTTAGGAAAGACGTTTGCATTTCACTGGCTGTTTGCTGGTCTTTGTGGCAGTAGTGATCATCAGACCCGCTCATCCTGTCCCATCAGACTAGGTGGGATGCAGATATCCTGTCAAGAAAACTTCTTGAAACGCTCAGAATAGCCCCTACAGGGATTGCTAAAGGAGAGGCGGTAGTATCACAACTAGGTGAATTAAAATTGAAAATGTTCAGCCTAAAGTAGACTGGACTTAGGCCTTGTGGTTTCGAGACCCTTCTGTTGCCTTAGTCTACCTCCACTGAAGTTCTGTTGCATTTTAAACTTGGCCCAATGTCACATGTGCATGTGTCTTTGATAAACAACAGAATATGGAGTGGCTATAATCACACTCTTGGGTAATTGTTGTGTAGCTCCAAAATATTTCATTAAAATTTAGGGATTTTTTTTTTATTGTACAAAATTTAGAAGATGGTTTTCACTTTGTTTTTTTGTGTTTTTTTTTTCATGCTGGGAGACCCTATAGCACCTGAGGATTTTATTGGAAGAACGAAAAATACCAGCATTTATTGATCCCTGTTTTGTGCCAGGCACTGAGCTAGGAATGGTGCACATTATTTCGTGTACGTCTGATAGCACAGGTTATGATACCATGCAGTTTTGTGTCTATTTTGCAGGTGAGGACCCTCATTCAGAGTAGTTTAGTAACTTGCCTAAAATCAGATTTTAGTAGGTTAGGAACTTACCCAAAATCTCATGGCAAGTAGTACGCCTAGAGTCGAAATTCATTTGCATTTGACATTTCCAAAGCATTGATCCATGCTTTTTCTATTGCACGAAACTACTTCAGTTACTGTTAAAACTCTTAATACTTGTTTTGGTTAGAGAATGTTTAACTGGATTCTTCAAGTGCACACGGAGGCACAAACAAATTAATCAAAGAAAACAAGAACTGGAACTGAGAACCCATTGGTTTATATACTGTTGAGTTTGATTTTATTTTCCTACTTTTTGTTCCTTCCTGCTAAAAATCAGTGAAATTGACGTGTGGATTTTTTTCTCTCATCTTTTTCTTACCAATTCAGTAAATCTAAACACCAACCCAAATATCAAGACATAAAAATCTCAGCATAGAAATCAGTCTTTTTTTTTGTACAGTACACCACTGACCTCTGATGATGGAAGTTCAGCATAAACCAGGAGAGACCCAGCCTAGAAAACTTTCCTTCAACACTCTGTTTACCTGGTTAACATTCCGTAGATTTACTGACCTGATATGTTACCATTCTCATGTATGGCATGTGAACCTCTTCTACTCTGAGTTTTTAAAATACATTTGAGAGTTATCATTCTGTGTTCTCATTTCTCTGTCTATAGAAAAGTGTTCTGGTTATAAATTCCAACTTTGCTGTCAGACGGACTTGAGTTTCAATCCTACTTAATAACTTGGTAATTTTTGTTTGTTTCATCATTTATAAAATGGAGACAGTAGTAGTATCTATCTCATAGGGTCATTTGGAGAATTAAATAATAATGCTTA
The DNA here is from genome assembly GCF_036562045.2 of Rhinolophus sinicus. Lineage (NCBI taxonomy): Eukaryota > Metazoa > Chordata > Mammalia > Chiroptera > Rhinolophidae > Rhinolophus > Rhinolophus sinicus. The sequence goes on from NC_133757.1 coordinate 109,484,238, forward strand.
TAGCCCTCAGCATAATACCTAGCATACAGTAAGTGCTCAATAAATGTTAGCTACTGTAGAATATTTATTATATCAAAATAGTTTATATTATTTCAAGAATTAATTATGGAAAAGAGGGGATTCTAATGTCTAGCTTTATAATACATTCTTTTTGATGTGTCTGTGTCACAGTTGCTAGAAAATGAAAATTGATTCATCAAACCAATAGTCAGTCATCCATACTGACCTATGCTTTCTGAAACTTTGGAAAGCTGTCAAGGTTAAAAAAAAAAATGTTGAAAAGGCTTATAAAAAGAACAGTAGTTGGGAGCCCAGAGTTAGGTAAAGGGGAGGAGAGGGGGAGGTAGAAGAAGGAAAAGGGGGTCAAATACATGGTGAGGGAAGAACTGACTCTGGGTGGTGAACACACAATGTGATACATAGATGGTATATTATAGAATTGTACACTTGAAACCTATGTAACTTTACTAACCAATGTCACCCAAATAAATTTAATAAATGTATATACACTCATTCATTCAACACATACTTAATGGGTACACATTCTGGGTTTGTAATGGTAAACAACTGTGGCTCATGTACTCATGAAGCTTAAAGTCTAATGGGGGAGGCAAATAATTAACAAGTGAACAAAAGATAAGTACAAAAGGTGCCAAAAAATGTATACACATTTTAAGAAAGGAAAAAACTATTAAAACTGTAATACTCAATATATACCAATAACAAAAGATGAATACAAGTCACGTTTGACTTCTGCAATTACAAGAGGGGCTCAAAGTGGTTACCATCAGCGTCCAGACACTTCTGATTACGGCCAACTACTGTTTGACCAATGTTGACCAAAGTGTCCACTTGTACACATTTTTTGGCACCCCCAGTATATATACGAATATTTATATATACGACAGAGTAATAGAAACCTAGAATGTCACTTGAGTGACAAAAGAAACCATTGACAAGAGAAAAGGAAGAAAACAAATATTCAATGTTTGTATAGGTCTTTTAATCCTTATCAGTACATTTTCAGTCAGATGTCTCAGTGGGCCTCTCACCATAGCCCTGGGAGAGAAAAAGGGTGGGAGAGGAAGAAAGGGAGGGAGGGAAGGAAGAAGACAGTGTCCTTAATGGTAAAACTCTCACCATTTCAGAGATGAGCCACTAAGCCACAGAGCTCAGGGTAACTTAATTAGTGCCACTCAGCTAATGACAGACGAGGTCATCTCCTAAAATGAGTAAAGACAAAACACAGGAACAGAGGTTAACAAAGAAAACTACTTCACGTGGAAGTTTCCTCTCCTAAATACAGTGGGCTTAGACGGAACTCTCTCAGAGGACCTTCACTGCTCCACATTCCGTGATTCTGCTTGTAAAACTTTCTGACATGTTTTCCTTTGTGGGCGCTGCAAGGGAAGGCAAAATAAATATTATGTGGAAAATGCTGATTGAAAGCTTCATAAGAGAGAATAAAAAGACCAGTTGGGAAGAAAAGGAAATAAACATCTCAAGGGAAGCCAAAGTGATCAAAAGAATTATAAAAACAGGATAAAAAGCAAATCAATATTACAAAGAGATAAGGTAGAATTAGAAAATAAATAGTAATGTGATTCCTTTTAAAAATGTGAACAGACACAATAGAGATGCTAATCCCTGAAAATAATTATGGTTATGACTGTTTAAATACAATGTGCAGCACTCTTCGTTTCCTGTGCATTGTCATGACTTCCCACCAGTAAGCAGTCCCTTGACAGTGCCTGGCTGAGGGAGGGTTACTTAACAAGATAGCTGCTCTCATCCATTAAATTTTGTGGTGGTTTTTGTTTTTGTCTCTGTTTTTTTTTGTTTGTTTGTTTCATTTTTTATAATTTCCTTCTCAAAGGAAAACTTACCTCCAAAACTGGGGGCAGCCTACTTACTAGGTCTGTGACTTTGGGGAAGTTGTTTAACCCCTTTGTGCTTCCATTCCCTTTGTGCAAAAAGCAAGGCAATGCTACTCCCTACCTTATAAGGCTGTCCTGAGAAGGAAGAAATACCGGAAGCAACGTGCTTAGAAAAGCAAAGCGCTCAATGTTTATGGCTGTGGTTATACATCACCATCCTCATCTTCCTCATCATGAATGGAAGGTTAAGTGAGTGTCGGCTCTGTTGGTTTCCCCAAGATCCATGATGGGAAGCAGTCTGCTACTTTGAAAAGTATAAGTCAGCTCTGCTTAGGGAGAATATTGTTCTTAACCTTAATCATTCCATTTTTGTTTACGGATCCTCCCTCCTGATTGACAGGCTTTATGTCAGTAGAACTATACGGCGGTGTTTCACTCAGATCAGGCCAGAAACCTCCCAGTGTGGGCCTAGCTTGGCTCCCTACCTGAAACAGAGGACAGCCAAGTGTGACTTGCGAATATCCTCTTTAATTACAGTAAGTGCTGCTCTAACCAATGGCAGCCAGCGCCTGGTTAAATGAGAGCCCTCTTGGCCAGAGAGATTTTGACACACTGGAAATGTGCTCTAATCTGGAAAAGAACAAATATCAAGCAGAACAAAGTTCGCCAAAGGAGAAATGTATTGCCAGACGCTCTTGGAAGAAAACCAAACTGCACAGATCCAGATGCAGCAACAATTGGTTAGGACAAGGGCAGCAAAAGACCAAAACAAAGGCCTTGGTGGTGTTGCGAACACCACAAGCATTGCTGGAGGACAGCCCAAAACTCAGCCAGTTGGTTAGGCTGCCTGTTCCACAATGACCGGGGTGGGGATTCATTCCTGTAGAAGTGATTTACTTACTGTGAACTGACTGTACATCATATTCCCCAACTTGCCCACTTCGAGTCTTTGTAATTTCTCAGGTTCCCAGGCCTCAGTATTGCTTCCAACTCTGTGGATGAGTGAAGTGCCTCACGCTTCATAAGAAAGTAAAATCTCTGATGTACATTGCCTCCGCTTTCCCATTCTCTACCTGAACACTCTCCGTATTTTTCACTCACCTCGTCTTTTGTTTCGTACTCAACAGACTATGGGAGACACACAGACTATGGGGGACACCCCGTCTCAGGCTAATACCCTCAGTCCTGTCCTCTCAGGCCCATTTAAGGAGCTGGCTTCATCAGTTGTTTCTAGCGGCTGCATCTTCACTCTCTCTATGTAATCATGTTCACATCTCCCATGATCCTTTTCTTCTCTTCATCGGATTCCTTGAAAACATGTCCCCTCTCATGACCACCGATTCAGTACACTCACACTTAACAAGATAGCTGCTCTCATCCATTAAATTTTGTGGTGGTTTTTGTTTTTGTCTCTGTTTTTTTTTGTTTGTTTGTTTCATTTTTTATAATTTCCTTCTCAAAGGAAAACTTACCTCCAAAACTGGGGCCCCCCACCCCCCAGACCTCACTGGACTTCTTCCATTCCCTATTTCCATTAATGCTTTACTGCTCTGCTCAGTCGTATATGCTTTAATTCTCTTAATTCCTCTTCCTCTCGCAAAGCAACAATAACAATAAAAGTATCAACCAGCGTGTATTAAACACTTCCAAGTTGCCAAGTTCTTAACGGACGTTGGTATTTATCCTCACAGTGACCCTTAAAAGGTAGGCAGTGTTATACCTGTTTTATATACAAACAAAAGGATGGTCTGGGTTTAAATGCTGGTGCATTTGCCCCAAAAGCCTGTGCTCTTAAGCTGTTGGGAGAATATTTCATAGAGATCAGCAGGCGACAAGTTCTAATTCTGTCTTCACGTCTCTTGCCACCATCTCCTGCCTTCACTATGATTCTTCAGGCCCTTTCGCTCTCTGCTTCCTGCCTCGCCTCATCATCTTCAGTCTTAGACCACGTGTGCTCACTCCTCTGCACCCTCCTCATCCCATCTTGTCCAGTCCACACTCCTTGTCACAAGCTGATGTCCCTGCACACACGTCAGCCTGAGGAATCTGTCCTTTGCCAGCTGCTCCAGCACTCCCGTACTTCAGTTTCGCTATTCCTTACCTAACAGACACGTCTGTACGTGTCTAAGCCTGTTCTTTGAAGCCCAGATCAATTGTTAGTTCCTTCAAGAAGGTTCTCTACGCGTTCCATCATCATAGCACACTCCCCTGCCAAGCTTGAGATAATCCTCCTTTTCAATGCCAAATCTGCCCTCTCTCTCTCTCTCTCTCTCTCTCTCTCTCTCTCTCCTCCATCCCTTCCTCTCCCCCCTCTCCCTCTCGCCCTCGCCTCCTCATTCTCGATCTCTTTCTCTTTTGTAGAATATATATCTGTATTCCCTTCCTCCGTGCATTTATAGAGCCTTACGTAGCTCCTTTCACATTGAGCCTACGTGAGGAATAAAGGGATCTAGGAATGTGTCAGCCGTGTAGTGCAATGTTTAAAAAATAAGAGTGGTATCACAATAAAAATATGAGAACAAAATGTAGGAACAGTAAGGCAATCTTATTATACTCAAGTGATATGTACCCACACAGAATCCTCAGCTGAGGTGGGACACCAAAAATGCGGTTTGGAAAGCTATTAACGAGCTGGAGATAAGACTGTTTAGGAAGCGTGAGCATATGTGACTTTCCAGAGGAGAGAAGACCAAGGACAATGAAATATTTTCTTAACATATGTACAAGAAATGGGGAGGAAGAGGAGAAGATGGTCCTTCCCCTCTCAAGCGAGATTATGACAAAGAAAACAGGATGTGGGGACCTATTTAGGGAAGATAGGTCCCTATGCACATTTTCTCCCAACAAAAGTTACATATGAGGCTGAGGTTACGAAGTGAAATGGGACCTCTTTCTTTAGAGATCTTTAAAAATCAGATAGATTGTGACATCTGCAGCTATACGGGTGCCAGCAGTTTCCAGCACACTTTTCCATTTGCTGGCTCTCTTGCCTGAGTTCAGGGCAAAGAGTGAAGAGATGCACTATGTCTTCAAACTGATTCTGCAGGAAGGAATCCTTTCTAACATAACAAAGACACAATAATAATTACATTTCTAACCTTTTTCCTGGTTCTCTAAATCTTTATACGAAAATAAAAATCTGAATATGATATTCACCTGTACCGATCCCCCTAACATATAATGAATGGGCTTTGATTAAGTGAGATTTTCTTCTTTTAATGCCTAACATACTAAATAACAATAGTAGAATAGTAACATAGTTTTAGAGGATAGACACAGGAGCCAGACTTGATTTAAATCCTGGCTCTGTCACCTGTTAGCCATGGGGCCCTGGGTAAGGTTGGCCACTTGTGTGTGCCTGTGTTTTGTTGCCTGTAAATAGGGCTATTGTCTCCCCTGTCTTTACTGCAGAGACCTTAAAGGAGTACCTGATACACTGAAAGGTGCTTTATTATTTTTACTAAAACATGGGATTTTAAATCTTTGTTCATACCATGTATTTCTCAAAAGGGTGAGTTTGCTGCCAAAACGATACGTTGCTCCTCGAGAGAGAGCAGTTTTAGAGATACATTAACTCTTCCAATATCAAGGGACACCCTAGCAACTTCGCTAATTGAGTTACTTGCTGCATGGTTTTCACAAAGTCCTGCACCACAGGCTGACTACATACGTGACCTTAGGAGACCTCCACCACACGTTTTTAAATCTGTCTCCTTTTCATGGGCAAATGACTCAGACAGGATTCTCTGAAAAGAGATTCAGTCACTTCTGTACATTTGGGCATAGAATTACTTGTGTCACTAGGATTGATCAAAGGGATGTTAATGTGAAGGTAAATACTTTATTTGATTTAGGATGTATTAACGAGGCTTTTTAATAAAAGTATTTGTAAAATACTTTTTTTTTTTTTTTTTTTGCCCGTAGGAATAATTCGGGTTTCACACCAGCAGACACTGTGGCTATCATTTTCTGTTCTACACACAAATCCCTCACACTGGGTAAGTGATGCACAACAAAAAACTAACTTAACATTACCCTCAGATAGTTATATTTTACGACTGGGAAATTCAAGCATCTCTTCAAATTAAATGGAATGGGGTGTTGCCCACTCTGTTAAAGAACAATAGCAAAGTGACCATGGGGCATTGCTTTAAAATACCATTATATGATTGAACCAATAATTGCGGGCCTAAATTTAATAGTGTAGAATTTAGCTTAACTTGTAATCATGTTTTTGATGCTCATCAAAGGTTTTCAATGTAGAATGTTTAACATTAAAAGGTGAGGGAGGGTAGTGCAAATGGCAAAAACTTTAGAAGGCTCTGGAGTTGGCCCTGGAAAATGTTATTTTCTGGAAGCTTGGAGAAAAATGGAGATAATATTATTTTTCAAATTTGATACTGACATTAGTTTGAAGTTCATTTCAGAGTGTTATGTTCTATAAAGAAACACAATGTCATTATCGTTAACTCAATCTGATTAGCACCTAAAGTGATGTAAGTATTTATTTAATGGACAAAAAATAGATCGAGAAGAAAAATGCTCTTTTCTACTCACCTTTATCCACTTTCGTGGTGTTATCCCAGTAACGTGTCCAGCTATCCAGAGTCCATGTTTTCAGTCATTAAAATTCATTAAGTAATCAAAACCTTTACTGAAATATGCGTCATTCACAAACTCCTTGGGGTAGTAGGCACACTGTGGTAAAAACTCGTAATAAAACCTCCTTCACGTTTTGGCTTGGGACTCACTTAAAGAGACCGAAGAATCGTGACATTGCTCTAAGTCTGCTCATGCTGAGGAAGTTCAGCCTGTAAACTACAACAAGCACATTTCATGATGCTTTTACTCACCCCACACACGTGTCTCATAGAACCTATTGTCAGCCTTGCCAAGTTTGGAAAATGTTAGAAACTGCAAACTCTTGAAGGATTACTTGCTATCTAGGGCTTCAGCTTATGTGAATAAATTATATTTATACTGTTCATACATTACAGTAAGTCCGCTAGGTTTTTAATCACCATCAACTTGAAGCTGAAAGAACTTTGGAAGCCGCTCCAATCCTGATTTTGTGACCCTGGACACATCACTTAACCTCCCTGAACCTTAGCTTTCTCATCTGTAAAATGGGGCAGGATAATACACACTTCATAAGGGTACTGTAAAGATTAAAAATAGGATTTGTTAAGTAACTAGCACTTGTATGTAGTAGTTTGTCAGTTCATGACAGAATAGGTGCAATAATTGCATTGTGTGACGTGTGTGACAGTTGCTGTGGCCCGAATGAGATTGCTCACCTAAAGAGCTTGTGTGCTGCCTGGCACATAGCAGGTCATCTTTAAGCAGTAGCTAATGTTGTTAGTTATTATAACTATATTAGTTATGACTGTGTTACTGTGTCCAGGGTTCCAGTCTCCTGCCCCCTGTGTGTAGATTTTCATGTAATGAGTGTGGTTTAATCATTGATCTCAAAGAAATCATCTTGCCCTTTTTCCCCCCAAGTGGTTATGGTGATGTGATGTCCAGTGTTCCCAGTCTCCTAAAAAGGGAGGGGCTGTTATAAAAGAGTCCAGAAGCAGGTGGTACCAGACGCTGCAGATGTCCCGAGTCAGGGACCCAATGAGCCCATGTCCTTGGAGCAGATGCTGAGCCATGCTACATCGAATACACTTGTGTATTCCTGCAATGGGCTTTTGAACCCACCCCACCCCTAGGGGTTTGCTTTTGTCAGGAAAACCAAAATGGATTTTTGGTTTCTCCATGATGTTCCTCTGTGCTGGAGCTGCCTGCCTTGAACGAAGTTCTACCCAGAAGCATACTGCAGCACAGTCAGTATTCTCTTCTTTTCTATAAGCAAAATATGTATCCACTCCATCTTTTTCTTTTTCTGTCTTGTCTGTTTTTCTTAATCACAAAGCCATACTCTTCTGTTCTGATACTTTCTGAAGCGACTATTCAGGCAAACAGGTGCTCTGACCACCTATCAGAAGGAGCTGTTTTGCTAAAAAAGGGTTGGGTGAACTTGGATTTTGCTTGCTTTTGTCATGTCCTCCCATAAAATAGATTCTTAGATCCTCCAATACGATACTAGTGTGATTATCGAAGTGACCATGTAGTGTAAATCCTTAGTTACTTCTGTAACATGAGAGACTTAAGCTCTCTCGTAACTACAAAACCTAAATACTCATCCTGATTCTCCCTCTGATACCTGCCCAGGCCTCAGTTTCCTTCGCTGTTAGATTAGGGACTTTTAGTTCCAACCCGACTATTTTATCATGGCTTGGTCGTACCCGCCTTCCCTCCGCAGTCTCCTACCTGTCATTTATAAAAATGGCCTCTTTGCTGCGTCCCTTGTCTCAGAGATGTGGCATGGATCACCCCGGTCCCACGAGCACCCTTATTTTCACATATAGCGAGGGGTGTTTGGATCCTATACTTCCTCTCACCTCTCACACAAAGATGAAATACAACAAATCCTATCTACTTGGCATTTAGAAACCATATCTATCCCTTTTGCAATCACTGTCATAGTATTCTTCTAGTGGTTTTACATACACGTACACACACCTAACATCTCAAATAAAATACATTGTGAGCCTTATCAAATGCCATTCGTTATTACACCCAGTATTTGTATTTAAGAATAAATCATTGCAGGCCAAGTGGTACCCATGTACCTACTGAACCAAAGATGAAAATTCTTACTTGAGAAGCCTCGTGAATATTCTCTTGTACACACACTTTCAGTTACTTTATTGTTCTTGCTTTTGCCCTGTCTCAATCGCTTCCATGTACTTGCATCTACACACATGCTGAATTTGATTCATTGCTTTTATTAGTGCATTTGCCACTGATTGATTAGTTCTTTGTATTAGTACTTTTTCTATTGATTGATTGCAGATGAAGTGACTATTTGACCTTTAATTATGAGGCTTCCTATTGAAAATGACATTGAGCTATGGCTTCACATAATCCATCTGGAAAGCCTGACATGATGCCATTCCCTGGAGTTCATTCAGGAAGAAAGAGGAGGCCTGAGGAAGTGCAGAGCCATTGCTGTGCTTCACCTCAGAAAGCACTACCGGCCATGTTTGTTGTGCTCTTATAGTTTCCACTCAGGGCTGGAGATAATTTCATATTTTGTCAAGACAGCATCACTTGCTGTGGGTTGCCATAAAAGCCATGAACTCTCTCTAATTATTCTCTAGTTTGATGCTGATATTTGTATAATAATGAGAAGATATTTTACATAGCAGAGACTGAAGAACAGCTTGTACCCTAGTTAACAATGGCTCAGTGCACAGTCGGTCAATAGATCTCATCAAGAAAGAAATTCAATACAAGATACCCTGTGGAATTAGTATTTTACCTTTATTTTATTTGTTACTCTTGAATATTCAAATCACTTTCCTTATCTAGAGTTCAACAGATGTAGAAAACTTTCTCTCTGTAGCTACAAAGGGAATGCTTCAGGATATTTGAGGTCCTTAAGTATATGTTTATATTAGTTTTTAATGCTTTTAAATAGCAAACTGAAGGCATGTATTCTCCGAGCATATCAACTGACTCTTGGTGGTCAGTTGGGCGATTCCTGCTTGTTACTCATTTCCAAAAGCATTTCTGAATTGAAAGAATGCTACTTAAATTTTAAATAAGAGTGTCAGGATCAACATTTTTTAAGAGACCACTATGTGTCTTACCATTTATAGACTCTTGTGTGCAAAGCAAATCACACAGCTATTCCCTGCGTCACTTACACATCATCGTGAGCCTAGGGTTGCAATTACACAACTGAACTGTGAGAAGAAACTATGCAGTAAGCAAACAGAATATAGCTGTTTTGGTAGACATAGGATTCTGGAAAGAGTAGAAAGAACACAGACCTGATTCTAGTCTGGATTCAAGTTCAGTTCTGTCACCAAAAGCTGGAACACTTCACTTAAGTGCTGTAGACCTCAATTTCCTCAGCTGTAAAATGAGAAGTGGACAAGATGCTGCTTGAGATTCTAGTTTTAAGTTTCTGAGTCTGTGGCTGATATTTCCTTTCTGTAAGACAACAACAGTTTCCCTGCTATGGGTGAAAAGGGAAAGTGTTCTTGAAAGGAATGGTTTTGTAAATAACGTTACAGTATTACAGGCAAGGAAATATGGCTGTTGCTTCTTTCTAAAGAGGTTAAAAAAATGTCTTCATACTCTCCAGAGATTTTCACAGGAGAAACAAAATCTGAAAAGGTTCTCCTTTTCTATTTTACTTGGAAGCTTTTCAAGAATGCTAAAGGGTTACCTGCAACTTGGGCCGAGAAGATCAGTTAATAGCATCTAGGTTATTTTCTCAAGAGGAAATGGAATTGAAATATGAAAATCTGTGTTTCTGTTTTTCTTTTCCCCTAAAGCTTATCTGTAATGCCACTTGGCACATAAAGACTATTATCTTAATAAAACTACCCTTCCTACAATTGGGAAGTATTTTTTAAAAGCACTTAACCCATTAAGTCATGTTACCTGAACAAGCTAGAATATTAACAGCTCAGTAATTATTATCTTATTTTGCATACAAAGAAATGAAAGCATAGAAAAAATTATAAACCTTGTCCCAGATTATGTAACTAATAGAGAGTAGATTCCAGGCCCCCAAACTTCCAGAACTACATTGGATAACAGGATGCAAAAGGACTTTGAAAACCAAAACGTGCTATACTGATTCCACATATTGTAATTGCGCTATCTGAACATGGGTTTGAATTGTTTTATCAATTGTTTAAAAAAGAAAATTACTTCTGATTGCATTGCTGGTTATAAGACAGTTTAAAAGTACTTAATACCTATAATTGTTCCCATAAACATAGATTTCCATGTGGCCCAGTCACAAACTGGCACTCAGTATTTTTCTTTATTTATGAACAAAAAGTTATAGTTTATTAAAAGTGAGTCTTGATGACCCAGCCCTTAGCTTTCTTGAGACAACAGTCTATGCTCCATTCTTGCCAGCTAAGAGCCACAGTGCTATCTGACAACAAACTACGTATTAAAGTGGAAATAGAAAATCAGAGTAAAGACAGAAACTAGCAGTTTGACTTTGGGGCGTAGTTCTAAATATATTTCTGTTCTGCATTGTGTCCTTAAGTTACAGTTCTGTAAGGAAAGGCAGTTTGGGGACCCCTGCCATTTGACATATTCTTGAAGATGCCACTGAAATTAAAGTCCCAGTAGATTTTACTACCACGCTGTAGGGGCATGTCTGTCATTGTGTGCTATTTTCTGATCCATATAAAGAGAAAAATGTAAGTTCCTAGACAAAGTGACACACTTATGTTCCTCAGAGATTTGTGAACTATTTTGTTTTGAATTTTTGATTCTAAATTTAGTGTTTAAAAATCATTGCTAGTACGTCTAGATTTTGTAATAAAACTTTAGGAAGTCTCCAAGTTTTTAGGCAGCAAATATGAAATTAAAGACAATAAAACCTCTATGAGGGATCCCCAGTCTGACCGTCAAGTATCATTCATCTTACTGATATGCCAGAGGGTTTGCCAGGAAGACCAATGTTTGATACCCACACTTCTCCTCCTCTGTGTCTTCTATGCCAGGGACTGTCAAATGTTTGCAACGACAACCGACAGCAAAAATATGTAAGTGCCGGTACACACGTGCATGTGTGTAAAAGTTTTACAACACAGCTTTCAGTCTTACTTTGTGTAATACTCGTACGTTCCATTTTCTATCCAAGTGCTAGATAAAAACCCATTGAATTGATTTTGCAACTCATTAATGGGTCATAATCCAAGGTCTGAAAAATATCCCTTTATACCTTGCTTCATGAGATTTTTATCCCCTTCCTCAAATAGTTACCATGTAGGCTTTGGGTTCTTCTGTCCGTTATTCACTGAACTTGAACCCAAATTTCTGATACCATGTAGGAACCAGAGCTAAGTTGATTTGCAGTAATATATCACCTACATTTAGATTTTATTAATTCGGCTTCTATAACCGAGTTTCTGTACCTTTTGTTGATTTATCTTTTTAATTGTTCCTCTATTCATCCTGTTTTCAATAGTAGTAATAATAGTAATAGTAACAGCTACCAGTAATTGAGTACTTAATAGGCAAACACTGTGCTAAGTGCTTGTCGCATAAAGTAATGTACTTGAAAATACTCTTGCGTTGACAGTGTGGTATAGTGGTTGTGCTGGTTAGTTTAAACTTCAGCGCCAGGGACAGCCAGTTGCTCTGATGGAAAATTCTCGCTGGAGTGTTCAGCGGTGATTTTCTCAGAAAGAAAATACTCCAGAGGAGCTGCGACAAATGCTTGTGTTATCTGTACCTCTACCCTCCGGGAGATTTTGCATATTAGCATAATGAATTCAAAAATAGATTTTTATTGGTGAAATTACTGATTTGTTACTTTGCCTGAGCAATGGAACAGATGCACTTGTTGCTATGTAGACTGCCCAAGAACTTTAGACACACGTCCCACTTGCTAAAAGAATCTGGCAAATCCATAGTCGAATAGGAAATCTCAGGGCTGTGCTGGATGCTAGTTGCCTACCTGGTTTTGTGTCCACTCCTGTTAGGATCTGTGGTTGCCTGAGGCTGACTAAAGTTCACTGAGTCTGCTCTGGAATGTAGCTGTGTGTGCTTTGAAAGCCCTCTCATGTAAGGTGTTAGTGAGAGCACTTGAAAGGTCAGAGCTGGGACTTGGAGTTTACAGGACCGGTTGCTTAAGCTTTTTTTGTGCTTGATTGCTATTATGTGTTAAAAATACCTTCATCGTGGCAGCTCACTTTGATTCAAACCTGTTGGCAAGGTTGTAGGGGTGTAGCTAGCCTTGACTTAACTGAAAATTCTTTGGCCACACACACTGTCTGTCAGAAAGAATCTGGAACTTATGCCTGGTGTGGGTCACTTCCCAACAGTCCTTTACACACGCCAGCTCTCATCACTCCCACATTCACCCCTGTTGCCCTTAAACAAAAAGCCAGCCCGATGTTTCTCCAGCAAAATGGGTTTATTTGGGAACCACAAAGACTTGCAGCTGAAACATGCCAGCATGGCAGGCCGCGTTCGAGTCCACTAAAACAAAGGCAAGGAAATGCCTAAGAAAGGGGAAGAGGAAGTTAGAGATTCTATTACAGAGTGGTGCTTAGTAATGGATGTAGGGCATGAGAGCGCCCCCTTCTGACTTTCCTACTTTACTTTAAAGGCGGTTTCTGTTACTAATTTTTTACACCCCAGATAAGGCAAGTGAGATTCCCAAGGGTTAAACAAGTTGCCCAATTCCTAAGTGGCAGAGCCAGAAGTCAAGCCAGGTCTGACTCTCAGCCACCATGCTCAGCTATACTGTGGAACTTGGGCTCTAGTATCAATCTGTGGTCCCCTACAGAGGTACAGATAACACAAGCATTTGTCGCAGCTCCTCTGGAGTATTTTCTTTCTGAGAAAATCACCGCTGAACACTCCAGCGAGAATTTTCCATCAGAGCAACTGGCTGTCCCTGGCGCTGAAGTTTAAACTAACCAGCACAACCACTCAGGGATGGAGCAGAAGCAGGAGAGGCCAACGTTTACCTGCGTCAACTTCCCTGCAGCTGAGCTCAACTTGCAGGGATCACCCCACAGTTCATCGGCAAGAAGACATGAAAATCCCACGGAGTAAACAGTGACACCTCACACAATATACCGGATCTTCCTCCCTACGTGCTCCTTAAGGTCAGCGCTTAGTGATGGAAGCTTTTAATTCCACAGCTTCTTATTTATTTCAAAGTAAAAACCACCTTGTCATAGTCAGAAGTCTCTCTAAAGAGATTAATTTTACACATTAATAATCAACTCTTGTGCCCGGAGTTATATAACCCCCATGCTTCTGAAAGGAAACTTCCACAGGAAGTGAGCGCAGCACATTCCGTCATCCTGGAGCTTGTCCTTTCTGACGAGGCCTTGGCCACGTCCGGGAGAGTGGGCAGCGCTCACTTCCCAGGGCTTCCCGTTCATCTCCGCACTCGCGGCCTGTTGCAGAGGGGTTGTTTTTAATGATGATGATTCTCATTAGAAAGTTTGCCTCCAGCAGTACTAACGTGTGCACCACAGAACGGCAGTTGTGTGCTGTGTTTGAAGGGAAGAACCTCACCAGGAGATCTCATTCACCCGAGGTTTAGTCCTCTCAATTCCCGCTCACCAACAGAGACCGATGAAGGACGATTGTCGCTCCAGTGTTGCATCTCTGCAATTATTTATTTGCTCGTGTCTCTTCCCAGAAGTTCTCTTAATGGAACCAGACACTATACACCAGATTGTGTGTATTTCGTGACAGCCAGCTCCATGCTTCTTTACAGTAAAGAACAAATAAGCCTGCAGCTGCAAAATGAGGGTGACGCCACCACCTCCTTACCCGCGTCCACACCACTCCAGCCAGAAATTAGTGAGCTGCCCAGTTTTGAAAGCCACGGGGTACTCAGGAGGTTTTTAACAAGTTACCCTGGGATCAGGAAGAGATATAAAATTGGACGGAATTCAAAAGATTCCGGGACCCCAGGAAGCCAGTTCACTTGGAATGTCATCGATCCTGAAGCTGAGCACTCTGGTGACATTGGAGCAATGACACTTCCCAGAGCTGCCTTTGATGCAAGTCGGCTCTCTGTGCTAGTACTTTTCTCCACTGCTAGTACTACTCTAGTATTGGTACTCTAGTCCTGCTGGCGCAAACCTTCTCTAAAACACTTTAAGTGCTTAATAATAATAATAAAAGCAAACCTCCTTGCAACTGACAACAAGTGCAGAAATATACAGGAAGCGCTGGTGCCAATGAAAAGATGCTTTCAAAACAGAATTTCCTTGATTCAATCATTTATTCAACAAGTACTTATTTAGCCAACTGTGGGCCTGGCCCTATTCTAGGACCTATAGGGACAGCGGGGAACAAAACACAAAAAGTTCTCCCCATTATAACACTTTCTTTCTAGTGCTGTTAAACAGACAAACACTTAAATATATAGCACAGCAGATGGTGCTAAGTGTTATAAAAAAAAAGAAAAACAGAGAGTAAGGGCTGCCAAGGTGGATGTGAGAAGGTTTCAGGCTTAACGGGGACATTGGGTCCAAGATGTGAAGGAAATAAGGGAGCAAGCCATGTGACTATTTAGGGGAAGGAGATTCCAACCAGAGGGAACAACTTGGCAAGTTGGACAAGGCGGAAGGGCCACTGTTCAGGGAGCGGAATGAGGGAGGGAGTTACAGGATACTTGGTAAAAAAAGCACTGGGAGAGGGGTTGAGTAATATTGTGTAAGGCCTTACTGGCCATTGTAAGGCCTGAACCTTTTGCTCAGAATGAGAGGGGAAGCTGTTGGAGGGTTTTGAGCGGACAAGTGACAAGATCCAGCTTCCACTTTGGAAGGGTCCCTCTGGCTGCCGTGTTAAACGAAGACTGGGGTTCGAGGGGTGGACGGGTGCAGCCGGGAGAAGCAGGCAGGCCAGTTAAGAGGCTCTCATTCAGACAAGAACTTAGGGTGGTTTGGTCAAAGGTAAGAATGGTAGAAGTGGTGAGAAGCATCGAATTTTAGATATATTTTGAACACAGAACTAATGGATTTGCTGATGACTTGGATGTGTATGTAAGAAAAAGAATTCAAGACATTTTGAGGTGTTGCGCCTGCGAGGCTGGCAGGAAGGAGTTGTCCTCACTGGACTGGGGCAGGTTGCAGAGAAGCAGATTTGGGTGGTGGAAGAGGGATGTGGGGACACATCAAGAGGTCCGGGTTGAACATGTCAGGTTTGAGATGTGTTTCCAACATCCAGTGGAAAGTTGGCTTTCTGAGTCTGGAATTCTGGTCCAGGCTGGAGTTTTCAGCATACCCATGTCATCTGAAGCTGTCAGACCGGATGAGATCATTAAGGAGTGGGCAGGTCGAGGAGAAGAGAACTCTGAGGACTGAGCCCCAACGCTCTCCAGCTGTGTGAGAGGATATGAAGTCACTTGGATAATAAAGCGACAGGAAATTCTAAATCAGCCAGACACAGAGACATCCAAACCAGGAAGCCTATATTTTTCTGCTCTCTCACAAGGGTGAGGGGAACACTAAATCAGAAAGTAGGTGTGAGGACACTTTGAAAACATTAGCAGGAGAAGGCTCTGGCATTTATTTGGTGCCTACTGCATGCTAGACACTGTGTTGGGCACAGAAGTTGCCTTATTATCTCATGTCATCGTCACAACACCCCTGCCCGGTAGCTACTATTGATCCGATTGTCCAAACCAGAAAACAGCCTCACAGAGGTCCAATAACTCAGCCCATTCCACACAGTGAGTAAACGCCTGAGCTGCCACACAGTGGCCAATCTGTCTGCCTCAAGAATCTTCCGGAGTCCTCTCACTTGCCCTTATTACCACACCTGGCTTCTCAGCCCAGCTCACATTCAAATCACCTAGAAGCTGCCCAGGAACCATGATACTGGGACCCCTCCCCACACACCTGTGAACCCGGAATCTCACAGAATAGACCCAGGCATCGTATTTTTTTTACATCCACCCAGGTGGTTTATTGTGCAGCTGGGTCTGAGAACCACTGCCTTAGACTAACCTTCTGTGTCTGTTTATGTTGTGTGTTCCAACAGTAAGGTTATACCTGCTTATTTGTTCATAAAATTCGCCATTTGTTTGTACTGATTTGTGAAATCCACAGTTCTCTGTGTTATGATTAGATATGTTATGTATTCAGAGGATAAGGAAAATTGAAGATATTGGAAAAACATTACTTCCAGAAATGGCTCCCACGATTTTCTGAATTTCTTGCTCTGCCTAAAGTCTTCTAAATGAGGCCCTAACTCCCTAATTTTTATATAATTGAGAAAAAATGAAGGGCAGGAGTAGGTTAGCAGGACATCATCTTGTCAAGTTAAACCGCAGAATCTTGAGTCAACCTTTTTAAGAGACAATGGATTTAAGGATAAATAACTGATTTCGAATCCTAAACTGCCTTGTTCTTCTGTGTGTCAGAAGACATCTCTTTTGAGGTTTATATTCATCATAAACATGGTACCATCAAGTAGAAAATTACTACTGGCCACGTTGCTAAAACAAAACAATGTATATTAAAAACAATTAGTGTTCATTTTGGTCACAGCTTACTTGCATTTACCACTTATGTAAGATTTCGAAGCCTTCTGGAAGTTCACTGTCCACTGTGAAGAGGATTATAAATGCAAAATTGTAGGGAAAACTGAGGTTGGGGTAGTGGCACTGTAGCAGAATCAAGGAAAGTACTTGTCACACCCATCAGCTTCTCCGCCTGAGACTTACAATGTTCAAGTACTTTCCTTCATTTCTGTAAAAACACATCAAAATATTTTGTAAAATTAAGCAAGCCTTTTCAGAGCCAATCAGATGGAGCCAGTTCTGTGTTGATGACCATGTTAAACATATTCTGATAACCTTGCATTATTGTTGTCATATGAAACTCTCATTTCTATTTTTGATGTTTTCCTATCCTTTGAGTATGAACAGAAGCCAGGTTTTCTCTTTACAAGACAAAGGACTTTTCATTCATAACCTCGAAAAGGGAAAAAGGAATCTCACTCTGCTTCCTGCCCACCTTGTCTCCGTAAATATGGTGACTCCTCCTGGAAGACTCAGCCAGCATTTGAATGAAAGCTCTGTGGCTCAGTTCTTTCATTCAGTCTTCAATTCCCTGTTTGCTAATTACTCCTACAATGCTTTCAGACAGGTGAGGGTGTACCTAATCTTCCGAAGCGGAAACCTTCAACTGGGGGAGTTAAATGTTTCATTGTCAGCATCTGGTGAGCTGGCTCAGGCCATTTATTAAACATCTTTTCCAATCAGCACATACCTGTTTCAAAACAGAAATAATACCAGCTGCTCATTTTGGTCTGTCTTGCATCTTTATTTACATAAAACTTTCAGCAAAGTGGTAGGATTACAGTCCAGGTAACTGAAGGCTAAAACACAACCTGTAATTGTCCTAATGCGCCCAAAATGGTCACCCACCAACTTTTATTCAAAGTGAGTGAAAGCCCAGCCACATATGCACCTTTGTTGGAAGGAGTCCCTCTCTTCCTTTCAGACCTTTCTTGTGTAAATATTGTTTTCCTTAGGTATTCAACCTCTATTATTCTATTCCTATTACCATGCACCTCTTTTCTCTAGGGTTCCTACTTTTTCTGACAAATTATCATTTGGGGCATTGCAGGCACACAGTGTGGGGAAGAGCACAGACCCCAGAACCAGCCTGTCTGTGGTCACATCCCAGCTACATCCCATCAGTACTTCTGCGTGGCGTTGAGAAATTGTTATTCATCGCCACCTCAGTTTCCTCATCTGAAAAATGGAGATAATATGGTAGCTTCACTCACACTGTAAATGTGAGGAGTGAATGAGTAGATATCTACACACTCTCAGATGGTGCTTGACACACAATAAGCCCTGTGTAATTATTTTTTGCAATCTGTATTCGGCCTTACTAACATACAAATGAAAACGAAAACATCCATGAACTCCAGATAAGGCTTCTGAAGTCCTGTGTGAGGTGGGGTTGGGGAACGACTAAACTTGGATGGTACTCTCTTTTTCCTAAAGCTCGATTACTGGAAAGATTGTTGTTTTTTCTTAGTAATGGCCTTAGACACCCAGTTTGAGCATTAAATTGATTAATTTTCCTGTTCTCCAGGCCTAACTGTCCGCTTTGGATAAAGGAATATTTTTGAATTCTGGTTGAATATGAAAGAAGGCTAAATCTCTTAAGAAAGTTTTACACAAACATGTATTTCACATAACTAAATAGCTGCTGACTACACCAGAAAAGAAACTGAGCTTAAAAGCTTCCTACCTGTCAAGGGGAGGGGTGTCAGGGGCACAGTACGAGCCTCTTCCAGGACAACAGAGAGGACGTCCAGTGTGTGTGGCATGGTGGCTGCCGTCTCCTGTGGCTTCCAAAGCTGTCTCTCTCCTGTGACATCTACTGATATAACCGTATGTATTTTTCAGGCTTCAGAGGTTAGAAGTTAAAATTCCATCTGGGTGGACCCATTCAACTAGTGCCAGTTTATGTTGTTTTTCTGCCAGAAGCCTAGCCAAAGGGGTTTGTTAGACATCCAAGAGCTGCTGCTGTCACCTTTGCGTTCAGCAATTTGGAAATGTTGTAGGTCTGTGTGGGTTCCCTGAACCCATCAGTGGGACCCTGAGAAAACTATTGAGCTCTAATTGCATGTATGTAGTTGTACCTCATTTTGGAAGACTCTGTATAAAAAGGACAAAAGTGTTCTCTTTTGTCTCATAAAGCAATAATAGCAGTTCTGTGGTGGTGGTGGAATCATACCAAAGATACTGTGGCAGGAGTGTTCAGTTAAAGATGGAATGGCAGGAAGAGCGTTGGGAAGCAAATAAAATGTAACTCATTGGCAAGGGTAAGACAGCACAATCTTCATGTTAAAATACCGTGGAGAGTTTGAGCAAAAGACCAGTCACTTAGCCGGGAGTGAATGAGAGCAAGTCACGTGATCTGTCACATCCTGTCCTCTTTCCTAAGGAATCTGCAGGAAGTTGATTTGCCAGCCTTTGGAATGTTCCAGAATGGGTTTGGGGGAAATCCTAGAATAGCCAGGATTGCGAGCAGAATGCAGTTCTTGGGGCTCTGCAGACTAAACACCGGCTGCTCGGAAGGGCCACACCTTCGGGCAGCACTTGACTAATGTAGCAGGACTCTCTGAGGGACAGCAAGCCACCCCATACGCGTCACCCTGGAAGTAAGTGGCCTTTCTTGTACCCACCCTAAGAGAGAGACAAAAATAGAATAACTCAAACGTTCATTGAATCCGTTTTCCTAACAACTTTTTTTCCTAGACAGCAGTGCTGTATTTTCTCATCACTCTGTGGGGAGAATGTGCTCTTTGCCTGGCCCTGCCTCGCCACTCCCTGCCTTCTCCCTGTTCAATGAGTAAGAGCATAAGCTCCATGAGGATGGGGGGAGGGGAGGGCGGAGAGTTTGCCCATGTATTCACTATACTTACAACAGTCTCTGGCACATAATGGATAAAGACTCACTACTTACCAGACATTGTGTATCATTTCACTTACTCATTTTTTCAACCTGCAAAGTAGGTACATTTTGTGAAAACTGAGGTTAAATAACTTGCCCAACAAAGGTCACACCAGAAGTAAGTGGTGGACACGGTTTTCCAGTCCAGGGCTTCCTGACTCCTGTATCAGGCCTCTTCGCTGCTGCACTGTATTGTCTCGTGTAGGCTACCGGATATAATAGTTTTGATCACTGCATCAAACATCTATGTTACTGGAAATGAGCTTGCTTTGGGATACTCCTAACTGAAAGCCTTTTTTAACTAACTTCCAAAACTGTTGTACCTTATCATGGCAGCATTTCATGCTCTAGAAATGGCATATAATTGCCCCTTTCTTTAGTAATTGAGATAAATCAGTGCCAGTGAGTTTGACTTTCTGTGACTGTCTCCGAAGAGAAAGACTCCCTCTCTCTCTCTCTCTCTGTCTCTGTCTCCCTCTCCCTCCCTCCGTCCCTCTGTTCCCCTCCCACCCCTATATGTGTGTGGGGGTGGGAGGGGACAGAGAGATTGGCATTTAGAGATGCCCAAAAAGAGTGGCCGTGATTCTCAAACACTGACTGCCTTCCTGGATTACATTCTGACTGGGGAGACCATTCATCCTTATGACTGTTAAAGGCAAACATGGTCTTTTCTGAATGATTTACTAAGGAGGAAGAGAGAGAATTCAAATAACAATGTGTATGACCTTTGAATAGTAAAATTATGGATGTTTCTAGCTAAGAACAAACTAAACAAAAGTGGGAAATCACCATGACAACTAAAGAGAGATACAACTGGATTCCAGATTTGCCAGTCAGCTCTCTCCAGAACTCAGTGAAAACTCTGAGAAAACATTTAAATGGAAAACAAGTCATGTGAATTCAGGCGAGTGAATCTTTGAAAGACAGGAAATGGTCCAGGTGACTTGGAGTTTTACTGTCTCTCAGCTAAGTGGGAAAGTAAGTGTAATATTAGGTTTCAAAAGACACAAAGGGTATTTTTCAATATAGTTCCTCTCCAACTCCACAATTACCATAGTCATTTCAAATTTTATGTTCCACGGTCAGTCCAGTTTCTTTCCTTCCTGTCATAGCAAATATATTTTTATCCTATAAAATACAGTGCTCTCCCAGAGGGGTATGTGAATGAGCCTCTTTACAGTCTAGTAAAGCAGCTACGGTTTGTTCTATATCCTGTCTTTTTCGATAGGAAACATTACTTTAGCACCTGTTCTTAAGTAATCAATCATTTACGAGTATGTATTGAGTACTGGGCTTCAACACTGCAGGAGGCTACAAGAAAAATATCATACTTTGCCTCCGTTCAGGGAAAAACAAAACCTCTAGAAAAGAAACTAATGGCCACATAAGCAAATGCTAAATTAGGTGATGCAACTTCATTCTTCAAAAGAGGAAAGAGTCCAGGGGGGGGCACCTTCATGGTGGAGGAAAAGACAAAGCTGCTGAGCCCAACAAATGCATAGAATTTAGGAACACAGAGAGAAAGCACAAGACCCAGGCAAGGGCTCAGCTTTTGCAGAGACCAGAAAGGGCTAGGCCTGTGCCAGTCACGGCCGTCGGCCACTGCAAGTTTGTCTTAATGGAGTTAACACAGCTTGGTGATTACATGAGGTGACTGTGGTCTAATTCTGCCTCCACCACCTCCCAGATGTATGACGGGAGGTAAGTCACTTACCTGCTCTAAACCTTAGTTTCCTCATCTTCAGATGGGAAAACCGCCACCTACTTCATAGGGCTGGTGAAGGATGTAATGCAATGATGCTGGCAAAGGCCTGTGTGTGCCGAAAGCCCTTACAAAATGGTGGTAGAAGCAGTCATTCCTCACTGAAGTTAAACAAGTAGAGGCTTTGATGAATGGGCACTAGAAAGTCATTGTAATTCTTGAGCAGAGTATTGGCTTTAATTAATGTGGGTTTTAGGAAGATTAATCTGACTGAGGTTGGTAGGATTGATGAAGGGAAGAGTCTGAAGACGGGGTTATGTCAGGCACCTGTAAGTAATGTTGGCTTGATTTTATGAGGAAGTGAATTAGGAAGATGGTAGTGAAAATTGGGGGGGCGGGAGGACGGGGAAGGAGAACGGTAGGTGGACGAAGGAATCTACAGAATTTGGTGACTTGATGTAGAGCTAGAACGACAAGTGGGATTAGTCAGACACGACCCCCAAAATCTGAGTTGTAGAAACTGGGTAAGCCAGTGACAGAGGGGTTACACATGCCCCCCGGCCCTCATCCTTTGGTTGAAGAACAGTTGAGGTAGTCAGGGCCCCAAGAAGGCAGGGACCTTGTCTGTGTTCTTCTCCTCATATCCTCAGCACCGAGCACAGTAACTCACATGCAGCAGAGACCCCAAAAGTACTTTATGAATGAATGAATGAATCAATCAATCAATCAACGAATGGATGGATGGATGGATGGATGAATGAAGAGAAGAGGAACGTTGCACCTAAAAGTAAAACAAACTCTGAACAGTGATATAAAGTAAATAGTTTTTATACTGTGAACAATAAAGCAGCCTACAGACGGAGTTTGATAAAGACATATGTTTAATCAAGGAAGAAAAATGTCTGTTTCTCAAGGAAAAATTTTGAAAATGTCTCATCCATTAGAAAGTAGTAAACTGTTGAAAGTTGAACACTGATACAAAGGGAATATTCTAATTCAAAGAATATAAAATAAACATTTAAAATGGGGGTGGGGGGACCTGACTTTTTGCGTATTGTTTTATCCTTTCCATCCTGGGTATAGGATAAAAGAAAGCCCTTACGTGCTTGTTAGAAGAAGAAAGCATGTACTTGAAGTTCCTACTTGGCAGATGTCAGTTGAAAGCTCTGCTTATGGAATGTGCTGCAGTGTCAAACTCTGTTGGATAATTTTAGACGAATGTGTCATGTGTGACATGGAAATATGGCATGCTGTACATTAGTGATTTCCCAAGTGTTTGGATCAGGGAGTAATGCTCTGGGAAAGTGCTCTTTATCTATGAGTGTGCTCATAGAGCAGTGGGGGGAATGCTTTTGGTGGAAATTACTTTAGTCAGAAAAAGAATCCATTTACAATATGCGCCTTCCAACATCTTTCAGACAATGCATTGTATTAAAGAGGCATTTTTGATTAATGTTTTATAAACATTTTTCAGCATGACAGCTTAAAGTCCCTGTAAAATTGTAACTGTGTGCCTAGTGTTCACTTCTATAAAGTTAAATGCCATCTCATAAAGTCTAGTTGGAGCCTGTCAACCAGGGTGACACAGAATCAGTATCTGGGAGCATTAAAATTAATTTGCTGTGTTTATATTAGTGCAGTGATAGCAAGATGAAAAGAGTCCTATATTTAAATCTTACTTTAAAAACTCTTTCTAGTAAGTTTGTGGGGGTTTTTTTAATTATTGTGCTTTTTTTTTTCCTAGTTAACGAATGTAGTAAAAATGGAGTGGTAATCTGAGCAGTAACTTTTTGATGGGATCTGGAAAAATACAAATCCATTCCTTCAACATGCTCCTTTTGAGTACCTACTAAATGCTCAAAGATAAAGGAGAAATAGTCACTGACCCTAAGAAACTTACAGCTCAGCGAGGAAAACATGCAGGAATCAGGCAGTGAATGCTAGGCTGGAATGTGCCCCAGGTCAGGTGAGCACAGAGTAGAAAGATGTAAAGGCCAGCCTTGGGACTTGGAGAATGACTTCCCAGAGGAGGCAGCTTAGGAACTGAGGGCTAAGTGATCTCATAGCTCAAGAAGTGGGTGAGGGGCGTTCTAGGCAAAAGGAATTCATATGCAAAGGCCTACAGGTGAGAGACCAAGCGTGCGCTGGGGCCAGGTCACTGAAGGTCCTCGTCTCGCGTCATAAATTGTGTGATTTGACGTAGCCAGATTTGTATTCAATAACGTCCAATCTGGGCGCAGAGTGGGAAAATTGCTTGGACAGGGCAAGCCTGAAGGCAGAGAGACTGGTTTGGAGGTAATATAGGAAGTACAGTTGAGAGCTGACTGTGCCCTGAAGGGAGGTTACGGGGAGGGAGGTACGAGTGGTCACAGAGGTGCCCAGTACGTTAGTTAAATGCAGAGTTGTGTCACATGCTACTTCCAGCATGGCTAACCCCTTCACAGAATACTTAATCGGGTCACA
Source organism: Rhinolophus sinicus (assembly GCF_036562045.2). NCBI lineage: Eukaryota > Metazoa > Chordata > Mammalia > Chiroptera > Rhinolophidae > Rhinolophus > Rhinolophus sinicus. The sequence goes on from NC_133757.1 coordinate 109,508,321, forward strand.
TGAATGCTAGTGGAAGGAAGGAAGGAAGGAGGGAGGGAGGGAGGGAGGGAGGGAGGGAGGGAGGGAGGGAGGGAGGGAGGGAAGGAAGGAAAGGAAGGAAGGAAGGAGGGAAGGAAGGGTCAAGTGAATTGGGTGAAAGTGAAGAGGATGAAAGGGTGGTACCTTACGAGTACACAGGCTTCTGGAATGAGAGCTACAGCTGAGTTTCTCTGAGTTGACTTAAAGAACAGATTTTGCCAAATTCATGACCAGGTGTCAGGAATGACAGCATGGCACGCGCAGTGGCTCTCGCAGGTTCCCAGCCTCTCGGTGAGTTTCAGATTGCCGTCCTGATAGGGCTAGAGCCGTGGCAGACAGAGAGGTCAAACTCGCTGCTTCCAAAGGATCACCCAGTACGATGGGCCACTGGGCCAGGGACGAGTTAACTCTCCCTCTGCTTCTCCCGGCTTCTCTTTCTACTGTCGCCTGTGAGGAAATGAAAGTGCACTGAGTGGAAGCTCTGTTACGGGACAGGGAGGGGAGGTGGCGAAGAAACTGAAGAAAGCAGGGAAAAAAGATTGCTATAAACAGGAAATTGAGAAGAAATTTTAATATTTGAAAAGGAAAATGGATAATCAAATGATCGAAGAGTAACATAGGTTTTTAAGACTGAGGGCAAATCAAGTTTCCCAAAACAAATACCACGTGACTTGAAGTGCTGGAGTCCCCCTCTCCCACCAAGTGACTGACTTGTGGATCCACCAGATGAGAGTGACAAGCAAGGACATGTGAAAGGGCCATGGGCCCCAATCTCTGGGAAGCTAAGGGGTTTTTCTCTGATACATTATTTTCAATCATAGTTTTACCATTAGTCACTTAAAGTGATAGGAAATTTGATTAATGATTAACAAGAAGGCACATACAGTGGTGAGGAGAAATCTTTATTTAATTCGAGAAATGTCTGCAGCAGCCACGAGTCATCACGGATCCCTTCTTTTTTCCAAGCAAGGTGCATAACTGGAACGCAAGGCAAAGTGGAAAAAGGGCCTGTGTCACCAGGGTCCGTTGGGAAGACAGAAATCAGTCTTTCAGTAGAGGGAGGACCAAACAGTGTTGAAACACTGAAAAGGCGGAAGGGGGCAGTGAGCAAACAAAGGAGTAATAACTGAGAAGTAGCGGGACCTGGAGGCACAGAAGGAAGAAGTGGGGCTTCTCAGAACCTAGAAGCTGGGAGGAGGCGATGGGGACTTCCGCGGAGGGTACAGTGAGCTGTCCCTGCGGCCTGGCGCCGGCTCTGGCCACTGCTTTGACGGTGCTGTTGCTGGCAGGAAGCCAAGCCCTCCTCCTGCTCCGGCCTTGTCGGTGCCCCTATCGGCAGGACCGTCCAGGGAGCCGGCCGACAAGGAGGGATGTCGGCCGTCCCAGCCATCGTGGAGCAATGTACAGAAGGGTGTGCAAAGATGAGCTAGGAGCTGAAGAACCAGCCCTAGACCAGAAGAGGCCTTCCTGCAGGTTGGTATTGGGGTCCAAAGAAGGCAGAAGGTCATCTGTACACTGGAAGCTTCTAGAGGGTAAAGACTTGGCCACAGCTTTCTAGCTCTGGTTTCCTGGCCACTGCTGGCGTGGCCCTAGCAGTTACTTAGCTCCTCACCCGTATAAAGTCACAGGAATGCCCAGGTTTGGGAAGCAGGGGACTTTGATGAGGTCTGCTGCCCCTGGAAGTGCTTCTGGGAGGGGTGCAAGGAGAAGGGTTTCCAAAAGGACTTCTTTTGCATCAAAAACTCTTCTGCTTTGTGGAGCTGCAGTCCCGATGGCATCTTGAGCTGACGACCTCAGAAGCCTTGAACCTTACCTGATGCAGAGAACTGGAAATCCAGGTGGCCTGCACTGCAGTTCCGACTCCACCGCTTGAGAAAGTCTCCGTTTCCTCATGTGTAAAACTGGTGCGAACAGTGATTTTCATCAACCTCCCAGGCTCACTGTGAGGCTTTGCTCAGTTAATATGGGAAAGCACTTGACAACACGTGACGTCTAATAGGCAATCACTGCACATAACCATCATTACGGTCACTGTTACCATCTTCACGTACCTAATTCATCACAGTCAAGTGACTCTCTGATGTCGCTTACATTAGGAGACCTTCTGTACCTGGCAAACGATTGGCTGTTTCCTTATGGTGGCAGCGGCCCTGTGACGGCCCAGCTGGCTTCCATTCAGCACCACTTCAGCTTGCTGAGGAATGACAGACACCCCAAGTCTTAGTCATGAAGGCGATCTCAGGTGATTTAGCCCAGCAGCCACGGTCCTCAGATTTTGGGTCAGAAACCTCTGCTCTGATTGTGTTTAGGGGCAAATATCTCCATCTTTCTATCGTTTGCTCCCTTTCGCCCACTTTTATTCCACCTCATCCCCCAACTCGTTAGTATCGTCCCTTTGGACCAAATAACCTTTCCTGGAAATGGTGGGGAGTATGTGCAGGTCTTCTTCTTTTCTCATCAAGACAGCTTTCTAGGGCTGTAATGGCACGTACTGCTTTTCAACTATAAATGGGTTAGGTATATTATTATTTGTAAGAAAGCTCTTTTGGTTTTCATATTCGTGAGAAGACGGAAACTGCAAAAATCTAAATGTGTGCTTTGGAAGCTCTGAGAGAGACATTGGGAAGAGTTAAGTGTTTCCTGTTTAGGGCAATGACATGTGAGGCAATGAAAAACAAAGCAGCCATGAAATACATTTTCGCATAAAGGTTTAAAAATTATTAGAAGGTAAAAATAATTGAAAAAGCAGAGCTTTCCTTACTGGTTATAATAAAAAGTTATTTGGGTGCCGTCATTGTACATGTTTAGGAGCTGGGGTCCTTGTCAGAGGCTGTTCTCAAAGAAACAAGAAGCAAGCTAAGCTATTAAAGCTATTCAATTGAAAAAGCTGACACATAGCCTCAATAATTCTGACAACTGGGCCACATTAAAACAACTGGTAATGATAGTTAAACTTCCAGTGTCTGAGTTCTGCATGGAAGCTTAATAGGTACACACTACAGGCAGCTGCTTACGAGATGTACACACCTTGCCTTTGGTGTAACAGAATGATAGGCCCATGGAGTAGAATTCATTTACCTGGGTCCCATTAAGATTCTCACTGTGGGGGTTAAACACCCGGAACTAATCTTAGAGTTCACCTGCTGTACACAGTGTCACGTAAAGCACTTTCAGATCCTGGGCCAAATGAGAACATTTGGCTAAAGCAGCCTCCTACTCAGAGCTGAACATACCATACATTATCTGACCATATCATTTTGACTCTCAAACGTGAAGTTTGGGGCTTCGAAGTGGTGCCAGGCAGGACTCCCTAAAGACCAACAGACTGTTCTACTACTAAGCAAGAAAAAATGCATTTTGAATCTCTGCATCGCTGATATTTCTCAGCCTTTGTTGAAGCAACTCTATTCCACACTATCTTCTCTCCTCTCTTTGTTAAACAGGCTGCGAATTTGCAGCGAGAGTTATTGGTGCCCTGAATACTTACCACCTTTTCAGCTTTAATCAGTTCTAGGGAGAGCTTAGAGCTTTATGGAGTGAAAAGAAAATGAACTGACTTGGTGACTCATGTGAGACCTTCTCTTTTCAGTTCTGTGAATACACATGGGGGTAAATATGGTAATGACCTATTCCGAAGTTCCCGTTTGAATGGAGGATGTCTTTAATGTGATGACAGACAATTTTGCCTCTAGAATTTCTGTCTTCTTTGTTCGTCAGGAATTCCAATGCTGAAGATCGTGTTTGCAGGCCATGAGCACCTCTCTTTGATATCCGTTCCCTTGCTCATCTACCACCCAGTTCAGATCCTTCTGGGAAGTGTGTTGGTGCCAACAATAAAGTCCTGGATGGTGTCGAGGCAGAAGGTGAGATTCTAGAAAGCTCTTATTTGAATCCAAGTCAGATTAAAATGCTAGTCCAGCCTCTTAGCTGTTCATGAACCTTTGCTAGCATATTCTCGTGCTCAAAGTCCATATTTTCTGAATTAAATCCAATGATAACGATGCATTGATCCATTTCCATATGAACAGGAAAGTTGAGGGTTAAGTGTTTCCTATTGTTATAAAAGTACAATTATACTTAAAATGCGGTTTTTGAATATCTTTTTAATTGGCTCATATTGAAGGGCGTATTGCAATGGGATAAAGGTGCAGTAAACATACTTAAAACATGTACCTCTTCACATACCATCTTTGCCCCACTTGATTTTTCACGTGTCCTGATTTCACATGCCTTTCTAACTATGACAGCTGTATTTTTAATTACCTAGACATTTAATAATGGCTTTGTGCAGCAAAACTATGTGTTTGGGCATTTAAAAATAAAATTTCAGTAGCAAAGGAGCCCACACAATGTCAGTTGCACCACACTTAGCTCAGAGTCTTGTTGCTTATTTGATATTTGTGGATTTGATTTCCGAAATTATCAGCCAAAATAATGCCAGCTGGGTGATTCACAAGTAGTGTCAAGGCTACATGTATCGCAGATGACCCCACAGAGCTGGCTCCTTCCCAGCGGCTCGGACTTTACAGGACTTCTTTCTGCTGGATACAGGGGTGACTGTTATCAGGGGATGAGTAGGAAGAAGTGACAGCCGATGACAGAATGCCTGGTGTCCATCCTTAGTGTCCTGAAAACAGAATAGCCACACTCCCAATTACTGAGCTCTGTGCATGCGAAGCCTGTCCCTGCCTTCCCAGGTTCAGAGTGTGGACTCCTGAGCTACTGCCATCTCTGCCATCTTGTCACCGGGTGACCTGGGCACATTGCTTCACTTCTCCGTGCCTCGCTTTTCGCCACTCTAAGACTAATGATAACACCTACTCTTCGGAGTTGAGAAGCATGTGTGGCAGGTGTTTGACCAAAGCTATCTACTGTAATTATCGTGATTGTCACTGTTGCTCATTCGTATCTACAACACCGTTTGCAGCAAGCTCTGCTACCTCCATCATACAGGTTAGGAAATAGCCTCATAGAGAGAGCAAGTTGTGGTTTAGTCCCTGCTACAGTTAGGACTTGAACCCTGGTCTACTTGGCCCCCCAGATCTTTTTCCTATACCATGACGACACTCCAGACAGAAACATAGCATTGTTTCTAGAAGGAGTGCCCCAGGTCCCCAGGATCCTACCTGAAAAGGTTAACCCACCCAACACCATCACTTATTTCACTATTTAACGAAATGGTAGTGACTGCCGTTCTGTGCTGGGTATGACGCGCCGCTCTGGCCCTCCCACTCAGCGCAGTTTCGTACCTTTTCCTTTCCTATTTATCCATTTTGAAAACTTCCATGTATATTTACGCTTACGTTTATCAATGTGTGTGTGCCTTGTAGGCCAGAATTTCTTCATATAAATTTTGACAAAGAATGAAGAAAATTATTTGAAAATCCCAACACTCTATCAATAATATGCAGTCGTAGTAAACAGCAAATTAATCAGAGTGGAATTTTCTTCTAAATGTTTAACAGCTCTGAGATTTATCCTACAGAGTAACAGAAGCATTTCTAAACGGGAGATAAAATTGGACCATGCTGTTCATTTTCCCGTTGCACAGCCACCAGTGCAAACCAGGGAGCCACTGTCTAATTTAGAATAATCCAGGCGGCTTAGAATATTATCCATCCGCATTTGACCACAAAAGTATACACGAAGTGTCCATCAGAAGGGTATCCATGAGTGTCTCCTCTGCTTCGCACACAATACTGATAGAGACGGTCGGCCACCATGGAGTGCACAGCGGGACTGTATGAGTGGGGCGGGCAGGTGGGTCTGTAACCAGAGGTTTGGATCAGTGGTTATATAACGCTATCTTCTTCTTTCTAGTAGCATAAATTATCCGGTGTTAATTGATGCTTTCACTTTGCTCATGGGTGTTGTCCAACTCGGCGTGTTTTCCTATCTTGCAGGGAGTAAAGTTGACGAGGCCAACAGTATAACGAAGGAAGCACTTGGCGTGCGGCGATGTATATATGTACAGGATTGTACACACACTTCTGAAGACTTGTACTTGTGAATGTTGCTTCGATGCATATTTTTATTTTTTTACACAAAAATATGATATAACTGTGTAAGTGCCTTAAAATGGATTTGACAAGAGCGTTATTTCCAAAACCTACTTTGTTGGTGACTGCCAGGGATGGTACAGTAGTTAGGAGTTATTTAATTTTTTTTTCCCCTGATGCAGGCAGCAGTCATCATAAATGACAAAAGCAAACATGCTTTCCTCCTCCCACCTTTGTGCAAGACAACTCTATGATAGTTACTGTACTGTTCGCAATGAGGTCACACCATCAGAAGAATGCCCTTCTGATGACAGTGAAAATTTCCAAAGTCTTATTCGCAAATACTTTGATTTACTGCGTGATTCTTTTTTCTGTGACTGTGACATGCCACTTCCTTATCAGCTCAGCAGGGGTCACTGAGTAGATGCTGGAAACATCATTTTTTTAGACATTCCGTCAAATGCTTTCCACACAGAAATTCCTCAGTTCCATTATAAGAGATTATGGTATTATAAGTCTTAAATTTATTATAAGCTGCTTCAAAGAAAGAGCCTGATGTTTGAGTTATGAATAAAGTAAGTGAAGTTTTGAGGTAAAGTACAGGGTTTGGTTTTCAGGAGTTTTAAAATTATATATTTCATATGTTTTTCCTTCTTCTTCCATAATTGCTTTCTTTCCTGTTTTCCAACATACTTTCAAACTTATAACAGCCAAATGTGAGACACAAAACTGTTATAATCAGTTTGAGAGCATCGACAATTAATGATGGATTATATTCACATTCCGCAATTGAGACCAAAAATTTTTTCCTGTTACATAAATGTGCTGAGCACAAATTGCCCCTTTTCACCAGAAGCAGCCTGTTACATCCTTGAATTAAGCACACTTAAGGTATTTGAGACAAGTTATTAATGAGAATTTCCTTGGCAGATTTGACAAATGTTTGCAACATTTTTTAAAAAAATTAAATCATATTGCTCTGATGAATAATGGAAATATAAAGGTCATAGATGCAAACAAATATTACAGATACACATTCTGTCTAGCCAAATGAAAAAAAAATGGGCACAGAAAATGCAAAACCATTCATTAACTAAAATATCAAGTAAAATCAGCTTTCAAAGGAGTATCCAAAATTTGCTTCTGCTGTGTCTGGAAGAGCTTTCACTGGATGAAAATAGAGACTAAAGCAATATATAGAATTAAGGGGCACTTTTTCTCTGTGTCCTGCGTACTATTCTGTCACATCCTGTCTACTTGTCCTTTCTTGATCTGACAGACGATGTTGGTGTCCTGGGTCACTCTGAGGCCACACTCTGTCCTCAGCAGCTCTTTTGTTGTTGCTTTGTCAACAAAAAAAATCATTCCTTAGAAACTTACCAAGTTTATCAATAGTGTTAATTTATATTGTTGTTACTATCAGGTCTCATCTTGTGTTACTTCTGACTCATTTCAGTATCACTGAACCTCAAAAATTTCGAAAGAATTATCCTCAGTGTCAATTCCAAAGCGGGTGCCAGACCCTGCAAAAATCTATGCTAAACAGGCTATTTGTCAAGAATTTCTGCTGTTGAGAATTTCACTTGTGTCTAAAACTGCAGTGATTTTGCTTGATACTTTGGATGATTACATATGAAGCGCAGAAAGATTTTCATGTTTTATTACTATAAACTTCTTTGAATTTCAGAGTAAGTGAAATTGTCTGTCTGTCTGAGCTATCATAAAAGCTAGCATTAGAATACTGATTGTTTTCCCCAACTTATCTACCTCTATTATCAAACACCTATAGTAGGTGTGTGAGTATGGGATATAATTCAACTGAAAATGCTATAACATTTTATCTTTTGCTTTAAGAAAGTGTTTTGTTTTCAAATAGTCTTCTTTACATGGTGAATTTTGGTGGCTTTTGTGATATGTTTATGCCTATTTTTTAACACAAAGGTTTTGGCATATTTTTCCATAAAGAACAAAAAATAAAATCAAAATTTATTTTTAATTCATGCTTATTGGGAATTAATTATTTGTATCTTAAAATACTTTATTATGTGTATGCACTCTCAAACTCTCTGTTTTATGCATTTGTTTTGTCTAAATGTATTTATGAAAGAAATACATTAGATTATGTTTACTCTTTTTTCCACCTGGATTTTTTAAAAACAGTTGTTATGAAATTTGTTTTCAGTGGGTGATAATGTTAATCTTTTCATGTGTTCTTTTCTAAGTTTTAAATTTTCATGTTTTTTTTTAATTTGTTTTCCTATTCTGTTTAAAACTTCTGGCTAATGTTCGGTGTTCTAACACACTTCTGGCTAATGTTCAGTGTTTGTTTATGCTAAATACCAAATTTTTTCAAAAGGACTGGTAAAGTAATTAAGTGGATTATTTATGATGAATGGAAGATGAAAAGAATTCTATGATTAAACAAAGAGATGTTTCAGAAATCACAAGGGAACCTGTGGCTTATTTTTAACCTATTTCAGATGTACTCACAGTGCCTTCCAAGTATGTACAGATTTCTCTTGATTCATCCCAATACTGTTACATCATTTGTGGTTAAATAAATGCAAGCACCCTAGTTTTCCAGGTACCCCATCCATCTCAATACCTTCACCACACCATAACATGAAAATCCAGAAACAGCCCTTGTTTTTTGGTTAGAAATATGTGTTCTCTGCATCAGAGTTGAGGACCAAAAGAGAGACATACACAAGAAAGGTGGCAAATTTTAGGTGATCTGAATGTTAGCCACCCTGGTCATACTTTTGAGAGGTAGGACAGATGAAACCTAGAATGCCTTTTCCAAACCCAGTACTTTTTTTATTTTTTCAAACCCAGTATTTCTTTATGAGCAAGTGACCTTGTATGAATTCTGAAATACCTTCACGTTCTTATTTTGCTGCCTTAGCGTAGCAGTCCTCTTCTCCCTGGAAGGCTGACAGGACGGTCTCCTCCCCTAGGAGGCTCACCTACCTCCCCAGCCAGTGCGCAGCTGCCTCCCTGAGAGGGGCGCCTAGAACCTCCAGTCTTCTGCGACCATTGCGTGATCGTTACCTTACCTCTCCGTCTCCTCCCACGTTTTCTATCTCCTCCTCGTTTCTGTTTTTCTACTGTGCCTACCACAGTGCCTGGCTCAGAGTAGTAGCCAAAACAAAGTGCAGTGACTTTCTAAATTGTGAAGGTAAGACCTGAACCTTCAAATTGTTGAGAGCTCTTATTATAGATAGCTGTTCAAGTTCATGATTTTGGTTACTTTGGATATATATCAAAAGTGAGACTGCTGGATTACATGGGAGTTCTATTTTTAATTTCATTAGGAGCCCCCATACTGTTCTCCATAGTGGCTCTTTCTGCAGATATAAAACAGTCCCCCCGCCCACCCCCTCAAAAAAAATCCTTTAGTAAAACTGCTTTACACCAGAGCTTTTTGTGTATTTGGGAGAAAATGAAAAACTGTTCAACATCCACCAAGAAGTGACATAGGGGAGAGAAAGTAGAACATTCCAGTATTAAAGACACCAAGTCATAAGCAGGAATTCTGTGCGTGAGATGATCAGAAGAATACAAACTCCTGGAAATCTCGGTGGGAGAGTACTCCCCACAGAACGTGGGATTCATTCTTAGACCATTACATCCGAATATAAGTGAATGTGTATTCAGATGGGCTGGGGGATTGCAACACCAGTAGCTAATATCTGGTGCTCGGGGTGTAGACACTCCCACCCTGGAGATTTCAAGCTACCAGCATGCCGTCCCTCACGGTGGTGTCCAGAGGGATGAGGTAACTGGCTCTCGCGAGACGAGACAAGCCGATTCCAGCATGCCTCTGCACTACACTAGGTCCTTTACCCAGATTGTTCACTTAATTCTGTGGACAACCCTAGGAAGATAAGTACCATTATATCTGCATCGTACAGATAAGGAAACTAAGGCCAGAAAGGTAAATAGTTAAGTGCAAGCCTCTCAACTCTGACCTGGTGGAGTTGGGATTTGAACTCAGATTTTCCTGACGCCAGAGCCTTCACGACTAACTGCTACCATAGACTCCTCTCCAACCTTAAAACCACATGCCCCTTACAAGACCTTATGTTCCCATATTCTAAAATCCTGGAAACTAGCAATGATTCTAAACTCGACCTGAGTTCTTCAGGCAAGGTTTTCATAAAGAATGTTGTTCTCCCTTTATGTGGAGTGAATGAAGACCTCCCCATCTCAGAAATCCCAGACAATCGGAAGGAAGGAGCGTAGGGCTTCTAGTATATCGTACAGCAGGCTTCAGAGTCCACGGGTAGGAAAAGACAACTGAGGAAACAAATCCTGGCCTCAGCCCTAGGGTTTGAGCATTTCCCTGTGACTGGCTATCCCAAACTCGAAGTCTTTGCACCCATGTCGATTTGTGCCCACTGCTGGAAGTTCTAGACTCTGTGTTCACAGAGAGCACTGCTGTCAGCATGGCACCCTGGGCTGGCTTTGCTGACATGGCTAGAACGCAGCCTGTATCTTCTCCACCATTAAAGGTTTGCCGTGACTTCCCATCCTGGGACCCACTGCTATTATCATCTGTCCGGGGCATTCTGACAACGCGCCTCCCCCTCAGCCACTGCTCCAGGTCCATACCTAAGAAGTTCTGTGTGTGTTCAAGACAGAGCAAAATACCATTTCTAGAGCTTACTTCTCTGCTCACAAAGCCAAAGTGAGAATTGTGTAACATAGGTCTGTTTTTAGGATCAAAGGAGAGAAGCCCTGCAAACAGCTGTCACAGTGCCTGACACTCGGTAAGAACTCAGTAAGTGGCAGCTGCTGTGATCATTCAACACGGAAGGGACCTGGGTGAACCGCACCGACGTTGGTGTTGGACATGTGAAGTCAGTGTCAGGCTCTAGTCTGCACGACTTCTAATCTATGCAAAAGGTCTATTACAAAGTCCGTTAAATGTCACTAATCAAGTCAGGAAGTGACCAGGGCACGAGTCTCTACTTCGTCAGTTAATGAAGACACCTGATTCTGAATTTTAAGCTGTTTGCAGCAATCCCTACCTTCCAGCATGAATAGAAAGGCCCTCCAGCCCTCCAGAGCTCCCTGGGTCTTGCCTTTTTCTGCCTACTGCAGAGAACTCTGAGCAACAATTTTGCCCAACTCCCGCAAAGCTGTGAGGACCATGATAATGCAGCTGAGAGAAGAGCTGCCCCATCTTGATTCTGGATTACTAACACCTGTTCCACTGTGGGGCTGCTCCTAGAGCAGTCATTGTGGGGTCACAGCCCTCTCTCAGGGCTGTTGCTTGAGCTCTGACTGTGTCCAGGCTGAAATGTCCCCTTTCCACTTCGTCAAGTACTACCATGGCCCTGGAGTGACTGGCTGTGCCTTTCATAGGCCACCTTTTCCACTCACCCCTTTAATGGTAATGTTTCCAGTTCTGGTCTCCAGCCGTTCTTCCCATCCCATGTGCTCTCCCAGTGGGAACTTTGGGGCCATTCCCACAGCGTCAGTCACCTTTTATAAACCAGCTCCCAGATCTGTGGCCCTGAGCTCCTATTTCCAGTTCCATTCAGATATTCCCCCCTGGGTATCCTCAAGGCCCCTCTAACCCCACATGCCCTGGAGGAAGAGTCAGTAACCTCTTTCTTTCCGTGCACTTAGGTCCTCTACAAACCAGCTTCCTCCGTTGGCATAGAAACCTCCCCAAACCTGCTTCCTGTATTGGCATAGCAACCAGGCCTACTGCCCACCCCCTCACTCTTCACACCTCACTTTTCATGTTCAGTTAGTCAGCAAATTCTCTTGACTGTATCAGCAAAACCTCTCCTTCATGTCTACCTTCTTCATCCCACTACCCTGTCTTAAAATACCTTTTTTAGTGTGTGTTTTTCCCTCCAGTAATGCCTTCCTCCAATCCAGGAAACCCTTTACTGACATCTATTAATCACCTGCCATGTGCTGGGTGCTCTGCTCAGTGCTTTACATGAAGCCTTAATTTAATCCTTATGACATGAATCTTCCTACTTAATCCTTATGACAATTTTGGACATTGGTGTAATTATTCCCATTTTACAGCTGAGAAACTGGAGGCTCCAAGAGACTAAGTCCCAGGTGCCAGAACTCACTATAAGTGGCAAAGTTTGACTTTCCATCTGGGTGGCTGACTTGGCCAGCATCTGGGCTCCCTCCCTCTCTGTACTACTGACCCCCAGTTCTGAGGCTCCCACTGCCTGAGACGCACTCCTTGGTTTTCAATTGTCTACTGACTTTTTCTGCTTGCTAATTTATCACTTCTCACGTTGTACAAAATCATCCCGTTCCCCCCCAATTGATCAGTTTCTTCAGTGGAGACCTGTTGTGTTTATCTCTGTAACCCTGATAACCAGCAGAACGCTTGTCTGATCATAGGAACCTCAATAAACATTTATTGAACAATAGGTTAACCCACAAGGACCTCCAGGTTGTTTTTCAGATTCTGGAAGACAGACGTTTTCGTATTATGGAACACTATATTTGGAAAGTGGCACATGACTCTTAATTATCATTCAGTGAATGGGAATCACCATATTAATCAATCTATGGATGCCTCTGAACGGACTTTTTTTAAAAAATAAAAACAATCAGAAAAAAGAATGATGACAATTTTGAGACCCAAAGCATCTAGACCTCAGTCCCCTTCCAGAGGCACATTCCCTATCGTGGCCTCCACTGTGGGAGCCATCTCTCTGACCTGTATGCATGTGCAAAGGTCCTGAGGTCAGGATCAGGCACCTAGGCTGGGAGGAACCTGGGGCTTTTGGCCCCAGGCTAGTCAAACAGGCCCTGCCTCTCTGTCCTGCATCTGCCTTCCATTTCTCATCCCCCCAGGACACAAACGCATACTCTAGTAGCCCTCCTGGGACATTACCCACTAAGCCCCAAGTGCTAAAGATCCAACCAAAACTCAACTGACTGAGAACACATGGGCAGATGCCAGAGAGAGTGCTGGGCCGGGCGTAATGAGGCCCAGGCAGGCCAGTTATTGTAAAGGGAGCCCTACATCGGAGCCTTTTACCTCTAGGTCACTGGTTCAAATCCAGCCAGGCTGTGCCTGACAGAAAATCATTACAGGCTCTGTGTCAGGCTGCTTGACAGATGGAAAATGAGTTTCTGTCTCCATCCAGCAGGCAAGTGTCCACATCACACTTGGCACTAAGCAGCTCTCAACTCCGTGGAGACAGAGTAGAAGTAGTGCGACAGTTGCCCGGGTCTCGGGCAGGTCCCTGAGGTCAGGTCAAGCCTTCATTTCAGCTTCCTCTGCAGGGGAGTCTGACAGCTTCCTCATTTCACCCCTTTCATGAGCACTTTATTAATCTGGTTGTTGGGTTCTTTTCTCTGAAGACCTTGTTTAACAAGTAGTTTGAAGTAATGGAACAACGGAAATTTTAAAAATATCTGATTCTGCAGCATTGAAAGAAGAGCAGGCAAATTCACAACAGAAAACTATCTAAATTTTGTTTCCTTGGCAGAACTGGGTTGGGCAGGGCCTGGCTGGGCTGCTGCAAAGGTCCAGTGGGAGGTGTGGGGCTCCCGGCTGGGCAGGCAGGGCACCAGCTTCACCACAAAGCTCTCTGGATGTGGGGCTCTCGGGGGCAATACCCACTCGGGGGTATTTTATTGTCACCTTACTTCTTCCCTCTTACAACCATCTAAGAAAGTCTAAAGGCATTCCAAGCTTAGAAAGAGCCTTCTTCCCCTCCCAAACCCTCGGAAGTGTCTGCCAAACACCCACAGACTGAATTCTGATTACACATCCAAGTGGGAGGAATCCACATCCAGAACACCCTGCATTGTTCTGGTAAATGCAGAGGGGCCGAAAACCCTGAGAGAACTCAGCATCTGCAGTCTGGCCCATGGGTCCCTCAAAGGTGTCCTTTTTACCACCCTCCTCCCAAGGGATGGCTGCAGAGTCATCCCTTCCTGGGTCACCCAAAAAGCACTCAGTCTTCCCAAGACTCAGTGGCTCTGGCCAGAAGGACCCCACTCATGGGCGTGGATCCATCCTCAGCAAGCTTGCTGTCTGGGGATTCTCTTGGCCAGCCTGGGGCGGAGGACACTGTCCCTTCCGTGGATGGAAATCGGCTCGATCGCAGTGGATTGGCTGGCCCTCTAGAGTGTGAGCAAAGGTCCCCTGACTACAGCGTTCACCTGAGTGTGGGAATCTGGCCAAGGTGTGTGGAGGGGCCTTCTGAGCCATGTCTAGGAGCAAAGAACCAGGGAAGCCACTGCCACGTTTCTGTGTCTGGGAAACCCATTTTCCCCTCCTTTCTGTGTCCTTCCAGCCCTGCTCAGACAGGAGCATGGCCCCCTGACCTGAGCTCCGTCTCACCCCTCGTTTAGGGAGAAGAGACTGGAGTGCAGGGAGAGCCAGATCTCAGCCTTTGCTCCTGCCTTTCTCGCTGCCTCAATCTTCTCACCCCTCCTCGGTGTTTCCTGAAGCAAAAAGGAGCCCTCCAATTCCCAGTTTGCATTTTTCTTTCTGCTCCCACTCTGTCAGACACACTGGTATTGCCAAAGAGAGACAATCCCATTTTGTATCTGCTGCCATTCACATATCCCAGAAGTTTTAATACAGAATCCCCGCTGTATCCGAATTGGGGGGTGGGGTGGGAGGTGTCACTCAGGGTCTCAGCTCCCACTCCCCGCACAAGAACACAGGATATGGTGAGGCCAAAAAGGAACACCCACGGAGCCATAGATAGGGGGTTCATACCACTATATTCTCACTGATGGCTGGATTGGAGACACAGGAAGCAGGAGCCACACCATCCGCAACCCGCCGTCTGCTTCTCTGCCAACCATCCAACAACCAACCCCCTAGCATAGCCATGGCAGTTATATCAGTGGCTAATGGCTAACTGGTTACAGTTGATGGCCAACTAGTCACAGCTGACGGACATCTACTACCTGAGTCAGCACCTTTCCGTGAGGCCGAGAGCCTGGAAACTGCTCTCTGGGACTCTGTCCCCACAGTGGGTCTATACACATGCATGGTTACTGTAATGGCACACGCTGTTACTTTCCCTGACAGACTGCAGGGGAAACAATCGGACTGGAGCAGAGTGAAAAGGCAGAGCTGCCGAGCAACTTTGAGAAGCACTGCCTGTCAGCTGCTGAAGGCCTCCACGCCGGGGAGCCTGTAGGGGCACTAGGGGGCCTGTAGGGGGCCGCCTTGCTTCTCCCCAGCGTCCTCAAGGCTACCTTCAAAGGCAGCCTCTAGGCTCCCCCCACGCGGAGGAAATGGAGAACAAGAAGGGCCTGCCGCGCACGCCCCGGGACTGAGAGAAGCCATCTGAGGATTGCCCAGCTGGCTGCCAGTCTGTGGGAGGGCACCGAGGGCCGAGGTCAGCGGAGGGGAAAGGCCCCCAACAGGCCAGGACTGAACCAAGGGGTGGTTCTGGGCACCCGGACTAGCCCTGATCGGCCTGAAAGTGGGACTCCCAAGGAAAGGGTGCTCCCTGCTGGCCCAGCCCAAGCAGAGCGAAGCTTTCCCTACCCGGGCATGTTTCCCTATGCTCTCGGTTTTCTTCTCTAGCCCAGCTTCTGGAAGAATGACGGATGGGTCCAAGTGAAGGCAAAGCTTGCTTGCCTGGACATGTAGAGAGAGGCTGTTTGTGAGGAAGGGCAAGAAGCAGCATCCCGTTCACACCTGGCCCTGCACCGGGCACATGGCAGGTGCTCAATAAAACATTATGGGAGAAAGAGACCAACTTCTACCTTGGCCCTGCGACTGCAGTCTGTCCTTCTCAGGTCACTGCAGCCTGGGACTTTGGATTCCTCCTCTGAAATGGGGGCGACAAGGGAGCTGCTTCCCGGATAAAACGAGGTTACTCACACGAGGTCAACTCTGAAGGGTGACAAAAATGTCAGCGATGGGAGAGTTGAGTGCTGTGTATCAAATACGCCCCAGAATTAAGGTTTTCGTGGCTAAAAAGCAATTCTAATTTATCCATTGACAGTCTTCTATTAGTTGAATAAGAAATCTAAGTTGTAAGAGTAACTTCCTTCCCACCAATGAAACTCAGTGGTGCTATTTTCCTTTGGGGTGGAAAAAAAATTGTTTTTCTAAATTGAGCTGTGGGGGGGGGGGGGGGAGAAAAAAGCCTGTTCACTGCCGGCCTAGACAGCCCTGGCTACACAAAATGTACACAGCATCCTTCCAGCACCAAGACGGGGTCTTATTTACACTTATTTACATATCCAGCGAGATCTCCATGGCTGCCTGCCCGGAAGCCCTATTTTTAATTGTTTGCCGCCCCAGCTGCCCCTCTGACCCTTCCTGGCACTTTTCTGAGGATTTCCGGCCACTGCTGGCTTGGGAGAGAAGGGCCCTCCTTGGAGGGGGTGTCAGCAAAGGCTGAACTCAAACCCGAGGTCCCCAAATACAACATTCCTAAGCGCCTTTCCAAGGTGTTCCTCCTGGGGGCCAGGGCTGGTCCCCTGTGGAGTGGAGGGGATTTGGGCTCTGGCCAGTGGGCCAGCTTGGCAGTTTGGCCAGCTGCATCCCATGTGGACAAAAGGACAGGGGAAGAGGGAAGCAGCTGCCTGTGTGCTCTCCAGCTTCCTCTCTGACTCTGCTTCTGGAAGAATTCGGAATAGTGCCCAATGAAGGCAAAGAGCTTGCCCTGAAATTTGGATGAGCTGGGGTTTTTTTCGTTCCTTTTGAAAGCAGCATTTCCTAGACAGAGTAATAAAATATAGATTTATAAATATTTTCCAAGAGTGCCCTCTAGTGGGACTCTGGAGGAAGTACAAACAAGTGACTTCAATCCCAAACTCCTGACTCAAAATAAAGCACATCCGTCTGAGTGAGACCTCCTTCACACGTGATCTGAAAACATATCAGATTTCTTCCACCAGTCCATAAAATGCCACATGGTCTTGACTGGAGATGAAGGCTGCCTTAAATCTTTAAATGGAAATTATGCTCTACTTTTGGAACTGGAAATCTCAGTATTATATCTATGTGCGGTATTTTGAAACTTTAAGTGCAGAGAAGTATATGGAATGGGGTGATGGAAGAGATGCATTGGTTGTATTCCTAGGCTGTGCACGTGTTGCTGGCCCAGTGCTTTTATTTTGGCTGCAGAGGGAGCCAAGGCTGCATCTAAGTCCAGCCCAAAAGGCCACACACACTGCTGGGTTTTTACCTTAGAGGATGTGGGACAATGAGTCATTTGTGCCTCTTCCTGGTTCTTCCCGGCCAAGGTCAGCTTTCCCACTGGAACCAAACAGCTTGGCGCAGAGCCTGAGCTGTCTGGAGCCTTTCAACGGTGCAGAGCCCAGGGGGAGGGTGTGGCCCCACCGCAGTCCCCCCAAAGGGCCTCAGTTCAGGCTCCCAGGCCGCCCTTGTCCAGGTCGTAAAATCTCTTTCTCTGCTCAGTGTAGCGTGTAGGGCCTCCTAGCGGAAGCCTGAGGAAATCTCCAGTCCTGAATAAAGGTTCCCAGGTAGAATTCTGTGATGAGGTAAACCAAAGGGGCTTCTGACCATTCTCACTCTTTCTGGTGAGCTTTCCAAAAGATGACGAAATGTATCTGTTAATAGCTAGATTCTAATTTATCTTGTAAACACTGTTACTATTGCTACTGATAACATTGGTGCCATTCGTTTAGTTCTCCATTCAACAAATATATTTTGAGCAGCTACTCCGTATTAGGCACTGTTCTAGACTGACCACAAGGACAGACAAGGTCCTGATCTCATGCAAATTACAATCTAGTGCAGAGATAGATGACATACAAGCAAATATATCATTTTGAGGCTACAAAGGAAACTAACAGAATATAATGAATAACAAGGGGATACTTACCTACCTAGATGAAGCCTTTGGGAACTCTTCTCTGAAAAGGTTTAATTTAAGCACCTTTTATGTGCCAGATACTTACTGTTAGGGTTAGAGAATGCAAAGATAAAGAAAATGCAGTCTGTCCCTTCAAAGAGCTCAGTGCCCAATAGTGAAATGGTAATTTCATAGGATTTCAAACCGCTGAGCCCTAAGATCTATTGCTCACAACAAATAGGCCAAGTCAGTCAGTCTTCCCCATTTTATAGATGTGAAAACTGAGTTTAAAAGGTACGAAAGGACTTGCCAAATGCTGCTGAGTTCATTGATGGCAATGTCAAGGTTTGAATTAAGGCCAGTCTTACTCCTAAATATATACCTTTTTCTTTTCCTGTGGCCATGTTGCTTGGTGGAAACAGGGATAAACAATGAAATCCCATCTCTCGCGGTTCCAAGACTGCATATGGGCACACAGCACTGCCTCAGGTGGGTTAACAGTGTACTGCTCCACCCCAGCTTCTGCCGCACTCTTGCTAGAGTAGCAGAAGGACCAACACACATACTGGTTATACCTCCAATCAAATGTGTTGCTTCACTTGCTCTTGACAGAGGCACACAGTCTGGCAGGCGATTTCAGACTCCCTCAGCTTGAAAGGAGGCTGATGAGATGCTTCTCCACCCAACTAACTCAGATCTAAGTCCACCCTCGGGGTTCCTCCTCACCTTTCCTTCCTCAGGCAGCTCTCATCCAGCAGCCAAAGGGACAGGTCTCCTGACTCTGGGAAAAGGTCACCCTCCACTTATGCAAAACTCATCACTGACCTTGAACAGGAACAGGAAGGAAGAAAAGGCTGCCAGAAGTGACCCTTGACTGTTCCTCAACTGCTGGTGGGAAAGATAACCCACAGCAGAGTGCACGCAGATAGTAGTACGATGGTTTGAGCTTCATTTCCTCTGAAAGCCGTGTTTCTTACCAGCTCTCCCAGGAGAATAGAAGGGGACAATTGCATCAACTCCTTGGGTTACAGGGTTGTTGATTTCGTGTCTACCAAACAACCTGGATCTAGAGAAAATAGGTTACTCAGAGCAGTGGTGTTCAACCTGGGTTCTCAGCCCCCAGTGACTTAAGGGAAGATTTTTTGAGGACGAGTTACAGTGGGACAAGTAAAGAGAGATGGGCGAGCAGAAGTAGTTGTACTCTGATCTGATTTACATATTGAGCTGTCATTAAGAGCAGAGTCCTTTTGAAAAAGGACCTCAGATGCTTGGGAGAGAGGGAAGAGATGGATTGGGTTGAGAGGCTGGATGCAGTAGCCTTTAGCTTCGTGACCTTTAGGGCCCAGCTTTGAAATCAGCTGTTACGAGCAGCCTGCCATTGGCCGGCTCCTTCGAGGTAGGGACCAGGCCTTACTTCTCCATGTACTTCCACCTCCAACACAAATTCTGTCATGTACTCAACGAATGTTTACCAAGGGTTCTGAATTAACTCAGGCTCCAATTAAACTTCCAGTTTAGGATTTGTTTTGTTTAGCCCTTTCAGTCTAAGCCCTCCCTTTTTATTCCTTTATTCCTTGATGGTCAACCTCTCATCTTCCAAGTTGGTGTTGACCAACCTCACACAGGGATGGAAGGAAGATAAGGGTTTCCTCCAGGACAGACAGGACAGCTTCAGGAAGCACTGCCTGTGGAAGGGGCGCCATGCTGCCTCCCCAGGGCTATTCCATGTAGGCAATTGCTGGTTCCACAGGTACAACCTCTGCTTTACACTCAGGAAGAACGAAGAGCACGTTGCATGTCTACTTGCTCTGGGACAATGGAAGACAACAGTGGACCTAACAACGTGGTTCTTGCTGGCCTGGAAGGAACCCCTGCACAGATGCCTTGAATGACCTAATTGTATACTTATATCTATTACAGAAATGCCTTTTTCACCCACTGTCCTTTCATGTAGTTAATCTATATTCAATTTCTTCTATGTGCCAGGCACTATGCTAAATGCTAGTGGACGTAATAGAAAATAAACACACAAGAATCCCTGCTCCTATGGAGTTTATATTCATCAGAATCTGAAGCAGCAGTTCTCAGCCCTGGTAGCGCATAAATCATCGGGAAAGCTTTCAGAAATGTGGGCGTGGGCCCCATTCCTGTGAAGTCTGATTTGATTGGACTAGAAACCTGATATCCGTGTTTATACCTAAAGGATTTGGGGCCCCAGAAGAGGGGGCTCTGAGGGTCTGTGGAGAAGCTTCTAGTCTTTCCTACTGTGCAAGGGGCCATCTACCTCCTTGAGACCTTTCCCCAGTACCAGGCTAGGGCAGGAAAAGGGAAAGTATACCACTTGCTTTTTGTTTCCTCTAGAATTTCACTCCAGCTTTAGGTTTTACTTTTATTCCTTAATTTCCCAAATCGGGAGTCTTCTGAAAGTAGGATTTGCCAATCCAGATCATGAAACCTGGATTTCAGAGATGCACAGCCTTTGTCTTCCATGACCCTGGGCCACAAATCTACTGCCTCTTACTGACTTCCTTTGCTTTGTTGCTGGATTCCAAGCTCTTTTTGTCTCCGCCTCTCGGATCCGGTAGCTTTCTCAGTTTTCTTCTTTTTTAATTTACCTATTTTTTATTTTATTGTGTTAGTTTCAGGTGTATCTTACCATTTGTGACAATATGGACTTAGAAGTTATTATAATAAGTGAAATAAGTCAGACTGAGAAAGACAAATACCATATGATCTCACTTACACGTGGAATCTAAAGAACAAAATAAACGAACAAACAAAACAGAAACAGACTCACAGATACAGAGAACACATTGATGGTTACCGGATAGGAGGGGATTGGGGAGCTGGGTGAGAAAGGTGAAGGGATTAAGTACGAATTGATGGTTACACAAGAGTCACGGGGATTAAAGTGCAGTATGGGGAGAGCAGCCAATAGTATTGTAATAACTATGTGTGGAACCCGGTGCGTATAGACTTATTGGGGGATCACGTCATAAATGCTATAACTGTCTCAGTTTTCTTTGTGGCTCTGTTAGGTAGCAGTGGCTCAGGAGCCTGACTAAAGGACCTTTCCCCTCCTTAGTCCCTTCCTTCTCTAATTGCAGGCAGCATCTCTCTCTTTTCAATCCTTCTCACCTTTTTCAACCCCCAGACTGATCTCTTTTCCTGTCCCAACTCCATTCTTTAAGCTTCCTCTAGACACCTCTGCCTTTGGGGCACAAGAGCTGGAGGAGCGAGAAGGCAGCCTGTCATTAAACACCTGGCGGTGGCAATCACACTTAGTGATGCTCTCGCATGTCTCCGCCCATGCCTGGTGGACCCCAGATCTGGCAAGTGCCCCATTCGCCAACATTAAAGAGGGAGGACAAAATACAGTTGTTTTTTTTTAATATCAAGAGAAGTTCATTTTGAACCCCAGAGGGTCTGGGCAAGAAGGGACTCAGCTTAATCAGAGGGCTCAGGCTTACATATGCCCTATAAATAATAATAATAATAACAACATAATAGTACTAATGCTTGTGCTGCATTTGGAGCTTGAAATGATCAGTGACATTTCTTTTGATGAGGTTAAATAGCCTGGCTCCTGGGGCTGCACATTTGCATAATAAAGATCAGAAGTCACTGCCTTCTACATCTCTCTCTGCACCAGCCTGTGATGACGATGGGTGTCCTTGGTTCAGGGACAGCACATCCTAAATACTTCCGTATGCGGTCCTGTGCAGTGACTCTAATCTTTGGCTTGCATGTGAAATGTCAGCTTTTTTTTTTTTGGTCTGAGAGAACAACAAATTATGTTTCTGAACGAGAAGGTGCTGTCTGTAATGGATAATACAATCTGAAAATGCAGGGGCAACATCTGTGACCTGTGGTGCTAACCTAACAAGCTGTAGTCTATTTTTCCAGCCTATCAGTTGATAGGAAAACATCATTTTTAGACATAATAATTAATCATTAGTCAAAATGGATATCCCCATTGGCTCCTTGCCTCTCAGACAACCCTGCCTAGCCTGACAATAAATCAGGAAAATACATTCCTTAATATCCAACGGAGTGTATTTCCAGACAGCCTCTTTTCCTCTATAAAGTAACCAAACGCTTTGCAAAAACTGTCTATCCTCAGCTGATGGGAGAAGATTCTCCCAAGGAGCTATTGTAAGGAAGGGAAATACAGACCCCAGAGGAAGGGAGGCAGTGAGTTCCAGATGGTGGCTGTAAACCACAGAAACATCTCGCAGTGCTGGCTCTTAGCTGGGCAGTGAGATGATGGCAGTCAGCACCTTCCCCATCTGGACCCATTGGTCCCCTTCCCCTTTGTTACATCTTCTCCCCTCAGCCCTCTGCCAGGGCCCTGTCACAGCTAGCAGGCTATGCCTGGGCCTGGCCCACCATGAGTGGCCAGTCTCCAAAGTCCCATCCTCCTCCTCGTTCTAATGGCCTCTGTAGATGTGTCTTTCCAGGCCATTTTTGCTGCTTGATTCCAGGCTCTCTGGATTCATTGAAATATATGCAGCACCCAATATTCTCTAAGAAAATAAGTGACCTGGTGAGTATGGTGGAAATAAAAGTGGGCTGGAAGTCAGGACGGGAGGAAGAAACCTAGACGCTAACGTCCTGGTTGACAGCGACATCCGGTGGCCTTGTTCTCCTCATCTGTGAAAAGAAGGTGTCGGTAATGTTTTCACTCTGCGCTTGTTGGAGCCCTAAATTTTCTCGAGATGAGGAGTGTGGAAGAGTGGGGGAGGGAAGGAGGAAGGGAAGATAGCCTCAGACATCAACTAGAGCACTCAGCTTTTATTGTTACACCCAATAGGCAAAATCAAAATTTCAGAACCCAGTGAGTCAGATGATATTATATTTAAGCCATTTCTAATTTGTAAAGCCTACAGTTCTCTATCTCAATACTGCCTACTCTGTGGCTGACTGTAGAATGATTTAGGAAATGCTGTTTCATCTTGGGTCCTATAATTGAATGTCTTAGTTACTAGACCAGTAGTTCCCAAAGAAAGCTGGTTTTGTCCTCCAGGAGACATCTTGCAATGTGTGCAGACATTGTTGGTTGTGACAACGGGGGAGGAAGGAGCTACTGGCATCTACTGGGTAGAGACCAGAGATGAGGCTAAACATCCTACAATGCACAGGGCAGGCCCCCACAATAAAGAATTAGCCTCAAATGTTGATAGAGGTTGGGAAGCTCTGTGTTAAATGATAAATGAGGTCTGACGATTAAGTTCGCAAACTCGTCCAAGAAAAAGTGCTACATACCTCATAGCTGAATATCACTACAGTCACCTTTGAAGTAATCCTTTTGGGAAGCGATGCACCGATGCCAGCACCTAGTCTACGTTTCAAAGCTATTTTGGAACTTTTTCAGGAATGGCCATCAGAGCTATCGTCGTATTACCTTTGATGTCCTGAGTGTCATCAAAATGTCTTCCTTTCAATATTTCCTTAACCTTCGGGTAAAGAAAGAAGTCACTGGGGGCCAGATCAGGTGAGTAGGGAGGGTGTTCCAATACAGTTATTTGTTTACTGGCTAAAAACTCCCTCACAGACAGTGCTGTGTGAGCTGGTGCATTGTCGTGATGCAAGAGCCATGAATTGTTGGCGAAAACTTCAGGTCGTCTAACTTTTCCACGCAGCCTTTTCATCACTTCCAAATACTAAACTTGGTTAACTGTCCAGTTGGTACAAATTCATAATGAATAATCCCTCCAATGTAAAAAAGGTTTAGTAACATCGTTGCAACAAGTTCGAGAACTTAATTGTCCGACCTTGTAAACTGAACAAAGTATGCTCATGGGTGAGCGTCTGAGTTGGGAAGACTCAGTTCCACCCTGCCGAACTCCCCTGAGCCTTGGAGCTGAGACAGAGAACATTCTCTGCCCTTGGGGACGGTGGCCCACAGAACTCTTGAGTTCGCCTCCACAGAGGAACTTGCGTTGCTTGATGCCCACGCGCCCTGCAGCTGCCCAAGGTCTTACCTTCCACTTCAGTCTAGACCAAGAGCTAATGACAGTCACACAAATGCTGAGCTTTTCATTCACTCATATTGATTACTTACTCTGTACTGGGAACAATTCAAGATGCTGGGGATATAGCAACGAACAAAACAAAGTCTCTGCCTGTATACAGCAGCCAGCAAAGAAACAAAAGTGCAAATAAATACATAAGACTCCAGAGGTAAGAGACGCGCTGTAAGTATGATAAAGCAGGAAGGGGTGTGGAGAGTGAGAAGGTTGCAATGGCAGGAGAAGCCTCTGTGACGCAACCATTGGAACAAAGTTCTGAAGGCTTGTGGATGTCTGAGGGGATGGGGTTCCAGACAACAAAAGCCAGAGCAGGTGAGCTGAATGGAGCTGCACAGAGTTCCAGGAGCATTCCCACGGTGCCTGGAAGGTGCAGATACCAGGAAGGAGACGGTCAGAGGGCCGGCCGGGGAGGACCGGCTCTCACAGTACAGGGTCGACCCAGTCAGATGCTCAGATTTATTCTGAGAGAGATGGAAAGCCATGCAAGAGTGCAGACGGTGAGGCATACATAGATTTATGGTTTAAAAGCAAGCAAAAAAAAAAAAAAAAAGAAACCAGAAAAAGGTTTGGCCAGCTTCAGTTGTCCTGGCAGTTCCACCCATCAGTGACAGCGGAGCAGGCACAAAATGTCCACTTTTTTTTCTTTTTGCTCACATTTAGAAAACAGAATATACAAAATATCTTCCTTCCTTGTATCATAAAGGCCTTCCTGATATTTTACACCACAGATTATGAGGGCTAGTTTTGCGACTCCCTGAGACCAGAGGGAGCAGGGTTCTGAATACCTTAAGACTAGAGAGAAGGTCTCAAGTTTAATAAAACAAATTAATGCAAATTCATTTCATTTGAATAAAAGAATTTCCTTGCCACACACCACTTTTAGAAGAGGGGGACAGGTTGGGGTGAAATAAAACCAAGTCTCAGAGCCTGCATTCCAGAAAGGCTGAAATCACTCATGAATACCGGAAGTCTGGTATAGGGTAGGCTATCTGTAATTTATTCATTAATTGCCCGCCCTTTCCAGACAACTTTTCAAATAAAACGTGACACTTGTTTAAATATTTACTGGCTTGTTGACCTATTTTTGTTGTTGTTGTTAATTAGAACTTTTTTTAAAAAAGAAAACAAACATTGTTACAGCAAATTAATCCAGACAGCCTTGACAGGCAGAGAGTGCAGCCAGGCTGCAGTTAAGCACTGTCAGGATTTACCAAAATTGTAGTATCCAAGGGAAGAAATTAATGAGAAATATCAGAAATAGTCTCAGAATGCAAAAAGGTTAAGGCCCACCCCTACCCCCAATCTGTGGTTATTAAATTAACACAATAGATGTGAAAATGTTTGTTTAACATATAGTTTTCAGCAGTTGCTTTTCTGTTATTTTCCTTTAAATGTGTGTTTAGCCCCACACCTCTTTCTTCTCTGAGAAGTGGATGGCTGAACAATTCTGTAGCTGTTCCTACAAAACAAAAAAGCTATTTTAAGATGTTGCATTTGAGTCTTCTGCCTTTTTAAAACTTTTAATGGTTGTGCTTTAGGAAGCACCTTCAGGTTACGTTAACACTTCCTCCTTGCTCCCCTCTGGGACATCTCTGAGGCCAAGTTCAGAGGACCTTCAAGATCGCAGTAACAGAAGGGTTTTATGTGTTCTGACTACAGTCCTATGGACTCCAGCTGCCCTTGCCAAAAAAGAGTTTACTCAAAGTTTCAGCAAAAATGTCTGACTCAAGAATTGTTGCCAGTGGCTACCATGACAAGTCCTTTGGTGAGTAGGCAGGCCTTCATCTGCTGGGCTGGGGAAAGAGGGGCCACAGGGGGAGAAGTGTCATGGAAAGGGAATAATGATTTTTTTTTTGGATGGTCACAGAATTTCTCTAAATGGTCTCGATTTAAAGACAGTGTTGCAGCTGCAGGATGGTATTAATAGCAATGGCATGTCAGTTAAGTAGTTAGCCATAGATAGCTAAGTGCTGGGCATGCCTTTGACCTTCACAGTGGCGGAAAGAGGTAAATCATTTTGTGATTCGTTTTTCTCTGGTGGGGAAACTAAGGCTCAGAGTTCTGGCTGACTTTTATGCACTTCATTATTTTGCCTGAGCTGGGGTTCCCATTTGGAGAAGGGGAAATGCCTAACCATGAAGCCTGGAGATTTTCCTCACCCCTTGGATGCTTTGTAAGGAAAGTGATGGAGGGTGTCTCCTGGGACGAACAGCCTTTCCTTCTGCTCTCATATAAACCTCATGGGAGGTCAGCAGTCCCACCTGAGAGGCAGTGAATTAAAGATAGCTTCACATCCTTTGCCAATTCGCCCAACAAAAAGTGAAATCTGGGCTAGTCTGGTGGCTCAGGTGGTTGGAGCACTGTGCTCCTAATGCTGAGGTGGCCGGTTCAATTCCCACATGGGCCAGTGAGCTGCGCCCTTTACAGTTAAGATTGTGAACAACAGCTCTCCCTGGAGCTGAGCTGCTGTGAGCAGCCGGAGGTTGCCATGAGCTGCCGTGGGCTGCTGAGTGCTGCTGCAGGCTACCATGTGCATGAGTGGCCGGCAGCCATCGTGAGCAGTTGGCAGCCAACCAGAGCTGCTGTGAGCCACTGTGAACAGCTGACCGATGACTGGGGACCAACTGCCTGTGGGGGGGGGGGCGAAGGGGGAGGGAGCACAAGGCTCATAATACCAGCACGGGCCAGGGAGCTGTGTCCTACACAATTAGAGTGAGAGACAACGGCTTGAACCGGAGTGGGGGGTGGGAGGGGGAGAGGCAGAAGAAAGGGGGAAGAAAAAGTGAAATCTGTTGCCCTTCCCCACGAAGAATGAGGGCTGGCTCTTTTCTTGTTTTGACCACTAGAAAGTGGCTGAAATGAAACGTAATTTACAAGCAGGCTGGGCCTTAAGAGATCCCCAGCTTCTGTTTTGTCTGCTTGGAGCACTCCCACTTGAAACCCAGCCACCATGCTGTAAGACGTCATGAAAGGAGAACCAAATTGCTTCCTACACTCATAACAACCCTAATTGAGCCCTCAGCCAGCACCCAGCACCACCTGCCAGCCAGATAAGTGGGTCATCCAGGATGTTCCAGCTCATTCAACAACACATGGAACAGAAGAACTGCCCAGCTGAGCCCCAGCAGCCCCAGAATCATGAAAGAAAATAAATGGTGGTGGTGGTCATTGTTTTAAACCAGTGAGTTTGGGGGTAGTTCTTCATTTCACAATAGATAAGTAAAAACAGTCTGTTTACCAAAAACAATACCCTCTTGGACAGGACAGATCTGGGAGGTGTTATATAGTGGTGCACCTGGCTCTGATGTGATGTGGCCAGGTAAGAACTCTCCACTAGAGGGTCTCTCGGTTGCATCTTGGGGAGGATATCTCAGGAGGATTGGGCACATAGGCGGGATATCTGTGGCCCCCACTGAGTACAGTGCACTTGTTTTCTTTCCACAACATTCCTGGAACACTTTCAGCTGAGAACACACAAATACATAGGTTTCCATGTGCCTGACGAGGCACTTGTCTGAAGCCAGGGAACAGATCTGTGCGGCTCAGAATCAGGATGGAGAGTCTTGGGATTGATGCCAATGAACTACAAAGGAGCTGGAAACCAGCAGGATCCGTCTCTTCCCCACACACCCAATTTAAAAGAAATATTTTTGTTGTTGAATGGAGATGTCATGGATGTCTCTCTCTATTTGGCAAGTTGCTAAACTTATTCCTCCTTAAGTGATGGTGAGGATTAAATGTGAAAATATAAGTAAAGTTCTTAGCACAGCACCTGTCGTGCAGGGACTCAGCTCCTGCTGCCGCTCTCACTGTGTGGTCACAGAGTACGGTGAGGCCAAAAAGGAACAACAATGGAGCCATGGATAGGGAGTCTTACCACTATATTCTTGATGGTGGCTGGCCGAGCCACAAAAGCAAACATCCACCCGTACCCCAACAAGGGGTCTTCCTGCACCCCCGTCTCGCTGGCGGCCGGGAGAGGCACAGAAGTGGGATCAACACGATCTGCAATCCACACCCCGCTTGCTAACTGCACTTGTTAGCTGCAATCCGCAGTCCGCTTCTCTGCCAGCCAACCAGCCAACCAACCAACTAACCAACCAACCTGCCCTTGCCAGCATAGCCACGGCAGTCATATTAGTGGCTAATGGCTAACTGGTTACAGCTGACGGCCAACTAGCTACAGCTGATGGCCATCTGCTACCCGAGCCAGCACCTTTCTATGTGAGGTCGAGAGTCTGGAAACTGCTCTCTGGGACTCTGTGCTTACAGCACCTGTATGATTCAGGTGGTCAGTAAATAAATACCCTTTTCGAATTTGTAGTGGTTTTTGTTTCCATGTTAAAATGAACCATGACTCTGTACAAGACCTGCCTCTGAAAAGGCAATTCATTCCAATGTAGCTTATCAGGTGAGCCTATTCAAGGTTTTATTCAAACCCGTCATGTTGACCACCCGTAGCATCTCTGGGATTCTTGCTAAATAAAAGTGATCTTCACAAACTCACAAGAGCAGGTAGACGGTCTTTGTCCGTGATGCTTTCTTCCTGACCTACGTTGAAAAGACGAGTAAGGGCTATTCTTCAAACTGTGCTGGTCTCATCAAGTGTTTTCAGCCTGACCTTTGGTGAAAGGTAACAGGTCTGCTCACTGTTGGGCTACATGAGTTTCTCCTCAAGTGTAAATGGATGGTACATCTCAGATCCATTTACACTTGATGAAGAGTCTGGCTTATTCCACTCTGGTGTTTATGGCTGCGTGCTGCAGGTACATGTTTTCCCACAGATGTGTTTAATCAAGCTCCCTCGAGTTCTCCTTACTTTGGATCGATTTTGATGGCAGATTTGCCAGACTTCCAAGTTTCCAAGAAGACTGAACAGTCTTGAAGTCACCTAGTCAATAGTCAGAGCCGGTGTGGACGTCCAGTTTGAAAAATAAACCTTCTTTGGGGGTGGTTTGAAGAGGCAATGCGAGGGCTGCCGTTCTTTTTCTTGCAAAAGACTCAACCCCAACATTAGTTTTGATTCAAAGAGTTAGAGGAGACGAGGCTGACACCAAGGAGGGACAGAATTTCTATTTCTGTGGGTTCCTTAAGGCAACGGAGGAAGCTTGGCGGCCACAGGAGTCTAGTTAATGAGCAGGTTATACAATATTCATTGTGTTGAGTTTAACTCTTCAAACAGAACGTCTAATTGTGAACAGAAAAAAAAGCAGCTAAATACAGATGTGAAGACAACAAAGCCCGAGAAGAACTCCCTCTGTTGATAAAAGTGTCCTTTCACTGCTTCCTCCACTGACTGCGCGCTGCCAGGGCCCAGTGGAGCCCAGCCCTCATCAGCTATGCTCATTAGCTCTCTTCTAGTCGAAACACTCGGCTTGGGTTTAAAGAGGCCACTGAGAGGCCTGGGACGAGGGGTTTCTCAGAGGACTGTTTTCTTGCTACCCACAGAGGGAGCGATCCAGTTGTATTCTGCTTCAGCCAAAACAAAACTGTTCTCCCCGATCTGCCTGACATGCAGTCTCACTGTCATCGTTCATGGCAACAGCCTCCCGGGCAAGCTCACGGAAGGACATCACCCTCCACTTGTGGCAATACTGGGTGTGAAGGTAGCAAAGGCCAGCAGCCAAAACCACGCCCAACGTGGCTGAAAGGCAAAGCAGGATTCCCAGCTGGGGATTCTCGAGCTGGATCCCCAAAAGGGCACTGGCTCTCTCTTGCCCAGCCTCAGGCCTGGGGTTGGTTTTCCTGGGGTAACTCACTCCACCCTCTCCATTTCTCTTCTCTACGCTGGGCTCCTTGTGCTTTGACTGAGGCAAGAAGCTGGCAGAGGGCCTTGATGCAACGGGTGGTCTGGGAGGGGCAAGGTGTGGAAGACAGGGGTTGGCTTGTCTCCCCGGCCCCATTCCCAGCAAGTGCCTCACAGGACCAGAGGTGCCGAGGATGGGTCAGACGGGCAGTGTGCAGAGAAGGCCTCCTCACAGTCCTGTTAAAGGCCTCCATCTTGTCCTAGAAATGCAAAAGACAAAAAACGTCAAAGCGGCTGGTCTTCCCTCAAGCTGCCACTGAACTTTACGACTAACCTGTGTTCCTTAAAGAATTCCAGGCAGCTGCTGAAAACCCAGTCTTGTGCCTAATCCGAGAAGAGCTCAGTTGTTGATGGGGATGGGGTGGCTGATGGAAACCCCACAGAGAACATGGAGGCCAGCTACAAGAATAAACTTAAGATCCTTTAAGAAGCTTCCAATATAGGTGACTGTCAACTCCAATGGCTGGACGCTTTGAGTGAATCTTTTTATGATAGCACCCATGCAACAGGGACCATTTAATCTTGCTGTAGGTTCCAATAAATTAAAATGAGACTATTATACGATGTTTCATTTTTTGTTCCTTTTAAGACTTCAAGGAAACAGTAAATCAGTGGGTGTGCATATTTTATATTGCCCATTGATCTAACCTCTAGGACCACACATGGTCTTTTGAGACCAGTGTTATGAAGAAGGGGTTGGGGGCAGGGAGGAGAGAGGAATTATTAACCAAGGCTAAGTGGAAAAACAAATCACTAAAACCATCAATTTCTACAATTGCCGATAACTTCAGAGACAAAGGCCAGAATTGATTGGTAGAATGACACTGTGTGTATATCATATCCTTGCCTCCTTCTCTCTTGCTTTGGCTATAAATCTAATAGCTCTGATTTCCCTGCCTGGAACTTCCCACTCTGGGGTCAAAATACCAACCCCCTCCTGCCACCATGCACAATTCCGACTATTACCTGTTCATCCATATCCGAGGGCAATCAAGTTTCTAGTGAATCAAAGCTTGCATCATCCTGAGTCTTAAAGGGAAGAATAGACATGCTGAGAAGAGGTCAGTAAATATTTGGGTCAAAAAGCAACTTCTCCTATCACTGCTGTGTATACTGATAAAAGATTTCCTTGAAAGACTCCTAAGTTTGGAACTGAGGACTGGAGAAGGAATGGGGGGAGAGGTGAGAGAAGATAGCAGCAAATAACTCACGGAATGCTTTTATTTATCCTTTTATATAAATATATATTTACATACTCTAAATTTATATATGTAAAATATAAACCATTTATTTTATGTATAGCAGCATGTCAGAGACCTCACTCTGTCCAAGAGAGTACACTTTCCCCAGGTGATTATCATACCCAACGCTTTTGACCAGTAGCCCTTCTATAATCAAGGTTTCTCATCATATACTTAAGAATAAATATGGATGAGATCTTTTTATGTCAGACTCCAAGAGGTTTATATTTCCTCAGCACCCTAGTGTTTGGCATGATCCCACCACCTTCCTCACTGGCCCACCTCACGGCCCATTACCTGTGGTAGATGCTAGGGCTGGGAGCAAAGCCCTTCAAGAAGAATCTCCTGATTCTCCAGCCCATGGACATCCAGGGAGGGCTCTAGGGTAAGGTTGCTCTCCCTGCTGGGTGGCTGGCCATTGCTGACTGCAGTTGCAACATGTGAAGATGGTTGGAACAGAGTCTCTGCACCCCCAGGAAACTCTGATACCCGAGTACTGGCAGGAACAGGATGTACGCTGTCCTCGTCTGCAGCTCCAGTGAGGGCAACAGCCAAGGTGTCTGCATGCTGCTGTAGAAGAGTGGTGGCAAGACTGGGAGCTAAACAGAGGCCCAAAGACACCACAGATACAATGAGAGCATTTTCCTTGGATTAATTCACACAAACAGCTACAAGAATGGGTAAATACTAGAGACTTTAATGTGCTTTGAGGACAGTGTGAGCCACTCAAAAGTGTCACCATGAAGATGATCCATCCCGCAATATGAGCTCTCACCAAGAAACAAAGCACTTGATTTTGCATGTCTTTTTAAAGAGTTAGTCCCTGGACTTCTGGTCTTGTGTATTCTTAACAGTCACCCATCAGGGAATATAGAAACCACTGTATTTTTTTTCTTACCTCTGCCGAAAACTGCTTCCAGCTTGGGGGAAAAAAAAAAAAAAGTGAAATCTCACAAATCAGAAATTCTTAAACTCCTTCAATCTTTCTTGCCATATTACTAACACTAAAAGTTTCCCTGGTGATGACAGTGACTTGAGACTCTGCTGTGTAGATCCCTGCCCTGCACTGCCCTCCACTGTCTTGTTTCCCACCCGTGACTGGCTCACATGACAGCAGCGTTAGAGCCGCACAGAGCTCAGCAAGCAAGTACAGGTTTTGACGTCAGATTGTTGTCTGGGTTCAGTTCTCTACTCTGCTATATCCTGGCTTTGGGCAAGTCTTTCCAGAGTGTCAGTTTCTTCATTTGCAAAACAGACCAGTAATGGTACCTGTGCATGTAGCTGTTGAGGAGGTAAAATGGGGTCATTGAAGAAGCGTGAAGCATAGAGCCGGCCCAGACGCAGCACGCACCGAGGGTTTACTGCCATGACGATTAGGATGACGATGATGGTGTCCACAAAAAGTGTTCGCAGGCATTTCTCTGGCCAGGGCTCCAACTGGGTTTGACTGAATCTTTTTTTGGAGGGTGGGGGTGACGGGGGTGGGGGGTGTCACTTTGTTCCAATGCCTTCATCACTCAAAAATGAGACTGAAGTGAAAAGTAAAGAAGTCTAATACAGACACACAGAACGTGGCAAAATTTCTGGTAGTTTTAAACTCCTGCCAAATGCATTTGGACGTCTGCAGACCCACT
Source organism: Rhinolophus sinicus (assembly GCF_036562045.2). NCBI lineage: Eukaryota > Metazoa > Chordata > Mammalia > Chiroptera > Rhinolophidae > Rhinolophus > Rhinolophus sinicus. The sequence goes on from NC_133757.1 coordinate 109,540,846, forward strand.
GTGTGCTGAGCATTGTTATAGGTGCTGGGAGTGCAGATTGGTGACTGTCGTTTCTGAACTCAAAATCTAGGAGGAGAGAGTCTTAGATGCCCATCCCTATCAAGGACAGTGTGAAGAGAGCTTCAATACCAGAGCTAAGGAAGCAATTATATTTGCCTACCAAGAAGTACAGGGAAAAGTTTCACCGAGGAGATATTTGAACTGCCCCTTGAAAGATAAACAGATCATCATGAGGAACGGTCTAGTTTGAGAAAATGTCAGCAGGTGAAACATAGAGACGTAAAAGTAGACCATGACTCATGGAGTTGGGTAGGACCCCAAAGTGTCCCAAGGGTCTGTTGGGAAATGTTTGAAAAATATAATACACTATCTCCCCAGTGTGAAAATTCGTAATTTACTTTGGACTACTAAAATCTTCTTACAGTGAAGAAATCTATTTCACTTCGTTAGATGACACCTCCCCCAACACACACACACACGCACACACACACGCGCACACACACACACACACACACCTTTTCCCTTTGGGAAACACTAGGGTTTCTGTAGAGGACTAGGCAGGAAAACAGGCCGGGCCCAGAAGGGAGGAATGTGAGCAGCATAATAAGGAGTTTATCCTGTTGCTGCTCAGACTGGAGTCTGTTACCGCCTGGGGAACAAGGTTCCCAGCAGGGTCAACCATCAGAGAGATGGCAGGACCAACAGGAGGTATCTTCCTGAAGCCCCACTTTTATTCATATTCATATTAAAACAAGCATGCTTGGGATTAGAAAGCAACATTTACATCATTTATAAACCAAAACATGAGATTTCGAACACATGTTGGGCTTGCAGGGTCTTCTTCAGGCCACGGTCTCTGACCCTGAGATCTTTTCCTCTGCTTTTATGAATATTTTGTGGAAAGGTTGGAAGAGCAGTGCTGGGCAATGAGCAGATGACAAAGGTTTGGGGCAAAGGCAGAGTGTGGAGGGTGGCCCACAGTTAGCTCTGTGCCTGGGTCTGCCAGACCGAGCAAAGTCAGGGATTCTGGCCTTACTTATCATGTTAGCCAAGAAGAAAGGAAAGCAGAAAGCAAAGTGGGATTGAATGGATTTAAGGTCGGATCTTCTGTGCAAGTGATTGTATGCCTTTATGTGTGCGTCTATTCACAGCACTTAACTAGAAATAAACAATGGAAATAAGTTCCATATACCCAGGAATTTTCAGGTAGGTCAAGCTTCCTCCAGTGATTAGTTTTTTGGGTTTTTTGTTTTTGTTTGTTTGTTCTGGAAGTCGGTGGGCCAATGGAGTCTAAAGTCACATGGTGAATCAGGGGAAAAAATCCACTGCCATCCAAGCAGTCTCTCACTCCTGATTCTGTTCTCCAACCCAGGCTGAAAAGAGCCATCTACCTACTATGGAAAGTAACAATAAAAACTGGATGAGTTTTTATGAAAAAAGAAGAAAAGGTCATTTATTTCTCGTGCTCCCTCTGTAGCTTCAGGGTCTGAGGAAAACAGCTGAAGTACTGGGATGGTTGGTAAAGGTGGGGGTGGGCAAAAATGGGTGCTATTTTTTGGTTTTGCAGCACAGTTCTAACTCCCCACCCCAGGGCCCAACTTAATTTGTGGAGTTGAGGGACAAAGGGCATTTGTTGCAACAAACACAGCAGCTGCAGGCGTCCCCTCCTGCACAGGACTGTGTTATCACGTCCCCGAGAACTGCTGCCATCCACCAAGGCCGGTGTTTATTGCTTATGTTGCAGGAACTGGAAACCGGCAGCAGTGATGTTTAAATAAAAATAGGTATCTATGAAAAGAATGATGCCAATTCAGCTAGCGAATACAGTGGCCAGCTGTACCTGGAGAAGTTCCTTCAGTACCTTCTGGCTTCTGCTGCAGGATTGGCATTGGTGAGCCGGACTCCATGCGGCCATCAAAATGGGCTCCGCTGTGTATCTGTTGAGACAGAATAGATGATTCAATCCTTGCCCAGTATACGAAATATGACTGGACTACTGATAAACGGTGGAAAAAGAAAGCAGAGTGATCGAGGGTTTCGTTTCCCTTAAATAATACCACAGATCATCCTAATGGAAAAGAGACAACGGACAAAAAGATAAAGAAGAACAAAAGTCTAAATGAATAGAAGAACGAGAGAGAGATGACTGCATTACCTGAGTGACTTCATTCTTTTTAAAAACAAAAACTCACTAGCTGCAAATAATGCAAACAGGATAGGATATGAATGAATCAATTACCTTCCTGAATAAATATAATCATTAAAAATCTCATTTTGACTAAAAGGTGTCTTCTTGAACTGTTTAGACTCAAAAGGTTTCATTTTTTACTTTATTATTAGCCATTACTGGTATATTGTTAATTGAATTACGTTGGTAATTGAAAATTTTATAATTCTATTGTATAATTGTACAATTCTATTGTAATTTTAGGTTCTCCTGAAAATTAGAGATAAATCACTAATACTCTAAATATTTTGAATACATAATGCTTTTCTTCAGTAAAAATCATTGTCACAAATATTGTCCATTTATGTTCCCCAGAATTTCACCAAGGTAAGGATTATTGGCAAGTATCAGTTTTCTCGCATTAAATATTCAGAAGGCAGTTATTAAAAGGGGATTAATTTAGCTGAGGCCACCGAGAGAGTTAAGGTGTAAGTGACAGTACTGGTTCAGGCATCAACACGTCGATGTTATCATGGGAAAGGATCCGGAGGTGAGAGAACAGGTGACTTTGGGAGGCGCTTCTGATCAGTGACTTAGCTCCTTTTTCTGCCAAATGGAGATAATAGCTTCTAAAGTACTTCCTGTGTAGCACATAGCAGCTATGATAGTAAATCTGAAAATAGCAATGAGGTGCTTTGAGAAATAAAATAACTGTACAGGTTTAAGGACTTCTCACAGCACATATCCGGGCACCGGATCAGAACCAAAGGCATAGCAGAAGGTGGGTCACACCAGCAGCCAAGTGGGTACTGGTCTTCCCAAATGGGCAAAGTTGTCAGGGCACAGGGTTTTCCTCCTTTCTGTTCTGCCTGCTGTGTTAGGCCACCAGGAAGGGATGGAGAAGGGACACTGCAGGGTGGAGCCCACATCCCTCATCTCTTCCTGTTCTCAGTGCAGAGGGGAAACCTGCAGGGGAAGCATGGGGTCTGCCTGGATTGGCTCTTTCCTCCTTATACACCCTGTGAGGTGGGTGCTGTCACCGTTACAGCCACTGGGCAGACAAGCCGAGGCGCAGAGACTGCAGTGGCTTTCCCTGGGCCCAGGGAAGCATCCACTTGCCTGTCTGCCTCAGTCTCTCTCTTTCTCGGCTCTCTCCCTACCAGCAGCTCTTCTGTCATCTAATGGGAATTTCCTGGAGAGCTTGGCCAGGATTCATCGGAACCCAGGGAGGAGGGGAAAGCACACACTCCTGGACCACAGATAATGGCACAGAGGGCAGAGGGGGACAATAATTTTTAGTTACCCTCTGCATGGCCTCTGTAGCTGGGGCAGCCCTGTGACTCTCTCCTTGTTATCAGGTGGTCAGAGAGGTGGGGGACAGGGAATATGAGGAATGGGGGAGAAGCTCCCCTCTTTTCAAAGTGGGAGGCTCAGTTTTGAAGAGCCAGCACTTGACTCTCTTACAGGAATCTCATGTCTCCCACCGGCTGGGCAGGGGCCTTCCACTCAAAGGACAGGTTTCTCTTCCGGGACTTGTCAGAGTCGGTGACTGTGTCAGCCTCTTCAGAACAAGTCATCAGTTTGGAATGAGGAGGAAGGAAAACGAAAGTGCCAGCTATTTGATGATTGGACACTCTTCGAGCCTGAAGTAGAAATCCCATGAAATCACGACTGTTCCTCACTGTCACTGCAACAGGAAACACCCGTTCAAGGTGAGCACACGGGATGTACCTACGTCCACTGGTGACTTTATATGGGTATCTTCACAACTAGAAGCTTCACACTTCAGACCAGCCCCAAGAAAGTAAACAATTCATTAGGAGAAAAAAAAGAGAGAGAAGTTAAAGTGCTCTTTTACACCCAAAATAAATTCCACTTAGATCAGAGATATGTAAAAATAAAACACAAAAGAACTAGAAACAATGGTTTGGTGTTTTTTGCCTTTTTGTTCTTAATAGTGGAGTTGGGAATGCCTCTTTAAGCAAAACCCAGCAGCCACAGAGGAAAAGATGAATTCTTAAAAAATTCTGAATAGGGAAGAAACCAAAAGACAAATGATAAACTAAGAAAAGTATTTGTAGGATACAAAGCAGACAAATACACAAAGAGGTATAGTGAATCCATAAAACGATAACCAAACCCCAAATTATCAAAGGACACAACAGAAAATAAAACCAGCTCAATCATAATTTGAAAAACAATTATGAAACACTAATTTATACCTATCACATTAACAAATTTTAAAATGTGTAATTATAACCAGTATTGACAGGACTATAGAAAAACTAGGGCTCTCATTCACTAGTGCTAGAACTATAAACCAGACAACTCTTCAATGGGGTAACCTGATAATATTCATTATATTTGAAATAGTTACCTCTGATACATGGATGGCCCTAAAAACATTACAGCAAGTGAAATAAGCCAGCCCCACAATGACAAATATTGTATAATTCTACTTATGTGAGATACCTTGAACAGGCAAATTCATAGAGATAGAAAGAAGATTCAAGATGACCAGTGGATGGAGAAAGAAACGGATGGAGAGTGATTGCTTAGTGGGGTTAGAGCTTCCATTTGGGATAATGAAAAAGTTCTGGAAATGGATAGTGGTGATGGTTGTACAACACTGTGTATGTCCTTAATGCCACTGAATTGTATACTTAAAAATGGCAAAATTTATATTACGTATCTTTTACCACACACACCCTCACATACACACAATGCAGTTACCCTTTGATCTAGCTGGTTCACTTGCAGGAATTTTTCCTACTGACATACCTGTATAAATAAATGTGGCAAACCTTGAAGTTCGCTACCCAACAGACTTTCACCACTTATTCTCTGCTAACAGAACCCAGATGGTGTGTTCAAGTGGCAAATGGAGACCTCTTATCTTCAGAGAAGTTAGGCTTCTTCCTACTGTCAGACTAAAACTGGTGCTGGAAGCTCCTTTTCACTAGTATGCCAATGATGGCCAATGACAGCAAGTCTGCTGAGATGTCAGGTAACTCCTGAGAATAAATCTTTTCCCCAGATGCTTTATTCCTGTGTTGATACCAGTGCAAGACTGGGCAATGACAAAGAGATGAAACCCAACTTGCTGATGATGGCAGAGCAGGAAAATAGAAACACCTTAGCATCTTGATGACATCACTGAATGGCTTCGCCAAACACAGAAAGGCTACTTCTAGACTTCAGTGAGAAAATTAAAGTCTTTATTAGTTAAGTTTCTATTACTCACTTTTCCAACACTTGCAACTAAAAGAATCCTGACTCATACCCAAAAGTATGAGGATGTCCATTAAAATTGTTTATAACGCCAAAACCTAGAAAAAGTAAATACCTATCAATAGGAAACTAATTAAATCAATCACATGATATCTAGAAAACCAACCGTCATGAAATCATTGAAAATAAGATGTCAACATGACTGTTAGGTGAAACATATAGATGTTGAACAGAATGCTTTAATTTGTGTTTTTGTAAGGTTATATTCATTTGAGATATCACACTTATATATGCTTATGTGCATGGAAAATTTCTGGAAAAATGTATAAGAAACAGTGGTTACCTCTGAGGAATCAAACTGAGTATCCAGAACAAGGGAAAGGAAACTTTTACTTTTTATTTTCTACGCTTTATATTGTTTTAATATTTTAAAAGCACATCATGATATCTTTAAGTTATTTAAAAATTTAGCCACTCATTTTTAATAAAATAAGTGACAAAAATCAGGGTGTAACTTTTATGGGCTTGCTAAATGCAGCTTAGTGTCTGTGATCATTTTATTTTCCATGCATTTTAACTTTTATTACTAAACAGTCATATAAATATTTAGAGTTATTATTTAATACCGGCACTGTGCTAGGCATGGGGTATATATACATGAACAGGATAACACGGTCCTTACCTTTGAGGAGCTCGCAGATTAGGGTGGGATCCCAGAAAACAAAACAGTGATTGTGACACAATAAATTAGTAACTGACTCAGTGAATCCCTGAGGTGCTCCCTCCAGCTCTTTACTACGTATGTTGTCTTAGTTCTGATCACAAACCAATTATGTTTCCTTCTGGTCACCTCTTATTAGAATTTGGTGTCATCATATTTTGGGTCATTGCTACAGATTTTTCTCCCTAATCTAGTGTTTTGATTCTTACCATTTTTATTCTCCTAGCCACAGAATACTGGATGCCGACATGTGGTTCATGCTTCAGGGGTGGCTGGTCAGATACTGGGATAGTTGGAGCCCTCAAAGAAGTGTCCTTGGAACTTGAGGAGCCTCTTGCGTTTACCCAGCAAGGTATACAGATAGTACCATTTTCTAGCCGTGTCATGATGTGACAAAGTTTGAGAAGCTCTTTTAGAATAGCCTGAATTTCAGTTTTAGATGTATCTTGCTCTGAGGGTCAGTATCTCACCCACATACTCTTTTCCCCCAGCCTTACCAATAGAACAGAATGACTGCATAAAACAATATGGAGAGAGTAAATTTCATTTTCATTTATCCCTTCTAATTCCCATCCAAAGAGTTAGCAAAAATCAAACGTTGTAGAGGAAACACGGCTGATGTGTTTGAGTTCACCTGTAGCTGCATAGACACTTTTCTGTCTACACTTAGTTACCACCTTTAGCACCTGTCGCGTTCTCTGCTTTTTCTAGCTGGCACCTTGGGAGCTTGATGGAAGGTAGGCAGGCATGACGGTAAAGTGTGTGTGTGTGTGCGTGTGTGTGTGTGTGTGTGTGTTGGAGGTGGTGGGAACCCTAGGGGCTTTTCTCAACCATTAAATATCCTGTGCCTCCATCCTCCTGGGGGATGATTCAGCAGTGTGTTTCCTGTGTGTTCTCAGCAGGTCCCCACTGGTACTAAGCCCCAGCTGCCCACAGCAGTGACCTGCCCACTCTCCCCTTCCTATTGGTGTCTCTCTCTTCCCTGACTCCCTTTTGCCTCCTCCTCAATCTGTGCTTCCTGGGATCACCTCCCAAATAAACTACCTGCACTTGAGTTCTTTTCTGCTTTTGCAAGCACCTGAACGAAAAAGCAGGAAATGCTCTTTTCACTCCCCAAATAATTTTACTTTTAAATAATGAGGAAAAAAGGGTCTATGTCACACATACACATACACATACACAGAACACATGAAGTTTGGTCAGGGTAACTCTAATTATATCTTATAATAATGACAGAAAACCTTTTTTTTTATATAATAAAACTATTATAATCTCTATCAATATAGAGATTAGCTATGTGGTTTTCATGATAACCAATACTTCATGTTTATCTTTGGCTACATAATTGCTTCTTAGGATTAAGCCAAACGTTAGCCAGGACAAAGGCAACTTGGAATTTGTCTCTAGGTCTCTGAGGCTCCCTGGGGTCTCTCTCTCAAAGCTGTGTCACCTCCTGAGTACAAAGGCCTGCTGGTGTGAATGGTGATGTGGTGGGTCCTGGGGTTCCGAGGCTGGGCTTGAATGTGTTTGGGCCACATGTCCTCACAGGCTGCCGAGCTGGCACCATGGTAAAAGGTGGACTAGCTGGAAGCCAGGCAGAGGGAGGCACAAGCCCAGCCTGTTAGGGCAGCGGAGACCCTCATTCTGACTTTTCCTGTGTCATGAGAAAGAACAGCTTCAATCCAGAGGTCATTTAAGAAAATGATATGATGGCTTTTTGAATGTGACCGACCTGAAACCTACACTGCCTTTAAACCTGACATATCTTTAATGCTGCTTCCCTAGATTGCAAGCACTCAAGGTCAAGATCAAAAAGACACGCCATACTATAGGAAGTGTTTCATTTCTAAACAATTTTTAAAAAAAAGCAAAATCTTTCTTCTTTTAATTTTCCAATAAGACCAGACTGCTTCCTTTTAAAGAGAGGATTTAATAATTAAGTCAAATAAATAAGAAAATATTTGTATCCTAATGTGAGCTCCTTACAAGCTGTCTGCTATCCAAGTGCAGTGTGAGCTATAACACATTACTGCTGAAGAGAGACAGCCAGTATTACAATATGGTCAGGTAGCACGGCATATGGTGGCTTGGATTAACATATTATCCCTCTAATTGCAAATTACAGAGTTAAATGCTACAAAACTCTGCCAACCATCAATTATTTAGAGGTGACTGTTGCATTCGCAAAGCTTTGATAGGGGCTTGTCCTTTCTCCTAACGACTGTTTTTAGTTATTTCACTGCTTTTTCACAGAGTAGGCGACCCAAGAAAGTTACACCCAAGCCGATTTATTCTAGACCTTGTTAAATATAGTGGCAAACAACTGGCTCAGGAATGGAATAAAATGATGGGGTAAAATAAGGTTTATAGAGTAAGTTTTCTCTTTTGTTTGCCACCTCGAATGCCCATCAACAGAAAGAATGAAAAGTTGGCTGTGTCAAAGGAGTTCACAGATGACAGTGAAGTGAGAGATAGCAAATAAGAGGTTAAAAGTTCTCTCAATAAATATTTAGGACTCTCAGGCATTTTTTAAAAATAGCTGTTTGTTTGTCTAGTCCTATGCACATGTATGTTGAAAGTTCTGCGGATATTTTGATCTAAAGAGTAATGCAAAGCCACAACAGCCCTTCTCTCTAGGTAGCTGGTTTTAAAAGGTAAAAATAAAACGTAAAAATTTAATGAAACTAGCTATAAAAGCAGTAGGTTAGAGAGATAATCCATATAACCAAATAATCAAGTGTCGTCTCCTCTTATTTACCTTCACACAGCGTCACCACCACCACCCTTTACACAGACACAGGGCGACAGCAGGGAGGAGGATGGATAGATGAAATCCCTGAGACGGGTCTTAAGAGTCCTTCAGACAATTCTTTTTCTGCTAGGTTTGCTTTCCATGAGGCAAAACCCTCTACACCACAAGGGAGCATTCCTTCCGCTTTCCAGATATACTAAGAGATAATAAAGAATGAGTTGTAAAAGCATATTTTCAGCCGAGGGGACTCAGGGCACTGCCCATTTTCAGAAGGGCATAGAAAATGCTCCTTGCACCCTTGTTGATGGCAGAAGGGGGTCTCCTCTCCCCAAAGGCAGATCGAGCACAGATGCCTACAGAGGAAGGCGGGCAGTGCCACGTCCCACAGACCACAGCCTCAGTCATAGCCCGGCTCTTCCCTCCTCAGATCTCACGGTTTCTGCTTTCCAATCAGTACCAGCTCTGCCTGAACCCGGGAAAACAGGCACTTACCTAGGAGCACACGTTCCTCCAGGCTTGATGGACTGGTTTGCCCCCTCAGAGTTACAAAGACACATCCTTTAAAAACGTTTTGTCTTCTCCCTTCAATTTCTCCCTAATGGGCAGGAAAACAGTTCTTACCCTAATCTGGGCATCCATAGGAACAGCCTCTCCATGTCCAAACCCAGCCTTAATCACATTGGTTTTCTCTAAGACCACATACACATGCTCACACACAGTTTCCGTATCAGCATTGTTCAAGCCCGTGTGAGGAGCCAGACAGGACAGGAAGTGGTTTAGTCCACGACTGACACTGGTCTCTTCAGCAGGAGCGGGATGCCTTCATCATTGTCTCCCGGCCCAGGGGAGAATGAGTGAACCAACAAAGCTCAGCATTCTCTGCTTCTGAATCAAAAGGAGAACAATTCACACGATTTTCTTCAAACTCAACTTTAATTTACTCAAGAATGGGAAATCAATGGACATTTACGTACACTTAGCAGGCTTGTTGACTTGGCTTCATTCCTCGTGCTACTGTGCACTTTGTCCCATTAAAAAGAATGGTTTACTGCTCTTTTTCTACCCAATTACCCTCTCCTCCTTTCTCCAGGTTAAAAAACAACACAAATAGGACTCTAAAGCTCATCAACATTTGAATGCTTATTATTTGCAAAGCAATACTTAAGACAGCAGCTGGCTGAAGTAAGAAGGTATTAGTGGGATCTCTCCTTTCTAAAAGGTGACATTTTACTTGGGATCACGCAGCAAGATGTACAAGGAAAAGCTCTGAAGTCAGACGGCAGGTTAGTTGTGTGACTTCAGACAAGTGAATGAATGTTGGTGAGCCTCACTTTTCCCATCTGTAAAATGGGAGACTACTAGATCACACAAGAATGTTGAGGGGACTAGATGTACTAGCAGAATGATGCACGGCAATAAAGGAAAGGCATTATCAGAAGGGAGATGGAAGTCAGGCTACCAGAGCAGAGGCGGATAGTTTAGCTAGAAGCAGGAAAAGATGGTTGATCTCAGTGGTTAGGTGGGCTTTGGATAGATACAGAGGGGTAATGGAACATACAGAGCAGGAAGGAGGGGTTTGTACAAAGGTGAAAGGAACAATTTGCGCCTGTTTTAATTATCCAGAAATAAAATAAGGCTTACTTGACATAGGGTGATGGAAATAGTGATGTTAATGAAGTAGATGGAAGTAAAGGGAAGAATCAGTAAGATTTACAGGCAAAGGAGAATTTTTTTTAAAAGACCAGTATTTAGAAAGCCTGAATGAATAATATAACCTACATCTGAAAAAGGGAAGTGATGTTTTCAATTTTAGATATGCTGAAAATGCACCCAGCATTCATTTATTCCTTCAGCTAACTTTTACTAAATGCCTACTAAGTGCAGGCCATGTGCTCGGGGCTGCGGATATAAAGATGAATGACGCATAGTGTCTGCCTCTCCAGGGCTGGGAATGGAGACTAAAGCATCCGCAGATAATCACAGAACCATGGGATAAGTGATTAGGAGTGATACAATCACATATTATAGCAGTACGGAAAGGGAGTATACAGGAACGTTAGGAATTTCCTTTTCCCTTTTCAAAATAACTCACTTCTTGTGATTGGATGCCAAAAATTAGTTTCAAAGATCAGTCTTGAAAGAATTCTGGGGACTTCTACATACATGACTGTTCTTTGCATCTTTTTAGGGCCTTACTCCATGTGTACTCACACACTGCCTTGGTCCCACACACTGCCTTGCATTGCAACTGATGGGCTTTGTGTCTCTTTTATACCAACCTAGCTCTACCTTGGAGAGGAGGAATCATCTTAGAATTGCTTATCTGCCATTCAGAGGATGGGACCATGCTCACTGCAAGACACCTGTTAAATAATTTAGCATAGTCAACGAGCTAGGAAGATCAAGCGGCATGCATCTCTCTGTTCAGCACTCTATGCGTTTCATTTATTTTAATCATCCAGCCTTTCCAGGAAAGTAGGAATAATAACTCCCATTTATTGAGCTCTTACGACTTGCCAGTCACACACCTAACACTTTATTTATACAAACTCATCTAATCCTCACAACAATCCTGTAAAATATGTACGAATACCTTCCCCATTTTACAGATGAGGAAACTGAGGCATAGAAAGATGAAAATCGCTTGTCTGTAGCCACAGTTTAATAAGTGGAGCAGCTGAGTTGTAAAGCCTTGCAGAGGAGCTCTGGACTGTGCTCCCAACCTCTGTGCTGTTACCACAGCCATCGCTGCAGGAGGTTCAGGAAAACTCAAACACACAGAGGGTGGCTTGTGATGGTTTAAAGAGCAAATTAAGGTTGGGGGTGGGGGAAAGGCTTCAATTTCCTACTTCTTGGCCAGGGTTGGAAGGCCACTCTGGGTAAGTAAGAAACCTACTAGAGCTTCCCCACACTGAAGACCTCACATTTTAAACCCTGCAATCCTACCATAAACAGACAAACCCACTCTTTCAAAGCACACAAGTAAAAGCCATTGCAGCATAACTCTGGAGTCCTCAATACTGAACACGGCCAAATGTTTGTCCTTCCTTCTGTCTATGGCCGAGTTTCTCAAATTCAAGAACACTTAAAAATTCTAAGCATGTATTTTTCTTTTTCCCCTTCCTCTCTTTTTTTAAAATGAAGACCGTAGCATTATGTTTATTTGAGTCCTTAAATATCACCCTGCATTTTCTTACCCTCCACAGTACTCTTTTATCTCCCACCAGGGAAGCCAGCAATCACAAGTGGGGGTTTATTCTCTTTTAGAGAAGTGAGCCAAGCCTCTTATTTCTGCATCAAGAAGAAGCAAATTGTGTGCTTACCCCTTGCCCTCCCTTGACGATAGAAAATACCCAAATCTTTGAATGGGAAAGTTTTTCACCAAAAACATTTTTTTTCTACTTTTTAATATTTCTCAGGTACTTACAAATACCAAACTCCAAAAATGATTCACTTTTATAGACGATTTCTGCAGGACAAACTCCTCCTTCTGTTTTATGACCCTTAACTCCGGACCTAGGTTCACATTCCCCAAAGCCTCTGGAGTTCTGTCACATTCTGCTATCACGGCCCTTTCTTCTACTAAACAGACACTGAGCACTGACAGGCATAACTCACTGGCCTCGTGTTACACAGCAGCGGAAGCCAGCCTGTGGCCCCCTGAATACTACACCAGCAGTTACCACCAGGAGTCTGAGCCACTGCTCAGGAGAGCAAAATGCCCGTTGTCATTAGTGAATTATTGTGTCCTCTGCACACACCTCTAAAACCTGAGAGGGAGAGCCACATGTTCGGGACTTGGAGGCATTTCGAAGAAATGTCCTCATTTGCTTCCAACTATACAGCAGTCTAGGAAAGCTGGAAGGAGAAGTCCCAGACGTCCCCATTCCCAGGCCAGTGTTTAATTCTTCCTTCACAGAAAAATGCCGCGGCGAAGGGAGGAAAATCCATGTGGCAACAGCACCCTTAAAAGTTTGACAGAAGGTCTACCAAAGATCAAGCCAATAATACCACTTTACCTCCGTCATTTCACTGAACCTCAGGCCAGCTTATTTGCTTATCTCACAAGGTACAGAAACAGCGATATTTTTGTTAGCATCAGGATTATGCCTCCCACCAAAGCACCTATATTTCCCTCCCAGAGCCAAATTCACGCATTACTGAAGGATCTACAGTTAAGCAGAAAATATTAATTATTTAAACATAGTTTGAAAGAAATTCAAGTATGGCAGTCCCTTAATGTTTTTCTTTTCTATGTCATGTGTATAGAAATAACACAGTTTGAAATGCACAAAATACAGAACAGTCCCAAGGAAGATCTACTCTATATAGACAAATTCTTTAAAATTATATACATTATATAAATACACCATTAAAAAAAAGCTTTTTACCACATGTGTTATTACTTTATTTCTATGGATTTTTGAATGGCTTAGACCCATTTAAAATAGATTGGCCCAGGCTCTGAGCTCCCTGACAGCCAAGTAAAAAAGGTAAGTATAACCAGTTGCCGACTTCGCATTATCATTATGGACCCCAGGGAGAAAAATGAGCCAAAGGAACACAAAACAACAAGGATTCTAAACCAGCTGAAGAACTTTCCCCAAAGGATGCTGATTGTCAGATCAATCATGTCACCTGGACAGAGGTTTCCTGTGGCTGATTCCATTCAGGACTGTGGGTGGAAGGTGTAGCAGACATGTGACACTGGCCTGTGGGTGACCAGCTGCTGGGAGGAGCAGGCAGACGATTGCATGACAGAATAATGATGAAAAACTATCTTGACAAGCTAGAGCAATGAGCTGAATCTAACAAGATGAAATTAAACAAGGACAAATGTTAAGTGCCTTTCTTAGGTCAGAAAAGAAAAAAGGAATGGCATAAACCTAAGATGGAGAAGATATGGTTCACCAGCAGGCATTAGGGGAAAAAAAACACTTCAGAGTTTTAAGCTGAATATATGTCACTAAACAAAAAACTGCAATTTCGTCTCTTGGAACACAGGATATAATCAATATAATCATCCCATAATACTCTGAGATTACTAGTCTACATTTGGAATTAGATTCTGGGCACCCTGCTTTACTTCTATGGGAGATGGGTATATACCAACATTAAAAACAATTTTTGAAACAGCAAAGTAATCATCAATACACTCCTCCATCAAACACAGCTATTTTCGTTGCTTGCATGTCATTTTTCATGTCACATGAAAATGGATATAGACTTTAAATGGATATACAGGAGGAAAATAAATAAAACTGAATAAACATATACAAACTGCATTTAGAAGAGAGTGAGCAGAGTGGTTTGTGGACTCTAAACCATGTGTTTCTGAAGAGTAAACAGAAAGGGAATTTTAACTTGACGGAGAAGGTTCATGATATCTGTCTCCAAATAGCTGAAGGATTGACAAGAAAAGATTAGGCTTCTCCAAGGTAAACTTAACGGTTATAAAGAGGAATAGCATTTGTAAAATCTTCAAAGTTTTTAAAGTGCTTTCTGTTAAAAAAAAAAAAAAAAAAAAGAAAGAACGAAAAGATTTTACGGTCACATTAGGTTTTGAAAATATTATTGTTTTGTTATTAGTAATATTTCCATTTGTATAGATTAGGATATTTTGGATTAAAGATGTGAAAGGATTTGAGCAAGGTCATATGGCCAGTCCGTGGCAGGGCTGAGAGACACCAATGTGCTCAAACTACAGTGAGACAAGCTCAAATTTAATATAAAAAGAGAAAAAAAATCTTCTTATGAGTCGTTTCTGTACATAGTATAAACCTCTGGATTTCCCCATAAATAGTGTCTATTAATGAAGGTATAAAAGAAAAGTATTTAAGAATTGGCCACAGCAATGGCTTTCAATTTTTTTGACCACAATCGGTATTAGAAAATATGTTTTATATCACTACCAAGTGCATACACAACTGAGAATAAGATGGAAACAAAAGTCTAACATAATACTAATAATTACTACAAATGATTCACTTTTTTTTCTATTTTACTTTTTTAAAATGCTGACTTTTATCCACTAAATTGATTTCATCTGCAATGCCGTATCATGCAGATTGAAAAATACTGGATTAGAGAACTATTTAGTTAGACTGCTTGGGTGAGCTAGAAGACCAAAAATTGCTTTCAACAATGAGATTCAATAATTCTGGGTCTCCTCAAACTGTTATGTAGCTTTAAGAAGAAATCCAAAACCCTAAATTGAAGTGCTTTCTATTTCCAGTTTATTGCTTTCATTTTCTTATTCTAGCTTATTGAGCTTTTTTACTCTTGATTTTATTTCTAGTATTATCTGTCCCTACATTATTGTCTGAAAAATCTTTTATTCCTTATCTGAACACTGTAACACATTTTCAGTAAAGTTGTTCGTTCACACAGGTATTTGTGCACACTTACATCTTTTCTTTTCCAAGAATCAGTTACACATCCACCAAACATACTAACAACTACTCTGTTCTACTTTTGTCCACAAAGTTGAGAAATTTTGTTCGAGGTGTTAAGAGAGACCGTGACTCTGGTTGGTTCTGAGAATTTCATGAGGTAATATAAGCTGAGTGCTTTAGGCAGTGCCTGGCACGTGGAAACTGCTCAATAGTTGTTAGCCAGGATGACATTGATGGTGACAATGATAATATTACGATTATATTCCTCTAGTTTAGTAATATAGAAACAGTACTCATTAAATATTACGTGGTCTTGACATGCCTTTTTCACATGAACCCATAGGCCTCCTAAAAAAATTACATCTTTTTCTGTCTTTTTTTTTTTTTTTTGAGGTTTTCAAGGTTTTAACATCAAGTTTACTTGTCTGTGTTTCCCTAACTTTTTCTAAAGCAGGGCACTTTCTCCTCTCTCGTTTTCTTGGATCTCACAGGCTCCTAAAAGTGCTTCCTCAGTGTTACCTGCAAAAGGTTCTGTGCAGTGAGACGTAATTGAATGCCACTGGAGACTCGAGTTAACTTGGAGGAGCTACCGTCTTTCACAGTTTGGTGGATTCTGTTTCTCTCCCAGCAATGTTTTCAACGTGGAGATCATCTCTTTAGAAGAATAAATAAACAAAATGTGGCCTTAGTAGCTGGCCTCCTACCCACCTGTTGACACCATGCTATCCTCATTCACACATGAGCCTATCCCTGTGTTGTTCACTTTATTCTGAAAGGCTTCAGTTCACTGGGGAGTGTTGGGCTTCTTGAGATATTCAGGTGGTGGTTTAATATCTCTGGAGCCAGATTGATGGGTTTAAGTCCCACCCCTGCCACTTACTAGCTAGGTGATGCTGAGCCAGTTCCTCTGAGCTTCAATTTCTTCATTTGTAGAAGGAATAATAATGCTATCTCTTGGGGCTGTTGTGAAGAATAAATGAGTTGTAAAGAGCTTAGAATAGTGGCTCGCACAAAGTAAGCCTTGAATACGTTAGCTATTGTTACCATTATTTGGAACTCTCTGAAGGCCAATCCCTTTACTTTCTCTTTATAGTCTGTGTACAAGAAGCAACTCTGCACAGATTCCTAAGCGTCTGTAGTCTACCTCCAGGGTGCTGTTTTCTCTGAACTTTCTGATATCTGCTTGGGATACATGTCTGACTACAACTGGTGTTTGTTTTATTCCCTGATATACATGCCAAGGCGACAAAATCACTTTCTCTTCCAATTTCCCCATCACTCCCTGTTGGTGAGCATTTCCTCCTTCTTAGTCAGGTCTCAAGCCCTCCTTGCTGTGTCTTGATTTCTAAGCAACAAAACTGTCAGCCTGGCAAGCCAAAATGTGTCCGCGGGTCTCCTTCTAGCAAAATGAACTTCCACCAGACGTCAGGAAATAAAGATCCACATGGCACTGTAACTTACCTCTTTGCCAGTGTTTTCAGTCTTTCACGTAATAGTGATGGGCCTGATGCTTGCCAGAGACCTGAAAAAATTATTTAAGGGCATCTGGATTGTGATTCTGTGTACTTCCTTGTCATCAGGACGACAGCAAACAAACACCAGTGTGCCTGACAACTTCAGGCACTGGAAATAAAAAGCCAAGCAAAACACGGCCCTACCCTCATGGAGCTCCCAGTTACAATGGTTCTAACGGTCATGTGGTCTCCTCACTGCTTTCAGGTTAAACTAATGTCTCTCTCGCACACACATGCCAGATAGGAATCTCTTTCTTCATGTTTTGTTAAATTCCTAAAGCACTTAGGTCAGTGATATGCATCCACTGCTCCTCCCAGGAGTCACTGACTATGGATAGTATGCGTCTTATTTCCGCTGAAATTCAACAGTGACTTTAGCACAACCAACCCCTCCACCTCCACAGAAAAGCTTGAGGAAGGGTCTGCTCGTTAAACAATTAAGAAATTGACATGAAATTCAGAATAACAGCAACTTTGAGAGAAATAATGGCTGTATAATTTGGGAGGGGTGGTGTCTGGAATTGGAATTGTAGAGTCAGAGTCTAACAGCTGGTCTCGCCCATAAAACAGAAGAGGAAAGTTGGAGGGAAGAAGAGAATGTGCTAGTTCTGGGTAAGTTCTACTTCATTAAAGGGAAATGAATGGCAATAGTAGAAGTAATCACTAAAAGTCTGCACTTTTAATAAAAAGTGCACTTTTAATAAAAAGAATGTTTTTTAAATTCTCTGCGTGATGGCTTGATTATTTAACCTGGTTTTCCTTTCAGTTAAAACAATACTTTCATTTCTCTGAACGCACAAAACAGGTTCATGTAGGAAAACACAATTTTAACCCGGAAAAAAGTGTCTATTCTCTGTCAACCTCACTCATTCTCTATTTTAAATTTTACTTCTTAAAATGGATGTTTCTCTTTCTTCCTGAAATGTAAACACAACATTTTGATCGAGGCCTACTACATCTCTTGACATTCTGGACTTTTCCCTCACAGTTCTCAAAGTGATTGATTTTAATAAAAAGTTGTTTTTTGTTTCATTATTTTTTAAGTTTTATAATAAACTGTAAAATAAGGAGAACAGCAAAAGAGTAAACTGATCAAATAAAATGTACTTAACGTGAAACACAGCACGACCTGGTTGGGTTTCAGTAAGCCCCACAAGCTCAGGGCTGGGAGCAGTGGTTTCATGGGGGGTCGTGCTTCAGGAAGTGGGTGCGGGGAGAGTCCCACATACACACAGTGAGTGAGGGTGATGCAGGAGGGTGGTCAAGTGGCATGGTAAATCTCACTCTAGAAGAGGCACCAAATTACTTCAGTCTTTATTAAACATCTGAGCAAATGAGCCTGTGACAAGGGGCAAAGGATCCAGTCAGAGCTGGGTTAGGGAGGAAAAGGCAATTCTGATTCACATACTGCCTGTCTCCGTTTCTCTCTCGTATTTACTGGGTCTGACAATGCAGCTTCTAACATGAAGACACAGCAAAGGGCTGTTGGGAAATGGCCTGTTGTACAGTAATTAGGATTAAGGAGACTGGGTGGGGTGGGGGGGACAAGTTCTAAGAAGCAGTCATCTCAAAAAATGCAAGACTGCAAGCACTGCCAGCGGACACAAGCCAAGAGGCAGTTCTTGCCCTGGCCAGCATGTATAGGGCTGTGGTCCCCCTATTGATCTTTTCTGTCACACCCAAGCACTGTGATAACAAATCATTGTCAGAAATATCATCTTTGAATGTAGAGGACAGCAGTCTGTGTGCACACTGTGGGACCTTCTTATTTCAACTACTGGGGGGATGAATAGAAAATTGATGTATTGATTACATGCGCGCTAGAAAGAATCAATGGAGCTCAGCACTTCAGGACCTGACCAAACAGCAGTGGGAACTGTTATTCTAGCTGCAGCGACTCCCCAAGTGACCCAGGACAAGTCACTTAACTACTTTGCTTCAAGGTTTCTGCATCTGGAAAAGGGGACTGCCTTATTCAGTGACCACAAAGGGAGATGTGAGCATTAGCTCGGCTGGCTACTGAAATCAGGCGGAGGTTTGATCCCACATAGGTCCCGGGCTGCATTCCCAACTGGGGGAAACCGGCTCAGAAATCTCTGCACCTGTGCCCACGCCAGGACAACTCGGAAGAGGTGTGAAGCAGGCTCTGCCAAACTCCATCAGGCCCTGCTAACCGGACACCGTGGACCAAGCAAACTCACTTCCTGAGGATAAAGATACTTGTACAGGGTTCAAATACACTGAAAAGTGAGAGCCATACCAACCTAAGATATGGAAAGTGGCAAGGGTCAGTTTTAGATGTAATAGTCTCTGTGCTTCTGAAACAGTTTGCACACAGCATGGTTCTGAGGTGTACTAAAGACTCCAACTCTCCTCACTATGTGGCTAGAACATATATTTGTTTGGCTTGAAATAATGCTTATGTGCTCGATGGAAAGGTTTTTCTCACCTTCTGCATTTTCTTTTAAGTCTAGAAATACATTAATTGGGAATTTGTAAGTTATCCTGTAACGACAAAACCAAACCACAGCAATCTATCCAGACCGTTTTTGAAACCAAGGGAGGAACCAACCACCATTTTCCTTTGGAATCTAACCAAGAAGTGAGTAAGTCAGGAGGTACACCGGTCCCTCAGCCCGTCTGAGCAGAGAATAGATTCTTTCTTCAATGCAATAATATCTGGGACTTTGCAGTTTTGCATTTGGGAATATATCTTACTTTCTGTAAGAAAAATTGGTAATGCAAACTAAGTGGTTAAGATACTTTGATGGTTAATTTTATGTGCCAACTTGGCTAGGCCACAGTACCCAGATATTTGGTGAAGTGTTCCAGATGTTTTTGTAAAGGTATTTTTCAGATGAGATTAACATTTAAAATCAGCAGACTGAGTAAAGCAGATTGCCCTCCATGTGGGTGGGCCATATCCAATCAGTTGAAGGTCTTAAGATTCACCTCCCAGAAGGGAAAATTCTGCCAGCAGACTGCCCTTGGATTTGAATTGCATCTCTTTCCTAGGTCTCCAGCCTACAATCACCCCTGTAAATTTTGGACTGGCCAGTCTCCACAATTGTGTGAGCCAGTTCCTTAAAATCTCTCTACACACACACACACACACACACACACACACACTATTGGGTCTTTCTCTGGAAAACCTTAATACACATATTGCCACTGTTCATGAATATTTCTGGTTTTCTCTCCTTCTGGGTCCATAAAAGGATTACACTTTCCTGCAAACAGAAAAGTAAACCATGGCCCTGTAACTTGTTTTGGCTAATAAAATGGAGTGAAAGTGATTGGTGCCACTTCCAAAAGCATTTCAGAGCCCAGGCACGATTCTTCATGCTCTTCCCCTGTGGCCCCAAGCCTTGGGTCACGCTGAGATGGAGGAAACTTGAGGGGCGGCCTCACTCAGCCTGGGCCCCCACATAGAGCACAAGTGAGAACCATTTGTTGTTTCAAACCACTGAGATTTGGGGGTTGTTTATGATACATTACTTGGGGAGAAAAACAGTCCTGTATCATAGCAATGTCCACTCAACATGCTGATTACAAATTTTTAATTTTTTCTTCATTATTGTAATTACGGGAGGACTTCCAGTTGATATAAACATTGAATAGTGATTAGGAATACCGTGTACACACATGATGGTAGGAAGTTTCTCTAAAACAATTTTATGTAAACTTTTTACACACTGGCTCTCCTTTAATCTCAATTATTGGTACAATATTTTGCCAAACCTACTAGCATCCATTCCATTATAAAACCTGGAATAAATGGAATTTATATGGACTTGAAACATTTTGTAAATGCTCGAAAATCAGTTTATCCCAACTGATCAAGTGTTTTATACTTTTATGAAGATGCTAGAATATGTCCACCTTCTATCTGCTATAACTCCCAAGTTACTAAGAAAATCTTTCCATAAAATAGATCAATCAAAAGAGAAAATCTGGCTTTTGCTAGATGGACAAAATAAAAATGAGTATGAAAATGCGAGGTTAAACCACAAGGGCCTGTGGGGAAATAGGATAAATACATGGAGAGAGTATTTCAAAATCATCTGGTCCTGAGGTTATCTGGAATTTCAAGATATGAACATTATAGTTGAAATTACCAAATCCATCTAGTGTTTAGATTTTTTAAAAGAATTCTCAAAATTTTGGTTCAATTAAGTATGGATAACACCCTTCTCTCATAAATACCCAAATCTAGAAACTCAATATGTAGAGCATGAACAGGGTTATTTTTATTTTTCAGTCCCCTACAAGGCCTACCATGTTTCCTCAAAAATAAGACCTAGTTGGACAATCAGCTCTAACGCGTCTTTTGGAGCAAACATTAATATAAAACCCGGTCTTATTTTACTATAAGACCGATAATGTAGTGTAATGTAATGTAAATATAATGTAATGCAATGTAATACCGTGTCTTAATGTTTGCTCCAAAAGATGCGTTAGAGCTGACTGTTCGGCTAGGTCTTAGTTTCGGGGAAACATGGTAGCACAGGGCCTGCCAGCAGCTACCACTCACTAAATGCTAAATTGACTTTCTGTTAGCACTTTCTCAAATCCCCACTACTTGGCCACCTTCTCTATCTCCCTGACAAGGGAAGCAGGCTGAGAAGCAGGACAGTTATCAGTCAGGCTCACCTCCACTGTCCTGTCACTTGGCACATACCACTCTTGCCTGTCCACTTCTGCAGTCTCGCCCCCACTTTGGCAAACTGGATTCCAGCTGGTAAATCAAAGCTGGTCAGTCCACCACGGAGACATTGAGGGTTGCACAGCTCTGTACTGGTCCAAACAGGCAGCAGCTACTGGAATAAAAGTAGTTGCTGGATATTCAGAGCCCAGCGGGGTCAGGACTAACACTGCAATTCTTTGGGTGGAGTCTAACTCAACCATGACGGGCAAAGGCAGTCAGAGCCATGCTGTTGTGTGCGGGGCCTCCAGAAAGAAAGGTCACAGGAAACAAAAACTGTCTTCCTTTCACCAACAATTTTTTGTGTGAAAAGAATGGTCAATGCAGCTTGGCTGGCAAGAATAGCTGTGGCCACAGAATGGGCTGGGATTTGCCTCTGAGTACAGGAGCTAGCCAATGCTCTGAGCATCATTTGCTGAGGACAAAGGTCAGTGTGAGTCCACACTGAAGCCACAGGCTGGCGCTTGGGCCTGGAATGCTGCATCGAGGTCACTTGTGAGTCAGTGTGACGATCAATTGTCCCCCCCAGAGGTTACTTCTATTCTTACAGATTATTAGAGCCCCCAGGGTGATAAACCATACATTCCAAGTCAACGCAGCCAAGTGTTTAGACCTTAAGGAAATCCCTTAAACACTTGCTAGCGTTTGTCACATATTAAGCACTCCCAGCATGCACTCCGTATCGCTCTGAATAAAAAAGCTTAAGACGTAAACCATCTCTTAGTAACGTTCCCTTACTGAATGCTGAGAACAGGAAAATCATACCACATGTCTACCATCTGTATTTGTACTTGTCAACAGCTCTGTTTTGGGATAAACAGTTTTGAAGTCAGAATCAATTCAACTTGTTGGAAGATTAGCCAAGGAATAGCTCAGAAGACCAAAACAGAACATGAAGTCAAATAGTCTAAAAAATCAAGCACAATTTCTGTTTCTCACTACACATTCTGTTTTGCCACAGCCCATGAGAAAGAGCATGGCAGCCAGGGCATGGAGGCAGACACAAGAAAATGTCTTTACTAAGGGAAAAATTCTTCTACCTAGAAATGTCTTTGCTGCAACGCAACTGGAAATCATTCACTGACCTCTAGGAGACTACAGTTAAGAAAAAAGTAATTTTAGCATTTACACTTTGTTTCACGGTTCTACTATGTGAAGGTATACACAGGGGACAACTTGCATTGGTACAGTGCATAATACAGTCCTTTATTACCATAAAAATGGTAGCATTTCCCAAAGTCGATCTTGATTAAAAGTAGTTCTGTGGTTGAAAACACTACTCCACTGTAGAGCTATTAAAAATAGAGAGATGGCAAGGGGAAAATAAAGACATATACCGAGAGAGAGGTCAGGGAAGAAGGTAGCACAAATAGGATGCTACAGATTGGTGGGAGATAACAACAGAATTGCTTTTAGAAGCAGCTGATGTGAGTGAATGAAGGGACACAGTAACCTAGCAGCCCCCTCCCACCCCCCCACTCTAGAAACCAAATGAGAACATGTATGCTCCACTGGAAGGGACATCTATTTTCTCCTTAAAAGAAGTCATTTATAAAAGAGCAAATTGGTGATTTGTACTTACAGATTGGACCCTTTTCAAGCCCCTGTCAAGGAGTGATAAATTATTGAAGCACAGCATAGTGTTTTATTTTTGGTGTACACACAGTTAAACCTTGTGAAATGTTTGTTCACCTTTCCCGAGTTATTAATTAAAAAATGACTGTTTCCAATTACTCTGTGATCTTTAAAATAAAACAAGACAAAGTGCCAGGCATACCTCTCCAGAACCAGCACTACCCCCTTCCTCCCTCCTTCCCTATCCTGCCTCCACATCCTTCAATCAGGCAATTGTTTAAAATCACACCACTGGCCCCTGGAACAGAAACGCGGTTCAGATCGGGGAGGGTGGGAGGAGGAAGGCCAACGTTCACACCATTGTCTGGTGTTCATTCAACCACAGTGCCCAGGTGTATTTGTTGTTCCTAGAGACAGCGCAAACTGGTCAGAGAATAAAGCAGGGTTGTGGAAATCTCATTAATAAATTGTGAAAACCCTCTCGGCAGGAGCCACGTAACGCAGAGGGGCCGCCTTGTGCCAAGCAACGTAAATGCCTGGCGCTCTGCTCCTGC
Organism: Rhinolophus sinicus; assembly: GCF_036562045.2. Lineage (NCBI taxonomy): Eukaryota > Metazoa > Chordata > Mammalia > Chiroptera > Rhinolophidae > Rhinolophus > Rhinolophus sinicus. Next base: position 109,564,460 of record NC_133757.1, read on the forward strand.
ACAATGTCACACACACACACAGCTCGGACCTGAGGGAAAGGCTGCCCGAACACCCCTCCCTAACTGAGCAAGAGCGAAGAGGAAGTCTCCCCCAATCACAGGTTAGCCACTGAAACTCGAGTAAGTTGACAAGCTCTCGGCTTTGCTTTCATCTAAATGACTGCCAGACAGATGTGCAGGAACGGCTCCTCCCCCACTGTGCTCATAAAATGAATGACAGATGTCAGTCCTCCCAAAGGGGAGCAAGAAAATCTAACCCATCTAACGGCCCATGAGGACAGGCTTGGCTTAAATGCAACGTTTGCACCTAACTGATGCACTGGGGACCTTTAGAATTTCTCCCCCAAATCAATGTGAATTCCTCTTCTTCCTCTCGTGGACCTGCCACTGTTAGATCCCCGATTCTATTTTCTATCACAGTGATTGAATCTGCAGGTGAACTTCTGACCTCAAGGACCCTGTTCAGCCTGAAATGAAATGGGATGCCTCTGCAGACCATTTTCACCCAAGCATTTTGTGTGGCAAACAAGAGGATGGGATAGAGGAGGCCAGCATCACCTGTATCGCCTTAGCCAGCCATAGACATAAGGCAACCAGATCAAATGACGGTCCTTGAAAATTTGGTTACAAACCACGTAGGGAGAAAGATTTTCTTTTTTTTATTCTTTTTACATTCTGCACATGCTGACACAGAGGTAAAAGAAAATGACTGAAACTTAAGTATAAAACAATTCTTTACAATTAAATCCACAATTTTTTACATTTATCTTACTCACATGTCAGTGAAAAATCACCAACTATTATGAAACAGGACAAATTATACCAAAAAGAACCAAAAATGCCGTAAAAAAATATATCCAAGAATTGAAAAGTATTGTACTCTTGGTGTCTTCACATCCTTCTCTTCTGTGTGCTTATGTACAAAACTGAAAAGAAAACACAAATGAATTGAAGAAAACCGTTAAATATCAGAACAGCAAGTTTTAAACGCAAACAGATTTTGGCCTGACACCTCTGCAAATTCCAAAGGAATTTTCATACTACACAATAAATTCTAGAACTACTATAAGACAAATTTTACAAATCTAGACCTGGGTTTGATGTCTTAGTCTTAGCTACATGTCTGACTGACTTGGCAAATTGTGACAAGGATGACCAAATAAAATGTTTGTGAAAGTTACTGGAATCTAAGAATGTTTTGTAATTATAACTATGCTTGTGGTAAAGCAAATCAATAAATCTACCAGGCTAGACTTCAGATTACAAATAAAGAACATATTTTCATCCATCTCCCCAATATAAATTCTGAATTTGCCATTTACTTTTTTAATTGCAACGATATAAGGCAGAGTTGACGAGTTTGTCATTTAAAAAATATATATACCACAGCCCTTATTTCGAGTTCCCTGCTAAGTATCTGCCTTTGTTGTTTATTTATCCAAAATTGTGCTTATCTAGTCCTCTTGCAGCCACCCAAACCGAGTGGTAGGACACGTGGTGCAGAAGATGAAGATAAAATGTGATGACCGGTCACTCTGGCTGTAGCTCCCCTCCCCGCCCCACGCCTGCCCAGATTTGACAGATTTGTTCCAAGTGAACTTTCAGAGATCTCCTGATCAAAGAACATAGCCCAGATTAATCAAATAAGTCAGGATCCTCTTTAAGAACCAAGGATGTTAATTTGGAAATCTAAAGATAACGACCACTGACTATATCATGGCAAGGGTTACATGAAAGGAAGCATCAGAACAACAGTAAAAACACCCCCTGGGAAACTGAACAAGTTCTAGAGTATGCATGTGGCAGGATCTACCCTATCACTATGCACAGACCCTGCCATTAACTGTTTTAACATTTCTTAGCAAATGGAACAAGTCAAATAAAAGCAATATGAAAAATGGGAAGAGAAATTCTGCATGTTGGAAGAACTAAAAAGCAAACAAAAGATATATATAAAGATATGATGTGAAGAAATACGATACTGAATGGACAGGAGACAGAACCTACAATTAAGTCAGGACATTTAGTTCACAGTGAAGAGATTCAACTGTTCAGGGGACTGAAGAAGATATCCAGACCTAAGGAATGCACATCAATTAACAAAATCCAAACTCAAGAGTCCCAGAGCTCCATTTGGGGAATGGCACCAAAAAGTGGGGTGGGGTCAAGGGATAATTCTCCCAGTTTTGATGTCTTCCCTTTCCCCCTGAAAAATTCAAATATGACTTTAATGACAACGTCTTTTTAGAAGAGGTACTTCAAAGTAGCCATAATAATCATGGCAATACATTAACTGTTAAAAAGCTGAGTAACTTTAGAGCCGTATTTCCTATTTTGTCATTTTTGCCAAACTAAGGGATACAATTCCACAAAAAGCATTTGAATGCCTAACAGAGAAAGGACAAATAGGGCAAGCTAAGTGCCACATGATTCATTCCAAAGAAAGCAGGGAAATACTGGCCTTTCTTAACAGCTCCAACTTCCAGTGTGAGCGGCAGTGTTGGGGGAATATAATTGACTGTATTCACGAGAACACAGCTCTGGGTCAGTGTACCAATGCCCCTCGGTTCCTTATCAGTACAGGGAGGGGAGCACAGAACTGCTAGTTCCAAAATCCCATGAAGCATCTAAAGAAATAACTGGTCACACTGAAGATCTGATATATAATAATTTAAAAGTAAACAAAGCAAAGCTAAAAGTAAACTTTTAAATTATCTAGAAAACCCACTGGTGACCCCACTTATAAACAAAAAGACTGATTCCGGATGTTGTACAACTGTAGCGTGAAGGAGTGTTACCATTATTTCCGCGGATAAATGCGTCCCCGTACTTATTCTTCAGTTGTCCATTTACGTATTCTTCTGTCTGCTCCAAGGCTATATTCATGTAGCCATCCAGGCAAGCCAGGACCCCTGGAGACAGATTTGAGGCAAAAAGAAGATATACAAAGCAAATAAGAGTCGAAAATCACAGGGTATTCCTTAGAGCTGACAATCTCTTTATTCATTAGCTCTTATATGCTTAATATAAAAATAAGCACAGAGTACGAAAGCAGTCATGCACCCAACTGCTAGTAGGAGAAACAACAAACTGTCACTTTTCTTATGGTATGTGTAATAACAACAGTAACTTTTAAAGTCTACACCAAAGTAACATAATAAGAATATTCCAAATAAAACACCATTCTTTGAAAGCTGTAAATGGGGGTGGCAATTATAGGGGAACAAATGACCAATAGCCAAGACTCCTCACTCCTGGGGGCATTTCTTACTTTAGCCACTAAGTGAAACACGAGTCTAGTAGATTTATTTCATTCTTTTACAACATCTACTGCAGATGAATGTACTCCATGGTTAAGACGAAGTCTCCACAATCTGTTAGAATAGGAGAGGAGACAGCAGGTGCTCCTGAAAGAACATCTTAGAGCTGTGACTCAGTGAAGAGCAGCTTGAGATATAAGGCAACATACTGCATTATAATGCATCTCTTTCTGTTTCGTTAGTTCTAATATTTAAAAATCCAGACTAATATAGAAAAAAAACAGCCGAACACATTCTAAGGAGCTTTCAAGGAAAATGTCTGGGCAAATCGTTTTAGTTGTGAAGATAGTATAAATTTTGCAAAATTTGATAACTTTTTTTTTTTAAGATGAAAATATATATAAGCCTCTTACTCTGAGTCTCTCACTTAAAAGTGGTAGTTTCCAGAAAAGTAAAGGCAAAGACTACACATTTGACTCAATTAACCGAGTTGACGTCTTCATTTAGCCTCAGCTTCGTTAACATTCTCCTCACTCTCTGCCTCGGCCCCATTATCCTCTGAACAAGTTTCTTTTCAAAATTGCGTGTGTGATGAGAGCACAAGACATTAACCTAACAGAATTCTGCTAAAAACTTAAACTCTCAAAGAATCATTCAAAGAATCAGAATGGATTATGAATAATAACAATTTTTGATAGGAATATCACTAGGATACCACTTTACAGTTTACTTCCTGCTGTAATTATTTTACAATTAAACCACAATCCTAAGTGAGGAAGAAACTTCTGAGATGTGATATGTAAATCTGTTTGAAAGTCATCTAAAGCATTTAAAAATGAAATGTTCAATTCTAATAAAAATATCTATTCTCATAGCAAAAGATTTTTTTTTAAGAAAAAGGTTCCAGGAAGTGGTAATTGTAACCCCTCTTTTCTCTAAGGGATAAACTACTATGAATTACAGAAAACACGAAGTTTTCCTCAAGCTTAAAGAGAAATTGCTACAAGGGCTGGGTTTTTTATCTAACCAGAAAATGAGAACATTCTTTATACTAACACTCTCAATAGTGTACATTTTGCTTCAGTAGGACAGAAGCCATGAACAGACATTCATAAAAGGAGAAAAATTACTACGCATGAGAAGGTTGTTCAACCTCACTAGTAAACAAACAAATACAAACAGAATGTTTGTATTACTTGTTGCCAGTCAGAATGGGAAAGTTAGAAACAAAGGCTAACATCAGGCTTGGTGAGAACCTAAAGAAGAACGAGCCCCATCTGACTGATGGAGGACCGTGTGACATGCTCTTTGACTCAGAAATCTCAGCTCAGGGAATTTACTCCAAAGAGATACTTGGACGAGTGGCTCAAGATACATGTCAAAGAAGCAGAGTCGTTTGTAACAGCAAAAATTTGGTAAATACCTAATGTCCACTCATAGGGAATTAGTTAAAAACTAAAACAAAACTGTGGCTCATCCACACAAGGTACTCCCACGCAGCCATAGACACTTTATCTTGTCAGAGAACTGAGTGTATTTTTTTAATGTAAAAAAAAAAAAGAAAAAAATCAGAATGCATGTACAGCTGATCCCATATATGTAACATTCTGCTTATATGCAGACAGGTCCAAATTGGTAAGGCTGATTATCTCTGGATGGTAGAATTTGGGGAGATTTTGCTCTCTTCTAGAGTATACTTTTCTCCATTATTTGCTTTGAAATTTCTAAAATAGAAAAAAATAAAAACACATATATTACCTCCATAAATGACAAAATGTTCCCTAACGAGTAGAGACAAAAGGTCAGACTGGTTGATCTCAATGAAGTGGGTACTGAGAAGATGTTGGACACGATGTCCCCACCCTAATCAATTACTGAATATACTCAAAGCTCCAGGAGTCTATTACCTTCTTTGGGCTCATCGAAAGTTCATGGGTGAGAAGTAGTACATAGAAACTTTATATCTCAGTATTCGGTATAAATCCATTAGTTCCACTATAAAAATAAAACTCAACTGGAGATGTTATTAACGTTACGCAACTAAAGCAGTACATAAACAGCAGAGTGATTCCCTAACAAGGCTTTGAGTCAAGCCTGCCTTTGAGTCCTGACTCCTCCCTTACTGGGTGGGGGTAATCAACAGAGATCTCAAAGGATTTATGTGAAGATAAGACGAAAATTAAATGATTTACACACACTGGACACATAGTAAGCTCTCAATAAAATGAAGTTTGCATGTGTGGAAAGAGGAAAAAGCTTGAGAGGTTATTATCATTACTCAGAAAAGAGACCAAGAAAAGGCTATAAAACTGCTAATGAATTACTTATCTGTACCTGTAAAATATTCCCGGTAATTTCACATATCTCAATTTTGGAAGATTAGGAATTTAGTTACTTTAACAAATGGAACTTGATCCCATTCCTCCCACAAAGCTAATTTCATTAGTGTCATAGCCTTTACAAGAGCATTCCCTGAAAGAACAGAAAGGCATCTTTGGATAACCCACATATTACGTGTGTGGGAAGTTCATGCTGTAAAATGATACTGTCTGAATTGTAGCTTGCCAATCCTGAATACTTCTGCAAAAACAAATGCTGCTGTGCCAAGGGGTTCTTGTAGCTGAGATGACTTCATGCCTGAGGTGACTGGACTCCCCGGCTATGACCAGGGAGCTTAGGCACACACGATCTCACAGCAGAGACAGGGGCCACACAAGTCACACCAGATGTCAGAAGCACACACTCTGGTGTCACAGCTGTCTCTCCAAAAGGTACCATCTCAGAGGTAGAAAAAGAAGTGGGCATAACAACTGCTTGACAACCAGTGCTTTTTTGGTCCACTTGGGTCATCAATGAGGTCGATAAAAATCAGTAAGTCACGTTTACTTATTTAATAACACCAGTGAGGATGAAGCATGAAAATATTACCTCGATAATCCACTCCAGAATTTAATTTTACCACAACTGGTCGGCCAATGATTTGCTTTAAGAAGTCACTGGGGGTTTGCTTCCGCAGACTCATTTTAACAATCCTGATCAGAAAGCTGAAAAGGAGCAATAAAAGGACAAAAATTAATCATTCAACAAAAAGCCTTGAAGCCCTTAACATGTTTATAGGAAATCAAGTGTCAAAGCAGCATGTATGAAAACTCAACATTACCCCACTACATGACAGCTAACATGTTTTCAGTCCTATGAGTCAGATACTAAGCTAAGCGCTTTCCGTGCATTATCTCATCACTCCTCACGACAACCCTATGACACAGCCGCCTCGTAAGGAGCCCTGTGTTCACACTCCCTGGTCTTCATTACTTGTCACTGCTGACTCACGTGCGCCCATTCCAACCAGTACCAGCTCCACCATGTACTGAATGCGGAGCACTTTGCTAAGATCCTTACAAACACTATCAAATTGCATCTTTACAAGAATCCTGAGAAAAAGGTCTTAATACCCACGTTTTGCTAATGAAAATAAAGGCACAGAAAGATGAAATAATTTGCCCCCAAATCACATAAGTCCCATTTTAAAGTCTGTTATATAGTGTAGACATATTGACAAACAGTTGATGCCAAAACAGTATCTCTGAAAATAATTATAACCATCACTGAGAGCTAATATTGGAGTGTCCTCCACATGAGCACTTATCTAAGTACTTTGCATGTATTAAACCATTTAAACCTCACCACCTGATGAGGTATTATTTTTATCCTCATTTTAGAGATGAAGAAATAGACACAGAACGGGTTAAACCTCATGCCCAAGGTCACATAGCTAGTAAGTGGATGGGCAAAATCACCACCTCACACAGCCTCCTGCAAGTTCATGCAGCCAAAGATTTTGATTTATTCTATTATCATTATAGCAGATATACACTCTACGTAATAAAGAAGAAAGTCTTAAAATTCAAGCATAATAGAAGTCCGAAATACAGAAAGAGCATTACATGCTGAAAGCAATCATACACATCACTCCTTTCAAAACTCATCTTGTTTTATAACAGCTCTCTCTCAAAATATTTTAGTAAACAAATGTAAGAAAATCACAGTTACTTAAGCAAAAACTGAGAGTAAAAAGACTTTGGAAATTCATTTTTCTGTTTCAGTCAAATTCAGCATCACTATTATTCAGTAACTACATGGCACTGACACTTGAAAATTAGTATGGATACAATATTTAAGCACTCTCCTTAACAACTCAAATTATTGTTTCTTTTCAGCCAAAAGGTTTATTCAACACTCTTCCATAAATAATAGCACTGCTTATTTCACTCCAAGTCCACCCACTAAATGATCTGAATTCAGGTTTAGGAACGTTGGAGATTTTCTCACAAATGAATCCAGGCAGGTTCAGCAGTGTGGGGAAGTCAGAAGGCTCGCTTATTAGCTTTTCATTGGTTAATAAATGTGTTTGTACAGCCATATTTGCAAGGAAATTCAAAAATATGTCATACACACAGGCTCTGACCTTAAAGAACTTATTAGGATCTATAAAAAAAACTCTTGTGTAAAGGGTGTGAGCAAATGAAAGTACTCATAATTTAAATCTTTTCATTCAACAAGAAAAGTCAGCATCCTAAGCTAAATAACAGAAAACACAAGTCTCAAAAACTATTCTTGAATTTGGGGCTGTTATTTGGACCATCCCATCCCCATCTATTCCATCTTCCCAAGGCTTGAAAAAAATTAATGTCATCAGCTGATTATTTTGCTCAGCAAATCTTAATTTAACGTTTCCACTGAATTGCCACTTTATTCTTCAGCTACAGTCACAACAGATAACTGAAATTCCAACTACTATTCAGGACGAGCACTATCATTCAGGACTCAGACCACACAACCATTTTATTTATGCTGTTTTGAGCACAAGGGAAAAAAGTACAAAGTAAATTCTGTAAGAGATTCAGTATCTTTAATGAGTTTAGTAAAAACAAATCTTCCCATTCATCTATAAACTGCCTTATTTACGTCCTGAACATGTGCTGTTTTGTGGGTACAGAACAGATCTAGAGAGAATATTAACCCCAAAGGCCTGATACAGACTCAACTCAGGAGTCTCAGGTCCATTTCCCATCAGTTCCTAAATCCCACTATGGCAGTTTTTCTTCACGTACAAGACTGAGATCAAACTGTTTGTTTTGTATTAAAAAAACAACAACAACAACAAAAAACCCACTAAGATACATCATGATGTGAAAACCTAGTTCCCAGAGATATTAACAACCTTGTCCAAAGTTAAAAGTTAATGACAGAAAAAAGAATAACCTACCAGACTATTAGTTGTTTAACTGATGGTGCTATTTTTAAAATATTTTTATCTTTCCTCATTTTTTTAAAAAGCACAGACGTATTCTTCTAAGTTCATCAAAGATCATACCCAGCCTTTAAGCCTCATCTTTACTCCAAATAACATCAATTTCTTCTGGAAGGCATTCAACACTTCAAACTTTGATCACCACCTAAGTGCCAGACACACAGGCTGGGGATGTCACACCCGTAAGACATGGCCTTGGGTCCTCAGAGTTTACACTCCAAAGCAGGCCAAAAAAAAAAATTTAAAAAAAAACCACACACACAAGTAAATGGAGAATTTTTTTAGAAGTTGTATGTATTTGGATAGAATTATGCAGAGAACTGCACAGGAAGAAGACTCACTTAGCCCAGGCTTGGCAGATCAAAGAAGGATTTCTGGAGGTGACAGCTGAGCTGAGTGTGAAGAAAAAGGAGTCTAGCAGCTGAAAGGAGAGAAATCTTAGCAAAGGCACTGGACAGTTGTGTTTGGGTTGGAGGAGAAAATCTCCACAGGCAAGGACAAGCTGTAGCTACAGAAGGGAATGTGGCAAGTCAGGCTTTTGACAGAGCGTGGGCTTGAGCCTCTAGAGCAGCTTCCCAAACATGAATCATCTGGACCACTTGGAGATTGTGATTTCAGTAGATCTAGCATAGGACCCAGGAATCTGCTGGCACAAGCCTAGGAGACTCTTATGAACTGGCAAGTATGGGAAATACGTGTTGGTAATAGGGAACATGGGAGGGTTTTAAGGGGAGACGTGCGTGAGTTCCGCTTTCCACTTCAGATAGGGTGGAGATGGGCCATCTCACTTTCTTTCGGCGCCATGAAGTTTCACATTTGGTTGTATTTGATACAACCTGTCACCATTTACTTTTATATATTCTTTGCGTTTTTAAATACAAGTCTTTTCTCCCTCAAAAGACTGTAAGCCACATGAAAGGAGAGACTAATACCAAGCTTCTCATTCGTTGTCCAGGGCATCTATATTTGGCTAACTTGAAAAAAAATGTATTTTAAAAGTTACCCGGAAAGAAGATATTGCCTCTAACACATTTTATCCATCCCTTTAGGAGCCCCTATCTTTTATATTCGTCTTCACGGGGCTCCTTTGGTTCTCCCTGGTACTTAATGACATGCCCATAAATCCATTTTGTATGAGTAAATTGCTCTCGACATCACAATTTTTCCCATCACTTGGCTCACATAATTTTAAGTTTTCAACTTTTAAATTGGATATGGCAGAAGGAACAGTTCTGGTCATTTCTGAAGCAAGAGAAAAGCCCCTTGAACCATAAACATATAAGCGGAAAAGGCCTCCTTTCTGCAGGGTCACCTTGATAAAAGTTCTCCCTTCAAAATTAAAGCCATAGTGGCCCTCTACGCCTCCTCGCCCTCCCCTAACTCCCACTCAGGCTGGTTTTAAATGACCTACTTTCCTACATGACTCTTAAGTCAAAGGCTGCGTATTTTGTCTGAAGCTTCTGAGAGGTCTCGTATGAGAACATCTGCAAACTGCCCTGCAGAGATTTTCTTTAGCCACAGAACAGAGGGAAAAGAACCCGTTTTATGCATCCGACTACGTGCCAGACGTTAGAGTCATGAGCAATTCACATAGTCACTCCGTGAGGTAATAAGCAGAACTAAGGCTTGATCCCAAAGCCCAAGCCCTTTCAAAGGCACAGCTGCCCTTTTGAATATGTCAAGGTTCTCGTGTTGTACCTGGGGAATGGCCAGAGACAGATCTCGCTAGAGTAGTAGCTTGGGGGGGTTGGGAGGGGGGAGGGAGCAGGATACCTAAAGTCACAAAGTACTGTGACTCAGCCTGCGAAAAAATATAATGGTCAAACAGAAAGAAATACACCCAATGTGATTTTGAGCTATGTCACTGAGCAGAAGACACGCAAATCATTGTTTCTTGGAAATGTCTACCTGTAAAGATTCACCTATTCTTAGAGTATTTAAAGTTTAGGGTGAAAAAAAAGCTTGAAAAGCAAAAAATTGTTATGAAACGTAACATTACAACCCAAGTAAATGCAGCTTTAGCCGAATACATCTGTGTTTGGGAAAGCTCAGACGCTGAGAACAGCTCTCTAAACAGAGCCCTCCTTTCCGGATGACCAGTGTCCCACCCGAGGTTCTAAGCTTCTCGGGGACAGGGAAAATGCCTTACTCTTGTGGTATCCCTGGTACCTAAGCACATGGCCCAAGCCTGTGGAAGAGGCATGTAAGGGCTGTGCCAAGCCCAGCCTGTCCCTCCCCTGCCCAGCTACGGGGAGTGACGAGGACAGTACAGTCTATGCACTTCAGCAGCTGTGACACAGGCACATCTCTATTACTGAGCACCAAATAAAAGGATGGAGAAAACAAATGTTTCTGTGTTGTCCAAGAACCAGCTGCAGCCCAATCAACAGAGATGTTTGCCAAAACACAGGATCCTGCAGCTCACCCCTGGTCAGACTCTCTAGGGCAGGGGCCCTGGAATTTATATAAAGTTCCCCAAATAATCCACAGAAGCAAGTAGTTCTTGACCAGGGGGGATTTTGCCCCCTACCCTTAGGGACATTCGGAAATGTCTGGAGACATTCTGGATTGTCCTGAATGAGGACGTGGTGCCACTGGTATCTATTAGGTTGGTGCAAAACTGCAGTTTAAAAGGTTAAAAATAACTGCAAAAACCACAATGACTTTTGCACCAACCTAATAGTAGGTAGTGGTAAGGACACTGCCTACCCTTCCACAAAGCACAAGACAGCCCTCCATAACAAAACAGTATCTCCCCAAAATGTCAACTGAGGTGGAGAAACTCTGCGATTAGCAAAACACCATTGTTCTCTGGTCTTAGCGCAACAAGAAGTTTTAAAAAACCTTCAAGGGGTAAGAAATGGGAACAAACATTTAAGTTCTAACCACATGATAGAATATAAATTATAACTTATTAGACATTATATTCCAACGTTTAGAGAATCTGAAAACAACTGTCAAAAAATCTTGAAGGGCTTGACATTCTAAACAATGGATTCCTAGTCCTGGCCATGAAGATGGTCACTTTCCCAGTTTTCAGTGCCACAGATCCCTGAGATGATTAAAATCTGTTACCTGGTAAAATGCTAAAAAGACAGAATAATCCAAGTGATGTAAACATCTTTTTAAATTCTAATACTGAGTACGCCAGTTTAGTGAGACATCACCTGATGCACGAGTACTCACTTGAGAGGTGGGAGACCTGAGTTCTAATCCCACGCTGCTACTTAATTAGCTGTGCGGCTCCCATCACTCATCATTTCACCTCTCAAAGCCCCAAGTTCCTCATCTGCAAAATAAAGCAGTTATGCTAGCTGATGACTAAAGTGATCTAACAGCCTATGCAGTACCTCCAATACACACACACACACTAACAACTTCTGAAGATTCCTTCACAAAATTCAAGCAAGCAGAATTGTGGGACAGCACACACACAAAAAAAAAACCCAAAGAAAAGCTCAACTTTCCTGGTTGATGTACTGGAAATGTATCACTACTTTTGGCGAAACAGGAACAATCCTACAAGAATGATGTAAACTACTAAAACTATTTTGGAAAACAATCTGGCAATACGCATGAAGACCTACAAAGACCTTACTAGAACACAGCATCTATCCTAACAATTTTACTTCTCAGAATCTAGTCCAAGTAACTACTCTGAAATACAGTTTAAAAAAAAAGTTTATCCAAGTATTATCTGAGATGCTAAATTGAAACAAGAATTCACAACTACCCTAAATGCCCCACAGCTGGGAAATGCCTGAGTACTTTATGGGACCCACACAGTGACGGAACAGGTAGCCAATCAAAGGATACCACATTAGAGATGATATTTAAGAAAAAACTTTAAATGAAATTGGAAAACGAAATATAGTGTTAAGTGATAAAATGAGTGATCTTAGTTCAAGGGGAAATTAGCACAAGCAAGAGTACAATGTAGCAAGAAATTGTTGGTGGACGGGTTGAGTGAATGCTTTTCTTCACTAAACTTCCGTATTTTCAACTTTTCTACAATAGCCTCGTACTGATAAGGGGGTGCACTAAATCGCGATCAACCTTACCTGCATCACCCTATGCTTGACAACCTGAACAAAAATACCTGCGACGACCGCGCGCGCGCCCCCGCGCACAGAAGCCCTGGTGACAGGCTTCACACCACACAGCCGCGGGCATCCCCAGCCTGAAACCGCGGGAAGGTGAGCTCGCCCAGCTCTTCGCCCCCGCAGGCCCGGCGCAACCACGCAGGGCTGCAGGCCTGGCCCTGCACTGCAGTCCTGGAAACCCGGCGAAGCCTGGCCCGGCGTTCCGGGGGCGCTTTCCCGCCGGATCCCCGGGAGGACCTCCGGGACGACAACCCCCGACCAGCCGGGGCAGTTCCGCACCGCGCGGTCTAGGCGCCCCCCGGGGAGGGGTCCTCAGGGCCGGGCTCAGCGATCCCAGGACCGACGACCAGAGACCTCCCAGCCATGCGAGGCGCCCGGCAGAGAACGCGAGCGCGGCGTGCCGGGGGAACCCCCCACCTGCCGGCTCCGGAACGGGCGCTCCCTCCCGGGGCCGCCTGGCCGGCCCGCAGGTGCTGCTCCCCAAACCCGCCCGGGGTCACGGGACACGGGGGCCTCCAACGCCCCGCGCGACCGCGGGCTCACCTGCCGGCCGGGATCCGGAACCCCCACTCGAGGAGCCCCACAAGCCCCGCCTCCGCCCACAACGGGATGAAACCGAAACTGAAACCACCGAGGCAGCGGCACTTTTCTCCGTCAGCGAATCATTGCTTCCCTGGCTATGGCGGCCCGCGGGACCAAAAAGGCCGGGGCTTGCAGGGGCGCGCGAATCCAAGCATCCTGGTTTGCCTGAAGGCCAAGTTGGTGCTGTGGGCCCAAAGTGGAAAGCGCTGATGTGCTCTCCTTTAACAGAAAGCACTCCATCCCCCCCCAAAAAAAACACATAAAAAGAAAAGGAGGAAGTGATCTTCAGCCAGGATTTCTTTGAGGCAGACATGCAAGAAATAGCTTGAAGTCATAGGAAACTGGGATTTACTGCTAAAATAATGATGATACCTATCCAGAAATGTCCTTGAATAATTTAATGCAAATAATTAAATAAAACAAGTAGCCTCAAATCTCTAAATCCACCTTTGGATTTTGATTGAGTGTGTGAAGACGAAGCCATTATTAGCAAGAGATTGTTTCCGTGGCAACGTTAATTGACACAAAAAGAATCCAAATCACTAAAGTAGCTCTACTATAATGGCATAAATTGCGGTACATTACAAACTAGTTCTAATTGGAAACGGTGTGCAGACATTATTTAAGTGCTGTTATGGGAACTTGGTTTGGAATTGAGCATGAAGTCTCAATATTCTTGCAATTAATGGAAAGGGAGAGGAAAACATACTTGATTCCTTTTATCTCTACACACATGCCCTCATCAACTTAAAACTTTAATTCTATATAATTTAGAACCATATAAACAGTGATAACAGGTTTAAACAGATTCTTAACCCTAAGGGTTACAGAATCTAAGATGCAGAATTTTTTTCTAAGACACAAAAATGCTTTTCCCCTCTTATAAGCCTATCTCTTAGCATGAACCTTTGATTTATATGGTGGTCAGAGAACAACTGGGTGTGATTTGGTAGAAAAGAGAGACTTTCTTATATCCTCATATAAAAGCTCACTTTGGGTAAAGATGAAGCATCACAGATTTATTGAAAGACTGTATTTGAGGTTTTTGCGGTATAAAATATAACGTAAACCACAATATTAAGTAAAGTATTATTTAAATTAAAATATTTAGCTACAAAGAATGAACATAGTAGGGTACAAAGCCCTATCCCTAAAAAATCTTCACAAAAGACTTCAAATTGTACCACAGTTCTCACTGGTTGTTTGATTTGTTCAAAAACAGAATGTTTTGATTCATAGCCTCTTCCCTTTTACCACAGAGCCCTGATGGTGCCATTAAGACTGGTATGGTGGTCAGGGTGCAATGAGGAACTTTAAGGGCATGGTTCATCTACAGAGGTAGCTTCAACCTTTCCAAGGGGCATGGATCTGTAAGGGCCCAACTAGACAATCGAGATGGGTGCCATGAATGACTGCAAAAGCCAACGAATTTATCAAAATGTGGTTGTACCCAGAACCTTCCCAGCAACTCATAATTAGCTTTTCTCAACTCACAAAGCAACTTTCCATATTTCACAAGTTATTTTTTTAGCATCTGTGATTTTACAAAGAAAACATGTGCAAGACTTTTTCTGAATACTAGTCCACCAAGGACTAGTCTTCAAACCCCTGAACACAAACAGTAATTTATTAAGGTCATAAAAATAATTATTAGTCATAAAAATAATTTGACAAACTTTAGTTTAGCTTACATAGTTTAATTTAGTTTAATTGTTACAATTGATGGACCTACATTGACACATCATTATCACCCTAAGTCCATAGTTTATATTACGGTTCATTCTTAGTGTTGTACATTATATGACAAACATATAATGACATGTGTCCAACATTACAGTATAATGCAGAGTATTTTCACTACCCTAAAAATCCCCTGTGCTCTGCCTATTCATCCCTCCTCTATCCCCACTAATCACTGGCAACAACTCACTATCTTTTTACTTTCTCCATGGTTTTGCCTTTTCCAGAATATCATAAAGTTGGAATCAAGCAGTATCATGTAGCTTTTTCAGATCAACTTCCTTTACTTAATAATGTGCATTTAGGGTTCCTCTGTGTTTTTTCATAGCTTTATAGCTCATTTCTTTTTAGCGCTGGAAAATAGTCCGTTGCCTAGGTGTACCAGAGTTTATCCATTCACTAAAGGGCATCTTGGTTGCTTCCAAGTTTTGGCAACTATGAATTAGGCTGCTATAAACACCTGTATGCAGGTTTTTGTGTGGACATAAGTTTTCAAGTCATGGGTTGAGTTTTCAACTCTTTGGGTGAATACCAAAGAGTGCAATTGCTGGGTTGTATAATGAGAGTATGTTTCGTTTTATAAGAAACTTCCAAACTGTCTACCAAAGTGGCTGTACCATTTTGCATTCCCACCAGCAGTGAATCAGAGTTCTTGTTGCTCCACACCTGCGCAGGGTTTGATGTTTCCAATGTTTCGGATTTTGGTCATTCTAATAGGTGTGGAGTGGAGTCTCACTGCAGTTTCAGTCTGCATTTCCCTGGTGACAGATGGTGCGGGTCATCTTTTCATACGCTTATTTGCTAACTATGTGTCTTCTTTGGTCACGTGTCTTTTCTGATCTTTTGGCCATTTTTAAATCAGACTGTTTGTTTTTTACTGTTGACAGTATATTTTGGAGAACAGTCTTTTATCAGATATGCCTTTTGCAAATATTTTCTCCCAGTCTGTGGCTTATCTTCTCGTTCTTCTGAAGCTATTATTGTCAAAATAGGCAAATGCTAGTATAAAAATACTAAGGTTAACTCCCACCATTCTATTATTTGTTCCACATTTCTATAGTCCTATGCCTTTGGAAAACTGTTTTTCAGTGTTTCATGTTCATAAGAAAAAGTATCCTGTCTAGCTTATTTTTAAAAAACATCCAACAAACAGCTTTGTGGACATGTGGGTGGTTGTATTATGCTAATAATGACAGATACAAATGTGGAATTGCATTGGCCATCAGTCTCCAAAGCAGACTTTAATACCTAAATCAGTGTTATCCTTCTAAGAACACTGGCTGGTCTTGTTCCAGCAATGCATTACTGGTATGAACTGCTGGCATGCACTTGGACCTTTCCTGGACCTTCAGACTGGACAACAAAAACATCTAACCTGTCATATTCTAGTTTGGGGTATTCAGACCACTATTATCTATCTGTTATCATGGATGTAAAAATTATGTGTTGGGGCGGCCAGTTAGCTCAGTTGGTTAGAGCAACTAACCAACTCGTGACCCCTGGGTTGCCAGTTCAATCCCCTGATGGGCCAGTGTGAGCTGCGCCCTCCACAACTAGATTGAAACAACTACTTGACTTGAAGCTGATGGGTCCTGGAAAAACCCACTTAAAATAAACAAAAGTTTTTAAAAAATTATGTGTTAAAGAAAAAGAGAAGAAAGACACCGCATAGTTGTTAAATACCTCTCTCTCTCTCTCTCTCTCTCTCTCTCTCTCTCTGTGTGTGTGTGTGTGTGTAGCCTTCCAAGCATCTCACTGTTATGCAGAGTCTCAATTCCAACTCTCTACCCCAAATGGGGCCAGTGCCTTGTCTCTTGTATTCATAAGGCTTAAAACTGTCACTCCCATTTTTCCTTCTATTGACTTGATCGTCTTCTGGGTGACTGTGAGTGCCTTAAAACTGGTTTCATCATTTAGAGCCCAGGCTCTTCACTTCACTGGGCCAACTCCTAATTAGACCTTAGGCCTCAACTCAAACATAAATTTCTTAGAGGAAGCCTTTGATAATCCCTCACACTAGATATTCCTCCACTTGTTCATGACCAGAGAATACTATACTTCTCCTTTGTATCACTTGTAAATGCCACAATTCAATAACTCTGTGTGTGTGTGTGTGTGTGTGTGTGTGTGTGTGTGTATTTTCTCCCTCATATGTTCTCTGTGAGTGCAGGGCCCGTGTTTCTGTTATTCAACACTGTAACATAAGCTTATTGACTGAAGGACAGATTTCTCAGGACAGTTGGTGTGCCTTTTATTTTTTACAAGATGGGACATATTCTACAGCACAGGTACTTGGTTCCAGATATAATGTTTGAAATGTTTAAATAAATGCTCCGACTTCGTTGGCCAGCATTTTAGTATAACTTGGATTTCAAAAGCGAAGGTCTCAGGGTCTGAGCTCTTCTGAGGAGAGTCTTTCAAATGCTGTGATGCTTTATGCTCCACTGTGAACTCTAGAAAACCTCTCTCAGCTGTAAAATTCAGTGAAATCGGTGTGACGCTGCCCTTGTATTTTAATCAAGATGAACTTGAAAGGTGAACATTGTAAGTGGGAGAAATTATTTATAATTTGGTAATAAAAGTTTATGTCTAACACTCCAAATTTCATACATCTGCTATGTGCTGGCCCTGAGATATAAAACAATTGAAGTTGCCTTTACATTTGGCCTTATATGAAAGGTCATAAATTAGAATGATAGCATTCGTCCTCTTTCCTAGCTCACAAAATTTCCATATTAACATCTTCACCTCAAACATAAATGGTTACCCAGCTGCAAAGAAAAGAGTTGTGCTGGCCTTTATGAATTATAGTTTATGTTGGAAATCTGTGGTACATAGGCTGCCGTTCATCTTTCACTGGAGTGTATCCTCTTCAATGAAGCTAATTCTACCACAGTGAAACTAATTAAAACTCTATGGCTAGTTCAAATAAAGACAGTACAGTGTATAAAAATTTAGAAATACTTTAGATAACAGCAAATGATTTCCAAGGTATGTGGTTCTTTCAACACTTAAAAATACATTTCTACATCTTTCAAGGATTTTCTCTGCTAGAATACCTGCTGCCACATTTATTTGAAATAAATTCAATCTTCAAAATTTTTCTTTCTAATGTGGTTTTAATGGATAATGTGAAAATTGTGGTTTCTTCAACTATAAAAAACCCGCAATCCATTTCTATGATGACATATCATAACTACATTCATTCCAAAATATTAAGAAATTGGACCAGTGCTTTATGTTTAGACTTGCCAAAAAATGTTTACAGAAAAAAAAAAAAAAATACACAGATGTCCTTGATTTTCCAGGCTGGCTTATCAAATCCACATGCTTTTTTGGCATAAAGTTTTTTGTGTGTTTTTTTTCCGCCAGAACTGTAGTATAGTTAAAATGAAGCATTGCATAAACTAGCAGGGTCAAGCTCAAGAACAACTTTAGAATCTTAGGTCTTCATCTAATGAAAATGCAAAAATTTAAGACCAAATGCTATTTTCTGTAACTTTTAGCATTACAAGCTGTTTTTCCCAATTATGGATTGGTAAACATAATGTAGCTGAAAATTACTGATATGTTAGTATAGGCTCTTTTATCTCAATTTTGTCTATCTTACATCGTTTGCTTTTTCTCTCTCTAAAAGCAGGAGAGATGGATGTCTCTGCAGTTACTGAAATCACTGCAGTAAGAAATACATCTGTCGTTACCTAAACATCTCAGGAGCAAAGACTATAGTTGTTTCTATTGTCAGAAAACCTGCACCTGTGTCTGGGCACATTCCTAGAATGCCACCACACGTAGAGGATGGTCAACTACCTCAAAAGCACAAATACAACATTGTCCTCTTTTCATATCCATCCCAAAAAGAATTGGGGGAACTGAAGGTCATCTTCATAAATTCTGACTAAAAGAAAGAAAAATGCCTTCTTGTCTTGAGGGTCTTCTTTATAAACTCAATTGAGAAGAATCCTAGCTACCTTATTAGAGAGAGAAGCAAAGCCTTCTGATTTATGCTAAACAATTGAGACAAACAGGTTGCAAAGGGCACAAAATTTGAGAAGGACAAACCCAGCCTCCAATTTAGTCAAGAGCCAGGACAGATGTTACAGCTTTCAGATTTACCCTAATCACACTTGCTCAGTGGGTATTGAATAATTGACGTAGGCATTTCCTAGACTAGGATCCATCCTAACATTATGTCTAAATGACAACTTATTCCTTTTTAATAAAGTTTTATGTATTTGTTCAGTGCCTGGCAACGAAAAGGTGCTCCTAAATATAAATGGATGACTGAATAAATAAATGAATGACTCCTCAGTTGGTCCTAGCATAAGACCCCTTGAGTATGACAGCTTGAATAAATAGTAAAGAAAATATAAAAGAAAATGAAATTCTCCAAGTCGGAATCTCAGCACTTCTTCAGCCTTATTTCCCAAACCCCAATAACACAACTAATTAATAAACATTTCTTCATCAACGACTATTAAGTGCCTGAAACCGGTCTCGCTGTCCAGGGTTGATTTTTGCATCCATTCCTATTTAAGGGCAGCAAAAATCTCAGAATCCTCATTGAAACTTACTTTTCATGTTCCTACCTAGGCAAAGAACACACCAACAAGTTCAGCATGGAAGTCATTCCCTAACTACACAGGAAGGAAAACTAGAGTTTTCTGGATCCCAATTCCCCCACCCAAATAACTTAAAGAGGCTTTTCTGGTATAATTTATTAAGGGCCAAATTCAATAGTACACTCATAAAAATTCAAAATCAAGAGAGCAAAGATTCTGGAGGAACTCTATTATAGAGAAAATTGATTGCTCCTTCAAAATAGAAAGGAAGATGACTTTTGTGTTCCTGGGGTATGTGTGTGTGTTTTAAAAAATAACATTTTATTAGTCTCCATTAGCTGGAGTGGAGGAAGCCTTGGCTAAGCACTCTGCATGGCCTTTTTCCATCTTTCAAGTTCCTTCATTACTGAACCACTGGCATCTTTCCATTGGCCCAAGAGTACTCGCCTGACTTAGTGGTAATATTTGGCAAAGGGTGAGGCCAAGGGTTTCACACAAACCTACACAAAGTGCCATTTAGAAAGAGTGAAACTTTTTGTCTGGGAAGAGAAAGCTGCTGAACAAAACTGGGGCAGGGCTTATTTCTCTCCTTTAACCATTTGCAAGACCAATAGCAATCGTAAAGCCAAATATGTACATCTGACAGGAATTTGCAAGGAGTATTATGACTGCCGTAATCACACGGTACACCACCATAGCTCACCTACCCCTTAGAGTGAGAGGGACATGGCAAGTCAGAAATGGTGGCGCAGAATAAGAAGAATGTCCACTGGAAGACACTACACACAGCGTTTCTACAGAAAAGGGGCGTGAGGATAGGGTAAGCTTTGCCTCCTGGTAGAAGAAAATAAGCTCTAAGATGGTGCCTTCAACCTCCTATGCGGATGGTGAATGCTGGCCAATAGGGATGAGTCGTTTGAAGAAAACTGTTGTCTTTGATGTCTTCCCAAAGTTTCTTTGTCAAGGCGCTCCTCCTTCCTAGTCTCAAAGGCCATTCCCTGACAACACTAGAATTCTCACCAGGGTGTCCCCAGCTAACTAAGCCTTGGCTCCGGGCTCTGCTCTTCTACTCTCTAAATGGTCCCCAAGATACTTTATGTGCTCTCAGCATCTTCTTCAGTTTTTCAGTTAAATGTCATCGGGGCAAAGACTTCATAAACACATTTTGATAAGGTGATAATAGTAGATCCACTATGTGATTTTTCCCATGTGCATTTTAATATGGTAGAGTTCCTTAACAGCTCACAGTAATAAATCTCTTATTATGAAATGTTGGCATCCATGCCAAGTGTGTGGAGATAGTGCAGGTCCTTATAGGTGTGATGGCCTTCCTGGACAAGCAGGAGAGATGCCCACGTGCCCAAAGGTGCAGGGCAGCCTTCCTCACTAGTCTTCCTGTTGCATAGGGCCAAGAGTGGACTACAACAGACTCTGTCCATCTCATTCAAACCAAGGAATAAAACAACAATTGTTTGCCCAAAAAAAGGGGAGCAGGGGGAATAAAGGAAGGACATGAGGGTAGCCTGGGTTATATTTTATTTAATTTGAACGTTCTAAATATTTCTAAGTCAAAAGATTTAGGCCTTTGACTGCTATCCCCGAGAAGTGAAAGGCTTCCATCCCCCAGACAATCAGAGTAATGGCAGCTGTCATGAAGGTGAAGGCACCGAAAGATGTTCAAGATGAACATGCCTGATAATTTTCAAGGAAATCGATCCAATTAAACCACAGAGATGGTGTGTTATTTTCTATCCATGTTGCTAGCCTTTTATCTCACACGTTAGACATAGTTATGCTCTATCCGTGAGCTCGGATTTGGAAGGACAGGACGTCTTCCAGAAAGGGTGTGCGTCTTCTTAGCTCATGTCCTGTCCTGGCTAATGACCTTGTGTTTGACCTGCTTTTCCAACACATCTAAATCCAAGCCAGACGTTTGTTCCAAGCCTGGAAAAACTGATAGTTTACTGATGTGTTTTTATTGAAGATGGACCAAAAAGTTAAAGCAAATGTGAACATTTAATGAGACAGGTTTATTATTGTTATTCTAAGGAATAAGGTGAGCCCTGCATGAGATATAGTTATTCCTTTTTAAAAATGTGTCACACAAATATGATATGTTTTCTATAAATCGAAAATTATAGATAAAAAAGAAGAAAACCTCCACATTCGCCTGTTATTTTACCACTCGGAACAAAACAACCTGCAAGTACAGAGCTTTCCAGGCCACCTCCATCTGTCTCACACTCTCTCTTGTTCAGTATGATACTCACTCTTGTAAACCTTTTTTTTCTCATTTAATTATACTTAGTGCAGATCTTTACATGTCAAAGAATAAAATCATTTTACCAGCAGGATAATACTCAGCCACAATTTAATTAATCCCCTCATTATCAAACAACGACGTGTTTTTAAACTCTTTGCCACAAGAGCAACACATATTTAAATGTGTGTGTATTTTCCAAATGCTTATCTGAGTATTTTCTTAGAGAAATCCCCTAATGAAGAATCACTACTTCCAATGATTGGCACGTTTTAAAGGACATTTTGCTATAGGTATGGCATTCGTTCTCTCCAGGAGGGCAGTTTATACTCCTTTCAGAATAAATAAGAGTGCCCAAAGGTAGCTGTGTTCAAAAATAATTTGGCTAGTTTGGAAATGTCTGTCTGTTTTCCTGCCTTCATTTGGAGTGTAAGTTCCTGGGAGACAGGGAGAATGCCTCGTTATTATTATGTCCCTAGCATTCCTACCCTGAGCATTCCTAGTATTGTAATTGTATACATTTGTGTTTAAGAGGGCACCAGACTCTATGTTTCAGGCAGTACATAACCTGGAATTCTCCTGCTAACACTTCCTATTTGCCAGATGCTACTCTATGCATTTTACAAATATGAATTAATTTAATTCTCACACAAACCCCACAAAATTCCTACAGTGGTGCTCCCCAATCTGTAAATGAATTGATTGAGGCTCAGAAGAGTAATTTGCCCAAGGTCACTTGGTTGTGGACCTGGAACTTGAACCTGGGCAGGTGACCTCGAGTCCCCAGTCTTTAACCACTTCAATTTAATTTTAAGTTGCACGGGTACCAATCCGTGTGTTAGTTATGGGCCAAATAGCTAACTTCTTTCTAGTTATCTATTGTTTCATAATAAATCCCCAAAACCTAGTTATTTAAAAAATGGTCACTTTGTTATCTGTCACAGTGTTTGTGGGTGAAAATTTGGGGCAGACCTGGGTGTTTCTGGCTCAGAGTCGCTCCCAAGGCTGCAGTCACATGGAGGCTACAGCTAGAATTAC
Organism: Rhinolophus sinicus; assembly: GCF_036562045.2. NCBI lineage: Eukaryota > Metazoa > Chordata > Mammalia > Chiroptera > Rhinolophidae > Rhinolophus > Rhinolophus sinicus. Next base: position 109,587,316 of record NC_133757.1, read on the forward strand.
AGTGCAATTACGCAGCTGGGGTTCAAGAGGCATCTCTCTCACTGTGGGCACGGGGCTATTCCATATGGTCTCTCAGCATGGGCTGGTTGGGCTTCTTTACAGCATGGCGGCCTCAGTGAGCAGACAACTTCCAGAGTGGTTAGAGACTTGAGTGAGCGTTCCACCAAACAAGGCAGAAGACTTTTGTGACCCAGTCTCAGAAGTCACATGAGTCGCTTCTGCCATATTCTATTGGTCAAAACTGTCACAAAGCACCTCTACTTTCAAGGGAGACATGGACCCTACTTCTCAGGGGAGCAGTGTCAAAGTCACATTGTAAGAACACATGGGGTAAGAGAATTTGTTGTTACCCTCTTTGAAGAATATAATCTGCTACATAACTAAAAATTTATTCAGACCATAAAACATGCTTTAAAACTCCTATTTCCTATAGAGCTGGTAATGAGTGTGCTGATTCATTCTTGTTTGTTAACAGCCCACCCTTCTAATTAATAAAACATGCTCATGAAATGACACATTGGCAGAGGATATTTTACATGATAAAGGTACAGTTTCTGGCTCTAGACCAAAGTGAACTGACTAGCCCTTACATAAATTGAGCCTGGGCCGCTGGTCTCAGTATCCAGGATTTTAAAGCTATCTGCAGAATTTCAACTAAAAGGAAAATATCTACTTTTTCTGCTTCTGAAAAATGATTCTTATTACAAAACTGTTTTTTATTATATCAATGAATCAGATTCAATGTTACTAACTGCACTAATGCTATAGTTTCTCTGTGGGGTCACTGATACCTAATTAAGGGTTTGCCTCTGGCAACAGGCCAGCAATACAGGCCTGGGAGCAGAAGAGCAAAGGCAAGTTGACCTTCTCTCCATGCTGTGATGCCCACTGCAGTGGCCTGTCCCCTTTCAGCTGAGATTTCATTTACTAAACAAGGCCGATTTAGGAAGACGTTTGGAGGGCCAAGTGACTACTGGAGGTTTCAATCCTATTTACTTCTTGGCTGTGGGTAAAGAGGGTGAAGGTCCCTAGAACGAAACCAGTTCTGAGTGATTAATTCACTCCTCTGTGGCCTTGGGGATGTTGGGTTTCTTACTGTTTGTTTTATAAAGCTTGTCATTGATTTCAAGCTAGTGGCGTTTGAGAACACCCGGGAAGGTTAGTGACTCCAGGTGGTAAGTTGCCACTGCCTCTCTGTGCTAAATGGTCCAGTGTGGCCTGCAGGAGTCTGAAACAATTCTAGTTCCCACTTACAATGTTCAGTGGCACGGACTGGTGCAGGCACTGGCCCATTTGATGCGAGAGTGTGATTATGACTTAAAAAGGAACCAACCAACACATCTCCCACAGTCAGTACAGAGTGTCGGTAGCACAGCAGAAAGCAAAGCAGCCTAGCCCCAAGCCAAACTCCATGAAATCCCCAAACCACCAAGAACCCCGCTTCCCCCCACCCCTTAACAGAAGGATCATTAAGTGAGGGATTGTGTTAAAAGCTCATTGGATCTGATGCATAGAATGAAGATTTGGTTTCATTTTGAATCGCAATTACCACCACCACCACCACCACCACCACCTCCCCCAGACTCCCCTTAGGTAATTTTCCAGGTGATGAAATCTGAACTGCCATTTTGTTCTTGAGGACCCCAGCAGTCACCTTTGACACACTGCCATTCGTTTTAATTTGTCAACATTTGTACCATGGCTTAAATTTTCTAAGGGGGTGGGTGGGACAAAAGGCCATACTTCCCCTTGAGAATTTTCTGTTGAGACCGTAAAACATTGCTTTGCCTCACGAGATGGTTGAGAGCCCCAAATTCCTTATCTTACAACATTGCCAAAGTGGATTCTTTGGCACAAGGGACTACAGAGCCGGTTCCCTGGTTTAGTTTTATTTCTAGGCAATATTTGCTAACATTGTCCACTACTAACCTCACCTAGATTTCCTCCTCTGCTGAGAAAGCCATGGAGCAGGCACTGGCAAGCAGAGCTGGACTTGTGACACACTGCGCACAGCCCTTCAAACAGAGGTACAGCAGGATGTCTGGGCTCCAGCCACCTCTGGAGGCTTTCTGTTTTGCTCATGGTAATTGGATAGTTTGTCCCATGTCCAAGCCTTTCCTGGGCTTGTTGAGTGTGGCTTTTCTCATTTGAATTAATCCACAGAAAGCTCCAAGTCATATGGCTTAGACTTCCTGAATTACAGATAAACACTGTTCATAAAATTATTTCACAGCTTATCATGGAAAGTTATAATGCACAGCCAAATTATAATGCATTGTGTCAAAAGCAAGAGAGAAGCACTGTGTCATTTCTATTCATTTGTCAGTAGGATAAATGTAGAGAATTTATATGTTAGGCTTTTATGAGTGAAAAGGGAGTTAATTCCATCCCCTGAAAAGTTCTGGATTTGTCAGCTTTGAGAAGCTGAGTTCTCTGGGTCTTTATGAAACCACAGAATAAGCTGGCTGCCAAACGCAGCTGTGCTACCTTTTTCACTTAATGGGATGGTCTGAATAACCCCACCTTTATGTTGGTGGTCACGTCTGCAGAGCAAGATAATAATAGTTAGCATCTAAACTACCAAGTAAGAATGAACTTCCGAGGTACACCTAAAAACTGAATTGAGAATCATGAATTCACTCCACAGAGAGCTGATCACGTAGTACACTCCCAGAATCCAGTGGTGTCTGAGGATTTAATTTAGGTCTTTGACTGTAAAACTTTCCAGAAAATCTAAATGCTTCTGTGAGTGAAAGGGTTAATTTGAAAGCCTGAAGGCATTTGGTTACAGGGAGAGTGAGTGATAGGTCCCCTCAATGATTTTTCTATATTTTTATGCGGTTACATAGAAGTGAACCCCTACCTTACATGACGACCCCTTAAACTCACCTGACTTATACACATGTATGAAAGACAGGTAGTCACCCTGTTGCAGAAAAATGGCCAGGACCGAGAAACTCAAGCGGCACACAGAGATCAGGGAAAACACAGCTTTATTACGCCAGTGGCTCAGCGGAAGCCTACCCAAAAGACTGAGCCCCTAGCAAGGTTCTGAGCAGCTTTTTATGGGTTGGGGACTTCCTTGAGTCAGGGAAGGGGTAGGTGTCCTCTGGTGATGGGCTCAAGGTGTGGCTTGGAGGGAGTTATGCGGAAGTGGGCTGGGGCTTACACTAGGGACTTCTCTCTCACTGGGGCCACCATTTTAGCTCAGTTCCATGTGGCAGGGAACCATTTTAAGGTCAGTTTCCCCATCAACCCAAGCTCTACTAACAAGTGAGGATTTTAAAATGTTAACAAAAAGCTTAAATCCAACCCAAAGGCTATTTCATTTGTGGATTAAAGGTGAATTGTGGGTTCAGTGTTCTTCTGCCACTTCTTAGACTGGACAATTAAAAATGAAGAGCTAAAATCATTGAAAATGTCTAGTGATTTAGTATCAGAGCAAGTGTGAAATACATGCATTAATAAACCTCATTCCAGCTGTGTTTCCTATCTGAGCTATGCCAGCCCACTTTTTAATTTTAAAAACTTTTTTTGAAAAAGAGGAAGCTATCTTTTCAAAATCTGCTTATATCACACTCAGTTAAGAAAATGTATATTTATTTATTTTTTTAAGTAATGCCATTACCAGAAGCCCACGTCTCTCCCTTTGACAGTAAAACAAAGTGCTTATCTTCATATTTTCATAATGAAAACTCCCCAAGCTCAGGCCACTCTGGCAGATTTACACCCTTTGAGCAGGAGAGCTGACAGGCATTTTAATATGAAAGGAGATATGATGTCTTTAATGTACAGTGATGTCACTTCTAACAAGGGGGAAACCGCTTTCTGCAGTGCAATCACCATAACAAGGCCGGCCTGGCTGCTACGGAAGAGACCTTCTAACCTAGAGAAAGGTCACAAATAAGACGGAGAAGAAGGGACTCTCCCAGCTCAGGTGGGAGGGCACTGAGCGAGGTCCCAGTCGCAAAGCCTATGATGGGGGTGCATCAGCCACAGGGAGTTGAAGCCAGGAACCATCTAGACAGAGCTGACCTTGAGAAGGAAAAAGGTAACATATGATACTGAAATGGTAATGAAAAGCCTCCAAGGAGTGTTGAAATGAAAGCTGGATTGCCTGTTGACCATCTTCCTTCTCCTCTTTATCCTGCCCTGGATAGGACTCATAACTTGAAAGTGATGCTGATAGCCACGTTGCCATGAGCAGGCTGTGTGATTATTGTGCCTGGAGAAATGACAGTAAGCAAATACTAGAAATTTACGGTCTTTGATTCACAAATGCGGCCTTAAAGGTTTAGCATTTTGTATAGAAAATGTTGGTTCTGGTTTTTAAAAGAGCTTTAAATTCACAGATATTCAAATGTCCTTGTCTGGAAGGCCCCTAATTAAAACTGCTATTCACTCCTGACTGAACAGGAAAGATCTTCATCAAACAATCTGAGAACTGCTGCATTGCTAAATTCCATGTACCTAAGAAGGCATTTCCCATAAAATCCCCAAAGCAGTTGCCACTACACAGCGAATGAGGGTGGAGGTGGTTCTGGAGGAAAACCCTGATATTCAAAAACTGGGTAGGCTCTCCTTCTTCAAATGAACTTTCATTCGGTAAGCAAAATTTCTGGAGGTACGAGGGTTAACTTAAGAATGTAGAAGGTTTTGCCAGCTCAGAGGATGGCCAAGCATTTAAAATGTGCCAGCACAATGACATGCACTTCTTTTTAATTAAACATAGGCACATTTAGCCATCTACACACTCAAAATTAAGTATCAAAGATTTATCATGTGAAAGAGCCAAACAGCAAGGGCAAGGGTCAGAACTGACCAATATCACAAAGGAATATAATATTTTTAAATATGTTATTATCTAATTAATTTTACTGCAGTGAAACAGAAATTATGAGCTCAGGCAGGCAGTCCTGGGTTTTACCTCTGCCTCTTGTAAGTTATACAATTTGGAGAAGTTACCTAGCTTCTTCAGGCCTTGGTTTAATCATATGTGAAATGGGAATAACCATTTTACCAATTTCACATGATTTCTGCAAGAATCCATTGAGCTAATCAATGAAAACCACTTATCACCATGTCTAAAGCATGGTTAAACACCCAATAAAGGTTACCCCCCCCCATCAATACTACCATTATTATTTAAGTACACATCTTAGTTATGTGTCTTGCATTAAAATCTCATTTGTAATATTTCTGAATATATACAATTTCCTTATGCATACAGTTTGCAATGGACATTATTTTTCTTTATTGTTGCTCAAAGAACCATATTTCAAGCTCTAAAAGACTACATGTGGCCATAAGACCATGGGCTAGTCATTCTTGCCTGATGAATTTGACATAAAATAGGATACAAAGCTGTATTCAAATCTTAATGACGACTACGACCTTTCATGCCTGTCCGCCTGAGACAGGTTAGTTAGTATGATTGCTAGGTAGACAGGGGGTCCCTGATGGAATTTAAAAAAAAAAAAAAAAACAGCCATATCCTGAAACTCCAGGTCCTGGAATGTCTCCTTCACTCCAGGACAGAGACATGAGAATATGCCTTGAGGTTAATAATCTCAAATCCCTTCTGGCCGGACAAAGGAGCAGACCTGATAGATAGGAATGGGTTGGTTCGTTAATCCCTTCAGGATGAGCAAATAGGACAAACCTAACAGATGAATTCCATTAGAAGGCTCTAGCCCCTTCCCCCAAGCAGGCAGGGGAAGGTATAAAAGTAAAATACTGTTGCTTTAGCCAGTGGGCACCCCTGTTCAGGACTCCCTCCCACTCGGGAACTGCAACCTCTTCTCCTGCCTCTAATAAACTATCTTACTTTACAACTTTTTGCCTCTCCTTGGTCCGTGTGTCCATTCTTCGGCTTCATGAGATACGATCCCGGCCCACACCCAGAAACTGCCTGCAGACCCAACATCATTCACATCACTCCCACCCCCTCGTATCATTAATGCAGAAATTATGGTTTGGTAAATTTGGACAGGGGTCCCAGCATGTGCAATTTTTATAGGTAGCCCCTTTGATTCTGATGCATAGAGTACATTAATCTCTATACATAGAAACCCTAATAGGTCCCTGGAAATAATGCCCTACCTCCCGTTTGTCAAGGATGAGAAGATGAACCTTTGGAGGGATATGCAGTTTCCCTTCTTTTTATTGGTAAGGCTTGGATTGCCTTGTGCTTAGGAGCTGCCTTCATATCTAGAAGATTGAAATGGGCCAGGTGAGGGTCAAGAGAAAAGAGAAAAGGCAGATATCTTAGGCCATCTCTTTCTTCTGTTCTAAGGGAAAGAGATGAAGCATTTCTTGATGTTTCACTGGAGTAGAAGAGGAAATAAGGACAAAGTTGAAATCTTGGTACAACATTCAAGGCTGTACCTATTGCTGGAGCATCTTTTGTTGTTGTCTCTTAGGTTCTAAGTGAGACTGAGAAGTAAGTAAGATTTCACATTCAGTGGAGGTGTGGGAACCAAACAATAGCCTTGAAACATAGCTGGGATGGTGACATTATACTACAGAGGCTCTTAAACTTAGATCAGGCCTCACTCAGGTAGAGCGCAAGACCTCATGGCCCACACACCGTACCTTTCTCCCTCATTAACTCCATTTTCTGTTTTCCATTAGCTGCATATGTTTATACAACTCACAGCAAGAATTGCAAGACATGGTACGCAGCCTTGTTAGTAAAATATTGAGTCAAACTTTCATTATACTCTATTAACATACTAATATTGCTTATAAATAACAAACAAAAGAAAGTCAGGACCTCCGGTTTCCAGTTGGGCATGTAAAGAGCTTGAAAGTCATCATGTCTATCCACAAAAACAAGAAAAAAGCTAAACAACCTGAAAACCAACAACTGCTCTTAAAGCCATCAGAGAATTGAGGTCACGGAGCAAATTTCTGCTCCAAAAGTTGAAGAGACAGACATGTGGAGACAGAGAATCACAGCTCACCATAGCAGAAACCTCTACGGGAACCAGAGCTGGGGTTGGAAAACCTAAACTGTAATTAGTTAATTGCTGGAGGTTCAGCGTGGACAAACCAGGCAGGGGGCTTTCGGAGGCCTCCACACTTTTGTGAGTTTTACCACCAAGAGACCTACAGGTTCTCACAGTGAAGACCAGAGATAACTCCCCTTGTGCTTCTGACAGGGAAGGAAAAGTTAGCCATTTGGAAATAGATAAGAGCTCTCTGTTCTTTTCTGTAAGGCCTGCCCTCAGGGAAACTATTTTACACAAACCTGACCAACAGAGATTATCTCAGAGCCTGACTGACCCAGGGATGGAAAACACCCAACTTTAGCCACCTCTAGCCTTCCTGTCTCAACTAAGAGGGAGGAAAAAAAAACCAAAACAAAAAAAAAAAACCACAGAAGTATTTGTGAAGGTCCCAGCCCAGGGATACGGGATCATTAAATACGAGATCTAATCATAGGATTACGGAATGCTTCTCCTTCTCCCATCTTACCAACACATCAGTAGGGCTCCTGTATAATATCAAAGGATTGCAACTGAAACAACTGCACATTTCAGACTTTATTTAAGATGAAATCTCAAGGGAGACCCAATAACAACAGAGGGAACACAAACAAGGCCACCAGAGACAATTTTAGCCTCTGACACCTATAGCTACAGCAGAAGTAAACATAGCTTAACTCCTAGCCAGGTAAACATAAAACTTTATGCTAAAGGCCTATTTACTTCAGTTCTTTTTAGTCAGTACATCATGTCCTCCTTTCAACAAAAAAATTATACTCAGACATGGCAGCTCCACACTCAGATATGGCAGAGACTTTGGAATTTAAAACAACTATGATTAATATGCCAAGCGATCTATTAGAAATAGTGGACAACATTCAAGAACAGATGGGTAATGTAAGCAGAGAGACAGAAATTCTAGGAAAGAATCAAAAGGGAATGTTACACATCAGAAAGACTGTAACAGATATGAAGAATGCCTTTGATAAGCTTAGCAATATACTGGACACAGCCAAGGAAAGAATCAGTGAGCTTGAAGATATGTCAACTGAAACTTCTGAAACTGAAATACAGAAAGAAAAAATAGTGAAAAAGACAGAACACAATATTTAAGAACTGTGGGTCAATTAAAAAGTTATAAATGCCAAGCATTAGTCACCATGATGGAAGGACATTCAATTCCCATGACGTCATGTGTCCTTGGGGCAAGACATAATAGAATAGCTCATGGGCCCTCGTTGGTCCTTGCTCACATTTCCAAATGAGAGGAGAAATAAATAATTAGATTGGTGAATTTGGGAGAAGGAATTCAGTATCTCTGACACTACTTCTCTCTCTGTCCTACACTTCTGTACCAGGCAGAAAGTGGCTTGTCTTAGTTGGTAATACCATATATTTTTCACTTCTACCTTTTATTGAGTGGTAAATTTTATTCTGATAGAAATATTCAGAAACTCATTGTTGCACATTGTTTCAGCATAAGTTCCCTGGAAAACAGAACCTGAGATAAAGTCTACTCGCTCAGTTTTATTGGGAAGGGGTGCAATTCCAGGGCAACTGGAATGAGAATGCCTGGGATGTATGGTGATGGGAAACTGATTAAGGTGATGCTTGAGTTGAACAATTTAAAAACTCAAGAGCTCTTGAACAGGAGGCTGTCGTTGCCTTCCAAAATGGAAAATTGCACTCCATCACAGTTTCCAGATCTAAGTCAGTTAACAAATCCAGAGCCCATTGATTGAAGGAGATGCTGGATCCCCTTGAGGAAGCACCCTATAATGCCAATGAGGACATCGTGGCTTAAAATGACCATTTTATTTTGCCCTAGATTTTGTGAATCAGGAATCCAGGAAAGACTTGGCTGAGTGGTTCATCTCTGAGGCATGTGGCATCAGAATACAAGTTCCACTATCAAAATGGGTTTTTCACTTCCATGTGGCACCTGGTCTGGGATCACTAATTATTCATGCTGCTCTTGGCTGGGAGTTCAGGTGGGGCTATTGATACATAGACTCTCTATGTGGCTTGGGCTTCTCTCAGCGTTGTGACTCAGTACACAGAGAGAGCATCCAAAAAAACAGCATTCTAAGAGAGCCAGGCAGAAGTTGTAAGACTTCTTATGACATAGCCTTGGATGTCCAATACTGGCACTTCCACTACATTCTATTACTCAAGCAAGTCCCTAAGACCAGTGTAGATTCAAGGGGAAGGGAAACTAAACTCTACTTCTCAATGGAAAGAACAGCAAAAAAGTTGCAGCCATCTTTCATCTACTACAGTCCACAGGCAAGGAAAGAAGGATAGGAAATATGACATAGTACATTACTGAGTTGCCAAGAGTGTTGCAAGAAAACGCAATCAGTTGTTTGAATATTTCAGTCTCTGAGTAAGATGTTTGGAAAAACCACCAACAGTCTGAGGAGGAGAAGAAGAATGTATCTGCGGGTTCCTTACCCCCATATTGTCTCTCATCTGTCATTGTCAAAGTTTGTCATATGAGTTGGCAACCTCTACAATTCTGTGTGTGACACGAAGCACCCCTTCCTCCTAGGTAGCTTCTGGGGAAGTCATAGTCTATGATCCACTGCGTGACACTTCCTTTGAGTCCAGAAGTAGGTGGGGGATCCCGAACCTCCAGGCCCTGGTGCTACAACTGCAGTAGCTCTTGCAGTAGTAGGCACGTGGAGTCATTCTCAAGCCAGCTCTTCACCTGGGGAGGTCAAGATAGCTAGTGGTGGTAGAAATTGGCACTGGTTAACTTAGGTGACAGTGGCGATAGGCAGGGCTTTCCACTGAGAGCAGGTGGAGCCAAGTGAATCTGGGGAGATTCATAAATTGGGTCTAATGTACACATCTAGGCTTTGTCATTCAACCCAGCTTTCGTAAGTAATAAAGCAGATGTTTTTTATATTCATCTAAGGTCTCTTGTGGTTTATTTAGAACCATCTGTGCCTCTCTCAATTGATTCCAAGCTAGGAAGCATAGTTGGATATTTTTCTGTTGCCTTTCTAAATCTCCTTCCCATGTTTGTCCACCTGTCTGAGTGCTGGAAGGTTGCCTTCATCCACTCTATCTATAGGTTCCCCAGTTTTCTAGCTTCCAGTTAATAGAGCCAATAGGATGTACCAAGAGAGCAGAGGATGAGGTAAGAGTAAGGTTTCCAGGGTTGTTTATGTCCTTTTAACAAAGAGCACAGCTCATAGGAAGCAACCTTCTCCTACAGTGACACTCCAATGGTTCCAGAAACTGCCTCCTCCCTTGCCCTGTCTGGTCTAGGTCCTCACCTCTGTTGCTAAACCTGCGATGCTGCACCACCTCTTGAAGGTTTCCTTTTTAAAAAAACTCTCCTTTATTACAAGTGTGAGTGAACCTTAACTAATATAGGTGGGAATGGGAATATAACTAATTATCACCCTCTAGATCCCCAAAAGTAAGCCCTAATAGCTGTTAATAAATTACTAGTAAATTACTCTTTAGCCTAAATAAAAATAAAGTTTTTATTATTGGCTCTTTGTTCTCCTATAAGTAGAAATTGAAAGACTTCATTTTTTAATCAGTCTGAGGCTCATCAGGAGAGCCCCGAGGGCTCAACGAGACAATTGCTGGGATGGAGTGAAATGCCAACGTGGTCTCAGGGGAAATAGATGGAGCTCTCATTTCCTACCATCTGCCAGGGAAGAGCTGGAAGTAAAGAGGCAATGAAAACAGCTAATTTACTCTTTTTTTTGGAAATTAGGCAAGTCCTAACATTGGTTTTATTAAGGCAAAAGGAACACTACTAAGAGGCAAATATCCTTGAATACTTTTATCTGAATAGCATTCAACCAACTATAACTCTAGAGCTGTGCAATCCAATACAGTAGCTACTAGCCACGTGTGGCTATTTAGATTGGAATTCATTAAGATTAAATAAAATTTTAAATGCAGCTTCTCAGTCACACTAGCTACTTTGTAATTAGTGGTACGTGGGGCATCGGACAGCACAGATATACAACTTGTCCATCATTGGAGAACATTCTATCCAACAGCACCACTCCTAAGCATGAACCCCACCTTTCTGCATGTTGCATTTTTTTAAAAACTACCATGTTTATTGTACATTTGGGGCACTATATTATCAGAGGCCTAAGAACAATATTAAGTGTAAGTGTGTTATATTTTTTGGAGAAGGAAAACAGTTCTGCACTGTGACACTTTACAGGAGAAAATACTTTATGACTTAGTTCAGAAAATTTTAAAATATGCATTTTAAAATGTGTTTAATTTGGGGCCGCCCGTTGGCTCAGCTGGTTAGAGCGTAGTGCTCATAACACCAAAGTCACCGGATCGATTCCCACATGGGCCAGTGAGCTGCACCCTCCATAACTAGATTGAAAACGACTTAACTTGGAGCTGATGGATCCTAGAAAAACACACTGTTCCCCAATATTCCCCAATAAAAAAAAATTATGAAATGTGTTTTTTATTTAAAGAATGAAATAAGAAGATATTCACCCTAATTGAATTAAATATGTATACTTTTTCCCCTCAGATATTAGACTACGTATAATAGCAACTTAATTCATTTTAAAATTAATTCTTGGGGTGAAGATAAAACCCTTAAAAGCCAGGTGTAATCTACTCAGAATTACTTTTGTTTTAGCATATTTGAAAGGGAAAGTACTTTTTAAATAAAAGCGTGAAAAAAAGTGAAGGCATGAAACTCACCTACTCCAAGTAAGGTAAAGAAAAACTAGCATTTTAGGTACTTAAACTTTAAATCTATTGGAAAACAATGGGAAAGTTTATCATTAAACATTGCAGCCATAATAAGACCATTGATGAAGAAAAAAATGGGAAAGATTTATGCAGAGTAGATAAACTATCTAGGATATTAGAATGGATTGGTATATGAATAAATCCAAATAAATAGCAAGCTTAGCTTAGATAAGCAGTCTTTAAATTACTTTTTATGCATCTCAGTATGCATCCTTTATATATTTTGAGATTAAACCAGTTTGCAATTTTTACTTTGAAACAAACAGAGAAGCTAGGGTTTCTTAGAAGGGCTGTCATCATGGTTAGGTTGTACTTATTACCTTCTTCTGGAAAATATGTTAAATGCCAGACCACATGTGTGTGGGGGGGAAGGACGGGGGGAACCGAAAGTACTCTATTGACTATTTTAAATAGACGTGCTGTTTTTCTGGAAGAAAAACAAAACTGAGGGACATGGAAAGAGGTAAATTGAGGTCATTTTGGACATAAGTAGACTGAAAATGGTCAGTCTAACGAGCTGCCAAGATTTTTAAAGGATTTTTTAAAACACTTTTTTATACAAAGATAGTTCCTATTCATTGTAGACATGTTAGAAAACACAATTAAGCAGATAAAAGAATATGAAAATGACCAATTTTTCTTTCCTAGAGATAAACTCTATTAATAATCCGAGATATATTTTTCCATAATTTTTGTTTCTTTCTATATAAAAATATATTAGTTTCACCACTTGAGTGTGTAAAGGTGAAACTTTTAAGTTGAAAGCTGCTTTTTTCTATATTGAAACATCTTGGATCATTAGAAGTTTTAAAATGTTATTTTTTTAAAGAGCAGTCCCCAAATTTTCCGATCTCTAGGAAAGTTCCACGTAGTTATGGTGCTAAGAATTCCATTGCCCCAGTCAACCTAGAACCTGATTCAGACTCTTTGATATAGTGATTCCCTAAACAGTAAGTTCTCAATTTTCTGTGGTCAGAAACAAATAACCAAAAGAAAAACAAACAAACAAACTAACCATCAACAATGCCCCCTACGTTTTTTACTTCCCAAACCTCACTTTAATACTCTCAATGCCTTTTCAAATCCTATAGAAACATATTTGTATCTATAAAGAAGGTAGAGAATAGTTCTTTAAACCACTCAAGAGGAACTAAGAAAACTTTAGCCCTTCATCTTAAATGAAACATACAACACCATCCAAGATGAGAGTTATGACATCACCTGAAGTCAACCAGGAGCTACACACAAGTGCTGAAAATGAGAGTAATGTCTCATGTGTTTTAAGACCATCCTTCTGGAGGCAACAAAAGAAATGAGGAGGTTATTGTTACAGATAAAGGAAAAACGGCAGCAGAGCTGAGGCAGGAGCAGTGTGGGTGGAGAGGAGGGAGAATATGACACATTCTGAGAAGGTAGATTTAACAGATCAAAGTAAGTAAATGGGTAAATGGGGAGCAATGAGGGGACAGAAAGAGTCTACGTGTCTACTTGGTCTCCTGGCCTTTTTTTTTTTTTTTTTTTTTTACAACGGAAGTTACCAACTATGGAAAGAGATAAAGATTATAGGAGAAAAAGGGACATAAGAGCAGAAGCTTTAGGTCAGGCAAAATAATGCCACTTTTGATCACAGTAAGTCTGAATTGCCACAGGATAGCTAAGTGTAATATAGAGTAAGCAGTTGTAAACGTCATTCTGAAACTGAAGAGAGCGTTTGGGCTCAGAATATAGATTTAGGGCTGTATTTTCCTGTTATTGCAGGACTTCACACAGCCTTCAGGTTGGTGACATGTACTGCAAATCTAGAATAAGAGGTATGTATCTGGCATTTGTCACACTTATTTGAACATGGTTCCTAGTGTTAGTGTTCTGTGGAATATGATTTTGGAGACATTGGTGTATTGGTGTCCCTGAAGGCGGACATGGATAAGATCCCCAAAGAAATGATGCTGAGTGGGAAGAGAGGAGTACTGAAGACGAAACCTTGGAGAATCTAGGTAAGCTGTGTCTGAAGAGTTTAAGGAGTGCAAACTGTGCCTTATTTTGATTCCGCCTTATCTTAATTTTCTATCCCGATGATAACTTTGCTATTATTATACTACCTCATAAATAAAGTCATGTCTAAAGTTTCACAGCTTACTTAAGTGTATTATGGGCTTTGGATGGGTCTATGTCCATTCATACATTTATGAAAAAATATTTAACTCTTAAAAATTGTACCCTAAACTTAGACATATGCTGAAGAATATAAACATTTCGGTGCTGTTCAGCACAAGAAGAGGCTGGAAAGAGACTTGTGGGGAAGAACAACCAAGAGCAAGGCCCTGCTTAGAAGCGGTGATGGTTAATGTTATGTGCAGATTTGGCTAAGTTATGGAGCTCTATTTTTTGGTCAAACACTGGTCTACATGTCACGGTGACGGTATTCTGGAGATGTGACTAACATTTACAATTAGGTGACTTTAAGCAAAACAGATCACCCTCCATAATGTGGATAGCCCTCCACCAATCAGGTGAAAGCCTGAAGAGCAAAAACCGCGGTTCCTGCAGAAGAAAGAATTCTGCCTCAAGACTGTAGCACAGAAACCCTGCCTGAGTTTCCAGCCTATGGCCTGTCCTACAAATTTCAGATTTGCCAGCCCCGTGATCATGTGAGACAATTTCTTAAAGTAAATCTCTCTTGCTCTCTCTCACCCTGACTGACACAGAAGTGGAGGGAGGAGAACTGTTCAAAGAAGCTGTGACCAGTGCTATCCAACTGTCCGATGCCCTAAAGGGGTCAAGATAAGGAGCGGAAAAAACACACCATCAAATCAAATGGCCATTCTAACTCTCCCTACGGTATTAACCTTTTTCGAGAAGCGTTTCAATCTTTGAGAAGTATTTCAAACCAACATAATTTATTACCTCCACGCTTTGATTATTGTCACCCCTTGTTCTTAGGAATTGCAAAGGGAAACGCTGTGCTCATGGGTATGAGTTCCTGGCAGGATCTATTCTTCTTTGCCATCCTGAGAGTCCCTAGTACTGAACCCAGTGCAGTTGAGAAATTTCAACTGAATTCTCTTTGGCTCCCTCTTCTCTTTCATCACCTGTAACTAATGAGATATGAAGCATTGCCACTTCCTCTTTCTTGCTCAGATCTGTCCTGTTTTGTTTCTTTTTTCTATTCCCATTGTCTTGACCTTCACTTCACCTTTAGTCTTGGGAGCTCTGAGGCTAAGTTGGATTCTGGGATTGGTGGCCGCAGTGCATGAACAGGGGGGATTGAGAAACTTCCTGGGGAAGAACGGTTCTGAGAGAGGCGTGAGGTACAAGGTCTGCTTCAGGGACAACCCCTCAGGCTCAGAGGGCAGGAGTTCTTAGCACAGATTGGCGTCCCTTTGCCCCTACATTCCATTCCAGCATCACCACTCTGCCTGCATCTTCCGGAGACAGAAAAGACTGAAAAGCGCTTTTTCACAAACTTTTTTGAGACTCTGGAAATCCAAAGCCAACCTCAGCTTTGGGAAAATGCAGCAGGATCGGTATAGGGGGTGGGGGTGGGGGGGTTTGAAGGATGCTGACCACTTTATTACAAAAAATAGTTTTTGTGGATTTCGGGCAGTGGTTCGATGATAAATTTTAACAACCAGTTCTCTAGAAAGAAAGCGAGAAAAGCCCAAATTTGTAGAACTTGTTGATTTTCATGGTGTGAACATTCCCACCAGGGCCAACTTGAAGCTACCAATGTGATGTCATTAAACATAGAGCCGGAGAATGATAGACAGGAGCACATTATGACATAACAGTTTCACTCCGCAGATAGAGCAGACGCAAGCAAACCTTAAGAAGATAGATCATAGCAAAATAATTAGGAACTGATGAGTTTTGAGTATTTATTGCTTTTGTGTTTAATATAATTTATTTTATTGCAAGTGTATGTAATTTAGTTTTTAATAATGCCTGTGTTTAACAACCACAGGCAGAATTCCTGAATATGTCAGAACCAGCTTTTGTAAGCTTATTCCCAGGGCCCCAGCCGACCACTGACTCGGGCCCCAGAGCACTGGTGGGGGGCAGGTGAGGCCTAGGGCAGCCCCAGCACCCACAGTTGGGGCTCTGACAGCTCCCAACGCACAAGGTTTGCATAGACTAATATTTATTGAGTTTAACTGAAAGCGCTCCCAAACAAGGTCACCTGCTACAAGCCCACAATTTTCACTCAACTCTGCTCTACGACAGAACAGAGCCACAGAGCAGACTCCAGGAAGTTCCTTTCATTTCATCAGCCATTCCTCCTCCTTGCCAATCTTTCTTTTATTTGAATGCCTTGACTTGCCACAAACGCTTAGTGAACTTTGCTCACGTCTCTCCAGTTCCTTTGGCTATAGCTTGCTTTGTTTTTATACCTGGCCATCTTATGTTTTCCAAAAGGAAGTTTTTATTTTTGTATTTTCTCCTAATTGGAAAAAAAAAAAAAAAAAAGGAATCATGCATTTATTTCAGGGAGGAAAATGTGAAAATATAGTTAAGTAAAAAATATAGAAAGCAAACCTACCCTCTAAGAGAGAAAACAATATTATTAACCTTTGTTTCCTGCACCCAGACAGCTTCAGGGCGCTCTCCTGAACTTGCCTCACTATTGAAAAAGTTCCTTCTACCTTGAGGACAGTTCTTAACCAGGTTAGCTTTTCTGTGTCTTTTTTGGGGATGGGGGTGCTACAGCAAAGCTTCACAGATCGTTTTCATTTATACATTATTTAAACAAAAGAGGGGTTCTCTTTCTCTTTCCACTCCTACAGTCTATTCTCATTCCTTCTATTCCTTTAGCTCCTTAATTCACTTGAGGCCTTTATCCACGAGCTGGAGGAGAAACTCCTTGAGAAAGGGTAATGCTATGGTATTTTCCTATAGCGTTTCTCTCTCTCCAAGCACCACAGCCACATTTTCTAGGTCCTAATACCAGCACACAAGGAGGGCTTTGCCTGCTGTCTGTGATCAGGGTGTTCTGACCATCGGGGCAGTTCTCAGCTTTGGGGACAAGTCTTCCACTTCTGGTGGTCCTTCCATGCTTCCTCATCCCCACATTTGTCTCTTCTGCTTGCACAAGAGGATTTTTCACTTGAAAAGAAGAATCCAGAATCCACAGAATCCAATAATGCTCATTTCTTTCTAACAAGAAAAAGCATAGAGTGAACATCATGCCCAATGATGAAAGATTTCCACAGCGACAGTTCCCTGGAGTGAAACACAAGGTCCTACTTTGGCCATACTGCCCACCAGGAAGGATCTTCATGGACAAGCTATGTCCCTTGCTTCAGTACCTGTCTGAGCCAGGACGGGACTGGCACGCTGCCTTGTTGAAATTGGCTCCGCACCTTGTTTAAATGGGCATTCCGCCATCCTAATTGATGGGTATGAGTGCAGACATGCTAGAGAACCAGTATGCACATCAGCTCTGAGTAGGAGAAAGATTTCAGCCCAGAAATAGCAAAACGTTAGTTATGCTGAGTTCTGGTGCCAGGGACAGGGAGAAGGTGGTGTCACCATCATTGCTGCAGCTCTGAGTTCGGTGGTTGTTGTTTTTAAATGCCTCAAATAGCTGACAAAACAGGGAAGGTATGGGCCTGAGAAAGAGAAGGAAGGGGCCAGGGGATTGACTTTCAAAATAAATGGTTAGTATCTGCCAACTGGGGTGCAAGAAGTCTTTTTATCGTAGTAGTTTCTTGAGTAGAGTCACTTTTTAGCTGAGTTCTTTGGGCAAACACAGACATCAGAGCCACGGCGTGGTGGCTTCCCAGGTGAATCACAGTGGGGATGGCAGAGGGAGGTGGGGTGGGGGGCTGCAGAGAAGCACTTCCTACCTGGGGAGTGACACTTCCTGCTTGTCCTTGATGACCCGGCCACCCTCTGAGATCAATGAGCTCCAACAGGCCAGCCATCAAGACCGCAGCCATCAGCACACATCCTCTTATCAATTGCATATTTGGTACAGAAGAGTCCCACCATTGGAAAAACAGCTCAGTCACAGCTCAATTTTGGTGTAGACAAGAGAAACTTGACAATAGTAGAATAATAAAGACTTAGGAGTGGGTTCTGAATGTGTACTAGAAGACTACCCCTGGTTTTGCTCTGCAGCTGGAAATGACCTTCTTCAAAAAACCTGGTCATCAGCAGCCCAGGAGAAAACGAAGGTGAAGGACTCGAACACTTAATCACAGAGATAGTGGGCATCAAGACACAGGACTTAGTCAGTGACAACTACACAGGTCACTAGTGAAGATAAAATTAGCACCTCAATGCAGCCATGTGTCTCGGCAAAATATATAAAGTTAAATAAAGAAGCTTTGGTTGACCTTCAAAAAAGTGCCTGTCTGTAGACTTTAAAAATTCACTCTGAACTGCTGCATCACTATTTGAATTGATTGACAATGTACCAGAATATGGGCCCATCAGTTCAGCCTCCCTCAGCCTTTGAACCAACTCCATTTCATTAGCAATAGAATTTCTGTGCAGAGCAGGAATAAAAGAAACCATTGCTCTAAGCCCGATTTTACATCATCGCTCCCTTCCTGATTGTAAAAGTGTTTCATGTTTTTCTAATATTTAAGTCATAAAGTGAAAACGAAAAATTATAGAATGGTTAAAATAAATGTGATCATGTTTAACTCACTTTTAGTTTCGCCTTACTTTTTTTTGTGTAGCATTTTTTAAAAAGTTAGCTTAAAAGGAAAATCACAATAGACTAGTGGGAACAAACCCAAAAGCTTCTTAGTCTCAGCTAAATTAAAATGATTGGAAATAAGATATTTTTTGGCTTTTACCAAAAGACCCCGATTATGCACTTTAAACCAATGAGAAGCATTGGATTCAGAAACAAAAGCCAAAGAAAACCTTTTATGTTATCCTTGGAGATGATATTAAAAGAACAGGAAGAAATACGCTTATTGGACTGCATTACTAAAAGGTAACAAAATCACTTGAGTTGAATGATTCTGCTTCTAATGTCTTCTAATGTTGGATGTATTCTAAGCTTCTTACATAGAAACTTGTGCCCATAATTCCTAGTAATGCTCATTAAATGATGTATACATGTGGATATTTCCTTAGCTTGGCTTCAAATCACATAAATTTTGACCAGTCCAATCAACTTTCTAAACTGACTGTCACTGAGTACCTCTCCACCCAAATGGTACGATTCACAACGAACTTTGAAAAGTTTCAGCTTGGTGTAAGTGACACGTGACTTTTTCAAGTATTTTCTCTTTGTGGCGAATTAAAGGTCAGGGGAGGGAAGCAGGTCATTTTCTTCCTCAGTTTTCCTCATGTAATTTGTTAATTTGTCCTGCCTAATAACCTTTAAGAATCTAATTTCACAATTACTTCTGACATTTGAAAGGCTACTCTGAAATAGTGTAGTGCCCGGCTTTTCCTTTCATGATTTCTACTTCTGAGACGGGTGCTAGGCAGTTGCTTACTCATTCAGCTTTGAGTGTTTTCCTTTACAATTCTGACTTCTCAGACACTCAGCACCCAGTTCTGTGCAGAGAAAGCAATGATTTTCTTTTTCCCCAATGGCCCCCATTCTCCATAATGCTGAACGCAGTTCTCAGTGGCCAGTACTGTGTTTTTCAGGTATATCCTGCAAGATTCACAGTGTCTCTTCTTTGCAGTTTCAGTTACATATGGTTGTGTTTGTGTCCAAATTTTCTGTTTTTATAAGGACACCAGTCATATTGGACTAGGGCTCACCCTGGTGACCTCATTTTAACTTACTACATCTGCAAAGACCCTATTATCGAATAGGTCACATTCTGAGGCTCCGGGCATTGGGACTTCGACACATCTTGTTTGGGAGACACAATTTAACCCATAACACCCTCTCTCAACCCTTCTCCATGTTGGCCCAGTTCATCTTTTTTCGTTCTACAAATATGTTTAATTGAGTACCTACTGTGTGCCACACACTGGTGAGGCATAAAAGATAAAGCAGTGAAGAAGACCAATGAGGTCACTGTCCTCATAAAACTTATGTTGTAACATCAAAGCAGACAATAAACAAATAAAATGCAGTGTGACATAGTCTATGAATAAATTAAACAGGATCTCTGACTGGGAATAACAGAGGCAACAGGAGAGGCTGCTTTAGAAAAGGAGTGAATGTGGGCAGCCAGTTTGCTCAGTGGTTAGAGCGCAGTGCTCATAACACCAAGGTCGCCGGTTCAATTCCCACATGGGCCCGTGAGAAACAATAGCTTGAGATTGGAGTTCGGCCGCTGGTGGGTAGACGGTTGGCTCAGTGGCTCAGCTGTGCCCCCCACAACTAGATTGAAAACAACTACTTGACATGGAGCTAACGGGCCCTGGAAAAACACACTGTTCCCCAATATTTCCCAATAAAAAAAGGGGGGGGGGCACTTCCTGGAATTATTTTTAAAAAGAAAAGAAAAGGAGTGAATGAAGCATAGGAGTAGCCCTGCCTTTCCTCATGGTTTTTATTGCTTCCTATGAGATACCACAGACATTTACCTTTTGTGTAACTTCAATTGAATTGCCCTTTTATTACAATCCAGAGTCCTAACTAATATGAGTCTATTGTCCCATTTTACAGATGAGGAAACTGAGTCTTGGAGAAGTTAAATAATTTGCATGAGATCACATGGCCAGTAAATGGTGAAGCTACTATTTAGATCTGGGACAGGGAGACTCAAAAAAATTCCATTACATACCCTATAGACTTATAGCTGTTAAATCCATCTATGTCCTATTTCCATGAAACGTACTTAAAGGAAACTGTCACTCGTTGGACATAAAAAGTAGGTAAAGATATATCTGCCAAATGTAAACTAAATGACATGTAAAAACTATTTGTCAAAAATATAGGTTTTAATGCAGAAATCATTAATGTGTAATGAGAGATGTTTTATATTGATTTAAAACATACAATACACAAAGAAGATAAAAGAGCCAAGAACTATTTTATACCAAACAACAGTGATCAAAATGTATATAAAACCCAAAAACTTAGAAATGCAAGGAGAATTGTCAAAACCACAGTCCTAATGGGAGACCCATACCTCTCAAAACTTGGCAGGTCAAATAGTCAAAAATCTATAACATTATAGAGAATTTGAATCACAAACAATTAATAAGCAAGCCAACATACAAAAACTACACATTCTTTCCAAATCCACACATTCTTTCCACGGAACATTAAAAAATTTATTATGTATCAGGCCATGAAGAAAATCTCAATAAACTCCAAATATTATATGCAGCCATATTCTCTGATCATTATGCAAGAAAACTGGATGGTAAGAATAAAATATATCTAAAATAAATCTAACTACATGGAGGGAAGACTATTTTAGACATTCTTTTTTAAAAAAAAAGTAAGAACTTTTCAGAATGAGGTACATCTACATGTGTGGCTATATACATCTCCAAATTAAATTAAATTAAAATAGCAGGTTATAAAACAATTTAATTTTTATATATTTAAAAGGATATTCATATATATGATATTAAATACATAAATAACCTTTCTGGAAGAATGCACAAAAAACTGTTGACATTGGCTATCTTAAGAGAAAGGGGAAGGGGTCAGAGGCAGGAAGGGGGAACATTGGAGTGAATTTAAATCACACACAATTAACAAGCTATCCAATATACAAAATTACACATTCTTTCCAAATCCCTATTGAGTATATTTTAAAGTTTATTATATAGCAGACCATGAAGAAAACTTTAATAAATTCCAAATACTATACACAGGCCACGTTCATTAAATGAAATGAGCACAACATAACAAAGGTTAACAAAAATGGCACGTAAAGAAAACTACAGACCACATTCATTTATCCATATCAATAAAAATGTCCTAAATAAAATATTAGTAAACAGAATCCTGCGACATACTGAAGTAATAATTACACCATAACTAAAAGGAGTTTGTTTCAAGAACATAAGAAAATTCCAATATTTAGAAATCTTTTATGTAATTTCCTATATTCGGAGAAAAGCCATATGATTATCGCCACAGAAGGTCAAAAGCGTTTGATAAAATTCAAATATACTCTAAACCAAATTCTTAACAAGACAAGGCTAGATGGATAATTCTTCAACGTGATGGTCTATATATCTATAGATATAGACATAGATGTCTTTTCTCCAAAAAGCAAGGACTAGACTCAATTATTTGAATTACACTGGGACCTCTAAGGTTTACCGATTGGCTAGGAGGCCACATTAGAAGCATTATCAACTTGTGATCTCCAACTGATGTAGGTCCCACTTGAAGGTCCCCAACAATTGTAAACATAACTTTCTTTCCAGGGCACCATGTACACCCCCAGGACAGTATGCCCTTTTTGTGTGGAAGCCAGGCATTAACTTGGCTCCCTTCCAAAAATACGGAGACTTGCACTTTGGGGGGTGGGGTGTCACAAGAGCCCTTCAAGGGTTTAAGGGAACACCATGAGTAGATCCTATAGCTTTCAGATGACTATGGAGACCTCTCCAAAATGAGGTACTATTCGTTACTTGGAGTTGTGTCCCAGATAGCTATCTCATTATTTACGCACAGTTTGCCGACAGGTATCACCATGATAGGAGGTAGGAGTGCTCCAGTTAGAAAAGATAGTATAAAATGTGTCCTTTACTTTAGCTGAATGATCAATAATACCACCCAGGCCCTGGAAGCCATTTAGGTCAGCCTCAATTCACTGGCCAGGCTTGTTATAGATGATAGAATTGCCCTACACTTCCTCCTCATACGTCAAGGAGAAATGCATGCAATCACTAATACATTCTGCTGTACCTGGAGTAATGCCATGACCAAGTAGAAAGTTCGGTGCTGAAACTTCAGGAGAAAGCCATCTGGCTTTCTAAGGTAGACCCTGGTGACTTATGAGATTTGTTAAACTGGTTGGACTGGAACACTGGGGGGCATGGCTGAAGGTGACCCTGTAAATTGCTCTCATCTTGTTGCTTGGAATCGTGTTAATAGTGGTCTTAATTGTGGTAGCTTCAGAGTAGCCTGCTCTATGAGACAGATTCAATGGATTTGGTCCCAGCCTCCAATAGATAACTCAGAATAGCCAATGGAGTGGCATACTGAGGGGGAAATTCTCCAGAAGCCAAGATAATATAAAACAAGGGCTGGATATTATTGAGAGACAATTATCTACTGATCTGTTGCATTCCTGCCTGTCTTGAAAACAGGTACCATCTGCCCTTAAATTTCAGACTATATTCAAGGATGTCTGTATAGCAAACAGTCTTAGAAGATAAAGCTATTTCTCCTCCCAGAGCAGAGGGTAGGTTTGCTTACAGCCTTGGACTATAAAGATAATGTCTCCCTCTGGAGTAAAGATGACACATGCTTACTGCTTAATATAAAAGATTCAAGTTCCCGAAGCGCAGGGTTTCTATCCTGTAATGCAACCACTTCATGTGCAAGCATCTATCTGGGTCCATCTGCACTACTCCCGTAGGACTTGGGAACAAGGATAATTGACACAAATATGCTGATGTTCATGCTTATTGCTGTGCTGAGAGCAATAAAGTTCTTCATCTCTGACCTGGAAGTCTCATGTCTTTTGCCAGCATGCATGAAACCATGGCGGCCAACTCGTTAGCTTGCAAGTAAGGTAACATCTCAAGCCCTCCATATACTTCTTGACAGTAATAGAAGTAATAGAAGATAGCAATAGAAGAAGTAATAGAAGATAAAGATTGACTTGTCTAGGCCAGCTTACAAAGAAAACCATTTTTTAAATAAAAATACCATGGCTTCTTGTCTAATGAGAACTTAAGTTATCTTGATATCACTTAGACCTGGAGGAATTGTCAAAACCTTCCCAAAGTTCCCTCCAAATATGGCATCCAGACACATAAAGTCCAATCTAGACTCTTCCATTCCATGATTTCTAAGACTTTCTTAAGTTCTACTTTTGAAGAAGTCTTTCTTTATCTAATACACAAAACTTCTCTCCAGAGATATCAAGCCATCTTGCAAAAATGTGATATTGGTTTCTTCGTTTTTCTTCTGGGGGTTTGATTTCAATAGCCCTGGGTCCCTGAAAATAAAATTCTCACTTCACTCATTTATTTATTCACCAAATATCTGTAACACTTTGTACATCCAACACGTACTAACTGCTTACTACCATGTATTGAATGAGTAAGCTAGTTACTCCAGTCTCATTAGGAGATTGCTATCAATCAAATCAATACTCAAATACTATGTAATTATAAACTGTCTCTGCTTCATCAGTCCCTCCACTGACCCATGCAGGTTCCCCATCTCAGCAGCTTTCAGCCAAACACTTGCTCACTGAGGGGGCACGATCCAGTCTCTGCTGATTTGCATACCCTACACCCAACTACTCATGCAAACTTCATTGATTACTGCCTCTGTATACATCCCAGATTCTCATCAATATCTCATCCCTCAAGTGTCTTCAAAGAAACAAGAGTCACATTAAGCTTTATGATACAACATAGCTTAAAAAGATGACAGAAATAACAACTAGAAAACTAGAATGCCAACTCCTTACAAGGTCTTTTGTGAACAAAGCAAATTGACCTGGTACTTTCCTGAACAAAGTAAATAGAGGGTTAGCCAGGCACAAAAAAATGTCTGGTAGCAGACTTCATTTCTTGTAATAAATACTGCTACCTGTAATCATATTAAAGTAGTTGCTGTCTCCTCAAGTGTTGGTTGGCATTGCAAAATAGCACTTACCAACCACTTTATAACAAAGTATAGAAATGTCTGTGTTTTAAACATCCTCCTTAATCATTCAGATCATAAGTGGAATGTGACTTTGAGTGGAGGAAATATGTGACTGACATTGAATGTGGTAGAAACCGATCTCATGTTCAAGCTTTGGTATGGGGCGGGGTAATGCACCAGTTCTGGTCAATGGCAGCCAAATTTGCTGTCAATAATAAGATAAATCCACGACAGGGTAAGATTTGCTGTCTACTACAGAAACCTGCTTCTTGTTAGTGACATTATTTTGCTGTTCTGTGACCTCCTTCTAGGGGTGATGAATAATATGACAGGCTTTCTTTGAGCTTGTCCAGTAAAATTTATACTTCTTTGTAGTGAAATGAAATTGGGTGTGGAAGCTATAGTCAGTGCATAGGTTGATATTTTCTTAGACATTAACACGATTGTGTTATGACGCTATTTTCATTTGAAAAATAAAATAAAATAAATGATTGTTTTTTGGAAATAAGATTTCTAAGTCTCTGAAGTATTCTGCACTTCACCCAGTCTCTCTCTCTGAATTCAACACTTAATGCAGTAACTCATGCTTGCTTGAGAACCTCTTTTCTGGAGATCAATTCCATACATCTTTAGTTTCAAAATTGCAGACGAAATAAGTGCTAATATGAGTGGTGATTGAAAGAAGACTGCATTCAACTTTCTCTTTACATTAAGATGAAATGACAGCAACAAGAGCGTGACATGTAAGGAGTGTTTGTGGGTATGATGGGAAATACTGGTGAAACCGATATTTGTTATTGGAAAAACAATCAATAAAGCTCCCACCACTGAAAAAAAAAGAATCGGGGAAAAAAAGAGATTTTCTTCTTTTCATGTTGTATGACTAAGGGGGGAATTTCACAGAATTCAAGAGGGATGAATCCAGAGACGGATGGCAGCCAGCTGTGACAGGCAGCCCGTGAGAAAGTACAAATGATGCATCTCCATCATTCACAGCTCGCACAGCTCTGTAGTCTGTGCCAGAGAGAGGCTGAGGAGGCCTGCCAACCATTGCTGGGTCTCAAAAATCAAACCAACTGTGCCCAGGGTTTCTCTGAGCAGGTTTCCATAAGCAAAAACAGTAGCCAAGTTCAGGTTAATTAAAAAAAAACACCAGCAAGTGGTTGATCATTGTACACAGGACCGCACCAAGTCGGGAACTAACAAAGTGGTGTCGCACTGAACTCTAATTCTAAAGCATTCTTACATTATGGCAGCCACGAGTGGCAGACCGTTTGTGGTGTTAAGAGCCACGGTGTTCTTTTGCTCCACAACCCCTCTCCTATTTCCACCATACAGCAAGAGTCCCCATTGTGAGATAAACCTTTCACAGCTAAGCAGAGAGAAGGGAAAAGGAAGAATACTAGTGACTGGCAGTCTCCCAAGTACCTTCCTCTCAATCAAAACTTTCTAGTTTATCTGCCCACTTGAAATAGTTTGAAGTGTTCATTCTTTCCCTTAATTTCTTAAGGTGTTAAAGGTTGTGGTCCTCCCTAATCAAAATAGCAAAGTAAATTGCCTGGACAGGCCAGCAGGGATGCCCGTTGGTGTCAATGTCCCCGTTCTGAGAAGCTTCAGGACGCCTGCCACAACCACGGCCTCTTCTGACCGCCCACATAGGTTTGTATCTTGTGACATCACAGCCATGGCCACAGCTTATTGGACCAGGGACAGGTGTGTGTTAGCCATCTATAACTTGGCTAGAGGCTATCAGGAAATGCAGCAGAAGAGCTCTGCCATAAAAGGACATTGGATAGGCACTGAGAGTCCAACCAGGAACTCTTTTTGAGAGACTGAATGCAAAGCATTCGGAGTCAGCTGCCTGGAAAGGCCAAGAGACATATGCACAGAAGGAAGACAGTAAGCAAAAATGACGTGGTAGTAGAAGCTCTGAGTAAACAGACATCTTGAGATAAATAGAGGAGATTAAAAATAGTTATATAGGGGGCAGCTGGTTGGCTCAGTTGGTTAGAGGGCGGTGCTCTTAACAAAGTTGCTGGTTCGATCCCCACATGGGCCACTGTGAGCTGTGCCCTCCACAGCTAGATTGAAACTACTTGACTTGGAGCTGATGGGTCCTGGAAAGACACACTTAAAATAAATAAAAGTTTAAATATATATATATATATATATATATATATATATATATATATATATTTCATTGTAGTAGCATTTATATATATATATATATATATATATATATATATATATATATATATATATATATATATATATATATATAGTTCATTGTAGTAGCAACAAAAGCAGAAACAGAAGCCAAGAGAGAATAGAGAATTAGTTCTAGAAAAACAATAATAAGTGGAGATAAGCAGAATGGAAGGCTTGCATCATGAGCATGGCCGACTGCTAGAGATACTATTAAGTCATTAGACATATGATGAGAGATTTCATTGCATCTTACATAGCAACACTGTTTTAGTTCTCTGGGGGCTTAGCTTGTGTTATTTTGACTTTTTCTGGATTTACTTACTTTCCTTTGTAATCTTACAATGAGCCCTGTTAACTAAAATAATACACTGTTCTGTATTCCTTACATCCTCTAAGAACCTAGCAATTCTTCAGGTCACCTGGTAAATGGGTCAGAGCAACACACTCAAATGCAGTAAAATTCAAAGATCTCCAGATTGTACCTGTTCTAATAAGCAGGCGCTACAATATGTACACCTGTCATTCTCTTTGAAGAAGATATTCCAATATGCCCTGGACTCTATGACTCCTGGAACCTTCACTGATGTGGTAAGCCCCTTCCTCTATTTTATGGAATATATGCATTTCCTTCCTTGTTGCAAATGTGTACCTTATCAAGGCATCTAGGCTATCTCTGAATTTCTGCTCTTCAACTCCTGTGAACATGGTGTTATAAACCTAGTGGACCACTAGTATGTCCTATGGCACGATAGGATGCTCGAGGTACTTGTGTACTGTGTGGTGGCATACAGCCTGAAAGTGGACAAACCCTGAGGCAAAATAGTAAAGGTGGTCTACTATTCCTACCAGATGAAGGCAAACTTGACTGCTTCCTCTGCTTCAGAAACGGGTCAGCAAAGTAGAATCTGAAACTAAAATCTGGCTCAGCGCCTTTTTAAATTTTATGAACAGGCTTTATTTTTTTTGAACAGTTTTAGATTTACAGAAAAATGGAGCAGAGAGTACAGAGAGCTCCCATGTAGCTCCCCCAACTCCCACGGTTTCTCCTATTATCATCTTACATGATATAGTACATTTATTACAGTTAATGAAACAATATTGATATATTATTACTAAATAAAGTCCATCGTTTCTTCAGACTGCCCTAATTTTACCTCTTATTTTTCTGTGCCAGGATCCCATCCAGGACACCATATTACATTTAATTTTCATATCTCCTTAGGCTGCTCATGGCTGTGACAGTTTTTGATGACTCTGACAGTTTTAGGAGTAGTGGTCAGGAATATTATAGAATGTTCCTCTATTGGAATTTGATAATTTTCTCATGATTCTCATGATTAGGGATTATGGATTCGAGGAAAGAATACTACAGATATAAAGTGCCAGTTTCATCACATCGTATCAAGGGCACATATTATCAACCTGATTTATGACTGTTGATATTGACCTCAATCACCTGGCTTGAAGCAGTGTTTGCCGGGTTTCTCAATGATAATGTTACTTTTTTCCACCTTTCTATACTGTTCTCTTTAGAAAGGAGTCACTATGTAAAAGCCCTACTTAAAAAATTGGGTTATGATTTACTTCCTTTAGGAAGGAGTATCTACATGCTTTTTTGGAATTCTTCTGCATGAGAGTTTTGTCTCTTTTCCAAATTTATTAATTTATTCAATCACTTCTTTGTATCAGTATGGGCTCATAGATATTTATCTTATACTTTGGGTTGTAATCCAATACTACTTTATTTTGTTGCTCAAATTGTTCTACGTTTGGCCATTGGGAGCTCTTTAACTTGGCTCCTTTGACATACCCCCCATCAATGTGATTTTTTTCTTTTTTTGAGCACTTTCTTACTTTATGGCTCTTCTTGTATATTTCTTGCCCCAGACCTAGAATCAGACATTTCTCCAAGAAGCCCTGGTTCATTTTATTGGTGAATTACATTAGAAACCAAGATTGGGCATTAGATACGCTTACTGCTACTGGGGTACTTACTGCCTATTTTTGTAAATCAAACTTTATTGGAACACAGCCATGGTCATTTGTTGCATGCATGGTTTACGGCTGCTTTCATGCTACAATGACAGAGTTGAGTAGTTGCAACAAAGGCCACATGATGTGCTAAGTCTGTAGTATATACCTGCTGGTCCTGTACAGAAAAAGTCTGCCAACCTCTAGGATAGAGAAAAAAGAATAAACTAAAGCAGAACCTGCACATATAGACTCTAATAATTCCCTCCGAGAAGGAGACTGAATCTAGAGTAGAAACTGCAGTTAGAGTCATCATCTAACTGAGTTTATAATAATCTACTGTATTCTCTGAGATCCATCCATGTTCTACTCCAGTCAAACCAGAAAGTTACAGTATATGCTTCCAATATCTAATTTTGCCATTAATTGTAGCAATCCCCTCATGAATGTTAAATTGCTTTGATTAACTCTTTGGGTGGGACCTAGAGGAAGCCCTGGAATACCATTCCCCACCGAGCTGAAGACAAAGTCTCTGCAATTGAAATGTGTGTTCTCCTCCTCCTGGCCTAGAACCTGAGAATCCATTCCCCAATCATATGCCAAAAATATTTTTGATAATATGAAATAAGGAAAAAAGGTCTTTCTTCTATAAAGACTTTTTCTTTGATATTTGACTTTGCAATTGCTCTTCCCTCCCCCCACAAGGCGTGCGGCCATTTTACGCTTATGGCTCTGTAGACAATGAAGGATGTGGGGAGCATGGAAACAAAGAGGAGTCATACCATAGAAAGAGAAATAAAATCTTGGTGTCGTTGCTCCTAAGGCCCATTGGCCATAGCCCTGTCAAAGGAATCCCTTCTGAACAATTAAACTCTGTTCAGAACCTTCTGTCTGCCATTGTGATGCAGAAGCCCACTTCTTCTCCTCATGGAGCCACCTTTTTATCTCCACTCCATCCGTCTCCACTGTCCCCTGGCCTGCTCCCCTCCTGAGGAAGCTATCAAATCCACTAGAGAAAAAAAAATCTCTGGAGAGCAACTTGGCTCTTCTCTGTCTTACTCTGTCTCTTCAGCAACAGAAGCATGGCCCTATCTTTGTTTTAATAAAAATCTTATTACAGTGTTTTTCCAATCAAAAGGATGGTCTCCCTAAAGATGAATCTGTCTCTACCCCTAGAGAAATAGGAACAAATAATACTAGGTAGGTTTAAAAATAGCAGTGTTGCACTGTACACCTGAAGCTGAAACTGAACAAAAATGAATGTCAACTACAAGTCCATATATATATATATGTATATATATATATGCATACATATGTATATAGTTACAAGAAGCGGAGTACAGCATTAGGAATAGAGACGGTGGAAATGTAATGGCTGCGTGTAATGTCAGAGGGATAGCAGATGGGGGGAGGGGGGTTGACACAGTGTGAAGGATATAAATGATAAACGTCGAACTATTACATTGTTTTGTGCACCTGAAACTAATTAAAAAAAAACACACCTAAATAGCTGAGAAAGTACAGCACGGGGAATACGGTCAGTGGTATTGTAATAACAATGTATGGTGTCAGCTGAGCACTAACTAGACTTATCAGAGTAATCATTTCATAAGTTATCTAAGCCTCTAATCACTATGTTGTACCCCTGAAACTAATACAAAGAAAATGTCCCCCAAAAAATAAAAATAAAAATAGCAGTGTTCCCAAATCTACCTTACACCATTTCACCTACCAAACATACACACACATATAGGTAGCTAGGTAGGTAGGTAAGTAGGTGGGTGATAAGTAGATAGGTAGGTAGATAGATGGATGATAGGTAGATGATAGATAGATAGATAGATAGATAGATAGATAGATAGATAGATAGATAGACAGATAGATGATAGATATAAATTGTGAGCTTCATTTCCTAAGGAGAATCATTTCGATATTGACTTGCCACACCTCCCCAGCTTTCCCATGTCTGCCTTTACATTGTCATTCCCCCTTGGTCTCTGCTCACAGATCAGGTGACCCACTACATGGCAGCAGTCCGTGGAGAAAACCACATTTTCACAGATGTGGTGCCTGCTGGCTGCCAAGGTCACCCTGCATCACTCAGGGGGATGTAGTGTTTCAGGAGCCCTCACACTGTTGCTCAGGCTGACCCTACTCGGCTCTGGCTAGCTCAAGAGACAGCAGTAGTTGGGTGTTTAGCCATAGAATGAGTTGATCTCCACTGAGATACAAAGGAAGATCCAAAAAAAGACCAAGGGAACAAGCAGGTAGCTTTTATAGACAAACCACTCCAAGTGGGGGAGGATAACTACAAAGGAGCCTCTGATTCTCACCCCTGAATTTCCCCCCTTTCTAGAGAGTACTTTACATTCTGTCCTCATCATCCCTGGGGCATATGGTCGTCATTTCCCCTACGGTAGACATAGACAAAGCGCCGTCCAAAAAGGCAGAGGAAATGACCAAGTGGAATTCTTCTGAGGTGGGTGGAGTTAAGAATCTGGCCCTAGACAGGCTGTTCTTTCCTCTCACAAAGCAAAACCAAGGAAATGAACAGAAATTTAAATCCCTTTCCTTTTCTTCCTTGTCCCAGCAAAGGCTGGAATCTTCAAATGGACTTTGGTGAAACAAAAGAAAACAGTTAAAGATGCAATTTTAAAAATCTCTAAAGGCCAAATTTACAATGTAGAAATTTCTGATAATTAAATGCTGGTAACAAGTTGGTTGACTCAGGCTAGGATTCACTTCCTTCCGATTCTTTTTATTCATGGTTTTTGTTTTTATGTTTGCATATGGATTTAGGATTTCTCCTCATTCTGTCTCCCTCAATTCACCAGCAGACCAGCACAAATACAAAAATGTTGCCTATTAATAATAATAGTTGCCATCTATTGATCATCTATCATATCCAAGCACTTTCTGTAAGAATTCTATCGTGTAACTAA
The DNA here is from genome assembly GCF_036562045.2 of Rhinolophus sinicus. Lineage (NCBI taxonomy): Eukaryota > Metazoa > Chordata > Mammalia > Chiroptera > Rhinolophidae > Rhinolophus > Rhinolophus sinicus. The sequence continues at coordinate 109,618,902 of NC_133757.1, forward strand.
TGAAAATAATTACATAAAAATAATAGGTAACTTTGGAGACCATTTCCTACATGCCAGGCTTCATTCTCATGTAATCGTCACAAATATCCTAGGAGGCAGGGAGTATTATCACCGTTTTAGAAATAAGTAGATACTATTAATTTCACATTGCAGATGAGTAGAGAGGTAAACCTTAGAGAGGTAAATCACTCAGTTATTAAGTAGCAGAGACAGAATTTAAACCAAGGTCTCTGATTTTTAAAATCTACTTTTATAAAAAAAAAAAAAGTGCTCCACTCCACCTAAGAAGTGAATATACCTCCTCACAACCAGAGAACTTCTCTTTTCAAAGAGGCTGCAAAGTAGAGGTCTAACGTAATTGACCCCACTGTTGGGCCCCAATCAAGATCAAGTTCTTAACTCCATTCACCACCCGGAGAATTCTGATTAGTCTTTTCTCTCCTGTTTTGGGTGGTCCTTTCTCTTCCCTTCTCTGGGACAATTCCTGACTTACCAGGATGGTTCATGATATTACTACACCATTGTGGTAGCGATACCACTGAGGCAGAAGGAGGATGCAAGCCTTCCCTCAACTCCTGGGACGTGGGAACGCCTGTACCACACATGGCACTGCCCTTCCCCAACAACAGAGTGAGAGGTGTGCCAGCCCCATGATAAACACAACACCTCTGTAGTCACCTGTGCCTTCTGATGGCTTCCCACGCTGGAGTCATGTGATCTTTGTTAAGTCACCAATTGTGCCTTGGGTTCTTCATTCCTAAAAGAGAAGAGAATCTTCTCATAAGTTGCAATGTACATTATGAACAACATGTGGAGAACACCCAAGTCACAGCAGGCCCAGGACAAATGGGAACTGTTATAAACTGGCTTCCAGGACCCTGTTTGGCTTCATCGTTATGTTAAGATGAAATTACAGAAGGTGCTAATGAAAGAAATCAATATTTTGCATTTAATTTTTGTGAACAGTTTAAACGTCATAGTCATTGACAAGGTGGATCCCAGCAATTGTTCTAAATTTTTAGTTTGGGCCGGAGCTTTGGAGTGTAACAGGAGGTGAATGGACAAGGTGAGCTGCCAAAAGCCTTCCCCTTAGGCATGTCATTAGATGGGATGTGCGGACGTCAGCCAGCTCTTCTCTGTCCAGGTTCTGAATTAGTGGCTCTGACAAGAACAAACACGTGAGCCTCGACACTCCGCTGATTGTGCACTTTTGGCTTTCCTTGACATTATTTCTTACTCTAAATTCCACAAATCATCACTTCCTCTTTTATCATATTTTAGTATGAGTGATTTAATGCCACCGATATTCAAAATAAGTCTGCACAGGCACCTGTGTCAGTCACAGGGCTAGGAGCTTTTCATACATTGTCTCCCTAACCTCTAGAACAACCCAATGAGCTAGAGACTCCATCTCAGAGATGACTGAAGTTCAAAGAGTTAAGTACCTTGCCCAAAGTCACGTAACCACGAACTAGCAGAATCAGGTCTGTCACATTTCAAAGTTGATGGAGGGAATTAAGACATTTTGCAAATCTATCTTTCTTGGGGTTTTGTTTTGCTTTGTTTTGTTTGTTTGCTTACTTTCTTCATCACTTACTTTCTCTGAGAGCTGCTTCACCTGTTTTCACCTCCACCTGGAAGTCCTCCCTGGCTCTCTGAGACGGGTCAAGTGGCCTCCTCGGACCTTCCAGAGTGTCCTCCATGGAAGTTGATCATAATAATTCTCACACTGAATGACGATGATAGGTGTTTGCTTTCTGGCTTCCCCTTCTAGACATGGCATCATCAGGCAGCATCATCTTTGCTTCCACCATATTCCACGCCATGCTTTGTGCCTTTACAGGGGCACAGGGCAAATTGTGAACTTGAACTGCCAACCTGAAGCCCTAGGTCAATATTAAAGCTGAATACTTATGCTAAAGGGGAAACCTCAAGATACAGAGAGACCAATAATCTCAAATTTGTTTGCTAAGCAGTGTGTGTGTGTGTGTGTGTGTGTGTGTGTGTGTGTGTGTGTGTAATGAGAATATGTACTACAAGCTTTCTCTCTCTTCCTATCCTATATTATTCCCAACATCACTAAAGCTATGGAATTTTTATTTCTCTCCCTGAACATCAGATATTTCTCTGTTCCTTTTCAATAAACTCCCTCATTTTACTTCTTCCCTTCTCTTCCAGATTTCCTCTACCTCAGACAAGCTATGAGCCCTAAACCTTCCTTAATTAAACTTTGAATGAACTATAGTTTGTTTCATGTTGGAGACAATACGGAGGACCAGAAAAGACCGTTCAGTTGAAATGAACAATCTAGCCCCATTCTTCTTCAAAAATAATAGCATAACTAAAATTATAGAACGTTTCACATGTGCCGGTGATCGGTAAGCACTTTACTTACATTTATTCATGGATTCCTCACAACAATCTTATAAGGTAGGTGTTATTATTATCCCCACTTTACCAATGAGGAAACTGAGGCACAGACAGGGGAAGTAACTTATCCAAGGTCATATGGCCAGTAAGTATGGGAGTCAAACGACAAAACCAGGCAGGTTGGCTCCAGAACCCACGACAGCCCAGTCCCACTTTCTACTACTAGGGCCTTTTACTTCATTATGAAATGAGGTCCATGAGAATATTGACCTTATTTCAACATGTCTAAGTTGGAAATGATAGGATCTTAAGTTAGAAGGGACCTTGTAGTCAAACCTAACTCAATTTCCTACCCACTGCAAAATCCCTTCTGGAACTTTCCAGATTGATGAGTGGTCATTCAACTCGGCTTGAGTACTCCCAGTGACAGGGAAGAAATACTGCAATATAAATGTGAAATATAAACTGTTCATAAATAAATTATTGCATAATAAAAATATGCCTAATGGCTATCCTCCCCTAATATGTTCATTGGTAGTTTTTTTAATATCTAAACTTGTCTTGATAAAATTGTTTCTTTAAAAAAACTTGGTATAATTTGTCTTGAGACACCTACATTTTCCTTTTGTACTTCCTTATTAATGGGCTTATTTTCAGAGAGGAAAGTACAGCAAAGACGAAAGGGAAAAAAATAATCACATTTGCTCATGCTGTTGTTGTTTGGGGGTTAAAAATAAATGCTAACAGTGTGTGAGTGATCTTTTTAATATTTGCCATTAATTTCCTACATACACTTTTGAAAAGCTATTATGGTACTGTTTTCTCCTACTATTTAAAAAGTCTGTTTGAAATGAACTACTGGAAAAGTTAGGATATCATAAATCATGCTAAATAGAAAAATTTCTTTGATATTTAATCCCCAATTAGGATGAAAATATCAATTGCAGCTGTTCATTACGTACATTCTTAGTGTTTATGCCACAGCAGGGGAAGAAAACCCAGAATCCCATAATTTTGGAGAAATGTCTAAACACTAGTGTTACACAAAACTTGCAAGTACAGACGGTCCTCGACTTACGATGGAGTTACATCCCGATAAATCCACCATAAGCTGAAAGTATCATAAGTCAAAAATGCATTTAAATATACCTAATCTACGGAATGTCGTAGCTTAGTGTAGTCTACTGTACTGTGCTAAGAACACTTACATTAGCCCACAGTTGGGCAAAACCATCTAACACAATGAATACACTGGAGAGTATTGGTTGTTTAGCCTCCTAACCACGTGTCTGACTGGGAGCTGTGCTCACGGCCACTGTCCAGCATCATCAGAGAGTATTGTACCGCATATCACGAGCCCAGGAAAAGATCAAAATTCAAAATTTGAAATATGGTGTCTACTGAATGCATACCACTTTCACAGTATCATAAATTCATAAAAGTTGTAAATGGAATCATTGTAAGCTGGAGGCTGTCTGTATGAGAGACAATGATGCCGCCACATCAAAGAATGTGGGTTCTGCAGTTACACTGCCTGGGTTTCAGTCCCTCCAGTTTCTGCCGTTTTGGGATATTGAGGACATTCGATGTTCTTACCATAATGCCTAGTACACTAGAAAAACCAATGATATTTTCTACTCCAATAAGATCTTTTTAGAAGTGTTGGCAAAGCTTGGGGCTGAGAATGAGGAGTCAGGCTCAAAGTCTTATAGTCCAAAGTTGTCTAACCTTGAATTTATCCAAAAATAAAAATAGGGGGAGTAAGGTAGCTCATGATTGACATATCAAAGCACCGAAAAGACAGCCAGAGCCCAAGGAAGTACATGGACTCAGTAGGGTCAGGTGTGGCTAGGACTCATGTCAGGAAAGACACCAGCAGCCATGGCTAGCCAAACGCCAGAGGTCCGCTCCTGCAGTCCTCAACACCAGAGGAGCGGACATGCTTCCCACGCCTCAGGTTGCTTGAAATTGACCTATCTCCTATATGTCTTTCCTTGTCATAGAGGAATGGCCCCATACCAGGCTTCCAAAGATATGGACTTTGGCTCTGGGTCTGCCCACTGTCAAATTTCAGGCAGGTCACATTTTCTGAACCTCATGTTTTTTATAATAACTTTCTTTTTCTGCTTCCCTTAGTGTTATTGAGATACTGTGTGGGAATGTGCATTGAAACCAAGTTTCTGAGTACTAGCTATACAAATGTCCTATTTTATCCCTGCTACTGCTGGTTTCTAATACAATTACTGACTTCCCAGGATTTAGCAAGCAGGGGCTAGGAGGCAGGCTGATGCAAAAGCAAATGGCCACATATGATAACAAAATGCACAAACTTTCTTTTCTTTTTTTTTTTTTTTTTTGCCTCACAAGCCTAGCTTAAGGCTGGGCACATACCAAATGCTAACAGAGCCCTGTGCACTGATTTAAAAGGGTTCACTCTGCCTTGCATTTTCAGGAAGTACTTAGAGCGCACTTTTTCAGTGGGTGACAATGTTGACATCAAAAGCTCAGCGTAAAACATCAGTCCAAATAGAAGGAATGCAGTCCTAAAATCAACTAGAATAGCAGAGTGAAAGAGGGCAGTTTCGACAGGTGCTTTAGAGCAAGGGAGCCACAGTACACTTTGCAATATGCTCAGTGACATGAACACAGTCACAGGTGATCTTTGTACTAAACTAGTTGCCTTTCCTTGTTAGGCAATTCTCTAAAATCTCTCTATATTAAAATCATAAATATAGAAGTTTCCCTAAAGTAAATGAGGCATTATGCCATTTTTAATTATTACATATGGCATTTTCTCTGTCTTAATGAAACAATTAATTTTGTTCAACTGAGTGATATTGTTGATGAAAAGAATGACAGATGTGTGGCAGTATGGTCACAGAATCCTCGAAGAATCAGAGAATTTTACAGACAGAAATCCAGAAAAAGCCTGACCCAAATCCAGTCTCGTACTCACAGTATACAAATAAGTCTCCATTTGAGAGTCAAAAAGCTGATTTCTGGTACCATCTGAGCCATGAAATAGCGGTGCAACCCTGAGTAAGTCATCAGAACTTCCTTTGACTCAGTTTATGGTTCAGGATAAACAAAGAACTTCCAATTCAATGATACTTTACATGAAGTTTACTATGCTGGCATTTGTTTATATTATTTTAAGCTGATAACAATGTATTCCAGCAGAGTATGGTTTTCTTTTCTACTTTTGACAACAAATAGGGGAACAGGCTATATTTTCATTCTCTCTGTTATTGGGAAAAAAAACATTTTCTGAATAGGCTGTAAGCAACCTGAAGGTGGGGTCTGGGGTGAATTATTTTGTGTCTCCCTTGGTCTACTAAGTACTAGACAAAAGTGAAGGGCTGTAGAACTTCATTGTCGAGTGTTTCAATGTACTTTGGATGAAAGCATACTGCTCTGAAACACCACGGGGAAAAAATTCCCAATGTAATGTATACTTCCAATGAGGTGAGTTTTCATTGTGTTGCCCAATACCCCTTTATTCATACTAACACACAAGCACACGCACAAACACACGGTTCATATTTAGTTTTTCACCACACTGTGCTATTGGGGTAGTGCCTTCCGTTGTCAATTTGTATTCAGAGCAGTAGTACCCACAGCTGCTTCTCCAGAAACGTGAATGCCAGTTAAAATGGATGATGTAAAGACAGAGTATTCTGGACATCCTATTTTATGACTTGGAACCCACAAAATGTCCAAGAAGTGACAGACATTGCAATTTCTCAAGGGAGTCATAACTAAGCCAATTTACAAATGGTGGACTTGAACTGCCTGAATCTCAGCTCCACGACCAATTGTGTCATTATCTTGAGTTCTAAGCTCTATGGGGGCTATTTTACAGGTCCAGCTGAGATTCTCACTCCTCGCTTCTGATTTCTGTCCTGCAAGGTCCCCTCTCCTGCAGGACCATGGAGCTCCCTGCCCTGGTGGCAGCAACAAGCTCCACCACACATGTGATTCATTTTCCTCCCGGAGTAACTCAAGATGAGATTTTTTAGAATTCAATCTGTGTCTCAGTAATTCAATTAGAAGGGAGTAAGCGAAGCTTTAATTCTATCATAATTAGTTTCATGTGTGAACGTATTAACGCATTGTTTCACTGGGAAATATATTAGGTAAATAAAGTGGGGGATGTGGTGGGTAAGGACAACAAAAGAATGTCCCCGAAGGTTGGTGGCTGTTCCCCCCCATGTAGATCCAGGAGTGGCTTCATTAAGGCATGCAGTTTGGGGCAACCGATAACTGGTCTCCAAGCATGAACTTGAAACTACATCCACACCCAGATTCTGTCTCTTCTTAAGCAAGCAAGGACTGGTTTTGCATGCCCTACCCACACACATCTTTATGAAAATGTGACCTTTTCACTTACTTTCTGGGTTCCACATGGAAAAAGTCAGCCTTCTCCTGTTAGTTATTAAACCAGCTGTTTTAATACTCAGATTGAGTTGCAAGTGCTTTCCCTGCGAGCTGCATGGCTGGCTCCTCTTTGTTTCATAAACTTGTCTCGTGCTTTCCACAACCACTGTGAAGTTGGTAAAAGATCAATACTACTTCTTTAGTTTCGGACCCCGGAACAGAGTAGTGGAAGACTTTCTGTGGTCACAGCAAGGTTGTCTGGACTATATAATCTCATCTTTGCCAATACAATGTCTTACCAATTCAAGAGACAGCTAGAGCTCTCTAGTTTATGAAAAGTGTTGACCATTATTTCCTAAAGAAAAATCACCCAAGCCTTTCCTGAAATGTTAGTACCGTGCTGAGGAATTGGCTTAAAAAAAGAGAGTGCATGTGTGGTGGCAGACTGTGTGTTGGGGATTGGAGGGGGACTGCTGATTCTGGTGAGCCTGTTTTCGACTATGTTTCATATTGGCTTTATTCTTTGGGCATTACCCCAATAATTTTTGGCCTTTGTTTATTTTAAAGGAGGTGGGGAAAGATCTATAAGGGTGGGAGAGGAATATAGTTGCCCACAAATGGAATGAATGTGTGCTCTTCCTGTGTTGTACAACAGTGCTGCTTGTGCTATTGGCATTGGATGGTAGGGATGAGCTCCCCTATATTGCAAAAGCATTTACAAAACTAGTATAGTTTAAAAACAAAGAACAAACATTGGTAGGAAAATGTCCACACTCATAGGCAGTCTTAGGCAAGTCTGACCTGACCCATTATAATCAGTTATTGGGATGAAAGCAATTGTTAAGACGGGGAAGGGGACAGCCACCCCCACTCCCAAATCTTGATGGCAATAAGGAGCCCAGGACATCCTAAGGTAGGTTCTTTGACTTTCAGGAACACCTCGGTAAAGCACATTGCAAGAAGTACCCTTCCTCTTTGAGAAACATACATGCTATAGCCGCATTATGAGCCCAGGCCAAAGGGACCTGCCAGTTGATGAGAAAGTTAACAGACTTGGTGCAACAAAACCTAGGAGAAGGCAGCCAGTGGGTTTAGGTGTAAGAGAACAATAGCTCTACCCTGTTGATGGCCCTCGTTTGTCCTTGTAGGTGCTATAAATATGAGGCCCCGTGCTGAATTTTTCACATAGATTACTTTTAATAATCCTTAGACACAAAGTACTATTATTATTCTTGTGAGACAACTGAGGCTCAGAGAGATAAAGTCATGTATTCAGGTTACATGATGAGATGGCAGAGAGAAATTCAACACCATGTGTTTCTGACCGGAAGACCCTTCTCTGACCGTTTACCTTTGTCTACAGGACTAGCGGTGGGTGTCTGAGCCCCTTATTTACCTCTGACTTCCTTATTCATCCATCCCTCTATGTTTCTGTTGCCTAGTTCTTAAAATTTATACCCTATACCAGGATCGGGGTAAGGGAAGGAAAGGTGCTAGTGTCTTTCTCTTCAATTGCATACCCATTTCACTTTTCTACGCATAAGTTCATTTAAGTCTTAATCATCCCCAAGCAAGAATATTTCAATGTCAGGATCTGCCACAGAATAAGGACTTAGTTCACAGTACTAAGTTCAGTAGTGATTACCCAAATTGCTCAAGTTTCCTGAAGCCTTGATAGTGTAGAAAAGTTAAGCAGAAAATGCTCCATTTTTGTTCTCTGCCCCCCACATCTCTCAGCACACTGATGGGTCCTCATAAAATGTCCTACTCAAGTATTTCTTTGACATCCAAAGGGACACTTCAGTTCCAATGGAACAGACAAGGAAGAGAGCATTTTTAAGGCAATTCTTTAAAATACACACAGTAGAGAACGGGGAACAGGCATCCTACTATATCGAGGTCAAATATGTAGATCTCACTAACTAGCAATTTGATGATGTTTCAAGAATCTGAACAATATTTATGTTCTTTTTCTTTTTTTTTTTAATGCTGTTAGTACCATGCCTTTCCTTAGAAAGGCAGTTTCTTCTTCTTTACTTTTGAAACATTACATTCGCTTTGAAGGGATAGATTGTGTTTATTAATATTACTAGTATCTTTTTAAAGATTTTATTGGGGAAGGGGAACAGGACTTCATTGGGGAACAGTGTGTACTTCGAGGACTTTTTTCCAAGTCAAGTTGTTGTCCTTTCAGTCTTAGTTGTGGAGGGCACAGCTCAGCTCCAGGTCCAGTTGCCGGGTTGCTAGTTGCAGGGGGCACAGCCCACCATCCCTTGCGGGTGTCAAACCGGCAACCTTGTGGTTGAGAGTACGCACTCCAACCAACTGAGCCATTCGGGAGCTCAGCGGCAGCTCAGTTCAAGGTGCCATGTTCAATCTTAGTTGCAGGGGCAGAGCCCACCATCCCTTGCGGGACTTGAGGAATCGAACTGGCCACCTTGTGGTTGAGAGCCCACTGGCCCATGTGGGAATCGAACTGGCAGCCTTCGGAGTTAAGAGCATGGAGCTCTAACTGCCTGAGCCACTGGGCCGGCCCAATATTTATGTTCTTGAATTAAGCAGTTCCTCATCTAAAAATTTATCCTAAATCTGTATGCAAATATTTGCATGCACAGAAATGTTCATCATAGAACTGGATTATAATTTGAAAATCAAGTGTCAACAATAGGGGCTTGGTTAAGTAAACTATGACACAACCTTCCATTGTACTAGTATGCAGTCAGAGCAAGGGGCTCTATAAAAGAATATTTAACTATTTGAATAAATAATCATGAAGTAGTAAACAAATGAAAATATTTCAAGACAGTTCTGTTCAATATGGTATCTACTAATCACAAGTGGCCATTTCATTTTGTATTAATTACAACTAAATAAAATTAAAAATTGAATTCCTCAGTTGTAGAAGGCACATTTCAAGTATTCAAGAGCTGCCATATTGAACAGTGCAGATATAGAATATTTCCATCCTTTACAGAAAGTTCTATCAAAGGGCACTAATGCAGAATATAACTTTATTTTTTTTCCAATGTATGTGTGCACATAAAAAAAATAGAAAGAAATATGCCAAATAATAATGATGATGCTCTTGGGTTGCTAGGATTGGACAAGGGTAGGCAAACTTTTTCTGTAAAGGGCCAGATAGTAAATATTTAGACTTTGTGGGGCATACAGTGTTGCAACTATTCAATTCTGACATTACAGCATAAAGCAGTCACTAACAGTACAGTGCTCTTCTCCAACAAAACTTTATGTGCCAAAAACAACAACAACAAAAAAAACCTTTATGTGCAAAACCAGGTAGTGGACTGAATTTGGCTCACAGGCTATAATTTACTGACTCCTGGATTAGATGATTGGTGAGGTCTCTTTTCTGTGTGTGCACATATTCATATATGAATTTAAAAAAATAACTTGCATATCTTTTATTTTTAAATAAAACTCACCAGAAAAGTTATATATCTATATAGATAGATATAGATATAGATAGATATAGATATAGATATATAGATATATATCCAGACCTGAAAAGTCTGGGTGAAGCTACATGGAATTCTTCTCACAGTAATAATGTTTATTAAATTATTCAAACTCTCAGTCACCAAGGATTCCACGTTACTCCTTCTCACCCTGTCACTGAGTCTGTCATAGCACTCTTTCCATCTCCCACTGCACAAAGAACACCTGCCCTAATGCTCCTGAGATGTAATGCCTCTTAATTTATTAACTTAACTCCTCCAGAGGACAGTGCCTGGGTGTTTGTCTCTGAGCTTGCCGAGATGGAAATGCACGTCTTAGAAAATGGCTCTTGGAGAAGGCAACATCTGCACCATTGGCCTCACCTGTTGCCGGTAGAGTGTCCTACACAGGAGTCTTCCCAGGGCACATTTTGTGATGGTGAGTGTGGTGATAATCTTGCCAATCAAAATAATGTCAATCCCAGTGGATATCTAAATATACAGAGAGCTTCCGTGGGCATTTTTGGTCAGCGCATTTGACGAGCACTCCCTCTACGGCCTGCCAATACTCTGAAAGGGGACCTGGACCAAGAGTCAGGCTGTGACTGGTCTGTCACCTGCAGGAGAGGTGGGCACTCATCTGCTGGTTTTCAAACTGCATTTCTTCAGTGTGGGAGAAGAATGAAAAAGAACTGAATGTTAGGGTCCAGTCCCTCCCTCTGCTTCAATCAGAGCAGTCCCCCAGATACCTCCACTCTACCGATGAGGTTTCTGAGATCGATTTTGATCAAAGGATTCTGCAGCTTCTTGTGGGTGTGGGTGTGTGTGTGTGTGTGTGTGTGTGTGTGTGTGGAGAGGGCAGTGTGGTGGGGGTGGTTGGTGAAAAGGTGGTGAAAAATATTGGCTAAATTAGTTGCCACAAAATGGTAGGCCATGATCTCTAGCCACGTTTTATTTGCTCCAAATGGTGGTATCAAATATTGAAATTTGAAACCAATGTTTAAAAATCAGAAAGCTTCACATTTAAAAATTTTTTTAAAAAGCAAAACAAAAACCTATGGCTCTACCTCTCTTTAAAAATCAGAAAATCCAGCGACGTTCACCTCACAATCCATTATGACAACAGTTAGCTTGTTCTTAGAAGGAGCTGCTCCCTTTAGACAGGACATGTCCTCTCTCTCACCCTGTCCCCACCATTCCCTCTTGCATGATTCCCGGTCCTCTCCATTTATTCACATTACCTGCCTTAATTGACCCTGTAGCCATTTGAGTTCAAGCCCCTGAGGCTAGATGATTGTTAAAGCCCTTGCCTATTCCCATAGTCTATTGGATTTCCATTATATTTATGGCAATTAGTACTAAAATTAAAGCTAAAATCCTTTCCTCAAAGTCATCCTGAGCTTATGAACATCTTAGCTGCAAATGTTCTGTTCATGTTAAGTGTTGGGGTCAGGAGCCATTTTTCTCACGAACAAAGGTGTGTGAAGCCCCCAGCCAAGCAAACAGGCTTTCCTCTCAAAAAGTGCTATGTGGAGCTGCAAAGGAATCGTCACTAGGATTGCCCTCCGAATCTTTTTTGTTCCTTTCTCACTTCTGGCAACAAGGTAAGATTGTACTTTCTGACCTCCTTGAAGTGGTCTTAGCTAGGAAGTCATGAGCAAAAGTGACATGGCAATTCTGGACCTTAGCATTTCACATGATCTAAGACCCTGGGTACTCATTTTCCTTGAGAACAGAGATTGGCAAAGTTCAAAATGGTGGCTATACCATCAGCCACCTCACTCCCTAAGTGACCGGTGAACAGAGATCTTTACCAACACAAGACAGACATCTACTGTGAGTAACAAATAAAACTGTTGTTTTGAGCCTTCTGGTTTGGAGTTGTTTGTTACTGCAGCATATCCTGACCACTTACGTGTCCTGACTGAAAACACCACTTTCAAGCCCCCAGAACCTACACTCCACACTCCATTTTACACGAGCCAACCATGCTTCTTCTTTCTTTGAAGTCCCTTCCCTCAAATCTAAGCATAAATTTAGAATATTATTAAGCAGCGCCTGCTGTCACTTCCTCGTTTCTTGGAGTTGCTCTGCACTTGATCTTTACTACCCTTTTCCCTCTGTTATATAATAGATTGGAGGTCACATGTGTCTCTTACTTTGAATAATTCATTTCCACAGAATCTCAGTATTTCAGTTAGAACATTTATTTCTTTCATTTTAATATTTCATCATTTTTGTCCTAAATGTATGACCTTAACTGGTTGCCATGCATTTCATTTCTTCTTGTCTTCAATATTTTAAAAGTTTCAAAGTACAAGCATTACTCATAGCGCGTGTAAAAAAATTGTTCACTTTTAGTTCTATATTATTTAATTGTAACTCAGTGTCATTAGAATGATTATTTTTCCCCTTCTGATTTCTTTCTGCTTTAGCTCCAGTCTTCATCTTTCTTAGAATATATCAATGCTTGGCATTTGGCCACAGTGCCTACAGCTGGAGCGGGGAACCATGTGGCAGTAAGACCTCTGGGTCTTTTTCCGTGTCAGACTACCAAGGTTTTCCCCAGAGTTGTTAGTTTTGCTAGAGGCACAGAAATCATCCTAGTAAAACACAGGCTGAAGAAAGTTTAAACATTGAAGATAATGTTTTCTTCATCTGTTACTACTGCAAAGAATTTTAGACTAGAACTTTTTTTTTAATACAACAGCTTTACTAAGGCATAATTCGTATATAAAGAACAGCACATATTTAATGTACAATTTGGTAAGTTTGGACCTATTCAAACACTCGTGATACCATCGCCACAAACAAGGTAATAGTCATATCCAACACCTCCCCAAGTTTCTTTGGGTCCCTTTGTTTTATGTTTTTTCCTGTGGTAAGAACACAACATGAGCTTTACCTTCCTGACACATTTTGAAGTACACAATACAGTATTGATAACTATGTTGTACAACAGATCTCTAGAGCTCACTAATCTAGCACAACTGAAACCTTATACTTTTTAAATAACAGCTCCCCAATTCAGTTTTTAATGAATGACAACTAACACTTCTTCTATACTCAGCCATATGGCAGGCAATAAGGATCTAAGAGCTTTATACTAAGTATCACCACATCTTGTGAGGGAGGCCCTATCAAGTCCCCATTTTCCAGATGAGGAAAGTGAGGGCTCAATTTACCAGTTATTCAGTTTACCCAACTCTACAAGGGACAGACAGGTTCTAGCTAACGTAAGGGTTGCACATGCTTGACGAGGAGTGAGGAGTGAGGGAATGCCTCACTAATCTCCATGTTCATTAATTTCTTTTCATTTATTTACTTTATTGTGGTAATCACACTTAAAGTGAGATTTAACCTCTTAACACATGTTTAAGTGTACAATACAGAATTATTGACTATAGGGATGATATTGTACAGCAGGTCTCTAGAACTTACTCATCTTACTTAAGTGAAACTTTGTGCCCTTTGATGAGTAACTCCCCATTTACCCCCTTTGCCCCCCTTCCAACTGCCCTTAAGTCTATGCATTTGACTTTTTCAGATACTGCGTATAAGTGGAATTATGCAGTGTTAGTCTTTCTGTGACTGGCTGATTTAATGCAGCGTAATGTCCTCCGGCTGTTGTGTATTGCTTCTATCTCTACCCCTAAGCTCAAACATGCCAGCCAGACACAAGGCCCAATCCCTTCAAGATTTACACCAAAAGCCCTGCATCTGTTCACACCAAGATTATCACATGATGAGTAATGTGATAGAAGATGTGATGAGCCACAGAAGAGGTGAAAATGAATATAACCTCCCTTTTTGCCATCTTACCAGCATCTCCTCCTCTTCCCACCTCACCCCTCACCATCAAGAGCCCCTGGGGTGAGTGGTCCAGTCCCTGCTCAGTAAAACCTCCTCAAAAATGGGGCTCTTATATCAGCTGCAACAGCAATAACATATCCTCTGTATCGTTATACGCAATAACTGACTTTTTTTTGTTGTTAACTATATTATCACCTGAACACTGACTGCAGAGGCAATACCTAAGAATTACATGTTGGCCCTTGGTTAATTTTAAGAAGACATCTAAAGTAGGAATTCTTTAACTCAAACTTAAAGTCAATTAATTAGAAGATAATGAAGTATGATTACTCAGCTGTGGTGAACTTTGTAGAGATTGAAAAGATTACAAGACTAAAACCAGTTAGGGTTCTAAGGTCCACATTACTGAAATGTTACAGGTTTAGACATCAACAAATGTCCTAAGTTACAATGCAAGAGACAGGTGTTCCTCTCAACATCTCTGACTATTTAAGGCTCCAACTTACAAGGAAAGAATCAGAAGTTAATTTCCTGAAGCCAGAGGATAATTTCCTTTTAAATTCCTTTGCATTTCCTCTTCCTTTCTTGACCTTGTCAATCTTTTATCAACATTTCTTCTTTATTCCGTAGTTGTTAACTTGTTTCCTCTTCCCACCGTTTCTAATGTTTGAGTGAGAGCAGCTAACTTCCCTTATCTTCATCTAAGTCCCCATCAAAAGCCATCAATCTATAGGTTAAGTGCAATCTGCTCCTTTTTGATGTTATGGCAGACTAGGAGTCTAGCCATAGCTCTGTGTAATACAATAATGGATTTCAGCTCAGACATCCAGTCATTCCTGCTCTCTGCTGACTGGTTTAAAAATTGGCAGGGCTGTACTGATTGAGGAGATTGAAGGCAATGAGCTGAAGCAACTAGTCTTAACGGCACTACAGTGGGAGTCAAGTGACTAAACACGGCCTATACCTTCTCTTCTTTCTGTATAGCTTTCCTTAACATCTGTATATAAAAGCAATCCCTGTCTTGCTTGACTCCATGCCTCACAACGTCACTCACTACCTCCTTAAAAATGCTCTACTGTATCCTAAACACAACTTTTTAATATCACTGCTTACAAGTCTTTTACAAAGTGAAAAATCCTAACCCAAAGTAAGACTAGAAAAAAATATAATTTCAATTTAACATTGTTTATGTGAACCAGACAGTAAAACATCATATATGTTGTTGGGACCTCACATCTAAATAATGATATCCAATCATACTCTTTTAATGCTCTATTTTTAAAGTGTTTATTTAGCTCACATTTTCATTTTGGTGATGCCAGGTTAGCTTTACCAATTGGACCTTGAACCATAGTTGCCCTATCATCGTTTAGTGATCCCAACTAGCCACTGAATCTGAGCTTGGTTTGTGTTGGGTTATCTTCCTAAATGTCTACTATTCCTTCTAGTCCACTTGCTCCCAAGGCCTTTCACGCTTACCACATCAGCTAGTTGATATTTTAAAACATGACGAACATACGCACACTATTTTCAGTTCATATAACTACCCGTGCCTGTGCAAATTTTTTTGTATAAAAATAATGTAATTTTAAAATAATGTTTAAAATCACATTTAGCAAACACAAAGCTTAATTACTCTACAGCGCCATCTAGTGATACTGGCTGTTGCACCAAGCGTCGCAATTCATAAACCCATTGGAGACGGTGTTTCCCTCAAGTTTTTCAGGTCTTAAAATGGACAGATCGAAATTTTAACAAGTTCTCACTATGCTTCATCAATAGAACATATCTTCCCATAATCAACGGAAGTAGACTTAGCCTAGTACCAACAGGTATAATACCTTCTTTTTAATTTCAAAAATTTATTATAATTTTTCATTCTTACTGATCTTTTTTCTTTCAAAATGGGTGTAATTTCTCTCAGTTATTGCTTAGTTTTCACATCAGATCATATATATCACTTACAAGTGTTTATTATGTACCAAGCACTGACATAAGTGCTTTAGCATATATTAACACAATTGATTTTCACAATAACCCAACAAAATGGTTGCTATTAGTATCTACATTTTGTTTTGTGGGAAAACAAGGGACAGAGAGTGCCTAAAGTGACACAGCTAGTAAATGTTTACCTTTCGGAGTATGTGTTCCTTTTATTTTGTTAATTCCCCTTTGCAAAGCTCATTTCCAGGGAATAAGAACGGTTGTTAGGAAGGCTACTAAATTTTTCAGTACTTCATTAAATCAAACACTATTGACCTAAAAAGATAAATGATTTTACCTCTCTCAGGTCAGGTTGGAGAGAATCACAGCTCCTTCTATAGGTATAAAGGAAGCGATATAGAGAGACAGTTTGTCACTTGGAATTAAGATCATCTCTATTCTGGCCTGGAAAATTAGCCACCTATAGCTGTCATCCCGATTATAATGTATGGCTGAAGACATGAGGAAACACCCCAGATTGATCAAAGTAATAGGATTACAATATGGTGGAGATGATAATATGAAAGTGATAAAAATCTAAGAAAATTAAAACCAGGTTGAGTGTATTATACCCTGCCCACTCAGTAAGAAGATGGTCATCACAGAACTTAGAAAACAAGACAAGAATTGGATCAGGTTTATCCAAAACTACCCAAGAGTTCTGAGTCTGGAACCACAGACATTTTCCCTGAACAGAGAGGTATGCTCTGTTTTAGGACAAGGGTTGTGTATTTGATTTTTCTTGGCTTGAATCACATATTTTTCAAAATTGTCTGCCTCTCTATGAACTAATTTCATGCTGACTGACTTGGCAAGTGTGTCAGTGGTCAATTTATTTCCTCTCAGTTCTAAATCCACCCTTCATTGTCTACTCTATGAGAAGGAAGAAGGGCCCTGTAAATATTTTTCTGGCATGATGTTATGCGTGTCAATGGAGGGACACGGGAGGAGGAAGGGGTTTGCCGTCCTGGTTGTGGTCTGCTCTCTCCTCCAGATTCCTGTGTGTGGCCTCTCCACTGCCAGGCTCCTACAGCATGCAACAGCCGACAGCACCCAGTGGCCAGCAGCTTCCTCCTGCACCTCCCCAAGTAATGTCACAATAAATTCCAAGGTATGATGCCTCTCTGTGGATGGCTTCCGTGATACCCCAGAGGGCAGGTTTCCAGTAAGATCTACTGGCAAGGCATCCAATGAGCCATGGCTGCACGCTTTCCCGCCAAGTCTGTTTCTCCCTTGGGTGCTTTATCTCAGCCCTAGGGGAAGTGGCTGCTTCTTACATCTGCTAGTCCTATATACCCTAGAGTTATTCATACTTCTTAATAGTTAATCCCTTATCACTCCAATTCTCTGTTGTAGTTAATAATTCTTTATATTAAATGTTCTCTGTTTGGATTTCTGTGTGGTTTTGCTCTCTCTTGATTGGAGCATCAATGTGAAATCCACTCAACCTCCCAGAAAATGAAGGTCTTTAAAAGAGTAGTCCCTGAATATGGAGCATGCTCTGCTCATGATATAGTAATATTTGCCACTGTAATTAAGAAATTGGAATATTGGTTTCTACATCAATCCCTTGTGAGTTTGGTTATTTGTGGTTGCCCTTGAGCCCAGTCCAACCTCAATGTGCAAACAGAACCAATTCTGGAGCTGGAAATCTGAGTACAGACTTGGAACAATGAGGACCTCACCATGACACTGCCACTGTGTTGGCAGCCATCTGGCTTCTGCCTATAACACCTCTGCTTCCGCTCGCAAAATTATAATGCTTAATGCTACTTTGCTACATCAGGAATGACATAAATTTACTAAAATGGAAAAATTTAATGATCTGGGGAAGAACCTTATCTTCTGGTTCATTTGTTCTGTGGTCAGCAGGAGAGGTTAGGATAATATGGTGGTTACTGACAATGAACTTGACCTACTAATGGGTCACAAGCCAGTAGCCATCAATGGGCCATAAAAACAAGTGATGGACCTCACTGACTGCTTACCATTCCATAATATAGAGTGGAAATTTCTTTTTTGCACAAGGCAGTAATATAACCTTAATATTCAACCTCCAGAGACTTACCAAATTTGAATCTTAAAGAGCAAGAAATTAAATATTGGTCAAATAGACTTTTCTACTTTCAATTTGCAGTGTAAACTTGTCTTATATAATCTACTGTTGCTACTTTCGAATAAAAGAGTTCAAAATAGACTTTGACCATATTAGGTCAAGAACTTGATCTCCAAATCACATTCTTAAACAACTGCCCTGCATTGCTTACATCAAAGGCACTCTATTCAAATTTGGAGCAAAGCACTTGGAAGAGTATAGTGTTTTACCAAAATTAAAGAATTTAATTGCACACAAATACAGTCACAAAGGAGAACAAAGGCAAACCACGGAAAGGAATTATTTTCTGCTCTTCTTCCTCATATATCACCCATCATTGCTAATAGGATCACAGAATCTTAATGTTCATAAGAACTCTTGAATTTACCTTTGCTTTTATATACATAAACAGAAAGACCTTTGAGGTTTACCCACTTTACGTTTCCAACAAAAGCAATGAAACTCAAGATACTCTTCAGAATTGTCCAGTACTTTTTTTTTCTACCTACTTAGTAAGCTCATTCTCAGAGCTGCAAAAACCGTATAATAAACTGAAGTCCTCTGATGTGTCTACTAATAGAATTCCGGAAAGATGGGGTTCTTCATTAAAAACCTGTTTTTTCCCCAATACTGATTACTGTGGCCTTATGTTTATAAATATAGGAAACTGCCCAACATACATCAAGCTCTAATTGACTTATTTTTTAAACTATATTTGGTTATTTATCACTTCTATTTGCTACCCAATTTCAATATTTTGGGTAACTTCTGCAGATGTGTAACCTTATTTATTATATGTTGGTTTTTGTCAGTTTCATTCTCTTTATTCCCATGGTCTTGGGAGGTACCCCTCTGAATAGCATTATATATTATCTACATATGGATTTTGATGCTCCAGAATATGTCACTTATTTGTGTAGTGAGGTGAAAATGAGCTTCACCCTTAGAGTTGGATTGTGGGGAATTTTCAGAGACTAGGGAATCTTCTGTGCCATTAGGGGCATTTTCTGTGCCTTACTTTGACATCTCCCTTCTGGGCCCTGCATGCGTATGTGGTCGCTCATGGGAATGGCACTCCCTGCAGTTGTGCAGTGCACAACACAGACAACATACACAGTTGATGATCTAGTTTCCTTCCCGCCTAGCCTCTCCACACCTTCTTCTTCCTCTGTGAACTAAGCTTCATTATAAGAAGCTCTGAGTTTTAATCCAGAGATATACAACATAGACTTGAAGGCAACCATTTCCGTCAGCTTGATTTTCAGGAGGCATTTTACAAGATCCCCAAAGTAACCAAGACCTTGTAACTGTTTAGTCACTTTTTTTTTTACCTTTATTGCTGCTGATAGTTTGACTTTCACATTTTTCTTTAATAAATTCTCTAGCATGAAGGAAAAGAACAAAAAGGAGTAGGTGCTTGAATCTATTATCTTTTCTGCCAGTTCAAATGGCAATTGAAAAAAAAAAAAAGGAACTATTGATTCAGATGAAATTTCTGGATTTGCCTGAGCTCTCTGATATCTCCATAGCAAGGATAATTGAAAGCTGACCATACAAAACTGTCCTCATTATATTGCTGTGAAAGCCTACATAAAAATGAATGCATACACTGAGAATTCACCTAGCAAGCACTTTTCTTAACATGAAAAGTTTAACTGATTTCTAGTTTCACTGTGATATAATTCTTTGGAGCCCAAAAGTTGAGTGGCTTCATGCTTACATAAAATTAAACAGACAGCTTTCCCACACTCCAGGAGCTTAGCCTCTGTTCTAAAACATTTGTGAATTATTGCTTGTGTGCCCATGTATACACATGCACATTTAAACACCCGAGACAAGGTAGGGGTTTAAAAGGAGAGGAAAGCCAGGATTGGGCAAATAGGAAGTGTATGCTATCCCATTGCACCCCTATCCCCATCCAGAGCCTTTTTCTAATTTACGCAAAAGCATGGAGTTTGAACCAATGTTACCAAACAGTTCTTTGCAAGAAAGGAAGCTAACATTTGTTTTGCTTGCTGTGTGTCAAGTGGTTTAAATAAGCTCCATTAACGTTTCACAGTATCCCAATATTCACAACTGAGGAAGGCATAGATGGGGGGTGGACAGTTTAGTGAGAGAATAACTTGCCCATGTACTTACATATAGTAAATAATGGGACTAAGCTAGGACTTAGATCTCTCTAACTCTCAAACCCTTCTCCTTTGCTATATTTACCTCTGATCCCTTTAACTTAAGAATAAAATGTTATAGACGAAATTTAAGTCACCTATCCGATTTCCATCCTTCTTTTCTTTCTAAAATCAATCACCAGCCTGAAATTGGGTGCATCTTTCCCATCCATGTTTTCATATTTTTTTTATATACATGCAGTAAAATTCCTACTGCATAATTTTTATGAATCTATCCATAAGAAATGCTGCTTTTTTTTTACCTTCTTACATTAATGTCTTATCATGATTGGTGTATATGTTTTGTAGCTTGGCTTTTATACTCACAATTATATTTAGATGATTTAGTCATGTTGATAGATTCATAATACATAGCATTAGTTTACTTTTTTAACTTATTATTTTATTGTTTGATCATTCCACACCCTATTTCTCCATTTAAATAGTGGTGGCTATTTAGATTTTTAAAATGTTACTATTACAAATAATGCTGCAGTTGCTGTTTTTTCTATATATCCCCTTGTGCACATGTATGAGGGTTTCTCTAGGAGCTGTTTCTAGGAGTTAAATTTCTGGGCCCTACGGTATGTGCATCTTCGGATTTTATATATTGCCAAATTGTTTCTCATATTGGACTGATTTCTATCCTACCAGTAATGAAGACAGTTCTCACGACCTCCAAACCTCACCAACACTTGGCCTGCCCATGACCTTGACCTTGTGCTAAGCCGAAGACTGTGATGCTTGGAATTGCATCCCAAGTCCAGACATGCAGGAATTTTATTGCATAATGACATGCACTTTTAGCTAAACTGCGTGAGAGGTGTTTAATTCCCTTAAAACAAAAATAACAAACCTCACAGCTTGATAGGCATTTGACTACCAGATACAGCTCATTCGGATTTTTATCATACATTTTAACTGGGGATGTTTTAAACTGTGATTAACTCTATTTGGTAGCTGATTAACTTTTCCTTTTAAACTGAGTTTTGTTTTTTTTCACCCAAGTCTTTATCAGATGTGGTCTGCAAAAGCAACTTTTAACATATTTTCTCTGGAGGAAAAAGTGGGTTCTCCAATACTCATGAATTAAAATACTCAATACAGGCCAGTGAGAAAGCTCCCTGAACCTGAGGGTGGACTTGTAAATGGCTGTGTATTCTAATACATAATTACCGGAAAGGGAACTTTTATCTCAGACCCTCCTTGCTATTATCAATCTAACGTGATCTAGTACCAGGATCCTTTCTGGGGTGCCATCTCAAGGCAACCCATGTAAAATTCTCATCTCTACCTTTGCAATTGCCCCTTATTTTACTGTACGTTAAAAGCTTTTAATTAAGGGGTCAAAACCCACGAAGGCTAGATTTCAGGGGAGGTTTCACTGATACCACCTCCTGCAATCTCTGATATCTAAACCAACATAGCCACAGATCATTACAGGAGCTCAAGCCAAGTAACCTTTCCTGACACGCCAGCTTCACTCCTTGAAATGAGTTTAGTGATACTTTACGGCACAGCCTACCACCGTTTGAGAGGTCAAAGTGGCAAAATAACCAGTTTGGTCACAAGGTGCTAAGTATCCAGATACTCCAGCTTTTAAAATCCTGTTTGGCCTATACCTAGAGTAAGCTAGAAAAGGATTTTGCAAGGAAGTGGGACGGGCTATTATTTATTTAGATTAATAAAAAAAAATAACAAAAGGGTATAAACTAAGAGGACAGGTCTTATTTTCACCTGCTTCTGCAATAATAGAGACTTCCAAAGCCTGTCCTTTGAGTTGGCTTAGGCAATTATTAACATAGCCCCAAGGTTCTCTCATTATAGTTCTGGACTACTGGTGGCCCCACAAAGCCTTTAGGGGGGCTATGAGGTCAAAACTATTTTTGTAATAATACTAAACCTTTTGCCTTTTTTCGCTGCATTGGCAGATGCGTTGATGGTGCAAAAGCAATGGTAGGTAAAGCTGCCAGTGACTCAGCATGAATGAAAGCAGTGACCCCAGACTGTATTAGTCACCACGCATTCTTCACCGCCACATACTCATAGGGGAAAAATGCCAGTGTCACTTAAGAATGTCCTTGATGAAACAGCAAAAATTATTAACTTTATTAAATCTAGACACTTGAATATAGGTTTTTAAAATCTTCTAAGTGAAGAAAGGGTACGCATACATCATTTCTGTTGTACTCCTCAGTACAATGAATGTTTCGAGGAAAAGCACTAGAGGGATCGTTTGAGTGCAGCTACACCAGATCCGTTTTTCATAGAACACCATTTTTACTTAAAAAGCGACTCTCAGAGAAACTATAGTTTTTCCAACTGATGTATTTGGTAGACATTTCTTTTTTTCAATGAATGAAATAAGCCTGTCACTTGAAGGAGAACACTTGAGAGTTTTTGTTGCCAATAAGAAAATTTGAGCTTTTGAGTCAAAATTAGAATTTTTGAAAATCTACATTTGCCACAGTCAGCCTGACAGCTTCCCAATACTTAAAGAATTTTAAAGTAAGTTTGGTAGTGACATTAGTGAATGTGTTTCTGGTATCATAGAGTGAGGTATGTCAACATTTGGAAGATCTGAATAATTCATTAAACCAATATTTTCCAAATAACCAATGCATGTTACAAAATCATTTTAAATCAATCTGAATGCAACACAACAGGGAATGTTTACTAGTAGCAATTTCTTTGGATAAAATTAAGAATAGGGAGCTGGTTAGTGAACTCTAAGTTAATATAAGTATAAAGCATGTCCATTGCCTTTTTATGCAGGCTGGAGTGGAGAGGGTAACATGGTCTTTCCAATTTTAAAATGCCACAGTCCTATTTCACAATAGGGTACAATTCATAAAGCATCCTAGAAACTTCCAATAAATGCTAGGTTATTTTTCTTATAATGCTTGTGTTTTGTTACTAATGCACCACGGTCTCATTTTATTAATCTTTGGGAAAGTAGAACATTTTCACACTAAGGTCAAGCAAAATAATAAAGAGATTAGATCAAAACTGGACATTTGGGTTCTAATTCAAGCTCTAGAAAATTTACTTAGCTTGCCTGTGATTTATATTTTTTATTCTGTTTAATGAGAAGGTCAATTATATGCTCTTTGAGGTCTCTCTCTCCTGCCCGTAATATTTGATGAGCCTAGAAGGAATTCAAGAGACCATCTTTAGGAGTCTGCATCGTGTAGTCTTTCCAGTAATTGAAAACATTAGACAAATTGACTTTTGAAGTCTCTTTCAGTTCAATGATAGGTTAGCCCTTTTCTACTTAGGAAAATCAAACGTATGCCATAAAATGCCATTTTGTCACCCTCACAGGTGTGGCAGAGGGTGTCTTGCAGGGCAGCACTACATGGTTCAGCTAAACAAACAAAACTCGTTGATCTGAAATAACCACATTTTTCATCTCAGGCCAATTACGCTGCAGTTGCATGGACGCCATCTATATTTTCCAGAAGGATCTGGAGTAAACACAGCAGAGTGCCAGACCCCAGGTCCTGCAGAGATAAAATGCCTTAGGGGCTGGACCCAGAAATGTGATTTCCAGAGGGAATTGACAAGTCCAGTTGGAGGGAGATTCTAAATTGTAAATTGTAAGCTATGGGGAATTCAAAGGTCTAAACTGAGCGAGTGACAGTAACGAGTCCTTCAGCCTGAAAACTGGTCATCACATCAAAAGTCCCGTTTGAAAGCCAGCCCTGTGGCTATCAGGGAGAAAGCAGTGCAGGAACTGTGTGCAGCAGGGTTGGGGAAGGAATGGCTGAATCTCTTGACTTAAAAACCCAAGGGTATAGAAACACCCCTGACTCTTGTTTATTGATATGGAAATAGAGAATAACCTTGCTTCACATCAATTCTCAAGTGCTCTGAAATTTCGTGATTCTAGAAAGAGCTGAAATTTGAGACTAGAAAGTATAAACAAGTACGGAATGTCACAATTGAGGTTAATCAGCTTTATGTAGCTATATAATATTTTGACTGAAATTGCCAGAAAGCTCTGGGATATCTATATCTGAATCTGTTAATTTATCTGAACCCACTTCTTTTATGTACAGGAAGTATCTGTGATAAGCAGCTCTTTGGGGAAATTTGAAAATTCTGTATTGACTAGAACTTGGATTCCACAGAATGAATTCAGGATGCAGCATCAGCATTACCTATAAATGTCTAGGATTTCTATCTTTATGCCAAAGGCTTTCTATTATTTTAACGTTGCCTTGAATTTTGTTTTTTACATTAAGTAATGGAGGTGAAGAAAAGTTGAGAATTTATCTATTTGATGAACTAAGAAGCTCTGTATATAAAGTAAATACAGTGTTAAAGTGAGCATTTCATGGTATTATTTCACTTAAAATGTGAAATAATAGAGCATTTGCCTTAATATAACACTCAGAGGAAAACTAGAGACACGTGAATCAAGCAACTGTGCTATAAAATGGATGTCAAATTGGTAAAAAAATAAAATAAAATAAAACAACTAAGCATTAAATTTAATATTAATGGCTTACTGTCAAGGTAAGACATTTTTTTCCCAATAGATGCTGCCATGGCACAATATTTTTAAATGATCTCATTAACATCACATAATAATAATAATAATAATAATAATAATAGCAGCTTAGAAGATAGACCGGAGACCATATTAATACATACATGAAGATGGTATGATGCTGGAGGGATCACAAATGCAAAAGGAATTGAGTTAAAATTCATAAAATCGTGACAAATTGGAGCAAAGGATGAGATCAATCCAATGAGTTTAATAATGATAAATATAGAATAGCTATCAGAAGACAGTAATGATCCAATGTACAAATTAAGTAGAGGGAAAGCGTTATAGAGTAATATAGCAAAGAAAAATATGAACTTACATGGAGTGATTATTTTAAAAGACTATCAAAATAAATCGGGTACTTTTGGCCTGCCTGAGCTCTTTGTGTACTTGAGGCCAATTACTTCATGCACACGCATCCTTCATGCTTCCTGAGTAAGAGAAGGCTTTGGGGCAAGCTAGTGTTGGGGTGGGGGATGTGGGAGGTGATGGTGAGAGAGGATGACTAGGAGGGAAGAAAAGCAAAAACTAGGACACTGGTGAGCTTACAGGGAGGGAGCACACCTGAGGATGGTAGCATCAGCAGAGATGGGACTAACACAGCCTCTCTCCTGTGTATTTTCAAACGTTGCCACATTGACCCTACATGGCACGGGTCAGCAGTTTGTAAAGGAAATCTAACATGTTAAGTTATCTGTTTGACATTCTGAATGAAGACTTTCCAGTGAAATTGGTGTGTCATCTTGGGTCCATTAATAATCAGCCAACTGGTGAGAAGCTGACTCTTTTCATCCTAACTCTGTTTATTTAACTCGGTGAGTCCCAAACCTGCTTACATCTGATTCAGTAGGGAGATGTTTTTCAAATACTAATTCCTGAGCCACTAACTCAAACCTCCTGAATCTAGAATGTTTGGAGATTGGGTGCATGCTCTTTCTTTTAATTTTAATTTTTTTTAACCTACCCAGATGATTCAGATGCAACCAGGTGTGGGGAACCACGGATGGAGCTGATATTCAAAGCTTTCACTTAGAGTTCTTAGAAATGTAATTTGTGAGGCTGCTGATGTGTTACATTGGATTTACGTTTATCTTTTTTATAAATTTGGTGGAATTTTTTTAAATCTTACTTTGACTATATTAAAAGTCCATGCAAGTGGTTAAATAAATGATGTGAGTGACTAGCAATATCAATATCTTCTAATTTGCTGATTGATGAGCATAAACAGTGACGAGAAACAGTTGAAATATGGAGGAGAATTTATCACTTTCATCACCTTTAATGACTGTTGACTTCAATCACTTCACTCAGCATGAAATGGACCTCAGAATTTACTGCTCATTTCTTGAATACTGAGATGCAGAATACTCAAGGGTCCTAGGGAAGTGTAATAAATATAAAGTATTTTTGCTAGGCTGATTTCTCACAGCTAGTTTCACTTAAAGACTCTCATGAAACTGCAACCAAATATTGGCTTTAACGTACCAAGAATTGATGGAACGAAAACCTGTGACAATGACACATAAAAGTTAGGGCAAATCACTTTGGCGTACATGTAACTCCATTTCCCTTTCCACAAAATGAGGGTAATAGCAGTTGGTAACTGTCTTCTTCATAAATTGAATTAATGGAATAATGGCTTTAAACTCACCTGAGCTAGGCTGAGCCAAGAGCTCTTAGGAGAAAAATGTCCGTGTCACGTGGGGCGGCCTGTGGGATCTCTGCTCCCGCTCCCCACATAAGAACGCAGGATGTGGCTAGGCCAAAAAGGAACACCCATGGAACCATAGGTAGGGGAGTCATACCACTATAGTCTCACTGGAGGATTAATTCACACGACGTGAACTGCTGTCCACTTTTCTGCCAACTGACCGACTCTCTGACTTCCCTCAACACTCCTCAACTCCCCAACTTAGCCGCGGCAGTTATATTAGTGGCCAATGGCTCAATGGTTACAGCTGATGGCCAACTAGCCACAGCTGACGGCCATCTACTATCCGAGCCAGCACCTTTCCATTTGAGGCCGAGAGCCTGGAAACTGCTCTCTGGGGCTCTGTCCCCACAGTCCGATTAAGTAAGTAGTACATTTTAAGGAAGAGACAATGAGAGCATGTCTAAAACATACTTATGAAGTACCTACCATGTGTCATGCATGCTGTAAAGCATTGCCTCACAATCTTTAGTTTGCTGAAATACTTTATTAATAAATACTCTGTAGTTAGGCACTTAGAATCTTTTAAAATAGGAAGCAAATTCTACAGGGGAACATGTTTTATATAAATTTCTGTGAAGAAATGTCTGTAGCGATCATCCTAGTTTGGCTGGAGTCAATGCATTGAGCACCACCTAATCTTGAGATCCTTGGAGATGCAAAGTACTCATCTGAGAGAAAAACCCTTCAGCACCTTATTTCTTTGAATGAAGTGCATTATCTTGCTGGGAAGGGAGGGGCAAGCTGAATGAAAGGGTCTTATTGGTATTAAGAAAAGTGTGTTCAGAAGGAAGTAGGTGTAAGGAACATTGGGCAAGTCCGCTCACGGGAATAAAACAGGAGCAGAAACTTCCCTTGACCATTTTGGGCTAGAGTGAGGGAGAAGGGACAGATAATAATTTCAAAACGTAATGCGTAAGTAACATTGTGTAAAGTAAGGAGTACGGAAAAAAATAACGCAGAGTAAGGGACATGAGTTATGAGCGTGTGAATCCCAAATTTAAGTAGAGTGATTCGTTTGGGCTTCACTAAGAAGGGAAGGCACATTTGAGCAAAGAAGAAGGAAGTGAAGGAGTTATCCCTGTAAATATCTGGGCAAAGAGCCCTGCAGGCAGAGGCCTCAGGTGGGAACATGGCTAGAGTGAACAGGAAGAGCCAGGATGTCGCTATGGCCAGAAGAGTGTAAATGGAGGAGGAGGTAACAGGAAATGACATCAGGGAAGGAACAAGGGCAGAACATTTGGGACTTCGCAGGCCATTGAAAGGAGTTTGGCTTTTATTCTTCATGAGAATGAACTATTGGAGAGGGTTAAGCACAAGAGGAACACCTAACTTAGATTTTAAAAGAATCCCTTTAGTTTCTGTAATGAGAATAGACTAGCAGGAAAGGGGCCGGATACCTTTTGAAGGTCAAACTAACAGGGCTTTTTGACTGATTGAATGTGGGATGCAAGGGAAAGAGAAAAAGAAAATGACGGTCCCCAGGTTTGTCCTGATCAACTGGAAGGAAAGTATTGCCATCAACTGGGGTGGAGAAAGCTATGGGTAGAGCAGATCTGGCTATGGAGAGTATCAGGAGCATAGTTTGGGTCATGTTGAGTTTGAAGGTCTATCGGCCATCCAAGTGGAGATGTAAAGTAGACAGTTATCCATTTCTGAAGTTTTAGAGAAAGATCTGAGCTGGAGATACAATAGCGAGGTGCCTTGGCCCATAGATTAGGATTTCCAGATAAAACACAGACATCTAGTGGAATTTAAATTTCAAATAATTGTTAATATTTTTCATCCTTTACATGTTCTTTTTTATTTAACATGTTTTTATTTTATCAGTGTCATAAATTACCTTATATTTCTAAGGTCATTAGTAATAAGTTTGTTTAAATATTCTTTTCACTGCATTGTCTTGGTTGATTCCAGGTTACCTTTGTTCCTTTGTTTGTTTTAATCTCCATATTTTATGTTAGAAACTTTCCTCTCTGGTGATACTTGACTGTCTTCATATTTAAGAATCAGACACTTAAAAAAACTGTTTGAAAGCTCTGTGTATATTTGCAGTGCCTGTCAATTGCTACTATTTGCTGTAGGCTAATCAGTCAGGTACCCGGTCATTTCACTGGGGGACTTCCAAATGTCAGTATAAAAGTCTTTTTTCAAACCAGTCGGTTTTGTCAGAGGTGGATCTTCCAGGCTCCTGTCTGGGGGTTATGAATCTAGCTGCCAGTGCCCTGGCAAGGGAGGGAAAAAGGATGGGGGTCTCACTAGTTAGTATGTGGTATGTAGACTTTACTTAATCCTCCTTTTTCAGTCTCTCTCCCGTCCTCTACCAAAGCTGGTATCATTCAATCTGAAGACTCTCTGGTTCCATTTCCCTTGAAATAACCTCCTGTTACCAGTTGGGTTGGTGATGGTATTGGCCCTGCCTGCACAGGAGAGAGGGACTCTGAGGGTCCAGCTCCGGTTCCTTTTTCTCAGCCTGGCCCTGCTCCCCTTGCTACAGAAGTAACAATTTTTAGGTGGGTGCAAAAGTAATTGTGGTTTTTGCAATTATTGTTAACGTTTTAAACCGCAATTACTTTTGCACCAACCTAATACTTCCAGTGTCTGAGACTTTCCAGGTTTTAAAGTAGGAATCCACTTGCTTTTTGATGGTTTCCAAAGCAGAGCAAACTTTCTTGCTGCTCTGCTAACTTTGTTATCGCTCATCCATCTGCCTTCTGTCTCCTAACATTTTGTTGCTAGCTCCTGTCTGCTGTTGCCTCTTCTGATCTCTTTATCCTTTGGGTTTTGTAAAATTATTAAAAATTTATTTTCCATCCTTTTAGAGAGGCTTCAGGATGGAGGTGTGGTTAATGCATGCATTCAATCCACCATGTTTACCAGAGACATCTTCCAGAGTTTCTCACATGAATTATTGAAAAGTCGGTATAGCCAACACTCTTGCTGCCCTGCTACAAGTCCCCTTGACTCCCTTCTGTAGCTGCTGTGAATATTTCCTAAGTGTGCTAACAGTGTCCTACTCAAACATGTGTGTCATTCTACTCTCTAACTAAGGATTTCCTCCAGTACCACAGGAGCTTGCTCAGCCCTCAGATAAAGTTTCCTGGAATTGCTGGTGATTTAACACCTCTCACCCCTGAAGAATGGGAATCAGTGGATTAATAACCAACTTTCCAATACCTTGGTAGGACTATTCTGAGGCATTCTGCATGGTTCCTTAGAAGTCCCCCATGAGACTGAGTCTAAGTCACCTACAGGAGAAACCCATCCATCAATTGGATTTTCTCCTTTTCCTCTCTCACTTTTCAGATTCTCTCACTTATGCTTCCTGGTACATTCTCCAAAATAAATTCTTTATACCCATGACCTTGCCTCAAGCTTGATTTGGGAGCAACTCAAACTAAGACAATTGGTACTGAAAGTAGCCCTGGAAAGTATATTCACAATGATATGGAGGCAGCAAAAACACCATGGGTGGTGCTAAGTTGGATTTTGATAAACCCTGGCACTTTGTAGATCACAATTGTCAAAACTTTCACCCATGGTGTAGGAGGAGGTAAAGGTGAAAGCAGGAGCTTGAATTATGCAATAGTGCTATGTCTGAAAGGTATGGGAGTGTAATGATCATAGGAATTGAAGAGGTGTGTGGCGTTTGCTCACTGGCCAGAAGCATTGAGGGAAAAGAATGATAGGCTTATATCATCCAACCATCAATTTGGAACATGTGAATGAAAACCAGAAAGGCTCCTTGGAGATCTCCATTGCCTACAACCAGAGGGCAGGCTTCTGAAAAATCAGGACACGGGGTCATTGTAAGGGTCACAGAACTGCAAAGTAAATTGAAGGCACAGGGCAGGCAGGCCTTTTATGCAAAAATCAAAGCCCTGGCAGGGGAGAAATAAGCCCTGAGAACTAAAAGAAGGGCATGTGAAGAGATGTACCACAGAACCTTGAACACCTCGA
Organism: Rhinolophus sinicus; assembly: GCF_036562045.2. Taxonomy (NCBI): domain Eukaryota; kingdom Metazoa; phylum Chordata; class Mammalia; order Chiroptera; family Rhinolophidae; genus Rhinolophus; species Rhinolophus sinicus. The sequence continues at coordinate 109,649,392 of NC_133757.1, forward strand.
TTTCTCTGAACCTTCCAGGCTAGTAGAATTCTCCTTCACCCTGTTAGTCGATGAGAATAGCTTTCCATTGTCTAGAGACCCTACAAAGTTTTCCTCTGAAACAGATTATGCTTGTTTACTTCAAGATCTGTCCCCACTTCCCCTCATTGCCTTGATTCCAAAAACTGGGGACAAGTCTCAACATAGCCTACATTATGCTGTGAGAGACGTGATGGGCTTTCTTTTCTAAAGATGGCTGCAATGATATCCCTCATCCTAATGGCTCTTTTGCAATGCAACCTTGCCGTTCCCCTACCAAGAGATGGAGTCTAATTTGCCTCTGCTTGAATCTGGGCTGGACTTTACTTGGTTGGCCAACAGTGTACAGCAGAAGTGATGCTGTGTATTTCCAAAGCTGAGTCATAAAAGGCAATGCAGCTTCTGCCTTGTTCATAGGGACATTTGCCCTCGTAGACCAGAGCCAGCATGTAAGAAGACCAACTACCCTGAGGCCACCATGCTATAAGAAAGCCAAGGCACAGGAAGAGGAAGAGCAAGTTGCTTTAGGAAGATACTCGTGCAGATAGCGAATGTGCATTGCTATCTTTCTCTTGTAAATGCAAACTGCTTTAGCCATAGCCTCCTGCTAGGTGCCAGAGGCTGTTGTTTTAGCGAATGCATTCTATTCATCGTTCACCGGCTCCTAGGGTTTTGTTAACGATCCTCTTTTCTGTTAAAATACAGTCTACAGGGACCTCTATCATCTTGACATTCTGCAGAACATCATACTGGCCCATGATATTAATGAGAGCATGATAACTGGATTTGGTTTTTAAGAAAAAGAAAGTATGCTGGCTGCTTTAATAAAATACTTCATGCTGGAGGATGAGAGATAAACCCTACAAAGATTCTGAAGCCTGCCACATCAGGGAATGTTTTAGAAGCCCAGAGATCTAGCATATCCCATCTAAAAGGATGCATTGCATTTATTACCATTAAGAAAGAGGCATGGCACTTGAATTGCTCTAGATTGTTGAGGTTAAAAAAAAAAGAAAGAAAGAAAATGGTACCCTTGAGAATACTAGTCTGACCCATTTATTAGATGCTACCGGTTCTGAGGAGGCCTGAGAAAGTATATGAATAGCCTCTTAAAGACTCAGCTAAGACATCAGCTTAAGGATGACACCTTGCATGGTTGGGTCACTGTTCTCAAGGATGAGGCATATATATTAAACCACTGATTGCTACATATAGTCGCTATATGTGCTGTGTCCCCATTATCTAGAATATACAGGAATGGTAATTAAAGGATGCAAGTTGGATTGGCTCCATTCCACATACTCACAGTGATCTATTAGTGGAAATTGTGGTTTTAATCCTTATAGCTGCAGTTTCTTCCTGATCAAGGCTTTGGTCTCAGGATATGTGTGTAGAGAGGGGGACATTTCCACTGAGGTTATAATAATGGTACCGCTGCATCTAAACCAATGACTACCACCAGCTGATTTGGGAATCCTCATGTTAATAGATTAGTGGGCAAAAATGGGAATTACTGTACTTGTGGGGAAAATTGACTCTGATTATCCTGAAGAGTTGGAGTTGCTGCTACATAATGGGGGAAGGGAGGAAGGTGTCTGGAACTTGGGGGATTCATCACAGTACCCCTTAGTGCTTCTATGCCTGGTGATAACAATAGCAGGGTGATTCACAACAAGGGCTTGACAAGGACGAGGTAATCAGGCCTCAACTGCTCAGAGATGAAGGTCTGGTCATTCTCCTGAGCAAGCAACTTAGGCTAGTGGAAGTGCTGGCCAAGGTTAAGGGGCAGCTAGAATAGATGGGAAAGGAACGATGGTGAGTATAGATTATGGCCTTGGGACCAGCTGCAGTGTGAAGATTGTAGCTCGTCCCACTAATTCTGCTATTTTCAGTCTTTTTCGGAAATTGCAGCCAGTCACAACCTTGAAACGTCAGTAACACAGTAAACTCAAGGCAGGCATGAGAGGATCTGATCACAGCAAGCAGGGGACGTGGTGGTCACTCTTGATACCCTGCTCTGTCTGTCCCCAGTTCACCTCTCGGTTCCCCTGCGGCTGTAGCAAACATTTCCATGCACAATGACAGCTTCCTACCTGGAGTGCAGTAACTCTGCTTTGCTGCCTGAGGCCCTGCTCAGCTCACAGTTAGTGTCCCGAGGAGGTGCTGGGGTTAATACCTTCAAGGTCAAGAATCAGAAGCGAAATGCTCTGACTTCCTTACCCCTCAGTGGATTAGTTCTGGAACATGTTCTACATGGTTCCTCAGGGGCCCCCCAAAGAGATAAGCCCCAGTTGCCCAAAGTGGTACCCTGCTTATGAATACAACCTTTCTGACTTTTCTCCTTTTCTTCTCTCCCGTGGGCTTCCTGGGGTCACCAAATAAACCACCCCGGTTCATCCTTATCTCAGGGTCAGATTTTTGGAGAACTCAAACAAAAAGGGTAACTTTTCATTCTAAGCATATCTACCTATACTAATTTGTTATTTGTTACAAAAACTAATTTTGTTGGGAAAAATAATACAATTTTAGTGGATAGGCCTAAGTAATACATATTTACAGTAATGGTAAAAATGTGAAGAACAGTTTAAAAAAAAGTTACTTTCATTAGTTTATAAAGAACGAGGAAATTAAACTTTGAAAAAAGAAATGCAATAATATATACTTATACCAAAAGAGGAGGAATATTTTAATAACTATAGAAATAGTTGGCAGGGCTGTCAACTATCAAGGGATTATTTTGAAATTGCTATCATTGGCCAACTGCTAGGATTAATGAAATCAACATTTTCATGAGGCAGGAGAAATAAATGTTGTAAGTCAAACTTAATAGTATACTTTTTTTCCTTTAAAAGTTGTTGACCCCATATGTTTATTTTTTCTTTTACTTCCCTTCCCTGAGGGGATATATCAGTAAAAATATTACTAAGGGTAACGTCTGCAAATTTACTTCCTATATTTTCTTCTAGGAGTTTTATGGTTTTGGATCTTACTTTTAAGTCTTTAATCCATTTTGAATTTATTTTCATATATGGTGTAAGGAGATGGTTCAGGTTCATTTTTTTTGCAATTTAATATATGTATAGTCACAGGATATGGAGCACAGCATAAGGAATAGAGTCAATGGAATTGTAATAGCTATACACGATGTCAGAGGGGTAGAAGACTGGGGGGAGGGGGGTTATCACTTTGCGAGGCATGTCAATGTCTATTACATTGTTTTGTATACCTGAAACTAATAATAAAAAAAACCTTAAATGTAATAAATTTATTAAATGACAATTAAAAAAAAAAAATTTGTTGAGCTATTAGGTTACTCAGCCCCCTTTAACTTTCACAGAAGAGTTTTCACATATATGCACACACACATCTCTGTATTTTAAACATTTTCAGAGGGTAGCCCTACAGACTCATGCATGTTAACTCGGGTGATGCTTGCAGCATTCCCTCTAGGATGCAACTTATGAAGCATCACACTGGGGGCGACTGTACAGAACTTCTTCCTTTCTGTCTTGCACACAGCAAGAAACCCTCTGGAAGTGATATGGCTAAGCCAAGCTTAAAAGGGCCTCCACATTCCCAGAGAGGAAGAAAATGTCAGTACTGTCTTGAGAAAGCCAGAGAGTGGTCAAAAATCGGGAATAAACAATCTTTGCTCATTTTAAACTATATAAATATTTGATGAATAAATCCCTTTTGTTTGTCTTCACTTTTGATGGACTGTTAGTTTCTGAAACCAAATGATACCCAGATTCTTGCTTCCATGGGGCTATTGAGTACCCAAATATACTCCAAGGTGAGTGTGCCCCCCATGCAGGCCTTGTTGAATCTACTGTGTTTGTCTGCCTAGCCCTGCTTATTGCTTCTTCTGATAACAACCCTCCCTCCCCACTTTCTCCATTTCAACCACGTGGTTCTAGTGCGACCTTCTCATGGAGTCCTGACTTCTCTGTTCGGGTCATGGGGGCAGAAATGTGTTTAATCTTTATGTATTATCCACTCTCTTTCGTGATGGCTCTAAGAGGCTATGGAAACTAAACCAATTAAAGGCCTTCTCCAGGAGTTGCCCGATGGAGTTAGGGTTAGGTGGGGAGCCCTTTCTTTTCTAGTAGTGATGCCTGACACAGCCCTATAACTCCACGACATGGGGAAAGCTGGTTTGAAAGAAGAAAACCAAGTTGCAGAGACAGGTGATAACCAAAGATCAAGTCCTTCCTTGATTCCAGTGCTGGAGGTCCACACTGCCCTCTTCTGGCCTCCACTGCCTCCAGGGCCTGGCCATCCATCCCCCTTTCCCCTCTGTTCTGTGAGCTCCCCTAATATCTTGCCCACTCTTTATAACCAAGAGCTCTGATGAATGTACTGCATTTACTTTTTTTGTTGTTTTATCAAATCGTTATAAAATTACTGCTTAATTAGGCAAAGCATTCTACCGCTATCCCTTTTTGAATTCTCAGTCACTGACTTCTAAGGACTATACACTCCCTTACTGGGATTTTTCTCACCTGTTGGTCTCCCCAACCCCCACACCCACCCACCCACCCACAGCTCAGATATTGACTAAAGCCATAGGTTACCCACCACTGGCCTGGCTGCAGATCATGAAGGTAGGTGGGTACCACCTCTCTGGTGCAGTAGAGAACGTATCATCATAAATTGTAATATCAGGTTCCTAAAGCTGAGGCTCTCTCAATGCTCTCAAAAAGCCTAAGCATTCCTAGGACTACCCTGACCTTTTTACCCCAACGATAAAAACAAGAGATCTCAGTGAATCGCTCTTCTCTGGCACTGCAGGACTGACAATTCTTAACATTTTGGGGGACACAATTCTGAAGACTTGTTTCAATGTTGTTGTTTTTAGAGGATTTGTTTTATATTTCATGAGTACTCCCCCTGTTTTTAATCTTTTTAGGGTGGCTGCAATAATCCTTGAACGTCATCCGTTCAGTTGAATTGTCACTTTTTGTCAGGCTTCTCTGGCTGCCATAACAAAATACTGGGTAGTTTAAACAACAGAGATGATTTTTCTTACAGTTCTGGAGATTGAGAAATGTAAGATCAAGGTGCTGGAGGATTTGGTTCCTGGTGAGGGCTTTCGTCCTGGCTTGTAGAAAGTCACCTTCTTGCTGTGCCCTCACATAGTCTTTCCTTGGTATGTGGCCATGGGGTGGGAGGTCACTCTGTCTCCCTCTTTTTATAAGGCTACTAATTGCATCGTGAGGACCCCACCCTCATGACCTCATCTAAACCTAATCTCTTCCCAAATGCCTTATATCCAAACACCATCACATTGGGACTAAGGCTTCAACATATACATTTTGGGGGGATACATTTAGTCTATAACACTCTGATCAAAATGTAGATTTTGGAGAGGAAATGTTTGATTGGCCTCACTTGGGCCCCATGGCCACCCTTAGCTAAGAGGTAAGCAGGGCATTTGTTTTACTCCCAACAATCTTTATCTATTAGGAAGTAGTAATTCTGCAAGGGAATTCAGATGCTGTTGAAAAATAGGTGCTAAGCAATAAAATAATAAGCATGAATGCCCACTGCGGACAACTTCCCGTGTTTTCTCAACAGAGCTAAACTCAATGTAATAGGATAGCAATTGCTTCATAAAATATCACATTCACCTACAGCTGTAAATAGATGACAGCGTTTCTCTTGAAATTCTCATTTTCATTTTTTAATTCAGTTAGCCTTAGAGGGAGGCCTAGAATCTTCTATTAATACTTTCCTTCGTTTTGTTTTTTCTACAGAACAATCCCCAGAACCTGTGAATATTTACCTTATATGACAAAACAGACTTTGCAGCTATGATTAAATTAAGGATCTTGAGCTGGAGAGGTTATTCTGAATTATCCAGGGGCTCCCAGCGTAACCACAAGGGTCCTTAGAAGTGTCAGAGGGTGGCAGGAGAGTCAGTGTCAGAATGATGTGATGTCACAAAGACAACCAGCCATGGCTCACTTTGAAGATGGAAAGAAGCCAGGAGTCAAGGAATGCAGGCAGCCTCTAGAAGCTGGAAGAGGCAAGGAAATGCATTCCCCTTTGGACCTTCCAGAAAGGAACTCAAATCCTGGCAGTACCTTGATTTGAGACCATTGAGACCCATTTTGGATTTCCAACCTCCAGAGCTGTAGATAATACATTTGTGGAGATTTTTGTTTTTGTTTTGTTTTGTTTTGCCACTGCATTTGCGATAATCTGTTATGGCATCAACAGGAAACTGATGCAAGACGTCATTCTTAGGAAGGAGGTCTTTGGGAAGAAGGAAGTGCAATGAGATATCAAGAGGCATTAATGCTTCTAAGCTGGGAGCTTTTGCAAGAATGTATTATTTGTATGCTAACCACCAATATATAGTTTTGATAATAATTTAGAAATAGGCTGTTTAATTTATTTTCAAAAGATTTTGCTCAATTTACTGAAACTATTATTTTTTTATGAAGGAGAATTTCTTTTTAACATTCGTAGACTTTTTAAAAGACATGTCTAAGAGGCTTGTATTAGTTAAGAAATGTGTTAAGTTGCATGGATGTGTGTGTGTGTGTGTGTGTGTGTGTGTGTGTGTACACACACCTACTTATTTATTTGGCAAAAGTCAGGATTTCTTTTTCTCTTATGTTACTTGAAGACCAGCAGTTCAAAGGAAGCAGGCCCAGGGCTAACTAGAGACTTCAAAGTTGTAAGTATTTCTCAGTCTCCTTCTCTCTCTTCTGCCATCTACAGAGAACATGGCTTCTATTCCCAAGGTTGCCTCATGGCTGTAAGATGGCTACAGGGACTCAGTCATGGCATCTGTATTCTGGGCGAAAGGAAAGAAGGGAGGGAGGGAGGGAGGGAGGGAGGGAGGGAGGGAGGAAGGAAGGAGGGAAGGAAGGAAGGAAAGAAAAAAGAAAGGGAGGGGGGAGGCAAAAGAGCACATGTCAGCTGAGTCAGCCCCTTTTAAGGAGCATTGCTTAAATCAGCATTGGCAATAATCTAGCCACATGGCCACCTCTGTCCACAAAGGAGGCTAAGAAATGTAGAATTTTCAGCTGGGCACATTGCCACCCCCAACAAAATCAGGGTTCTCTTAGTGAGGAAGACAGGGAGAGAGGCCACAGGCTTTAGTGACAACCAAATTAAAAAGCAGGGGCCTTTGTAACTATGTCTTTAAGGATAAACATTATACCACAATGAACAGTCCTTAACTGTTCAAGGCAGTATAAATAGACATACCATAAACATTGTATAACTGTTCAAAGTTTACCCATGGAAAAAAATGCAATAAAAATTAAAAACCTGAAACAATCAGTTCCACCATGAATTGGTTTGTAGAACATCAACTCAGTAAATAGAGTTTTTTAAAAGTCCTAGTTTCAGATGAACTTTGGAAGGCATATAAACTACCCCTCTCTTTGGAATTCTATGCATAATTTATGTTTGAGCAATTTTTTTCTGATTAAATGTTGCATAGATCTTCAAAGGAGTCCATGACCCCCCAAAAGGTTAATAACCATGGTTCTAGGTGCTGTGCCCATTGAGAAGATGCCAAACAGCGAATCTAACTGAACTCAGAGCTGAATTGGGGGGTTTTGGTGTCATACACATATTCTCAGGCCAATAGAAATTCCAGAATGTGAGATACTACCTCATGGAGTTAAGAGAGCTGGAGTACACAGCTCTGGAGACGAGGGACTGATGGATGACAAGCATTAAATACTGTGGTTCCCTGAAAATAAGACCTAGTCAGTCCATCAGCTCTAATGCATCTTTTGGAGCAAAAATTAATATAAGACACGGTATTACATTATATTATATTATATTATATTATATTATATTATATTATATTATATTATATTATATTATTCCCAGCCTTATATTATATTAAAATAAGACCAGGTCTTATGTTAATTTTTGCTCCAAAAGATGTATTAGAGCTGATGGTCCGGCTAGGTCTTATTTTCAGGGAAACACGGTAGCAAAGGCAGCAGCTATCTGGCCTTTGAAGAAACAGGAGCTGACTAGGTGTATTAGCAAGCCCCTAGAGACTGAGCCCTGGGGGCTGTCCTCAGCATAAGGGAAATCCTAGAGAGGGCAGTGTTTCATTTTTGAGTCTGAGAAGTAAGAAAAGAGCAACATGAACCATCTGTTTTGACACGTCTACAAACACAGATATTTGGCATTTTGTATTAAAACTGTTTATCAAGCTTCTAATGCTAGCGATGAACAACTAGGAACTTCCTGTTCTGTTATTGCACTATTGATTTGTGGGGAAAGGAGGGCTCTAATCCGTCAATCTAATGACTCTACCAGCACAGGTTTAAAAAAACTTAAAGGGACTTGGAGAACAGGACAGAGTAAATCTGATTATTTTGTCAAAAAAGGTCCCGAAAGAAAAAAAAAGTGGTGTAGTTGCAACATAATGGTTATCTGGCTCTGTAGACACCTGGAGTTTTATTTGCCAGAGAAAGAGTGCCACTTCAGGGCTCCATCCTGGGGTATCAAGCCCCTCCCCTGTTCCCTGCCTCTCTTGTGGAGGGGAGAGCCCATCTTCTAGTGCGAAGGTCTCCAAGTGGGGTGTGATGTGCCACTTGTGGATTCTCAGCATAATCATTAGTGTGTGAAAAGAAAATATTAGAACATATAAAAATTGATTATCTTAAAAATAAGAGAAATATGCATTATGAACATTCAATATATAGACTGATGGCAGCACCAATGCTAGATAGAGATGTCAGATGGTCTAGCCTCCCTGACCATGGGGGCCATGTCTGTGGAGCCACAGAGGCTTCATGCCTCGGTGAGGGTGGGGGGAGATTCACTGTGGTATCCACTCCTTCCTGCTCTCCTAGTGTCTGGCAACGTGTGGCCATTTATTTATGCCAGGTTAATTGATTTATGGATCATAGTATTTAATTTTATGTAAACTAGCCCTCACTAAATATACAAATGGCTTTAAAAGATGACAGAGAAAAAGAGAAGCTCTTGTAATTGAAGGTTTTACTAAGGAAAGCAAAGTTGAACAAGGTAATGGTGGAGCTAATGTTTGTGCTTCTAGAACAAGGTTTCTTCAGCCACATTGCCCAGCAAAAACAAGGACAATCCAATAGGATTGAACAAGAAGTTGTTCCCCAAAAAATGAAAACATCAAGAAGACTTCCAGAAATATGGAAGTTTATCGGAAGTGTATTTATTATCATAAGCCTAAATTTCACTTGAGGTGCATCTATCTAGTTTATATTGTGTCTACGAAATGTCTTTTCAACTATAACAGCCATTAAACTCCCATGGCAAAACTGAACTTAGAAGGAGACCTTTGAATTGCTCTATCACAAGATGCTAAGCTACAATTTTCAAAAATAGTGAAGCGTATTCAAACACAGTGGACTGATTAAAATTAGCATTTCCAAGAAAAAATGTCATGCCATGAATAAAAATTAATACACATTTTCAAATATTATTTATTTCAAAGAGCTCGTCCTTTAAAAATATCTATTTTGTGTATATTATGATGTACATAAGGTAGTCATACAGCAATACAGGCATAGAACAAAATGTAAATATACATATTGGAAGTTGCTACTCAAAACAGGGTTTACTATTGGCCTATACAATCAAAAATTGTTTAGAAACCATTGCTGAAGAGAGGGTGGTAACAATTTACCCACCAAATAATCTAATCCCACTCAATCTGGTAATCCTCCTCGATGATTTAATGCTTGAACCCAACTAAATTATGATCTATCCTTCCTTCAAATGCCCACAACAGTGTAACGTGAAGATAACTGTTGTGCAACTTCTACTAATTACACTTAACACTTTCTTCTTGGATGATAATTACTGGATTTGATGTGTGTCCTTCCATTGCATTGAGAGAAAGCACACTGCAGACAGGGTTAGGATTGGAGTCACTGTCTGCTTCATTGTCTATCTCCCAGCGCACTTAGTACCTAGGAGAGGCTTGACAAAAATGTATTTGGAAATTAAGAGAAAATGAGTAAGTGTCTGGAAGGCCTTTGGGATTGATTATCACAGCGGGCAATCTTATTATTTGGCAAGTCATTGAGGTAAACCACTCAGCATTGAGTCTGGTCCAGCGTGAGTGCTCTTTCCATCAGCAAGGATTTTTTTTTCACTCTAATCTTACGGGTCATTGTTTACACAAAAGACTGCTCATTTCTCCTCAGAAATAAAGCAGTAATATATTTAGCTACTATTTGCGGCTTGGAGATGCCTAACTCATTCTCCTGTGTTTCCATATTAAATTGGGCCAAGCACAACACTCTATGCTGTTCTCAGTTTGACTTCTACATATATGTTCATAGAAACCAACTTCAATATCACACTTAGCTAATTTATATATAGATATAGATTTTTAAAGAACCTGCAATGGCAGATAACCTCATTGTTCAAAATAATCTTAATAGCTCAATTACTTATAAAATATGCAATATGTCCTAATGGACTCCTTGAGAGGAAGGACTAGGCAGAAACTTGCTTTATGTGCTGACATAAGAATGTCTTATTTGACTTTAGTTATGTCACTGATTCTCTGTCTCTCTTTTTTCAAATGTCAAAATTATTTTGTTATAGTCTCTGTTTGGAACAGGGATAGAGGTTTCCCTTGGTTCCTCAGTCATTTCCCAATTTGTAACCCAGATCTAGTAAAAAAAAAAAATTAAAATTTTCCATTTGCGTTTACAAGAAAGTCAGTGATAATTTGATAGTCATTTTTGGGGCAATTTCTGCCCGACTAAATTATGAAAGATTATGAAAAATTACTAAATTATGAAAAATAAGTGGGCAATGAGTCTCACTAAAGAGATATGTTCCACACTCATTTGCCCATGCTTAGTAATGACGCATAGCAACTTATTTTTGACTTTCTAAAAAAAAATGATAACATGAAAGGAAATTGGGTTGCTTTCATAAGAATATAACCAAATTGGCTTCCAGCTCTAGCTTTCCAACTTAGAATTGTTTTTCAGAAACAGAAATGGGTTGAACTGAGCCATCCATAACCCTACACTGAGAGTTCCTACTGTGACCTGTAGCACATATGAAGTCACTTGGTTAACATATGATGCCACTGAGACTGAGATCATAAGTCCTATTTCCATGCAGGCCAGTTACACAGAGACATCATAGCACAGACACAGCCCTAGCTACAATCTGCCCTCTGGAACACACATGTCGCTGTTCATATGGAAATGATACAAGCCTTGGGCATGTCTAAAAGTCATGCAGCAAAACAAAAATCTCCCTGCAAAATTGGAAAGAGCTTTTTATAATGATTTTAATTTCGAGGACTCTGATGATTCATTTTATGTGTCAATTGGACTGGGCTAAGGGATGCCCAGAGAGCTGGTAAGACATTATTTCTGGGTGTGTCTGTGAGGGTGTTTCCAGAAGAGATTAGCATTTGAATCAGTGGACTGAGTAAAGAAGATCACCCTCACCAATAAGGGTGGGCATCATTCAATCTGTCAGGGGCCTGAATAGAACAAAAAGTCTGCAAATTTGCTCTTTTCGCTTGAGCTGGGTCACCCATCTTCTCCTGCCCTCACGCATCAGTGCTCCTAGTTGTCAGACCTGCAGACTCTGTCCAGGACTTACACCATCACCCACCCCACGCCACCTCTCCACCCCATTCTTTGGCCTTCCAGTTTGGATTGAAACTACACCACTGGGCCTCCAGCTTACAGACGGCAGATTGTGGGACTTCTCAGTCTCCATAATCATGTGAACCAATTCCTCAGAATAAATTTCTATATCTATATCATCTATATCATCTATATCTATATCTATATCTTCCACTGGTTCTGTTTCTCTGGAGAAACCTGACTAATAGAAAGCTGCTCTTCAGCAGAGGGTCTTGAATGAAGAAAGCCTACCAACCAGGATCACCGAACAGGAATGGAAAGCAAACTAATCTTTAAAGGGATCCATCCAGCCTCTCCATGAAAAGGGCACTGAGCCAATATTGCGTCCCAGTATTCTGAACTTTTGGAAAACAATGAAAATGAAGGATATTGAACAAAAATAAACAGACAAAACCCCCACTTTTTCCTGTCCTGCTCTGTGTCAACACTCTATAAGTTTTCTATAGTGGTAAATTTTTGTAATAATTAAAAAGAATACATTCTCGTTGCACAAAATCTAAAAAATTCCAAAAACTATGGAGAAGAAAATTTAAATTATCCCAAATCCCACAATTCATTCATTAGCTTATTCAAGCAACAAATATACAAAATTGCACGGCTTGCTGTGGCATGTTCTAAGACTCACCCCCAGAAATGTTAGCTTCTAACTGATTTCTTTCCAGCCCTTCTCTCAATGCACTTTTAATAATAAAGTAGGAATCAGATTATATATAGTTTTGGATTCTCCTTTTCTCTTAATATATCATAAACCTTTTCCCAAGCTATAAAATAATATTCAAAGTTACAATTTTAACAGTTGCATAACATCACGTCACATGAACTTACATGATTTTATTAAGCAATTCTTCTATTTGAGAACATGCATGATTACCAATTTTTCATTATAATAAATAATGCTGCAAGTAATATCCTTTGGCCACATATCTGATTATCTTTGGAAAATTTTTCCTAGGATTCAGATTGCTAGGTCAAAAGCCTTGAACATTTTTAAGGTTCTAGATACACAACATTCAATTGCTTTCTTGAAAGATTAGAACAGTTTTACTTCCACCAGCAAAGAGAGTGTGTCACACAGTGAGATCCATCTCTCAAAACAATGAGTATTAACATTAAATTTTTTTCTTTCTTTCTTTTTTTTTTTTTTTTTTGCCAACTGGGTCAACATGGTTTTTCTTTTAATTTACATTTCTTAATTGACAGGTAAGTCAAACTTTTAAAAAAATATATGCATCTTCCTTTAAATTATCTATGCATGCTCTTAGTCATTTTCCAAGGAACTATTACCACTTCTTAGCATTATAGTCTTACTATTTATCAGCACAGGATTTTCTTATTGCATTCTGAGACCTGGCCCCTTGGTTGGGGCAGAAGGAAGTGAGGTGGAGACAGGGCTGGGACTGGACAGCCACATTTGCTCTGTTTGTCCTCCTATCAACGAGGTATGACGTAGGGTAAGTTTCTTGGCATATCTGAACTTCAGTTTTCCCCTTTGTACATAGAAAGATTTAATTAAGGGTACTTCCAGTCTTATGATCACATGATGCTGTAAAAGGGACATTATAGATTCATAGTTTCAAAACTTGCTTTGTTATGATTTGTGATGAGCTTTGGGGGGTAGTATTGGTGAGAAGTGTCAAACCTTTCGCTTCGTTCCTCTTTCTGACCTCAGGGCTCTACCACCTACCAGCCAAGCAAATCCTTTCAAAGTTCTTAGTTTCCTGTTCTATAAATGGAAACATTGTTTGATAGGTTTGTTGTAAGAATTACAAAAAATAATAAAAACGAAAGCCTTTATAACATACCATACATACACATACATATATTTACACACATGCACACACACATATACCTATACTGTGAAGTTGCATTAGTTTTCCAGTATGGAAGTTCCCCAAACAGTTAAAAATAGAACTATCATATGACCCAGCAATCCCACTTCTGGGTATTTACCTGAAGAAATCCAAGACACAAATTCAAAAGGATATATGCATCCCAATGTTCATTGCAGCATTATTTACAGTCGCCGTGATATGGGAGCAACTTACGTGTCCATCGATAGATGATCGGATAAAGAAAGGTTGGTATATAGAATGGAATATTACTCAGCTATAAAAAAAGAATGAAACCTTACCATTTGCGACAACATAGACCTAGAAGATATTAAGCTGAGTGAAATCAGTCAGACAGAGAAAAACAAATACCATATGATCTCACTTATATGTGGTATCTACAAAACAAAATAAACAAACTCTTAGATACAGAGAACAAACTGATGCTTGCCAGATGGGAAAGGGGTTGAGGAACTGGATGAAAAAGGTGAAGGGATTAAGAAGTACAAATTGCCAGTTATTAAAACAGTCACAGGGATGTAAAGTACAGCGTAGAGAATATAGTCAATAATATTGTAATAACTATGTGTAGTGTCAGATGGGAACTAGACTTATTGGGGGGATCACTTCATAGGTTACATAAATGTCTAACCACTATGCTGTACACCTGAAATTGATATAATACTGAATTTCAACTGTAATTGAAAAATAAAAAATGAATCACTATGAATAAATTATGCAAGTATTTAGTTTTCATAAATGTCAGTACACAAAAAAAGGAAAAATATTTTTTGTACCCCTTACTTGAACCTCCCTTTCAAACTAGACTCTAGATTCCAGTGCTTCAAAGAGAGCAAGGCCACAGACAGGATGTAAATAGAAACAAAAGAAGATAAACCTTAATTGTTAAGATTCTAAGCATGGAACCCAAAGTGATACATGTAATTTTCTAAGGTAATTTTGGCTATACTTGATTTTCTCCTATTGACAAACTAACTTAATATCTTAATTCACACATTAGGTAGTGGTGGTGTGTGTGTGTGTCTGTGTGTGAGTTTTTTTGTTTTTGTGTGTGTGTGTGTGTGTGTGTGAGTGTATGCACATGTATGTATGCATATCCATATATACCTCACACAAATACATACCTTGTACATATGTCACGTGTGTGTGCATATAAATGTATATCTATCCCTTCCATGTGCAAATGAAAATGAAAGTATGATTAAAATGGACTTTCAGATCTTTCTGTAGAAAATGTAATTAGAAAAATGCAAACCACTCTCATTTTCTTTAATTCTTTCCTTCAATTTTTGTCATTTAAAACTCATAAATATGACAGACTCTATATTTATAAAACTAGCTTAAGATATGGTGTATTTACATTGATTTGCATAAACAACTTCAGTTTGCCAGCAAACTGTACTTATACACCCATAGGTAAGTACAGCACTGGTCTGAGCACCAAGAATACATAATATGGAATAAACACTAGCTTATGATCTAAGGGAGACGAGATGTATAAACATGTAATTATCTGAATGTGTACATAAATACAGTTCTGTAATTAAAGAGTGAATATGGGAGGGGGGGATTTTACTGGTGGGTTGGTGATGTTTACTTTTTTCTGCTCCATGCTGTTCTGGCATTTTTCTCCTCATACCTTGGGACTTGAATCATATAACACAAGGGTAGTCACTTAGCTTATATATCTCATGGGCATAAACAAATAGTCATTAATATAAACACTATGTAAAAACTGGCCAGAGATATCTCTTCACTGTTTAACAGGACCAGATTTTTTTTACCCTGCAAAGAGAAAAAATGGTAGCAAATCTGAGCAAATAAAAACAAGAAAATGAACAGATACTTCTGAACCAAGTTTAACTTACATTAAAAGAACAGATACAGGGTTGCATAAATGGGTATTCTAGAAGAAACACAAATGCAGCCAAGCCCCCATCCTCAATCAAAGGAAGAGAGTGTGGAATGCAATCTGTGTTCTAAGGCCCATTTTTACTTTCCTTTTCAATCTTACCCACCTGTGATATGTTTAGGGTTTCTTTTCTCTCCCCCAACAAACACTCTTGCATGTGTTAAGCAACATTTCTGAGCATTTTACATGTATTCACTCCTTTAATTCTCATAATAACCCCATGGGTAAGGGCTATTGGCATTGCCCCTATTTTACAGATGTGGAAACTGAGGTAACCAGAGATGAAATAACTCTCCCAGGCAGCTGGGATTCAGTCTCAGGAGGTCTGGCTTCCTGGCCTACATTCTCAAGTGTGAAAGTTGCACGGTCTTCTTAGCTGGAGGGTGAACTTTGTACACTTGAGTAGCTGAGGGAGTGTGGTTGGAGTGAGGAAAGAAAGGCTTTGAAAGTTAGCCTGTCTTTAGAGAACATGAAAAGAGAGGAGAAAAAGAAGGGGAAAGCCAGGGTTAGTTGTGGGAAGGCAATGGAAGCACTGGAAGAACGAGAGTGGAAGAAAAAGGCGAAGAGAAATCAGCCTTGCCCTGCTCAGTTCCTTGGGGACCAGATCTAATGGCTTGGGGCTGGAGTGGGTGGAACTGGGTGTCTGTTTTCAAGCAGCAGCATCTAACTTCACTGGGTTTCTGCAGCAACCCCACCAGAGCCACTTTTCACAGCAATTAAGAAAGTGACAGTGGAGGAAGTATCCCACCCTTATTTGGGTTCAGGAGCTACCCAAATAAAAGTATTAACCCAGTGGTAAGATTAAATTCTGGGCCCCAAAGGAAGTTTTCCAAAGGTGCCCTTTACCAAGTGTAAATTGGAAACACTTTCCTCTCTTGGGCAAGATGATGCTGTGGGAGGTGGAAATAGATGAGGAATTTTTGGAAGACTTGGATTTCTCCGATGAGTTCTGTGAAACACTAATGTCTAATAGGGGTGGGTCAAGAAGTACATCCAATAACATTTTTTTTCCTGTGACCTTGGGTCTTACCCAACTTTGATTCTGCTCTTCAGTGACTGTAGCAAGGGAGTGAGACGGTGATCACTTGACAGCTAGTGGGAAGTGTCCCCTAAAGAACTTGGTATCAGGAATGAAGGAAAATAAGATTGTCCTCCAAGAGCTCCTCAACCAAATCGATACTTATCGTATGGAATACAGAGATGTGCAAAGTCACCAAGTTGGGCGTGGTAAACTGACTGAGGGTATTTAGCTTAAGGAATAACCGTCAATTTCAACTAGTGTTGGATTCCATGGCAGAAGGAAAGGAGGGAGCAAATTCAGAAATTCCATTCCCATTTTGAGAGTCTGCTAAGCCCTGCGCTAAGTAAGGGCAGTGAACAAATCTGACTTACCCGGCCTTCCTGGGTCCCAGGACACGCTCACGGGCTCCATCGAAGAACAACCCAGGCAGAAAAGGCACATTGGCCAAGGACATTCAGTATCCCAGGCCATGGGGGGCCAAGGAGGAGGGGCTGTGGCTGTGAATGTTGTTCGCCTTCCTGTACGCCTACCCCAGGCTACGTTTTCATTATCACCTACAGGTTTTCACAGATGCTCGGTGGGATCATGCAGAAGGGCTTCCGAGCTTCTCCGACCACCATCCACAGTAAGAAGTCCACAACTCAGTGCACATACACGGGCACATGCTGACACGTGCAGACACACACACACCTTATATGCCGGAGACAAAAGCCACATAAAACAGGATTTACTCTTACTATATAAATTAATTGTACTTCCTATTCTATACTTTTTTTCTTTTTTAAATACTGGCTAAGACCTGTTAAATTGATTGCAAAACCCAATAATGGTTCAAGCCTGGCGATTTTAAAGGGCGTCATTGGGCGTCCTGCACAGAGAAGTCACCTGACCTTGTGTTGGGTACCCAGCATTGTTAGTCACCATTTTTTTCTTCTTATAAGTCCTGAGAGTGCCTTATGCCAACTGTGGGGCTTTGCTGTTATTGTTGTTTATGATGTTTTGGTTCACAGATGATAAGGTAGCGTGGTTTTAATATTGTTTAATATTAGAAACATGTAACACTTGGTTCCTAGGAAAAGCATCTTGATAACGGAAAACAAAGATTTCTGGGATATGGCGTGTTAAGCCTGTCCCCTGTGTGGAGCAGGATTATTATTATTATTGTTATGCTTCACCCTCTTAAAGGGTCATTATAAAAGTACAAACCTGGCTGGGACTCAAAGGGGCAGAGTGACGGCTCTGCTGCCCAGCTAGCACTTAGTCTGCGTGGGCACACCAGCCCACTGACTAGTACAGCAGAGGGAAAGCTCAGGGTCTGAGAGTCAGACTTAGGTTACCAATCGGATGACCCCATTTTCTAACTCTGTGACCTTGAGCACACCATCTAATCTCTCGAGCCTCAGTTCTCCCATCTGTGAAATGGGTGTAAAACCACATCCATGGACTCTCTGTGAGGATTAAATGAGGTTGCATTATACGCATATCCATAGGACTCATGGAGAAGGTCACCTACCCAATCCAGTGCTTCCTTCACTCCTAATGTCCTTTCAGTGTTTTGGAATTTTTAAATATGGGTCAAGAATTCAACAGTGCCATGGAGAGAAACATTGTCACTCTTTTTTCCCTTTCATTCTCGGGATATCAGCATTGGATTCATCATAACTTTTGATGCATGACACACTCTCATCATTACAGGCTCACACATAATCTGCATTTGCTTATTTGGCTAACTAATTCTTTTTAATAGCATCATAAGCACCTAGGAGTCTGCCACCTTTAACCAAAGCTAGGACCTCGACAATAGCCTCTACCACAATGCAACATGTGGTGCCCACATTCCCTCCTCTCAACCCACTATCTAATCCCCTTGCCTCCCTTCACTCACGGCGACCTTCATTTTATCTCTTTCACCCTTATAGAATCTATAAATCCTGGTTTGGGATGGGGTAGACCCATGCTAAGCTAAACTCTGGATATACACTGGATCACTCATTCTTCAACGAGGCAGACACATGGGGTCACGGCCAACAGTATGTTGCACAGAACAGGGTCCTGGGTGGCTCTGTAACTTGGGATTTTTATCATTGCTATTCTTATAAGGCAGCAGAAGGTCTTCCTTTTCTTCTTCCTCCAGTCGTGTGTCCAGTCTATATCATCCTCTGGACAAAAACATAGGGGACGAGGTAATGGTAACTTGGTCTCTCAGTGGAAGTTATTCCAGGAACACTGGCTTGGGCTGAAATAGGCCATATATATCTAGACTCTGCTACCAGCTTCTGGATACATAGTTTCAGCAGAGGGAACTAAGATAGTCACAAATTGTCTTGGAAAAACTTTGTAACTCGTCTGAAGGCACAGGAAAGACACTCACCAGGGATGGCAGAAAAGTTTCTCACCACAAGCATAAATGTATGAACAGCTACTCATCCCCACCGCCTTCTTACTCCTCTTCTCCCCTCCTCCTTCATCCCACTTCTGTCTTCCCTGGGGTTGAAAAATGGTTATATAATACCTCTTCATGGATAGTTAGCTCTTTATTATCCACTTTGTGGCGTTAGTTTTTAAAATCTTAGGTTAAGCTCCCCTGCCATTCTACACATTACCATAGCACCATCTTCTATTCTGACTCAGCTAATATATTCTCAAAAGAGCAGGTAAGTGCAAACTCATTATAAAATTAGTTAAGTCAACTATGCAAACATGCATTTCTATGTTGTTCATAAATTTAGGATTAACAGAGCTACCACTCTCCTCTCTCAAGATACTAATAACATTTTTATTTGAAGTCTATTAAATTGTTTCTTTGCTTTGTCTTTTCTAGGATAAATCTCATTTTCCCCCATCTATAGCAAGAATAAGAACCACTCCACCTACATTCTACCTCTAATGCACAGATCATAGGGTGTATGTAGTAAACCCTGCCAAAGAAATCGATCATGCAGAAGTAGAAGAAATATGAACTTCAAAACTTTTGCCAAGTGTCATCAGAGATAGAAGGCACTTTTGTTGGGCAAGACACCATTGACACTCAAAAGTAAATCTACTACATTGCAAAGCCCTTGAGAGTTAAATTGGTTAACATTTATGCAGTGAGGAGAGGAAATACAGGTAACAAGCTCTGGAATGGGGGAAGGAGGGAGAAGTAATAGGAGGTCTGTAGGGCAAGAGAGAAAAAGAGAGGGAGGGAAGGAGGCAGGGAGGGAAGGACGGAGGAAGGGAGGGACGAAGAGAGAGAGAAATGAAAGACAACCAATGTGAGAGCCCCACGGTACAGGTCACAGAAGAACTTCAGCCAGTAATGTCCGATATTGAACTTCATTTTAAATTGGCTCCTGTTCTAAACTGTGCTAAAATCTTCACCCATTACCCTGAAACTCTCACTGTAAGTGGCTATACACAACAGCCTGATGGTCCTGGAGCTTTGGGAATGAAGGAGAAGACAGAGTGAACACGCTAGGCATTTCGCAGGTTAGAAAGAACGCCACAGCCACAGAATGACGTTGCTGTTGGGGAGACAACCCTCTGTGTCCTGCACAGGATGGGGGGTGGGGTGGGAGGGTGATGTCATTCCTTCATTCAACAATCATTTTTTTCCTGAGAACTGAGCATGAGGCTGAGATGGTGTTAAATATTTACGATGAATAACACAGAGATCTTCCCCTCTACAAGCTCAAAGCCTAGAGGAGAGGAGAGAAAGCAGGTGTTCTAACTCTGTGGGATCAGTTCAGTGCAATAAAATAATTTATGAATATACATGAAGGAGTGGAGGGAAGATCCCAGAAGAGCAGATCCTTCAGTCCCATTTCAATTAAGAACGTTTTGGCTGCAAATAATAGAAAAAAATAAGCAACCAGATCCAGGACCATAATTGGTCAACCCTTAATTTAAACAAATAGGAGTCTAACATATATATATATATATATATATATATATATATATATATATATATATATATATATATGTGTGTGTGTGTGTGTGTGTGTGTGTGTATACATGTATATATATATATATATATATACCACACACTTATGAGTTTCATATATATATGAAACTCATAAGTGTGTGGTTATTGGTTCTAATTCAGGAGCTCCTTGTTGCCATTAGGATCTTAGAATCCCAGGCTATTTCGGTCCATCTGCTCTGCTTTCTTCATGCTTGTTTCCTCAAGATGACTTTAATAGCTCCAGCATTGGGTCCATCTATGTTCAAGACAGGAAGAAAGAGGAAGAGGCAACCCTAGCAGCTCTCCTCTTGTGCTTGTTTCTTTTATTAGAAAGCAAAAACTTTCCCCAAAATATGGAAATTCTAATAAAGAATAAAAGAGGAATGATAGAGATAAATCTTGTAATGGAAATGAAGAATGCCTTTGATGGGCTCATTAAGAGGAGACTAGACATGACTGAGGAAAGAATCTCTGAGCTTGATATGATATAGAAACTTTCAAAACTGAAAAGCAAGAGAAAAAAAAGACTGAAAAAAACAAAGAACACATTATTCAAGTACTGTGGGACAATTATAAAAGATGTAACATACATGTGGTGGGAATACCAGGTGGAAAAGAAAGAGAGAAATGAAAGGAAGCAATATTTGCAGCAGTAATGACTGAGAATTTCCCCCAAAATTAATATCAAACACCAAGCCACAGATCCAGGATCCTCAGAGAAAATATATGGAAAAACAACAAACTACACCTAGGCATGTCATATTCAAACTTCAAAAAATCAAAGATAAAGAATCTTGAAAGAAGTCAGAGGGAAAAAACACCTTACCTATAGAAGCAGAGATAAGAGTTATACCCAACTTCTCCTAGAAGTCATGCAAAGAAAAAAGGAGTTGAGTGCAATATTTAAAGAGATGAGGGAAAAACTCTACCAACCTAGAATTCCGTATCATGAAAAGTTATCCTTCAAAAGTTAGGGAGAAATGAGAACTTTCTCAGACAAATAAAAACTAAGAGGATTTATTGCAAGTGGACCTCCCTTGCAATAAATGTTAAAAGTTTTTCAGACAGAAAGAAAATGACATAGGTCAGAAACTTGGATATACATAAAGAAAGGAAGAGAGTCAGAGAAGAAATAGGTGAGATTATTTTTCTTATTTTTAATTGATCTAACAGAAAACAGTTCATTCAAAATAGTAATAGCAACAATGTATTTGATCATGCACGCTTAAGTATATGTCTTATGTATATGCATATTATATATATATGCTTACTTATGCTTATATATAAGTGAAACGAATGACAGAAATAATACAAGGGACATGAGGGAAAAATTAGGATTATTTTGTTATTATAAAGTATCTATACACTTGTGAAGTGGTATAACGTTATTTGAAAGTGGACTTGGATTAGTTGTAATGTTTGTTGCAAATTCTAGGGCAACCACTAAAAAAAGTTTTTAAAAAAGTACAATTAATATGCTAAGAAAGGAGAGAAAGGAAATTATATAAAATGCTCAATTATAACCACAAAAGGCAGTTTTTCATCAAGATGTCAGAGTAGGTAAACACTGTGCTTGCCTCCTCTCAGGACCACATCAAAATTACAATTAAACTACAGAACAACCATCATTGAGAATCACCTCAAGTCTAACTGAACACAAGTTTTAAAACTAAGGATATACGGAAGAAGCCACTTTGAGACTAATGAGAGGGGCAGGGACGCATAACAGGCTGGTCCCACACCCAGGTGTGTTGGTTAAAATTCAGGAGGAATAAATATCTCAGCTACGGAGCTACCCCCTAAGGAGTAAGGGGTCCCAGCCCCGCAACAGGCTCCCCAGCCCAGGATTCCAGTACCACAAAAAGAAGTCCTCACAACTTCTGGCTGTGAAAATGTGCGGAAATTGTGGCTGAGTGAGACGGAGGGCAGCTGGAGGCCCAGCCATTCTTCTTAAAGTTCCTGCACACAGATTTACTCGTTGACAGACTCACTTGTTCTGAGCTCCAACGCTGGGGCAGCAACTTCAAAGGTGCCAGAGATGTCCAGGAAGGAACTGAATTTTCTGGCTTCGGGTGAGTGCTGGAGGGGCAGCTTTCTCCCAGATAGAATTGCTGGCAGGAGCCATTCTTTCATTGTTGAGCCCTCCTCTGACCCAGCAGCAGACACAGGTGGCTGCCATATCTGAGTCTCCATCAAACTGGCTAACACTTGTTGCCCTACCCTGGTGATTCCCTGAGACCTCGCCCCATCAGACTTGCAGGTCCACTCAACTTGTGGGCCCACCCAAGCTTCTTCCAGTGGCTTTTCAATACAAACAGCCTGTCTTGGATCATGCTGCAGATATTTCTCAATTCTCTCAAAGGTTCAGAAACCCCAAACAAGTAGCATCTGGCTTCAGCATGCCCCATACCTCTTGCTAAGAAGCACCAAGCCAGGCACTAGCTGCAGCTCGCCTCAGTTTGCAGCTTAGCCTCTCCCAGGCACCTCCAAGCCCAGCATAATTGGCAACCATCTGCAGGTCACTGTGTAGCTCATACGAAGTGGCTCTAGGCAGGGCACAGGCAACAGTAATCTTGGCTTGCAACAGAGCCCCTCCCAAAGGATCCCAAAATGAATACATCCAGTGGCCTCCTTCAAACCAAACCAGAGCACCACCCAAACACCTCCACAAATGACACACCCAAAGGGCAGACGGAACAGGCACCGGCGCCCTAGTAAAGTGAACCCTGCTCCATAGGGTTAGCCCCTGCACAACAGCTCCTCCCCTGGAGTCACAGCCAATCTTCACAACCAATTAGTACAAGGCTCACTCCCTCCCACTGATGTGCAAACAGCAGAGAAGGCTCAACTACAGCAAGAGGGCATATACAATCCACACATATGACACACCTAGAGCACGCAGCTCAGGTGCCCTGGGAGACTGTGCTACTGGGCCCCACAGCACACTTACTACATAAGGCCACTCTACTAAGATTGGGAGACATAGCAGTCCTACCTAATACATAAAAACAACCACACACAGGCAGCCAAAATGGGGAGACAAAGAAATATGCCCCAAATGAAAGAACAGAACAAAGTTCCAGAAAAAGAGCTAAACAAAAATGGAGACAAGCAATCTACCAGACACAGAGTTCAAAACACTGGTTATAAGGATGCTCGGTGATCTCAGGGAGAACTTCAACAAAAAGATAGAAAACAAAAATAGAGATAGAAAACATAAAAAAGAACCAGTCAGAAATGAAGAATACAGTAACTGAAATGAAGAATACATAAAAGGGAATCAACAGATTGAGTGAAGCAGAGGATAGAATCAATGATTCAGAAGATAAAGCAGCAGAAAATACTCAATTTGAACAGCAAAAAGAAAAAAGAATCCAAAAAATAATGACAGTTTAAGGGGCCTTTGGGGCCATATCAAGCATACCAACATTTGCATTATAGGGTACCAGCAGGAGAAGAGAGAGAGAGCAAGGAATTGAAAAACCTATTTGAGGAAATTACAGGAAACTTACCTAATCTGGTGAAAGAAATAAACATACAAACTGAGTAAGCACAGAATGTCCCAAAAAAGTTGAAACCAAAGAGGCCCCCACCAGAACACATCATAAATAAAATGGCAAAGGTTAAAGACAAAGAAAAAATTTTAAAAGCAGCAAGAAAAAAATCAGTTAGTTACCTACAAGGGAGCTTCCTTAAGACTGTCAGCTTATTTCTCTGCAGAAACTTTGCAGGCTAGAGGGATTAGCATGAAACAATCAAAGTGATGAAAAATAAGGACCTATAACCGAGATTACTATACCCAACAAAGCTATCATTTAGAATCAAAGGACAGACAAGAAAAAGCTAAAGGAGTTCACCACCACACCAGTATAAGAAATGTTAAAGGGACATATTTAAGAAAAAAAAAGAACAAAAATATGAATAAAATGGCAACATATCTATCAATAATTACTTTAAATGTAAATGGATTAAATACTCTAATCAAGACTTAGGATGGCTGAATGGATAAGAAAACAAGACACTTACATATGCTGCCTACAAGAGACTCACTTCAGGTCAAAGGACACACACACGCAGACTGAAAGTAAAGGGATGGAAAAAGATATTTCATGAAAACAGAAACCAAAAAATCTAGGGAAGCAATACTTACACCAGACAAAATAGACTTTAAAATCAAAGGCTATAACAAGAGACAAAGAAGACCCAGTAATTCCATTTCTGGGTATTTATCCAAATAAACCCAAAATACTATGTTGAAGGGACATGTACACCATATGTTCATTGCAATATTATTTACAGTAGCCAAGATATGGGGGTAACCTGGGTGTCTATCAATGGAGGAATGGATAAAGAGGAGGTGGTACATATATACAATGGACTATTTCTTAGCCATAAAAAAGAATGAAATCTTGCCATCTGCAACAACATGGGTAGACCTATAGGGTATTGTGCTGAGTGGAGTAAGTCAGACAGAGAAAGACAAATGCCATATGATTTCACTTATATGTGGGATCGAAAGAACAAAATAAATGAACAAACAAAACAGAAACAAACTCACAGATACAGAGAACATTTTGATGTTTGCCAGGAGGGTGGGGGGTTGGAGGGCTGGGTGAAAAACGGGAAGGGATTAAGAAGTACAAATTGGTAGTTACAAAATAGTCATGGGGATGTGAAGTATAGCATAAGGAATATAGCAAATAAACAACTATGTATAGTGCAAGATGGGGGCAAGATTTATTGGGGTGATCACTTTATAAGTTATATAAATGTCTAATCACTTTGTTGTACACCTGAAGTTAATATAATGTATGTCTGTATGTCACCTATAATAAATAAAAAATAAAAAATATTTTTTAAAGAAACAAATAAATAAATAAACAAAACCAAAAAAGGCAGAAAAGGTGTGGAAAACAAAAATAGGAACAAAGAACAGGGCAACTACTAGAAAACAGTAACAACATGGTAAATATTAATCCAACTTTATAAATAATTACTTTGAATGTCAGTGATCTAAATACACCAATTAAAAAAGACAGAAATTGTCAAAGCAGATTAAAAAAACAATTATATATTGTTTACAAGAAACCCACTTTAAATATGGAGAGATACATAGAAGCAGTCCATAGTCCTGTGCTGAGGTCTCAGTCTTTAGTGAGCCTGTGCCTCTGGACTGTGAACTTCACCAGTGTTTCTCAGTTTTTTTTCTCCACCCCTTCTTAGGTGTGCCAGGATGGCCAGAGTGGGATACATTAAGGTATTCCTCTCCCTCAGGTTGCTTAGCGTGCCTGATAATACCGCAGTCAGTTAGACTCTGGATACCCAGTTAATCCTGGGCAGGTTGTGTTAAGAACAAAGTGCTGGAGCATTTGAGATCTTGCTTCCTGGCAATTGTCATCAATTTTGGCTTAAATAAACTCTTATAAAAATCAAAAACAAAAACGTGTTCTCGAGATCCATCCATGTTGTTGCAAATGGCAGTATTTCACGTTGTCTTATGTCTGAGTAATATCTTGAAAATATCCTGCTAAGGGGAAATAAGTCAGATGAAAAAGGACAAGAACCATATAATTTCACTCATATGTGGGATATAAAACAGAAAGCAACAAACAAGCAAACAAAACAAGAAAACCCTCATAGACATAGACAATAGTATGGTAGTTACCAGAGGGAAAAGGGGGTGGAAATTGAAGAGGGTAAAGGGAGTCAAATATATGGTGACAGAAGGAGACTAGACTTTAAGTGGTGAGCACACAATGCAATATATGACAGATGATATATTATAGAATTGTACATTGAAATTTATATAATCTTATTACCCAATGTTACCCCAATAAATTTAATAAAAATTATTTAAAAAAACAGAGTACTCTGGCATATTTCAAAATCATTCCTTTTTCCCTCTCTTTGGGAGGATTTTTCTTTGATATTTACTATGGGGATCTGGCCCAGCTCCTAGGGGTCCCTCTATGACTGCATCCCCTGGCATTTTTGACTCTCAGAGTTATCCAGAGTTGTGAGCTTCGAGCAATTTATCAATTATAGTTCAGGTTTTCCAACCCCAGCACTGGTTTCCACTGAGGCTTGCTGGTGACTCTCTATTCCAGAAAACTGCCACTCCCAGTATTTTCTCGCCTGCCTTTCCAGTCTTGGGGCAATGGTTTGTCCTGGGTCCTCCCCTGTCTTAGGGATCCAAGAAGAGTTGTTGGTTTTTCAGTTTGTTCAGCTTTTACCTGTCGTTAGAGTGGCACCTTCCGAGCTCCTTACGTGTAGTACCATAAACCGTAAGTACCAGACAGGATTTTTCACACAGAAGATATACCTGCTGGCGGTTCTGGGGCTGCATTTACAGAGCTCCCTTTCTCTTTTTACTCAAAAACTCCCAGGACAGAACTTAGATTGTCCTGGTTGAGTCATATGCCTGACAGGGGCTGTATGGGAACTCTCTGTGCTTTCTGCTCAATTTTGCTGTGAAACAAAAACTCCTCTAAAAAATAAGATTTATTAATTTAAAAAGAAAAATGGATAAGGTGGTTCATGTGTCAGTGTCCGCAACATATGATTGAACGGGGTGAGGGGAAGCAAGTTTCAGAAGAGTAAGTATAGATTAATTCTTTAATATGTGTAAAAATGGTTGGTTAAGAGTGGTTCTGTCTGGGGAGCAGGCGTCATGCTAGGAGGCAGGGAATGTGTTGCATGAGGGACTTCCACTTTCTATTTTAAATACTTCCTCATTATTTGAACTTTTTTTTACAGCATGCATTACTTTTATAATTAAAATTTTCATTGTGGAACAATCAAAAGACTGAAAACCATATTGATAAATAAGTAAAAGGCTTCCCATGCAAGCCTCTTTGGGGGGGTCTCGATTTTTTTTTTTTCCTCTTGTCAAGAAGAAATAATGTCTTGCAGGTTGTGAAAGTTAAGCCACATGATCCATGCAAAGCTGCTTTGAATTCCCTCTTGCCCCTTTCCACTTGTCTCCCAGGCCCCATCTTCTCTTCCATCCAATTCACCCTCCTGGCTGAGGAAAGCCTGAGTAGGGTCCTAAAACCCTGTATTCATGTCGTCCTCTTTTCAACACTCCCTCTTCCCCCCATTCTGTCACCACCACCCTCACCCTATCCCATCCCCCCAATACAAGAGAGTGACATTTTATGCGAAGAATGTATTCCTGGAGACCTCACATAACTCAAAACTTACATAATTCAAGCCTGTTTTTCCCAGAGGACTGAATATGAAGTGTGTGCGGGAGGGGGAATGCAATCTCAGAGTGCATAAATCTGCACACATTGTAATGTATATTTGCTTTAAGACTGCCTAGTATTTTCCCTGTATTTTGGCTAATATTTTGAAGTGCTCTCTCTTAAATTAACAGTAGAGAGATCATAGTGGTTGCTCGGCCTTCTGGTAGAGATTGAGCACATCTCAAGTTCTATTCCAAAGCCCCCGACTTTCGTGAGTGTTTTACAGCTCTACCACTTAATGAACTCTTAGGCGACCTTGTTCCAGGATTATAGAGAGAATAGAAAGAAGATTTTAAATTATAATGGCAGCAAATATTCAAACAACAGAGGAGAAGCCATCAGGTCTCTCAGAGACATTCCCACACAGGAAAACAGCGGTGGTTCCCCAGCTACTCACAAAGGATGGTGGCGGCTAAAAAGGGGTGCTGCCCTGTGACCACAGAGCAAACACAGGTTCCCCAATACTCAACCTGCCTGCTCTGACAGTGTGGGATTCTTGATGAAGGTTTTTTAATTGGGGGAGAGGGGATTTAAATGATCTTTAATTTTGAACATAAGACTGTCCATGTTTTATATAGGACTAGTTCAATTCTATGTAACTTCAATAAAGTGCACCACAGATGGAGAAAATGTCTTGTTTCTTAGCTTAGCTTTCAAGACTCTTCTGGCTTCTATGTACGTGTCCAACTCTATCTCTGCCACTCCCACCCCCAGTCATGCTGACCCTTGTTTTCACCTACCTGACTACATTTTTATTAGCTTTAAATAGTTCAATTTAGAAATGAAGATAATACAATCAAGCAAAAATTAAATTTAAATCACCCCTAATTTGTCACTCAGAGATATTTGTTAAATTATTTGGAGGTGTTTTCTTGCAGTCATGTGCTATCTACAAGAACAGGGAAATAAGAGTATGTATGTATGTGTGTAAACTTTTTTTAACCAAAAAGGAATGAATCAGTAATATTGTTCCGCAGCATACTTCATTTTTACCTTTAAATGCCTTTAACTGTCCCTCATTCTTCTGTTAGGAACTTGATTGGTTTCCACTATATGACTGTTTCATAGCAGATTGAAATAATACTATTATTTTTGAAAATTTAGACCATTTACAAATTTAGGCTGTTGTGAACAATGTGGAAATGAATATTATTGTTGCTAAATCTTTGCAATCTCCATGACTATTTCTTTAAAATAAATTCCTGTAAGTAGAATTTCTGGGCTAAAGGGAATGAAAAACTTCAAGTATGCATTGCCAAATTGCCCTAGGAAGTTGGAAACAATTTGAACTCCCCTCAGAAATATCTGCCAGTCACTGGATAATATGATGTGAGCCTTCTAATGCATCTCTCTTCCAAATTCAGATTGTGATAGAAGAAAACCCTCCAAAGACACCCATATTAATTTGTTATATTTAAAAAATAACTTTTTATTAGTATAGCAAGAGTGGCAAAGAGCCCTCACCGGTCTTTTCTCAGCTGTCGTTCTTAGACGAGAAGCTCTGAGAATGCAAACAGTAAGTATGTGTAAATCTCTATTGGTCTAGGGCCACATAGAAACAGGCTCTTAAATGTCACAAAGCGTTTACGTGGCTGATAAATGTATATTACTTGCAGGCCTGATGTACGTTATTTGTCTTTTCTTGGTCTCCTGTTGATGGCTTATTCATAGTAATAGGTGGTGTGTGTGTGTGTGTGTGTGTGTGTGTGTGTGTGTGTGTGTGTGTTTTATTCATCGTAATATGTGGTATGTGTGTGTTTGTGTTATTCATAGTAATAGGTAGTGTGTGTGTGTGTGTTGTTTCATCTTGATTGTTTAATTTTTAATTGATGGACATATGTTTCTAGGCTTTTGATGGATACATTTTATAATTTTTACAAAATATTTAAAATTAATGAGTTAACCTATGGTGTCTCAGGGACTGGCTATATAGGTCCTCTTGTGGGGACTGAGTCTATTCTGGTGAAATGTGAAAAATGGCACTCAATTACTTCTCATATCATCCAGTACTAAGTGACAGTGGCAAGGTCACTGGTAAATACACACACAGCGGGACCCAAGTTCACGTGGGAGATAATTGTCTTTTCTTACAAGCCTGTTTCTGTGTCTTCTGTTTAAGGTTGTCAGCATTTTGCAATGCGTCTTGCTCAAAGTTCTTTCCCTTTCAGGCATAAAACTTACATGTATGCTGCTCTGTAACTTTCAGGCAAGGAACTAGAATTAGTAAAACAGCAGTTTCTCACCCTCTACCTCTCTCTCCTGGGATATCTGGCACTCTATTAAGAGATAGTCAATCCATTAAGGAATAGATCCATCTGTTCATCTAAGCGATACACTTAGAAGATGGTCAGTTAATTAACAAACATCTCCTACCAATAGTCTAGGAAAAGTCATGTGACAAAGAGTCACAGCAATTACTGTAAAATCACATTAGCAAGTATATATGCTCTTCCCTCTGGACACTCCCAAATCTTTCCTTCAAGTGCCAACGGAAACCCCTTATGACCGCCATTCTCTAAATTGGGACTAGTTTCTCAAGGTGTTGGCTGCTGCTGCAGGCTCTCTAAGAGGTGATTATTGCTTTCTCCCAGAGCACTGGAAGAGAGGGAGGGGCTGGGTTACTTCCCTGCTGTGAGAGGATCTGAAAGGGAAAGAATTTAAATGAATAACCCTTTCCCTCAGGCTCATTCAAACGGAAGAGGTCACTACCTAGGAAGTGTTACCCTCCTCACACACACCTTGATTAATGGAAATCTTCCCATCCCTCGCAGCTTCTAGCCAGCTTGCCTTTGAGTTATTATAAATATGCTGTTCTTTTCCTGGGACTTTTTGCAGGTCCAGCCTAGTAGCTGTAAAGGGTGACAGTGAACAAGAAACCTGATTTCTGCACCCTGCTAGCAATAACGTGATTGGGGTTTTGCCATTGAGCATCCCAACACATGGCACATAACATATCTGCATGTAAACATGTCAGCATACCCACATGGGATCTGAATATCGTGGAAGTCCTATCTTCCTGATTTCCTGAATTCCTAAACCAGGTGTAGAGAAACTGAAGACGGTGATACACAGACCATTAAAGAACAATCCATCTTCATCTGAGAGTGCACTAAGCAAGTATTGAAGTACTCCATCTGTGCTCCTACGTGGGCACCACTTCTCTGACCCAGTTGCAGCAGAACTAACACAGGACTATCTTAGATGAAGTATATTGGTTTTCTCTCTTTACTTTGTTTTCTATTTTGGTTCTCCTGTGGGCACTGAGCATCTTTAGAATTTGTTTTCTTTACTTATAAATAAAATATTTGATTTTGAAAGCACCCGTCCCAGGTAAAAGGACTTGATAAAGTGTTGAAAGAAAATGATGTTTGTAGTGATATGGCAGGAAAAACAAATACAGCTGCCCATTCTGTGTCAGCAAATGCCACAGCAGATGGCACCCTGACCAGTGCGATATGGGTCTGCCACTCTCAGATGAACTTGCCTTCCCAGAAACAATGCAGAGTTATACAATTCATTACCTACAAACCATCCTCTGTCATAGAAGACTTTCATTTCACTCTTGTTTCTTTTTCAGAAATGAAACGCATCATATC
Source organism: Rhinolophus sinicus (assembly GCF_036562045.2). Lineage (NCBI taxonomy): Eukaryota > Metazoa > Chordata > Mammalia > Chiroptera > Rhinolophidae > Rhinolophus > Rhinolophus sinicus. Next base: position 109,680,627 of record NC_133757.1, read on the forward strand.
CAAGGACTTTGATGAAGATCCAATGGTCCAATAGAAATACAAATGTGCATTACACTCAGGTCACAACCTACAGCTGGAGCCAAATGTTAGGTGCCAATGAGCATGTGCCAAGGACACGCCGTTTGTATTGCAGAACTCACTCTGCCTCTGGACCTGTTCTTTCCAAGATGGAGCCATCTTTTGTGAAATACAGTACCACCAGAGTTCTTTGTTCTGATAATGCATTATGCTAATACCTTTGTTGCTTTAATGATATATTAATGTAATACATTATCAGAACAAGGACAACGGATGATCTATTATGGGAAGAATGGTGCCATTGAGAAAATGAAGGCTTCAAGAAAAGATTCATTAGAATTACAGGATAATGGTCAACATATGGGATTCTGGAAACTGTAATCTTGGTCTTTTTTCTACAGTTAGATGAATAGTACCTCTCTAGTTCCACAGGCTCGCCACGCCACCCCTCATTCAGGTGCCAAATTCCATAAAACATTGGTTGCTACATATTTTATAAACTCTTTCTTTATACATACTAACAATGTCTCCCATGAACCTTGGGTCACTGCAGGCTCATTGTGTTCAGTTACATTGTTTTTACTAGGAAGTCCTCCTTATTTACCCCTAACCATAGGAAACCAAGTAACATTGACCTCTGGACAGTCAGAACAGCGTATCGTCTCTCATTACAATAATCTGAACTCCAGTCATTGTTCAACATTAATTATTGCCAAGGCTATAGCATTTTCTTGCTACTTGACAGTTGATCTTCATCCTATCATTAACCTTAGGTCAATTTAATCCCAACCTCCATTTTCAGCACTATACAAACAATTTGTTTTTGCATTTTTTTCAACTACACAAAGACAAACAATGTCAGACTGCTCTACATTGTTTTATGCATTACAATGATTAAACATTTTTAAAGACACTCGGACATTGAAGTTAGGAAAGCACCAGTAGGCAATGAGAGCTCTGGAAATGAGATGTCATGGTGGTTTATTTTCCTATAGAAAAATTATATGAGGAAGGATTCAGAGAGAGGATAAGTTCAGGACTTAAAATATAATTCATTTTAGGATTAGTCTATCTATATAAGCCACGAAGATTTATAGTCAGCATCTACCTACAAAATTATCCACGATGGTGTAGAATATTATATACTTAGTGTTCTTAAAGCCATGAGCAAAAATGATAACAAAATTCAGACAATTTTATCTGCCTACAAGATTTCCTCTTTTTCTTGGAAATCAGAAGTATGAATATATAGGAGAAGGGAAGCTGGAATTCCTGCTGAGAAATTTATTTGGTGTTCTCTATTCTTCTTGACCTCATGCTTATACTGCAATGCCAGAAATAACAGTTTGACACAGCCAGGGCCATTGAAACAATAGTATTTAATGCATTTAACTGATGAGTAAACAAGCATTTTTTTAAATACAATCACAGCAGATTGCAAGTTAAAGAAATGCTTTGCAGAACTTTGTTGAGTTCTTTCTTTGCTAAGTAAAACATAAAATGAAAACGCTGCTAAAAAATATAAGACTTGGGAAAGCATTAACTTAAAAAATTCTAAAATTTAAATACTTTGACATACAAAAAAAGGTATTTGTATATCCATCTATATAGTATTATATGAGGAAAGTGGTTAGTCAAACAAGTAAACATATAAACAGAGAACAAACAAAAAAAATCCCTCTGGATACATGAATAGATCTTTATTTAAAGTTTAAGTATTTATGTGGCTTAACAAGCAATTAAGACAAAAATCCAACATTCTCTGTTACAATTTTGTGTGGTGACAATGACATTAAGTACAGATGTTTAACAATTGTCCAGGCGGAACACTGGCACTTCCTTAGTCGCTTGGGACATCTACCACAAGGAAGAAATGGAAACACCTCACCTTTGATGGGAAGAATGAAAACATTCACCTTTTCCAAAACTATTAACTTTAGCAAGACTGAAAAATATGGTCTACTGACTATGAGATTCCGGCTTGTTTCCGTAGAACTCTTCATGCCTGGTGTAGGGCCGAGAGTACTTTCCATGTGCATCTGGCATCAGTGTTAGATATCTCTTAGTTGCCTGACTGTGAACAGAAAGGGACTAAATTTCAAATCTGCCTCAGCGCCTCAGAGTGGTTCCCTGGGAAAGCTCTGTGGTCACCTTGTACACCTCCTGTTATCACACAGCTCAAGGAACGCAGGAGGTTCTTTTTCTGAATGTGTGTACTAGCGCCAACAGCTTTCCCACTTCCAGGAAGGAATGTGGTCCAGGGACAGGGCAAAAGTTTCCCTTTGTTGTTGAACTTAGGAATTGACAACAAAAACAGGTGGGTAACAGGAAGTCTCCCTGCCATCCTGGCAGGCTAACATTCTGTATCACCACCCAGGAGCGAGATCTGTCTGCAGTTCTGTGGGAGCTCATGGCCAAAGGGACACAAGGCCAAGGCTTCCCGGAACACTCTAGAGTCTGGAATGGGGAGATAAGCCTACAATTACCCCTTAACCTTGGGGGGAAAGGACTCTGCACACGGAGGCCTAGAACTTACTAGAGATCAGATGAGCCATCTCGTCACTGTACCATTAATTCTTAGAAACTATAAATGTTAGCAGGAAATCCTGGAAAATGAGTGAGAATTACAATTGAAACGCTGAGTATAAATTGAACTGCAACAACCCATTTTTATGGTGATTTTTCGCAGGGGCCTACCTAGAACTTTCATTTCAAAACCAATAGACAGAATCATTGCCTTCTTTTCCTCACTCCTCCTCACAAATTCTCATCAACCCCCGCAACTCATTCTAACTTGCTGTGGGGAAACATACAGGGATGGGAAGATTGATGAGAAAAAAGGGCACGTATGAGATTTGCAGCAGCATTTAGTGTAAGATGTTTTCATTTAGATCATGCAAACCTGCCAAAAGCAGCTGGCACTTCTCAGGACAGATGTTGTTAAAGATTTCATTGGAATCTCAGAAACTTAATAAAAACCGAGGTCAGTTAATACTGAATTTTTAAAGTTATTTTAAGTGATTTCACAGTCAAATGCTCAGTTGTACTCAGTGATGAATTTCCACATTGTGTTAAACACGTCTAAATTCAACCTATCAGATAAAAGTGCTGTTGGCATGCATACGTATGTGTCTGCTTACCCTCAAAATATGGGGATTTTGATGTAGATTTGTCCAGTTCCTGACAAATCACAGGTAAAGATGGCAGTCGACCTGAGCTTGTCTACAGTTAGGAAGCAGAATCGTGGACCTTACTAATCCATATTGCCACCTTGGGACCAACAGTGCTAAAGTAAACAAGAAATGAGTGACACCTGGATGTGTGCAGCAAGAAGGTGTGATGACAAATTCTCTTCAGGTTCAGGGACCACCTTTGTGCAATTCTGTAAAATGACACCCAGAATCAGGTAGTCAGACCTCCTGCAGACAGACTGGTGGTTGTGGTGGGGAGAGGGTTGGGTGATGGAAGAAATGGGTGAAGGTGATCAAAAAGTACAAATTTGCAGTTATAAGATAAATAAATCCTGGGGATGTAAAGTACAGCATGGTGACTATAGTTAGCAATATTCTATAGTATATTTGAAAGTTTCAAAGAGAGTAGATCTTAAATAGATCTCATCACAAGGAAAACAAATTGTAACTACGTGGGACAATGGATGTTAACTAGACTTATTGTGGTGACCATTCCACAATATATACCTATTTCAAATTATCATGGCATACACCTAAAACTAATACAATGTTAGGTGTCAATTATATCTCAATAAAACTGGGAAAGAAAAAAATGAAACCTCCAGCTGTACTAGCCCTGGAAGGGACATGTGATTTCACTCTTGGAAGTCTTTGTAAATGAAAATTCCGCAAGAACAGTTTGGTGTAGGTAGAATACCATAAAATATGAGTGGGGAAGGGGAGGTGTTCTTTAGCCTATAACATTCAAGAAATATCATACTACACAGCCTTCTCTCCAACTGCTGACAAAGAGCCAGTGTTGATGGAAAGAGACGGGCCTCTTGCGTGTCAGGTAAGGTGATGAGTTCTGGCTACAGATGAAGTTGAGTTGAACCAGACCAAGAAAATTCTGAGACGGAATTTCACTCAAAAATGGACATAATAAAACATCAACCTCTCATCAGTGCCCTTCCCCCAAGTTTGCCTTCAGTCATCACTTCCTAAAGCTCACATTATAAACCTGTGTTCACAGGCCAACTTGAACACAAAGCTCCATTTTCATGCAATTTATATCCAGTTGTACAAATTGCATGTACCGCTTTCACAAATGTTGTTCTATTCATGCAAACATAAGCTTGATATGCCATACATAGTATGGCTAGTTAAACAGAAAAGCATGAAAGGACATGATGTAAAAAGCAAATAAAATATAAACTAATCTCTCAACAAGCTTTCATTGAGCACCAGCTATGTAACCAGTTCAAATAAGCCTCAAACCAAATTCAAAATGAAGTCATGGGCGCATTAAGGGTTCTTGATACACATAACCAAATTGCTTTCTAAAAGGATTCTGACAATCGGCACTCTCACAAGCAAAGTAAGAGAAGCCCTGTTTCACCGTTATGTACTGCATTAAATTAAAATCTTAAGTAAATACTGTCACACAAATTGTATATGTCCCAATGTCCTATATCTTTAAATACCTGACATTTTAGATGGCAGACTATCTAGCTTATAGCCTAGATGATGGAGCCTCTCACAACTTGAAACAGCACGCACAAGTTAGGTGAGCAGTAGATATAACTATTTTGGTCATTTTCCCTTATAAGCTTATGACCACCTTTCATTTAACTCCAAAATCTATTGATCTGGAAGATTTCCTACACATCCATGATTTTCATTCAATGACATTCATTATCTCCCCTCCTATATTTAGAGACCTGAGCTCCACCCATACCCCGATGAAGTGAATCCATATACTCATGTTTTTTATGAGGTCACACAAACACTGGGGCAAAACCTGATTGGACAAAGAGGCCTAAACCAAGCTGAACCAATCAGATTCCTCCTAATGAATTCTGTAACTGGGATACTTTAAAAATAAGTCTCTAAGAAGAAGGAAACAATCAAATTGAGTCTCAGTTTGGCACCATGAAAAGGTCAAAGCTGAAATGATGGGGGAGCAGAAGTTAAGAGCAGGGAAAGGGGAGATCTGCACAAAGATGGACTAGAAAGAAGTGCAGAGAGCAGACAGCACCAGCAATTGAAGTCGCGGTCCTGGGGACCACCTGGTCCTTGTGAAGTCTTCCTGTACTTCCTGCCACCAGGTTAGGGGAGATCTTTCTATGTTCTTAAAATAAATGCCATTTTTTAGTTGAATCAATTTGATAAAAACAGTTTCTCTTCAAATATTCGTCTTTCTACCCCAATTCTAAGATGCACTTCTGCCACTTTACAAAATTTCTAAAACCAGGATTTGTCATACAATCAATATGCACATTAAATCTAATGGGTTTTTTTTCCTCCTTGAAAAGCTATTAGGTGACGGTGCATCTTGTATGTGATGGCATCTCAGAAACAGAGACTATAGAACATAAACGAGGGAAGCCAGGTTGGTCAGCCAGGCTTCCCGGTTAAAGGGGGTCCTACTATGTGCTTCTAGGCAGAGATATCTAGAGTTGATACCCCAATTTCCAGGTATTTTTAAAGAACCAAATGGAGAGACAAGGCTTATTATATTTATTTGAGCTCAACGTGTTCAAGCTGATAAACCGTTTGTCACCAAAAGGTCCATACAGATTGTCCCATCCTAAACATAGTCAGGTATTACCACCACCATCCCTAATAACATACTGCATTTTTACAAACCCTTTTTCTAGATTTTGAGAAATTGAAACTTTTCATTACTACCGATTCTACCCAATAGAAAAACAGTAAACTGAAGAAATAAAGTTTGCTAACTGTGACGAGCCCCAGAATTTGACTTAGAAAAGTGTGGTTCTCTCTGTAGATAGACAAGGGATCTGACTGAAGCACTGAGTGCCACTCCCTGATTCATACAAAAGCCACACGTTCGCACCCCCTTCCTCTTTTAGCCTCCCTCCCTTCTCCCCACTGCAGGAAGGAGTGAGGCGCATGCTTTCATCCAAGGGATCCGGGAACTGGACACACAGGGAGGACTGTCAGAAGCACGGAGAACACCTCACAGAAGATCATTCTTAAGGAGAACCACATGTGTCTGGCATCTGTTTGCCATCCTGTGGTAACTGGCTTTCATGAGTTCTAATTTCTGATGGGAGCAAACGAAACTATGAATGCTCTCAGGGGACTCCACCTGGTGTGTACTTTTATTGTTTCTTTATTTCTGTTCATCTGCTTGTGGTGCTTCTTAATTTGTAAAATCCTCTAAAAATGTGTAGTGAGAGAACATCGTTAAATTCCCAAAACAAAATTCAAAAAAAAAAAAAAAAATTCATACAGTATTGGATCATGCAAATCCTTTTGCTCAATTTTATTTGAGCCAAAGTTTGCTGTTTACTCACATAACCAAAAGATTTTTAAATTATTATAACAGAAATATGTTTGCTGCCTTGCTGGATTGGAATAATATACATATATACATAGTGGCAGTGCTTCTTCATTTGCTCTCTGTCCAAAGACCTGCAGACCTAAAACAAACATGGAATCAGCCAGCACTAAAGTTAAGAAAAAGCTTACATTCTGCTTCAAAACCCATCAAAAAAGCATAATCAGATAGAATATGCACCCCAGGCCAAACCTTTAGGATCACCACTTTCCCAAAGAAGATGAAAGAAACTTTCAGAGTACTTTCCCCCCTGGAACTTCCCTGTAAAAGAGGTATGAGCTGGAGTTATATGCAAATGAGTGCACAGATTATGCCGTTGGAACTGTGGGGAAGGAGGAAACTTTCCTCTACCTTCCAGGTTCTTCCAGCTAGCCTAATCATCAAATTGACATGACCCAGATTAACAAGGGAAAATAGCCAAATTTAATACATACGTACGTATGAGAACCCCATAGGAATGAGAGTCAGAGACCCCACCTGCAGGAGAGGTTCAGAGAGAAAGGGAACATGAGTATATGAGACATTCATTCTGAGCAAGGGATGAGCAAGCAGCTTGGAGCTTCCAAAGGTCATTGCAGGGAGAGCACGTGTTTAGTAATTACTAGTTGCCCTGCCCTATAGATAGGTCAAGACAGGTTATCTCTGATAATCTCTTATTATGGGCAAGGCCCCTAATACAAGTTCTTCTAGGTAGTTAGGGGTCAGAAGGTCAGAAGTTTCTCCTGAGCCCTAGGCTAAAGTTGCCTTTAACTCAAAACAATCTGCATCCCACAGAGGCACATCTTGGGGTGACTCTTTCTGAACACCCACAGAGCTCAGACGTGTTCTAAATAAGGAGCAAATCCCATCTGAATCCTAACTAGTGCTTTCTCGTGAATATCCATACATCCCTCTGTAGAATTTAGGTTCACACTTCCTGCTGCAAAGCTCACCGAGTTGAGCAACATGCTTCTTAATTTCTAAACAATGTGATAAGTGCTATTTTAGGGTTATGAATGGAGTCTGGATGAGGGAGAAGTCATGTAAAGCTTCAAGAGAGATGAGTGTTGAAAGATCCAACTCAAATGAACATGAATGTGTGAAGTTGCCAGATGTGGAGGGCTTCGTGATGAGCTGCAGAGAGCAGGCGCCACCTCAGGATACACATTCCCCCTTTTACAAACCTGCGTCATCCAGACAAAATACTCAGCTGGCCAGATTCAGTTTGTGGGCCCTCAAATGTATGGCCCGTCCTTGAAAGGTGGCATAGGAGGAATTGTAGGCAGTGCAGGCAACATGCATAAAAACAGAAGTTCGGGAAGGTTGCAGTACTCATATGTCTGTGGAAGGCTGAGAAGGTGGGGCAGCTGTTGTAGTTTTTCAGGAAGATCAGGAGATAACAGGTAAGATGACTATGGGTGGTAGGACTAAGAAAGACTTTGAAAGCCACTCGCTAATGCTGGACTTTATTGTAAATGCCCTAGCAAGCCAAAGGACGTCTCTAAGCAGGGGGATGACATGAAAAGACTCACTTTTGGTAGACGAGAGAGCCGGGCGCAGGAAGACTGGTTGGTGAAATCAGAAACAAGGAAAGCCATGGCAGTGGCAATCGGGGGTGGACAAGAGGGGTTAAAATTGAGCGATATTCTTGAGGCAGCATAGATAATGCTTCGGCATGGGAGTAAGAGGGAAAAAGACATTAAGAATGATCCCAAGGTTTCAGCTTTAGAAAGTGCTTAGGTAAAAATACCACTAATCCAAACTGAGAATCAGAAAAGGTGCAGATGGGAAGGGTGACCATTTCTATTCAGATATACTAAAATTTAAATGCCCAAGGTTTAACCAGGTTGCAATATTTCTTTTTTTTTCTTTGTTTTCTTTTAAATTTTGAAACATCCCAAACTTACAGAAAAGCTGTGTAAATATGGTACAAAGGAAAAGAAACAATCTTTTGACTTCTTAAACCCTACTATGTCTCAGTAAGTTGCTGACCTGGTGTCCCTTTAATTCTTTAGTACATATTCTCTACAGATAGGAACATTTTCCCACATAAGCAGAAGATAACCACAAAACTAGGAAATCGCTACATTACTAACATCGAGTCCTCAAACCTGTTAGGCACGACCAGAGGAACGAGTTACTGGAGACCAAAAATAGGTCTATTAGAATTTATTTGGCCTGTTTGAGCTGCGGGAGGTCAGGCTAGAAAAGACCAGATCTGCCCCAGGCAAAGAGGGGTATGGATTTTTATAGGAGGAGGATAAACGAGGCTGTTCCTCCTTCCACGACAAAGGGTTTCAGGGCATGGCCAAGCCCTCCAGCTCCACACCCGGGCCCATGCAGTTGTACAGCCCAGGCCGGCTGGTCACAGGCCCCTAGGAGACAAAGCAGGACAGGATCAAGACAAGATGGCTTGTAAGACAGGGTTTCTGCTCCTGGCCTAAGTATGGCTGAACAAAACCCCAGCCACGTTTTACCAAATGTCCCAAGAATCTTTTTTAGCAAAAGAATCCCGTTCAGATGCTTGGCTGTGTTCAGTTATCAGGTCCCCTTCATCTCCTTCAGTCTGGAATAATTCTTTGGTCTTACCTTGCTTTTCCTGTCCTTGTCTCTTTTGAGAATACAGGTCAGTTTTTTTAGTTATATGTCCCTCAACTTGGGTTTGTCTGATGTTTCCTCATGATTAGATTCAGGTTATGAATCTTTGACAGGAAAAATCAAAAAAGTGATGCTATGTTCTCATTGCATCTTACCAGGTGGTGCATGATTTCAGTTTATCCCATTACCGAGGATGTTTGCTTTGATCACATGGTTAAAGTGGTATCTGCCAGTTTTCTTCACTTTAAATTTACTCTTTTTCCATGTGTAAGTAATAAGTAAATTTGCTATCCCTCATCTGACTTTCAATTTATTTATTCATTAGTTTATATCAGAATGAATTCATGATTTCTTTATTCAGTTGGTTATGATCCATTATTATCATTATTTATTCATGTACTTAAATTGTCCCAGATTTGGCCACTAAAGGCCCCTTCAGACTGGCTTCTGCGTTCATTCAACACACACCTATTCTTTGAACACTTCCTTGCTTTCTGCCATAAATAAGATATTCCAGGCTCATCTGGTGCTTTCCCTACCAGTCCTGAAATCAGTCATTTCTGTAAGGAGTCTTGGTTCCTTTTAGTGGAGAATATTATTTAGAAGCCACATTCTGGGAGCTAGGTGTGTTTGTATTATTGTAGTGTCATTGTTTTGGGCCTTCTCAGTGGACAGAGCTAGGAAATATATTTATGTGACTATTTGTACATGCAAACATACAAACATACATGGGTCTGCCATTTCATTTTTTGTTTTCTATTTGTTCTTTCTGTTCCTTATTTCTCTTTTCTTTTTCTTGCTTTCCTGTGGACCACTTATACATATTTTTAGAATTTTACTTTGATTTAACTGAAGTGTTTAGAGTGTCTCTCTTTGTAAAGCCTTTTTAGTGGTTGTTCTTGGTACTGCACCATATATACATTACTTATCACAATCTTCTGATGTCATCATTTTACCAGTTCAAGAATAAAAACCTTTACTCCGTTTACCTCCCTTCACCCTCCGCTGTTTTAATTGTCTTAAAATTTCCTCTATATACATTTAGAATCACATCAGAGAGTGTCATAATTCTTGTTTCAACCATCAAACTTAATTTATAAAACTCAAGAAGAGAAGGAAAGCCTGTTGTATTTACCTATATTTTTATTTGTGATGCTCTTTTTCATCTCCAGATGATCCAAGATTCCTTCCTTTATTGTTGCCTTTCCATTTAGAGAAATTCCTTCAGCCATTCTTTTGGGATATGTTGGCTGTGTTTGTTATTATTGTCCAGGAGTTTTAGTTATACTGGCATGAGGAATAGAGATAATTAGGTCTAGTCTACTCCATGTCCCTAGAAACAGAAGTTTTAAGGTATACATTTTAACTTCTCTAGAGTTGTGAGTTCACTTGCTATTGGTCAGCTGCCGTCACAACACAGGTGTTTCAGCCTCTGTACGTGTGTACATGTGATCATAGCTATTTATAGTATATCATTTAAAATGGATTAGGTACATTGCTTGAGCATAGGCTTAGCCTTTAGGGCAAAGGAATTCACAGACATAAGTGGTCCTCCCAAAGAAAGTTGAAGGAAAGAGACTTCTCCTGGGCCAAAAGAGATTTCCCCAGAGCAGAGGGAAAGAAAGAAGTGGAAATGACTAAGTGTCATCTGGAACAGTCCTCCATGAATCCCACATAACCCACCCAATATATTAGTTCTTGATACATTTCATGGACTTGCACATTAACAGTTAAAAGATAAGCTGTCAGAAAGTGGGGTGATGTGATTGTTATTTCTGGTGTCATGACTGGACAATGACATTCCCTTGACATTTCAGTCAACAAATCATTTAAAGGCCTTTTGAGGAAGAAATATGAGCCCTTGTAGTTGTCAAAAACCTCCCATTGGTACTTTCTGGTAAGATCAATAAAGTGTCAGCATCAAAACTTGCAGAACGGGTGTCAGCGTCTTGAAAAAACTACAGAGACAATCGTGGCACTCTTTTATAAAATATACTATAGCCCCAATTTGAGTCCTTGTTTTCAAAACACTCAGAAGTGGAGCTGCTGGATCATGTAGTAATAGCATCTTAGATTGAGTAAAATCCAGTACTTAAGAATAACCTACCTCACAGGGTTATAAATAAGTGAACAAACTTAAAGCATTTAAAATACTGCATATTCCATAGTAACACCTCTACAAATGTTATTTATTTTTATTATTAAGTAACTAGAAATGTTTTTTCTGATTCTTGGCAGAGTGGTAAGGATTATAGAAAAGAAACAAGAGAGTCATAAACACATAGATGGTAGTGGAAGCCAATGGAGTTGATGGGATCACTCAAGGAAAAAATGTAGAGCAAGAAGAGAAGAGAATCAAGTTCAAACCACAGGCATATTAAGAAACAGAGGAGATGGCATTAATGAAGAAGACTGAGAAAAGAGCCTTGTAAGGTATAGAGTAAGAGCACAAGAGATGAAAGGACAGGAGGTTGTGGTCCAAAAAGAAAACAATGGAGTTTCAGAGGTGGGATGATTCTTGATGATAACAAAGTTTTGGGTCTGATCTTGATAGAGGTGTGGGGAGACAGAGACCAAAGTCACTAGCCCACAAGGGATTAAACACCTGTGAGGTAGGGTGTTTAATGGGTCCTCACATGAACACATGAAGTAACCCTGGCTAATGGCAAGACTTGATATGAAGAGGCAATAGAAAATAGAAGTCCCAATTATTCTACAAAAGCAGGAGAGTTATTTGGAGGTTAGAAGATTGCAACAAATACTGATGAGGAGAGGTGGCAGCATAAAGCTATTATTAATTTATTTATGAATCTTAAAATTCTAAGGAGAAAGTTTTTTTAAATGTGGTGGACTAAATGCACTGCAATGAGAAAACTTTAGTTTAACTTTCTAATAGTCATTCATTTTGATGCCATATGAGATTCCTAAGGAATACAAATTGATAGGGAATCGTGGATTAGACTTATCCAAATATCTGAGCTTGTACATTTCAAAACTCTATATAATTAATGTCATGAACTGTTTCCTGTGTAAATGTGGAATTCAAAAGATAGCCTAGTAGCTCAATGAAATCTATGGCCATTAGAAATGCCCAGATGGATGAAGACGTATTTGCATATTGAACAATAATGCCAGATAGTAGCTTATTGACTTGATGGTTGATATTTAAAGCCATAGGAAAGAAGACAGATACAGCATTTGAAAGTCTAAGATCATTCTGTACTTGCATACTATTCCCTCGCCTCTATGCAAAATTAAAGCATTGTGGGCTGGTAAGGAGATACCAAGTTAGTTGGGCATGTCATAAATTAACTTCACACAGCAAAGCCAAATAAGTAAACTCAAATTCAGAAACTTGGCTCATACTTCAATAAACAAGAAAGTCACAGACAGTTAATCCTTCACTCATAGGCCAAAGACGGATATGTTGCCCTGATTGTTCCAGAAAGCATGCAAAAGAGGGTGCTTGTGTGAAGGTATTCATAAGAAAGAGTGAGGGCATGGTCAAGAGAATAGGGACAAACTAAATTACAGCATGAGGACCAAAGCAATAATGTAAGGAAATCCATTATTTATGAGAATAATCACAAGTACTCAAAGTATACTTAGAGTCGGGGTAGTAGGCCTTGACAAATGTTGAACTAAATCCTCATCATAGGATGGCACTGCCTACAGGACAAGCTATAGGTAGGTGACCTTTGAGAGGATCTAACCATTAGATGGCCTCAGTATCAAGAGAAAAATGACCAAAAGACAGATTTTGACTTCCCAGAAAGAAAGCTGTACAGGAAACAAAAACTGAAAATGACACAGTAGGTAGTAAATGAATATTGAAGAAGAGCCATTACTGCCACATATTTTAAGCATTATAGGAAAAGTCGTAGAGTAGGGAGATTTTTTTTTTCTCCTACAAGAGTAATAAAGGATCCACTAAAAAAAAAAAATCATTATTGGCTACATGGAAATGAAAACACTTTCACTATTAATTTCATTTTTTTTTTTAGAGAAAGAGAGCAAAGGATTCAACTTCCAAGCTTTTAAAGTAATATTGAATTTAATAAATATAAGTAATAAGACTAATATTTTTAAACTGGCTCTTTTATGGTCAGTTATGGGGGAAAACGAGACATGAGAAAGATGGGGACAGGAGAAAAACGAGGACACGAAAAAGACGGGGACATAAGAAAGATGGGAAAATGAAAAAAAGAAGCTCATATTTAGTCATGGCTTTTCCTCCCAGACTCTGATCCCCTGCTCAGCCCTCTGTGACTACCTGTGGGACATCCCTTATCACTTATCTCACAAACATCCCCTCCCCTGCCACCCACCACCACACTTGTGTTAATAGAAGAAAGTTGTTCCAAACCTTTCTTCAGGGGCCCTCAGCTCCCTGTGTCATGTAAGTTTGAACAAACAACACGATTTTTAACTTTCTTGAGAAGTTCAAAATGGTTAGATTTAAACAGGCCCTTATTTAACCCTCCCCGGCTTAGTATGTTTTCACCTTCACCGCGCTTGCCTTTCTTCCTTGTTACCTCAGGAAAGATGGTGCCCTTTCCCCTGTTCAAGCCTCACCCCTCCATCTTTGTCCTCAAGCGTTCCTCTGCAGCTCTTCCCTTTCTACCAGCTCCTTCCCGTCTAAACGTTCATGCTATGTAATAGAAGCAACAAAACGATATAACATTTGCAGGGTATGTTTAGTATACAAAATGTTCCTGTGTGCATAATTTCCTTTGAGTCCTCACAATTGGTCTAGAAAATAGGCGTGAGTGTTTTCCCACTTTTAAATTGCTGAGATGAGCTGACTTGCCAATGCTCACATGAGTTATGAGTGGTAGAGAAAGGACTCAAATTGAACCTTCTAGTTTCAGGCCCAGCACACCAACCAGCTGCCTCTTTCTTAGCATTGCTATGAGCAGGGCTTCCCACAGTGGTGAGCACACACACGCTTTCCCAGCTGGGCTGGAGGAGGGCTCGGTTAGCACAGTCTGTGCCCTCCCAGGGGCCGTGGAGGACAGAGGAGCTGACAGCCCCAGATCATCTCCTGCCTGAGATCTTGCCTAAGAGGTCAAGAAACTAAAGGGCTGTGGTACTGTTAACATGAACAGAATAACAATGGATTTTGGCAGTATACGAGTATGGAATCCAGATCTGAAGTCACTGAGAAAGACGGAAGTTTGCAAGACGAGGAATGATGGTGGAAAGTGTGGAGAGAGGCTGGCATGAGTGAATGGTAGACTTCAGAAGAGCAGATGGTGGAACTGTTGCCTGCAACTAGCAGAGTTGAGGGGATCCCCTCTTCTCAGCCCACGACCGAGAAGAGTGGCCTCTATTGGAGAAGGTTGGTATGACAACCTTCTATCAAGGCAGAAATTCAGGTTTCAGTGAAATTGATGAAATAGGGGACCAAATTAAAAATGTAAAAAAGGACAGCCGGCTTCCCCATGACAAAAAGCAGATGGGTAAAAGGTAATGGTGAAATACTTCTAATGGATGTGGGAATAGAGATTTCCTGGGAGAGTCATGTCTAGGACAGCATTAGAGGGATATCAGGAGGCAGGAAGTTGAAGATTGGCATGGAGGATGGACTATCACTCCTTCTGCAGTTATTCATTCAAAAGGGAGGGAAGGATGGATGTTAGTTGAATTATCCAGACTGTGTCAAGATTTTACATCCTATTGCTTCTGAGTTTAAAGCCATCACTTCATCTCCTTAGGTTCCTTTAGGTTGATATTCAGGGTGGGGTGAAGGTTGGGGGACCAGGAGTGAAAGACAAGAAAGGTTTGTATCAGAGAAGACACATAATAACCAATGATTAAGTCATAAAATCAGACTATCAATCCATGTCTAAAATTCTAAACACCATTCCCCCACCCCAAGGAGGAGGAAATCAGTATTTAGTGTATAAATCTAGTTAATTAATTAAA
Organism: Rhinolophus sinicus; assembly: GCF_036562045.2. Lineage (NCBI taxonomy): Eukaryota > Metazoa > Chordata > Mammalia > Chiroptera > Rhinolophidae > Rhinolophus > Rhinolophus sinicus. Next base: position 109,695,687 of record NC_133757.1, read on the forward strand.
AATGCATATTCTCGTTCTCTTTCAAGTGAAGAAAGGAGACATAAGAAGTAAGATATTCTGCAACATTTTCGTTGGTCAAAACAAAATAGAACTCGCTAGCGTCTTTTCAAAGGTTTTGTTTTTTCGCGTGTTTTGGGTTTTTGTTTTTGTTTCCAGCAGAAAGCACAGCTTCTAACCAGCACTCCCCCACCAAAAGGAACACACTTACTGGATTTTAATTTTTGTTGCTTTTACAGTGATATTTTAAGTTTGTAACAGAAAGCTCATGGTTTTTTTCATTAAAAAAAATAGATGGCAATGAAATAGGGAAGTTGCAATCTGAATTGAATTAAATATTTTATTTATTTTGTTTCATCTTTTTTCTTTATCCTCTGAAGAAGCAAAATACTCTAATTGTGGCTCAATGGAACTTGTTACACAGGGGAACAACCATGCATAGTGTTGAAGAAAAGAACATGGAGCATTCATCTGTTTGACCTGGTCTTAAGTAGCATTCTGCCTTTGGGCAGGCGGAGAGGTGAGCACGCCTCTCAATTCTCTGCAGCCTATGATTCGATGGATTTTTCAGGGATGTGGACATTGTTTCTCCTCTGACCCCAACACCACAGCTCAGGGGAAGATATGTTTGCTCTTGTGAGTGGACTTTGGCTACCACGGGTTCTGGGGGAGCATCCATCTTCTCTCTGTTCTAAATGAAATATACCTACCAAGCTCTCTTGTCTAACATTTAAGCCCAGGCAGAAAGTCATCTGGCATTTATCCAACTTTTATGAGGCACAGAAATGACTTACTTAAGACAATCCAGTTAGAAGCAGCTGTAGAAAAACCACCTACTCCTCCTCTACAGCAGTTTTCCTAGGGGACATCTTCCTTCCCTTTTATGAAGAAAGGTAATTCTCTTCCTACCCACACCCACACCCATGGCTCAAGGCCAAAGCTGGGTTAAAACAAAATGAATGCCCTGCTTCTTTTCCTTTTTTAATTTTTCAATAAAGTGAACCCCCTTCATTCCTTAGATCATAGAAACTGCTTACATAATAGGACACAAGAATTGTGAGGAAGAAAATCTAATTTTCCTCCACATTTGCTAATGATCTTCTCTCATTGTCCTTAGGGAATCCAATACTTAGCATACTTCCCTGCTAAGTATTGGAACCTCTTAGTTCAAGTCCAGGCCTTTTATGCCAAACCCATCCATTACACTTTCTTCCTGGAGCCAAGAGTAGTGGACATTTGTTTTTTGGCCACTCAGTGTCCATACACCCCCCTTCCTGTAACTGGTCAGGGGACATTCTCTCTCCTCTGACCCCAACACCATCACCCTGTTCCCTGTGGCTGGGGGTATCCACCACAAGTCCTACGAGGTGGCCCAGGCCTCAGACAGTCAGTGCATCATCACACTCTTCCGAGATGCTGTCACTGGGCCAAAGGTAAGTGAATGACCAAATCAGAGCCAATGAAATAGACATAACAGATACTTCTGGGAAAGAGACCCTCTTTCTCCCCATGTTGGATTTGAGAGGACAAAGCAGTTAGAGCTGTGCCTCCACTTGGCTACAATGTGGAGGCTGCAGTGAAAGCCACCCCAGCAGGAGGAGCTGAGATGAGAGAGCAACACAGCCGGATGGTGGAGCTGTGACTCCCAGAAGACCCGACTCAAGCCTGTCCCTGGACTTTTCAAAGAGCCAGTAAGTCTCTTTTTTCCTGAAGAGAGAATTTTGCAAACAAAAAAATTATACCTGATATTTCAGAGACCCATTTCTAGATGCCTGCTATATTTATAAGCTCTCTTTTTGCGCGCTAAAATGATTCTCTCATATTCTCTGACAATGTCCCCCATTTGGTTGAAACTATCCTCATTAATTCCATGCAATCCAATGTGGAAGCATAAGCTCTTTACACTTTTAAAGAATCGTCTGTATCTTCCTTTTCTTCCTATTCATTTATTTTGGATTCAGTGATGATTTATAGCATGCTTGGTACATGGCCTGAGAAGTCATGAGGTGCAGAGCGAGGAAACAAGCAACAGAGTGAAAAGGCAACTGACAGAATGGGAGAAAATATTTGCCAGCTGTCTAGTAAGGGTTTAATGTCCAAAATATATAAAGAACTTTTGCAACTCAAAAAAAAAACACAAAAAAAAACACCACCCAATGATTTAATAAAAAATAGGTTAAAGACTTAAATAGACATTTCTCCAAACAAGACATACAAATGGCCAACATGTATATGAAAAGATTCTCAATGTCACTGATTATCAGGAAAATGAAATGTAAACCACAATGAGATATCACCTCATACGTGTTAGTGTGGCTACTATTTTAAAAACAAAAAAATAACAAGAGAGTTGGAGATCTGGTCAAGATTGCAGAATATGTAAATGCTGTGCTTACCTCCTCTCATCACCATATCAAAATTACAACTAAACTACAGTACAACCATCATTGAGAATCACCCAAAGTCTAGCTGAACAAAAGCCCTCAATGAAGAACATACAGAAGCTACTTTGAGACTGGTAGGAGAGGCGGAGATGTGGAACAGGTTGGTCCCACAACTGTGTGTGACCATTAAAAATTTGGAGGGATATCAGCTGTGGAGGTCCCCACACCTCCAAGAAGTGAGGGGTCCCAGCACCACCCCAAACTCCCCAGCCCAGGGTTCTAGTGCTGGGGAGAGAAAGCCCCATAATTTCTGGCTGTGAAAACCAGCAGAGACAGTGGCTGAGAAGGAGGGAGGCTGAAGTTCCCGATGCTCCTCTTAAAGAGCTTGCGCACAGACTTACTGTCAGATTCAATTTCTCTGAGCTCTGGTGCTGGGCGTGCAGCTCGAGGGGTACCAGGGATATGCAGGGAGGAACTAAGTTGTGTGGCCTCATGGTGAGGGCTGGATGGGGCAGCTTTCTCTGGGACAGAGGAGCTGGCGGAAGCCATTGTTTCTTTGTTGAGCCCTCCCCCTTTCTGCAATCAACCTAACACTGTTCATTGGCCCTAACTCCCTGAGACCCCATCCCACCCAACTTCCGGGCCTGCCCAAACAGCTTCCAGTGACTTTTCTGTATAAATGGTTTGTCTTGGCTTATGCTGCAGAGTGTCCTAAAATCTCTCAAAGGTTCACAAAACCCAAGCAAGCATTATCTGGCTTTGGTGTCTCCCTCTGGCTGAGCATCCATAAGCCCAACACTAGTAAGAGCTGGCGTCAGTTTGCAGCTTGGCCTCTTGAGGCCCCTCCAAGCCCAAAGCAAGGGACATCCACCTGTGGATTGCTTTGTGATTCATAACAGGTGGCCTCAGGCAGGGAACTGGTTGCAGCTGAACTTAGCCTGCGGTGGGTCTCCTCCCAGGAGACCTCTGGGCTGGCACACCCAGTGGACAGCTTCAGACCCAGCCCAAGCATCACCCAAAGGGTGCACTGGGCAGGCACCAGAGCCCTGCTAAAGCAAACCCTGCTCTGTAGAGTTAGCTCCTATTCCACAGCTCCTCCACTGTAGTCACAACCAGTCCTCCCAACCAATTAGCCTGAGGCTCAATCCTTTCCACTGATGTGAAAACAACAACCAAGGCTCAACTACAACAGGAGAGCACACAGGGAACACACCTGGAGTACCAGTACAGGTGACCAGGAAGATTGTACCACTGAGCCCCACAGGCCACCTACTACATAAGGCCACTCTACTAAGACCAGGAGGCATAGAAACCCTACCTAATACATAGAAACAAACACAGGGAGGCAGCCAAAAAGGGGAGACAAAGAAATATGCCCCAAATGAAAGAACAGAATAAGGCTCCAGAAAAAGAACTAAACAGAAATGGAGACAAGCAATCTACCAGACACAGAGTTCAAAACACTGGTTATAAGGATGCTCAATGATCTCAGGGAGACCTTCAACAAAGAGATAGGAAACATGAAAATGGAGATAGAAAACATTAAAAAAGAACCAGTCAGAAATAAAGACTACACTAACTGAAATGAAGAATATCTTAAGGGGAATCAAGTGTAGATTAGATAAAGCAGAGAGTCCAATTAGCAATTTAAAAGATAAGGTAGCAAAAATGAACATGAGGAAGAAGAAGGGGAAGAAGAAGGAGAAGAAGAAGAAGAAGAAGAAGAAGAAGAAGAAGAAGAAGAAGAAGAAGAAGAAGAAGAAGAAGAAGAAGAAAAAGGAGGAGGAGGAGGAGGAGGACGAGGAGGAGGAGGAGGAGAAAACACCCAAACAGAACACCAAAAAGAAAAAAGAATTAAAAAAAAAAAAGAGGCGAGTTTAAGGGGCCTCTGGAACAGCATCAAACATACCAACATTTGCATCATAGGGGTACCAGAAGACGAGAGAGAGAGCAAAGAATTGAAAACTATTTGAAGAAATAATGATGGAAAAATTTCTTAACCTGGTGAGGAAAATAAATACACAAGCCCAGGAAGTGCAGAGAGTCCCAAACAGGATGAACCAAAACAGGCCCACACCAAGACACAATATAATTAAAATGGCAAAGGTTAAAGATAAAGAGAGAATCCTAAAAGCAGCAAGAGAAAGGCAGCTAGTAACTTATAAAGGAGCTCCCATAAGACTGTCAGTTGATTTCTCAACAGAAACTTTGCAGGCCAGAAGGAATTGTCAGGAAATATTCAGTGATAAAAAGCAAGGACCTACAACCAGGATTACTCCATCCAGCAAAGCTGTCCTTTAGAATTGAAAGGCAGATAAAGAGCTTCCCAGACAAGAAAAAGCAAAAGGAGTTTATCACCATCAAACCAGAATTACAAGGAATTTTAGAGGGACTTATTTAAGAAGAAGAACAACAACAAAAATCGAAAATATGAATAATAAAATGGTAGTAACTACATACCTATCAAAAATTACTTTCAATGTAAATGAATTAAATGCTTCAATCAAAAGATAGAGTGACTGAATAGATAAGAAAACAAGAACCATATATATGCTGCCTACAAGAGACTCACTTCAGATCAAAAAACACTCAGACTGAAAGTAAAGGGATGGAAAAAGATATTTTATGAAAATTGGGGAGGAGGGAAGCTGGGGTAGCAATACTTATACCAGACAATATAGACTTTAAATCAAAGGCTATAGCAAAGGACAAGGAAGGACCCAGTAATCCCACTTCTTGGTATTTATCCAAAGAAACCCAAAACACTGCTTCGAGGGGATGTGTGCATCCATATATTCGTTCCAGATCTGTTTACAATGACCAGGATGTGAAGGCAGCCTTGGTGTCTATTGATGGATGAGTGGATAAAGAGTAGGTGGTACATATATACAATGGAATATTGCTTGGCCAGGAAAAGAAATAGGTTCTTGCCATCCGTGGCAACATGGTTGGACCTGGAGGGTATTGTACTGAGTGAAGTATGTCAGACAGAGAAAAATAGATGCAATGTGATTTCACTTATATGTGAAATCTGAAGAATAAAATAAACAAAACAGAAACAAACTCATAGATACAGAGAACATTTTGATGGTTGCCAGACCTGGGGGTGGGCTTAGGGGAGAGTGAAAAAAAGGGAAGGATTAATGAGTACAAATTGGTTGTTACAAAGTAGTCATGGGGATGTAGGGTATAGCATAAGGATTATAGTCAATAACATCGTAATAACTATGTGTGGTGTCAGACAAGTGCTAGATTTATTGGGGTGATAGATGGGAGGGGAGTTGGGAAGCAGGGTGAAAAAGGTGAAAGCATTAAGAAGTACAAATTGGTAGTTACAAAACAGTTATTTGGATGTAAAGTAAAGCGTAAGAAATATAGTCAATAATATGGTAACAGCCATGTATGTGCCAGGTGGGTACTAGAGTAGTCAGGAGGATCACTTCTTAAATTACGTAAATGTCTAACCGTATGCTGTATACCTGAAATTAATATAAAATAATTTTGAATGTCAGTTGTAATTGAAAAATTAAAAAGGGGGGAAGGTGAAGGGGAATAAGAGGCTCAAATTTCCAGGCATAAAACAAATAAGTCATGGGGATGTAATGTATAGCATGGAGATATAGTCAATAATATTGTGATAGTGTATTGGTGTCAGATGGTGGCTGGACATATCATGGTGATCACTTCTTTAGGTATATAAATGTTGAAAAACTTGTATACACCTGAAACTAACATAATATTGTATGTTAGCTATATTTCAACAAAAATCTTTAAAAAAAAAAAAACAACAAGAGTTTGCGCGGATGTGGAGAAATTAGAGTGCTAGCACACTGTTGGTGTGAATGCAAAACGGTGTAGAACTTATGGAGCACAGCACGAGGGTCCTCAAAAAATTAAAAATAAAACTACCATGTTTCCCCGAAAAGAAGACCGGGTCTTAAATTAATTTTTGCTCCAAAAGATGCATTAGGGCTTATGTTCAGGGGATGTCATCCTGAAAAATCATGCTAGGGCTTATTTTCCGGTTAGGGCTTATTTTCAGGGAAACACAGTAGTGTATGATCCAGCGATCCCTCTTCTGTATGTTTATCCAAAAGAATTAAAATCAGGCTCTGGAAGAGGTATACTCCCATGTTCATTACAGCATTATTCACGATAGCCAAAATGTAGAAACAACATAAAATGTCCATCAGCAGATGACTGGATAAAGAAAATGTGGTGTATATGTACAATAGAATATTGTTCAGTCTTAAAAAAAAGAAGGAAATTCTGCAATATGTGACAACATAGATAAACCTTGAGGATAGTATGCTGAGTGACATAAGCCAGTCACAGAAGGACAAATACTGCATGATTCTACTTATATGAGGTATTATTAACAGGAAAATTTATAGACTCAAAGGGTGAGATGCTACTGGCCAGGTGCTGGGGGGAAGGGAGGGGAGAAATGAGGAGTTTCTCATCAAGAGGCATAAAGTTTCAGTTAAGGAAGCCGAATAAGGTCTAGAGATCTGCTGTACAACATTGTGACTATAGTGAACAATACTGTATTACACACTTTAAAAGTTGTTAACAGGGTACATCTCATGTTACATATTCTTATCACAATGCAATATTTATTTATTTTTTTTTTTAAAGCAGGTATGAGGGATGCAAAGCCTCAGCAACCCTGTATAACTGCAGAACAAAGTGACGTGCTCTCAGATAGGAAACTGTAAAAAGTGATGGGAAACCCAGAGCAGGCAACTTGGTTAGAAAAGCTGGGGGCTTCTAGCATCTCTCCAGCCTTTCCAAGACCCTCCATAAGGTTGGATATTTGAGCAAAAAAAAAAAGCAGTTTCCTTCTTCCTTCATGCTCACCTTTTATTTTCTTTATATAGTGGATGAGGAAGGATTTGGAATATAGAAGAAATATCCCAGACATAAATTCACTGAACATGGAACAGACGTTTGTGAGTATCTACTGGGTTCCTGACACTGTATGAGCCCTAAGGACAGAGTACCTTAGTGTCACAGAAGTTACATTCCAGGGCGAGAAACAGACCAAATAAGTACGACAAGAATAAATATCTACTAGGATGTCAGATGCTTACAAAAAAAGCAGAGCTGGACTGAGGAATAGAGATGAGTGGCGGAGTGGAGGTGTGGGGCCTAGCTCAGATAAGGTGACTAAAGGAAACCTCTCTGAAAAAAAAAAAAAAATGTCATTTTTGCAGAACCATGAATGCAAGGAGATTATATGTTGTGTGACTGTCTGGGGGAGGAGAATTTCAAGCAGAGGGAATAGCAGATGCAAAAAGTCTTGACAAGCCCACTGCTTCTATCAGGCCCAATAAACACAGGACCACAACACATTTAGGGGCCCATGAAAATGTTTTAATTTCTTTTAAAATCAAAAGAAAAAAGAAGAACTTTCACATCAGAGGAAATGTTTTAATATATAACATTAAATTATTCACCTTTATATAAATGCAGTTGTGAAATATAATTTTTTTTTTTTTTTTTTTTTTTTGTAATAGAAGAATGGGTCCATGAAAGTCACAATGCAGCCCTAGGCCCTGAAGCAGGAAAGAGCGGAGCTTGTTGGAAGAAGAGCCAGAGGAGTCAGAGCAGGAAGTGAGCCCAGAGAGGTGGGTGAGGCTGAACAGGCGGGGAGAGACCTCAGGGCCTGGCTTGGAGTGTGGAGTTGGGGAGTGGGCAGCTAAAAGGGAAAGGGGGAGCAAAGATAAAACCCGAGTGCTCAGAAGTTTTCACACTTTGTTGAAGTCCTCGATGGGAACCTTGAACATATCTGGCCATTTCCAGCAAGGGGTTTCTACTGACTTTTTAACTTCTCAGCAGTATAAACGTATGACTTCTGGGCTAGCAACTCGGCCCAAGTCTTGAGATCAGCCTCTGTTGCATCTAAGCTCTGTGTTTTCCCTTCTGACCTTCTACCTGCTCCGTTGTGGGGTAGAATGACTTACAACGACGATGTGGAAGCACTTTGCAATATTCAAATGCCATAAAAACATGGATTGTTGTCATTAGCGTTAATAATGAGAAGTAATAATGCTCCTGCCCATGGATGGACTTTGGCTGAGAGACAAATGACCCTGCTGGCTGGCTCGTCTGCCTTGCTCCGTACCCAGCAGAATCAGGAATCCTTCAGCCACAACCAATATTTCAAGAAGGATTTGTCACACTGTGTTGTGAACGCGTAAGGTTTATGACACTGCTTGTAGCTGCTCATTTACTAATACCAGTGATATTTAAAGCTCTTAATAGGGAAGGCCTGGGCCACGGGCTGCAGCGCCCCTTTGCTGTCCTACATCCTGTTGAGACAATTGAGGTCATCTCCCTTCTCTGGTGAGCACACTCATAGTTAACATGACCTAGTGGAACCGGAGCCTGAGCTGGCAAGCTGGGAACTCCCAGCATCCCCCCCGACCTTTCAAGGTCCTTTGCAAAGCTAGCTGTTTTAGCAAGGAAGCCTTTTTTTCCGCCCCTCTTCTTAGAAGGAAATAAGTTGGGATGCCTTAAAGTCTGTGAGGTCAAAAGGGCTCACAGATTTTTGTCAGAGCTTCTTTAGGAAGTCTCTTTTTATTACATTCTCCTGTATGAGCAAACACCAAATTGGAAATAATATGAAAGGGTCCCTGTATTTTAGGGTTAAAGAGCGGTTTACAGGAAGGAGGACAAATGGCTTTATTGATACCTAGAATAGGAGGAGCCCTCATTTGGAAATTTAACTTTTAAACTTGCAAGACTCCATTTACCTTACAGTAGTAAAAGTGTCAGGAAAGGTGAAGGCAAGGTGTAGAGGAAAAAAAGTTTTGTTTCAGCATCTTTCAGTGTCTCTCCTCTTCTGACAGACAGAAAAGTCCGTGATGAATCAGGCAGCCTCCTTGGGGGCCTTATTCAACTGCAGGTTCATTTCATTGGAAATTTAGATCTATCTATGCTTTCATTCCAGGATTTAGAAAGAAATTGAAGTATTGCTTATAGATTGGCTTTGAAGACATCTGATCAGGGAATAACAGTCTTAGATATCTCCTTTTCTCTGCTTCTTTCCTTCGAGATTACCTATCATTTGCAAATAAGTGAGTCACACTAACAGTGCTGGAAACACAAAAGAAAATGAGATAAAACCTCATACATTTGAGTCATGCCATCAGGGGCAACCTCCTGGAAGTCTGTCTTAGAGCAGGGGAGGTAACCTTCCTGCTTCCCTTTGCACAGATGCTATGTTCTGGCCCGAGTGCAGGGCCCAGAGGGAGTGGAAGGGCGCAGAGGACAGCACCAAAGATGCAGAAAGGGAGACTGGGAAGTACCAGGGCTGTTCTCTGCCGATATTTGGAGGATAGTCATGTAAAACAGCAGACCTATGCAGTATGGCTTCAGAGGGCAGAAGAAAGAGCAGAGAGAGGAAATGCTGGAGTTCTTTTTATGTTTTATTGTCGTAAAATAGACATAACATAAAATTTACCGTTTTAACCAATTTTAAGCATACAGTTCAGCGGCATTAAATACATTCACATTGTTGTGCAGCCATCACCATCACCCATCTCCAGAGCTTTTGCATCTTCCCAAACTGAAATGTTGTACCCATTAAACACTAATGCCACAGTTCCTGGCATTCACCATTCTGTTTTCTGTCTCTATGACTTTGACTGCTCTAGGTGTCTCGTGTGAGTGGAATTCTACAACATTTGTCCTTGTGTGTCTGGTTTATTTCACTAAGCACAATGTCTTTATGGTTCATCCATGTTGTAGCAGGTGTCAGATTTTCTTTCCTTTTTGAGGCTGAATAACATTTCACTATATGTATACACCACCATTCGTCAATGGACATTTGTATTGTTTCTACTTTTTGGCCACTGTGAATAGTGCTGCCATGAACATGGGTGTACAGCTATCTGTTTGAATCACTGCTTTCTGTTGTTTTGGGGTATATACCCAGCAGTGAGATTGCTGGATCATGTGCTAATTCTATATTTAATTGTTTCAGGAACTGCCATTGTTTTCCACAATGGCAGCCCTATTTTACATTTCACAAGATTTCAGCAATGCACACAAGTTCCAATTTCTCCACGTCCTCACCATCACTTGTTAGCTTCTGTTTGTTTGATAACAGCCATCCTAATGGGTGTAAAAGGAAATGACAGATTTCGACTGACTCTGAGAAAGAACTCTCTCACCAAGAGTTCTGTCCAGTGAGAGTCTGCCTCATTACTAGGGGCGATCAAATGAAAAGCTAAATGAAAAGGCTAACCCACATCCAAAATTGAGAGTCTATAAATCTGTGACATGCAATGGTATTTGAGGGCCTTGTTTATTTTTTGGCCTAATGTATATAAGATAAGAACACTGTATGAGTTACAGTGATTTATTGGGAGTTATGTATATATAGAGGGGATATTGCCAACTAGTGGTCCACAGATCTGACCTGCAGATGTATTTTGTTTGATATATATGTCCCATCACTTGGAGATTTCTCAATAAAATTTAGATTTCCTGCTTCTCTTGAAAGATTGGAAGATACGCAACAAAGGGTCCGCAGTCCCTGGAGTGGAGAAACAGGAGGTGCCCTCACTGTCCTGTTCAACAGCGTGCAACCCACTCCCACCCCAGCCCCTGTTGTCCATTTAGACAAGCAACTCAATTATAAATGAATGGTAAATTTAGGTGATTTATGGGCTGAAAGAGCTTTCAATCAGATACAAGATCTTTGACCGAAGCATCTGAAACAAGAGGCGTTATCACATTTATCATTTTTCCAATGTTTATATGTTTACTTATTTTGTTTTATTAATTTTTAAACAAAAATAACTGGATAAAGTCTAAACTGTTATCAGTAGACCCTTCTACATAAAGGATTATGACTTGTCATTATGATATTTGTTCCATAACAGCAGAGACCATGGTTCTTTTTTCACACTGCCTACCCAAAGCATAAGTAATATAGGATGATATTAGCCATTACTATGCATGCAATGTTATTATTATGTACTAAGTATACTTTGTGGTGAGTTGAAGCCAGTAGTCCAACATAGTAACTAACAGAGTGACACAGGTACTTAAAACAGTGTATAATTAAAAGCATTCATTTATTCAAAGCATATCGAGACAACTAGACTTGTCTTGTGACTTTAGTCCTTTCAAGGGTAAGATTCCAACCTAAGATTTGGTTAAACATTATCAAAATTTGTATATGTGGGCTTTGTTTGGTTTGGTTTGCTTGGTTTTGTTTGGTTAAAAATCCTCTTCTGAGTGCATAGAAAATCCAGGTTTATAAAATAAATTTTGTTTTGTTTTTGAATTTTGCTTGCCTATCTGTTTTAGCCAAAGAAAAGTGTTAAAAGGGAAAGGGTAGTCCTCATTCAGAACTATACTTTTCCGTAGGACTATAACATAGTCTTGAAAGTAATCCAATGTGGGTTATGATTTATGTCTGATGAATGCCAAATAATACTGGGTCATTTATTTTGTTTCAGGCACAACAGTCGGGGTGGAGGAGGGAGAATAGGTTGGTTTAAAACAAATCAAATCATGAAAACCTCAATAAATGTTTTATAAGTGAAATTTATAACTGAATGAATGCCACAGTGCCTAAAATTCCTGCTATTAAAGTCACTGCCCTGGGATAAAGCATGGGGAATCCAGAAAGCAGAGGTAATATATTCAAACTTTTCCTCTAGTAGCCAAAGAAAATGAAAACTCGTCCTCTGGGATCTAGGGATGGAGCCGGAAAAGGTTTCCGGGCAAAATTTCTTTGAGACCTTGCATTTTGACTTAAAATTCACAGAGTTTGGACCTCAGGGCATAGTCCATGCCATCAGGAGCAGTTGGCTGTGCTTAAGGCTTCACATACAGGATTCCTTTAAATCCCAGGCGGATCCCATAGGGTAAAAGCAACGCTGTCATTACCCCCATTTTCCAGGGGGAAAACCAAGGTCCATGGTACATCCAAATCTTTCTTCATAAAAGTATGTTTTAAATTATTTGAAAGTTAAATTACTTAACTTTCCCCCAACAAATATTTGCGTGAAAGGAGCATTCCAGAAAGACAGCCATGTTTATGCTATGATATCGTGTACTTTCAGGCTACTTTATATGTATACCTATCAGAAAAACACAAAACAAAACAAAACCAAAAACATGAGAACAAGGTTTGTGTACCGCTGAAGACTTTAGCATAGAGTAGCTAATATACTTATTGTTTTTAACTTTTTAAATTTTAAATTAAAAAAGTTTTAATTATAGCAATGTATTTCAATAATGTGGGCAATAAAAGAGAACTGAAATAAACAGCTCTCATCATCCCACGGGCTATCATTTTGGGGGCATAAGGAGAAGGCAGTCCTGGGAAATGAAGTGGGGAGGAACAGTTATGTCTTGAATGAAGAAGGACTATACGCCCTATCTATCAGGAGAGGGTGGGCAACACAGTGTCAATTCTGGGTGCTGCTGAGAGTGCAAACGGGCACTGAACACACTGCAAGTGGGGATAGGAGAACGCACAGAGGAGACACAAGAAACGGGTCCTAGAGAAAAACAGTGATCACTTGGCAGTTTAGCTTAGGTCACCCCAAATTTGTTCAGAACATGGAACTGAGATGGTCCTATATCCTGGGGGACCAAGACTTTACCTTTGGACAACTGATTCTGCTTGGTCTTTTTTTTCTTTTTTTAATCATCTACTATATTAGTTAACTGGGGCTGCCACAACAAAATGCCATAGACTGGGTGGCTTAGAAATTTATTTCCTCACAGCTCTGGAAGCTAGACATCTGAGATCAGGATGCCAGCATGGATAGGTTCTGGTGAAGGCTGACTTCCTGGCTTACAGACAGCTAACATCTTGCTGTGTCCTCACATGGCCTTCATATATGTGTGTGTGTGTGTGTGTATATATATATATATATATATATATATACATAGTCATGCATTGCATAACATTTCAGTCAACGGCAGACTGCATATTGCATATAGGACAGTGGACTACCATATAGCCTCACTGTGTAGTAGGCTATACCATCTAGGGGTGTGTGTGTGTGTGTGTGCGTGTGTGCTGTGTGGTGTGTGTCTGTGTGTACACATTCCCATCATGAGGGCCCCACCTCCAAATACCAACACATTGGGGGGTAGGGCTTCAACATATAAATTTTGGGCAGACACAATTCAGTCTATAACATCTACTAATTATGTGTCTAGTATTGAGCTGGGGCCTATTATTACTTCTCACATAGCCTCATTCCCTGTTCTCGGAGTTCTTGGCTACCAGGGAGAATTTCTCTATTTCAAAGGTAAAAAAAAAAAGTCATTTTAGTTTTATGGGAAATAACTAGGAAGGGTTAACTAAAATAAGCCCTGGAGTTCTGCAAAGTCTACCGGGTCAGGGATAAGATCTCTATTTGCACCCCATGGCATTTCCAGTGGCTTGCGCAGTGTCCGACACAGAGCAGCACTCATTCAATATTTGGTGAATGAATGAAAAGAACTTAGATCAGTCTTAGGTTCAGGCAGTGAACAGAACTCACCTCGGATGATTTCAATGAAGGGACTGCTGACTCATAGAGGTGCAGGAAAGTTCATGGGAACAAATAAGGGCTGATGAGGCATCCAGAAACTCAGTGGTGGAAGGCCATTACCACATCTGGGGCTGACGGAACAAGGGGAGGAAGTCGTGTATCCATGGAGGGACAGAGTTCTAGCCAGAGACCAAGCATCAAAGTGGGAGGGAAGAAAGAAACAATATCTCTACCCCCTTCCATCTCCCTCTTTTCCCTCCCATGATAGTTCTTTTTGGCTGAACCCATCTGTCTGTTGAGCCAGCCAGGGAGCTGTGGTGATGCAGTCACTCCGAGGTGAGTTCCGGGGGCACAGAACAGGACAGAGGAAGGAGGAGAACCAGGGGAGGCCAAGGCAGGAGAATCAGCATGGTGCTACCTCAACAGCTCAGAGGGAATTCAGTGACACTTTCCGCTTGTGTGTGTTCTGGTTACTTTTAGAGATTACTTTAATAACATAACAATTGATATCTACGTGGGAGCTCATCTTTGTTTTTCAGGGAACTGGAAACATTTCCTGGGGAGAGTACCAGGGCATCTGGGTTTACTCCTTCCCTATTAGACAAAGCTGGAGTCTCTTGGCCACTGGGTATGATACATGGCCCATCTCTTTCTTGGGCTTCTGCCTGATTGATATAGGGAGATCACTAGGGATGAAGGAGAATACTAGTCATCGAATTAACATGTCTACAGTCCCAAGTGAAAGTGGTCCAATTACACGGCTTCTAGCAATTTCTTGCCTGGGCCATGCCTCAGTTTCCCCAGCCATAAAGTGAAGAATGAAATGGTTCAAAAAATTGATGTGAAAATGAGTTAGTCTCACTGATACAGTGTGTTCTTTCCCTCACCCCCATATGTAACTATGTTGTCACTCAGACAGAAATACTGCTGAACAAAAACATGTATATTATGCAAAAGTCACAACAAAGCTTCCCGCGGACACCCTACAAAGAAGCAAACCCTCCGAGGAGCTGGAATATGTAAAAAAGCAGTCAGCAACCTAAGCTTTCTCTAAAACAACAAACAACCTGGCACAAATGGAGCTTGAACCTCCTGGGGTGCAAATTTCTAGAGGCATGACCTTTAGAAATTAAGTAATTCCTGCAATGCCTGGTTGTCTGTTTTTCAGGGCATAGTAGTGGGAGCCACACGGCAGCCAGTCCTCTGCACTCTATGGGAACAAGACCCGGGCAAGGGAGCGCTGGTCTGCGAGGATCTTACACAACACAACGCCCATGGTGCAGCTCCTCTATCAGACTGTAACTCCACACTAACTTGCTAGTCCATTCACCAGAGGCTGTTTACTGAAAGACACTTGCTGAACCAGTTGTGCTTCAGATCCCAGGACACGTATGTGTACTGTAGTTTATCCATTCTGTCCCTTCGATTGTTTTGAGAAATTAATTAGCGGGTATCATTTTTGTTTGATCCTGAACATTTCCCAAAGTTCCATTTTCCCCAGTGTTCCTCACATAAGGGCTGCTGAATGCAACGTGGGAGGAGGAGGAGGTTTCAGAAGCTGCAGCTGTAAAGAGCACTCATCCTCCAACATGAAAACAACCCTGTTGACCTGCTGTCAGGGAGCTGGGTTGGGTGACTCATGGTTTGCACTTTAAGGGTAATAGATTTGCACTGACACATTGACATCTTTCCAAGGTAACTATGAACCCCACTGAAAGACTTTTGTAAGACAATTGGCCAAGGCTGAGTGTACCACTGGCTAACATTGGAATGGACCTGAAGTTGGGTTTCATAAGCACTCTTTTCATAAAGGTATAAACATTTTATTTTGAAATGTCTCCAAGGTTTATGCTAAGAAGATGTAATACCTCCTCTGCCTTACTTGTTTTTTTTTTAGGGTTTCCAATGTTTAATCAATAGTATCTATAACCTCAACGTAGAGTTTATCTCTATAGTTTGTGAAATTGTGTTTTTAATTTTTAAAGGTTTCTTCCTAGCCCCATAGGTACCCTTTATTCACATTTAAAACAATCTTCCAGAAGCTAGTAAAATAATATCAAATCTATGCTGAATGTTCCATGTACAATCTTTAAAAGCACTCAAATCCCTAATTTTGTATGCTGCTAGATCAAATGCTTCTACATTCTGGTTTGCAAAATTGGTTTGCTACGTCTTCACATTATCCGATGTTTGAGCGCTAATTTTCTGGAACAGAAGACTCACTGGTCAGCGCTCAGTTAGGAGCCTTATCCAACATTTCAGTCCCTCCAGTTCCTCATCTGTGAAACACCAGGGCAAACCAAGAGATCTGCAAGTCCTGTGATTCTCATCTGAAGCTCTATTTTCCCCTCCTTATCAAAAATATTAAAGTATAAGTTTAAATGATAGAAGAGAGGGAGCATAGACTAGTCGGCCTCCCATGGTATTATATTTGCTATTTTATATGAAAGTACTTTTAATCCCATAAAAAGGCATAACCAACCCCTCAACAACCAAAAGACACAGTTGGAGTTCAAGGTATCTTGGTCTCCAGTGGGAGCACTATACAGATATCCAACTGCATTAAATCTGGCAAAAAAAACAATGATGGAGGCAGACTGGCAGGACTACAGATGACAGAGATAGGAATCATGGAGGAAAGAGGACAAGGAAAACCCACAGGAAGCTTTTTGATTGGCTTCTGCTCCCTTTTCATTTGCTGATCAACAAAAATCATGATTCTTGGTGTGTGATAGTTTTGTTCTTTGTTATTCTTATATTATGGCATAAAATGCTATAGTCTAAGGAAGAAGTTGCTTAACATGTGAGTTGGGTAAACAACCTTGCCAACATGCTTGGGTGGGTGCCCCAAAGTGGGTGGGATAGGGAGCAGATTGGACAATGGGAAAGATACAGTGGAGAAACTGGCTCAGAGGTGATTGCAGAGAGAGGGGCTGCAAGAGAAGACACAATGCATGAGGCGACTCAGGAGGACACAACAGTACGATTTCAGGTAGGTCAGAGGGTGACTGGGTCAGGCAGCAAGAAAGTCCATTAAGCAACCAGACAAAGCAGCTGGAAAAATGCATGAAGTGGGTGGGGGGAGGGAGCTGCTCAGGGGAGTTTTCATCCATTGCAGATTAAAAAAAAAAAAGGCTCAAGGAAGCTAACCTGTTAGAGATGATGAGGCCTAGCAAATGAGGCTTTGGAGACAAGAGTTTTGTCTCAGTTGGGGTTCAAGTTTGCAATAAATAAGAAAGGACTGAGCAATGCAATGATTAGAGCTGACACAAAGGACCAGGTGAGGGAAACATGGGCCACAAAGTCTAAATGCGACTTGTCCTCCGAGGCGGTGTCCAATTGAAAAACTATTGGGAAAATGTTGAAGGTTACGAACCTAAGCACATGAATTTGGATGAAAGACACCCCAAATGCCAGAAATGTTTCCCTTGCCAGGTTCTCTGTTGGGTCATGTTCTTGCAAATCCACTACTTTTGAAAGCATGATTTATCCAAATTGTGACAAAACTTGCTGATCCCAGCCAGGCCCTCGCCTCCTAAGAATACAAGTACAGATTACAGCAAAAGCCTCCCCCTCTGTAAATGATGGCTGGTCATCGTCACCAGATCCTGATTTACAGTGCGTGAGGTCCAGGCCAGGAGAGATGCCAGACCCATATCTCTGCTTTGGGACAGGCACTCATGATTTTAAATGTCAGACTTGGAGCACTTTGGGGGTAAGAGTGTCCCTGTCTTAACACTTGAGGCAGTAGCTTAGGCCCTGGGAAAAAGAGAGGCCCTCACTGGTTTTACTTTTCTAAAGGGTCTGAGGCTGGAAGAGACTTGGACCCTCTGTTCAGAGCAACCAGCTTCTCTGTATGGCTGGACAACCTGTTCCAACAGGACTTGGTGAACACCCACTTCTCCGTATGGTTCATTTTATGTGTCAACTGGATTATGCTAAGGGATACCTAGATAGCTGGTAAAATATTATTTCTGGGTGTGTTTGTGAGGGTATTTCTGGGAGAGGTAAGCATTTGAATCCATAAACTGGGTAAAGATCGCCTTCACCAATGAGGTTGGGCACCAGCCAATCCGTTGAAGGTCCAAATATGACAAAAAGGTGGAGGAAGAGCAAATTCTCTCTGCCTGATTGATCTGAGACATCCATCTTCTTCTGACCTAGGACATTGGTGCTCCTGGTTCTCAGGCTTTCGGACACACCCCAGGACTTACACCATTGGTCCACCCAATTCTCAGACCGTCAGACATGGACTGAATTACATTACTGGCTTTCCAGGTTCTCTCTCTTGCAGATGGCTGCTCATGGCACTTCTTGGCCTCCATAACCTCATGAACCATACCTATGATTAATTAATTAATTAAATATATATACATACAGAGGGTGCCGAAAAAGAATGTACACACATTTTAGAAAGGAAAAAGCTGTATTAAAAAGACTCAATATATACTAATAACAGAAGATGAATACACGTCATGTGCATACATTTTTTGGCACCCCAGTATATATGTATAATATATAAGGTTCTATTTCTCTGGAGAATCCTAACTATCACTCTAGGAGTCTCATAAGGGATCTCAATCAGAGGAGCAGTCTTGAGGAACACAAAATCAACTCTCAGCTCCTGGAGCTAAATGGGTTTCATTTTATGACAAGTGTAATCATACTTACACTTGGATTCCAAGACCTCTAGTAAAACACCCATAGAAGTTCTTTTTTCTCCTTAACTGCATCTCAGTTAATGTCTAGGGCAGTGGTTCTCAAACCTTTTGGAATCAGGACTCCTTCATACTCTCAAAAGTTACTGAGGGCCCCAAAGTACTTTCATTTATGCGAATTATGTCTTGATATAGCCTACATTCCATGTTAACTCTGTGAAATTTAAAAAACATCTATTTATTAATTCATATGTAAACAACAACAATAAAAACAATACAAGTTAACACATTCTTATGAAAAATAATCGTATTTTTGGAAACAAAAGAAATTTAATGAGAAGAGTGGCATTTTTTTTACCTTTCTGCAGATCTTTATAATGTCTGGCTTACTAGGAAAAGTTAGATTCTCATATCTGCTTCTGCATTCAATCAGTTGTGATATGTTGCTTTTGCTAAAGACATAGATGAAGAAAATCAAGCCACACACAGATATGTAGTAGGAGGTAGGAAGGAGTATTTTAATAACCTTTTCAGATAATTATGGATACTCTTCTTTGACACTACACCAAAACTTGCTGAGTGGGAGCTTCTTAAAAGTTTCTGACACGTGGAATCTGAGATCATATCTATGAACTTTTTATATTCTTACATTAAAATCTATTAGTCTGTCTTGTACTTTGAATGGACCTTTTCCTACAGCACGATTTTGTAATATGATGCATTGATCATTTGGAAAAGACTGGTTCCCTGAGTTACACAGTCCTTCCAAAATGTTGACACAATATCAGAAAGTCACATTCGTTCATATCACTATGAATCTCATCAGAAAATTCTTTCAGTCTTAGGAAGCTGTTAAGCTCATAGTGATGGATACAAGTTACCTAAAGTTCTAGTTTTCATCTGTAACTGCAAATATTGTCATTGCCAAAAATACTATGCATTGTTTTTCTTGAAGTTACAGGCTCAGTTCATTCATTTTTTTGAGAAATACCCAAGTCTGAGGAACCAGTTTGTCAGTCATTCTTTCAAGTAAAAATAATATTCCATGAAAAAAGCAGCTATATCAAACTATCTCGCAAATGATCTTCCTTGAGACAACTGATGGGCTTCAGCACACAGCTGGAATACATTATATGTACCTACCGTTTTGCCACAAAGAATATTTAAAAGTCTTGTCCTCTAGGGTGTAGATTTAATAAAGTTAATATTTTTTTTACTGCTTCATCAAGGACATTCTTAATGAAACTTTTTTTTTTTTTTCCCTCTAAATGCTTGGAGGTGAAGAGAATGACTACTAGTACATTTTGGTGCCACTGTCTTGATTCAAGCTAAGATGCCAGCATTTTATTCCCATTGCTTTTGCATCATCAGTGTAAATGTCAACACAGATAAAAGGGCAATAACATCTTAGTGCTATTATGAAAATAGTTTTGACCTCAAGGACCCCTCTGCCCACCACATGCCATCCTAGGGGCAGTGCTCCCTCTGGCTACCTACCCTTAGCAATACTTGGGCTAGGATAGAATTTACTCCTGTAAGAGTGAGTGTTTATGAAACATCTTCTTAGAATGCACAATTTTGAGAAAATCTAATTTAATTTCACATTTGAGAGGTGATGAAGATGGGGGTGAAGAGTATTATAATTATTAAGATAAAACATGTTTTTAAAAGCTTGGGCTGTGGAGATGAATCACATAGAATATTCCAATGTGATGATTGTAGTCAACAATAATCTAAGTTAATTGTTCATGGGTACATGCATCCAAAAGGCACATGTTCCCCAAATTATTCATTCATTTGATTTTGAAATCCACTGTGGCAACCTCCAGTTATTTATCTTCCTAATATTTTAGGTTAGTCTAACATTAAAATTAGTTTGTGTTCCCTGAACATATAGCAATTGAGGGTGAGGCACTAGTGCCCTTGAAGTGTGCTTTGTAGTGGAGAAATAACAAGCTGAGATTTAAACAGAAATTGTTCTGCCCTTATTCTCATTTTCTATTGTTGCGTACTAGTTCAAATGATTTTGGGAAAGAAGTAGAGGTATGAATAAACTCAATTTAATAATGCTTTTGGCTGTTGATAGAACACCTATATAATTAGAAGTTGACAGCATTTGCCTGCATGCCTTTGAAAGGTTGCAGGAAATGTACTCTACTTTGAGGAAAGGCCTAAAGTGTGTTTTCAATTATAGTGTACTAAGCATTGTAAAGAGTCATAGCAATTCAGGAA
This sequence comes from Rhinolophus sinicus, assembly GCF_036562045.2. NCBI lineage: Eukaryota > Metazoa > Chordata > Mammalia > Chiroptera > Rhinolophidae > Rhinolophus > Rhinolophus sinicus. The sequence continues at coordinate 109,716,471 of NC_133757.1, forward strand.
AAGGTGGTGGTGTGTCTATGCAGAGCAATAGCCCTCCACATCCTAGCCAAAGGTTCCGAGACAGCAGTGGTGAAGTGTTGTGTCCATTCTGTTCACCCTGTGTTAGGTTTAAAGATCCTCTACACTCTGGGCAATGAGTCTACTTGGAATGGGTGGGCTCTGATATATCATTCATATATTAATTTCAAGTCCAACCCTACTGACAGTAGACAAAGTCATGGCAAGTTGAGTTTGATCTGAGTTGAAATATAGTTTTTATATCAAATTAATTGTAACACAGGGAAACTACCAGTTACTTAAGCCAACACTCAAGGAAGAATTGGTTTCGGAAGATGTTCCATTTTAAACTTGATTGCTCTCTGTTTTGGTTTTAGATTTGAATTCAAGCAGGTGTTTCAAAACCTGCTTCAGATAGCATTGCGTGTCACTGGGAAGCTAGATCTTTCAGGGGAGTTGGCAGGTAGGGTGTCATCTTGAGATTTAATTATCAATAAAAAACATCTTTTGGGAGATTCAACACTCTTTAAGCTCCTTTAATAAAAGTGTGCAATATAAAGCCTTACTGTTATTTTTAAAGGGATACAGAGGGATTTTACCCCCATGGCTGTCTTGAATACCACTTGAGTTGTGAGAATTAAGTCAGAATCTCAAAGAAACATTAGCTACCACGTAAGCTGATAGAGTGTCATTTTAATGTTTGTATCTTCACCGTGCCTCCACCTTTTTTGATGAAAAAGTCTATTTTAAAACTGGTTAGAAAATATTTAACATAATAAGATGATGAGTCAGTTTTTAAAAAGCTAAAACGGGAAGATGTAGTTAAATAATGCACCTTTTTATTTTTTAGCTACAGCTGACTCATGACATATAATGTATTCTGCTTAAGCTCAAAGTTTCCTCTTACAAAGAGAGTTTTATGAAACAACTCTTCTTCAGACCATTTTCACTTCAATTACAGTAGCAGGTTTTGGAGTTTAAATCATTAACAACCTCTGAGTGAACTTTTATCCAAATGACTCCAAGTCACAAAGAGAACAGTCCTCTTTCACCAAGTACCTTTTGTGCTAGAGTGAGACCCATCCTTTTCTATTTCCCCCCTTTATGTCTCTCTTTGAAGAAAGATGTGTGATTTCTAAAGTAAGGAAAGTATGTATATAAGTTAATGAAAACTGCCATATTGGGCTTATAATGCAAACTGTAATTGCTTCAATGTAAGCTTCATATACCTGCATTATAGCTGGGAAAAAAGTAAATTTCAGAAGTCAAGATCCTTGTGTGCACTGTAGGAGTATCAAGTAGCAGTTAAATCAACCATCAGGGGTGACCTAATCTTATTTCCCCCCCTTTGTCAAGGAGCTGTAATTTTCATTTAGGCAGCATTTTTCAGTTTTAACTCCACTGGACACTCCCAAACTGGGCACTTATTATATCAGCCTCCTTATTGATTTCACCATATGTTATCTTTTTATTAAAAAAATATTTTTTATTGGAATGTTTTTGGAGAGTGGGTGGGAGACTGTAATCTCCACACACTTAAGGTGATGGGGTAAGAGTCATTCTTTTAGGGACAAAAGCCTGAAGAATTTTATACAGAAGAAAATGTAGTTTAATAAACAAAAGAAAAGTTATGAGAAAAATCTATTTCCTTTTTAAAAGTCAGTGAGAATAACGAACTAATCGTTGTTTAAACAGTGGGAAAAACTTTACCCCCCCCCCCCCCAGATTTGGCGAATAGCGGGATAAATTTGAAGAACTCCATCCCACCCCCGCTCATGCGCCCCCCATTCTTTCCAGACCTAGAGGCTGCAAATCCCAGGCTGAGTCCGCCCTGGGAGCCTTAGGGCACCTTCCTCTTAGCTCTGCGTGTGTGTGTGTGTGTGTGTGTGTGTGTGTGTGTGTGTCTAGCTCTCGCTCTTTCCCTCAGTCTGTGCCTCTGTGTGTGAGAGAGAGAGCGAGAGAGCGAGAGAGAGAGAGAGAAAGAGAGAGAGCGCGAGAGGAGAGAGAGCGAGAGAGCGAGAGCGAGAGAGCGAGCTGTGAGCTGTGCTGCCGCCGCCGCTGCCCTTTGATCCCGACATTAGTGTTAGGGGCTCGGAGACACAGAGCGCGGCCATAGACACCGCCGCACCGGCACTCATTTATTTATACCTCCCATCACACACGCGAGCATAGGACACACACACACTCACACCTATTAGATCCGTTTCCATTGAAGAATATTACGCTCGGGGGACAAGCCAGGTGCACGACCAAAATTTAAAAAAAAAAAAAGGAAAAAAGAAAGAAAAGAAGAAAACCCCTCTCTTCTGGCTCCAGGAAACAAGCTTCAACCCATTGCACACACCGGAGAGAAGGGGTTTCCCCCTGCCCGCCCGCCCCCCAACTACCTCCCCGCTCCTACCAGTGTCTGCCTCTCTGCCCCCACGGGGGTTTATTTGATCTCACATTAACCAAGGAGGAGAATGTGAGAAAAGGGGGAAAATGCCCAGGAGGAAGCAGGAGCAGCCCAAGCGCCTTCCCTCACGTAAGTCATCCCTTCTCCACCTCCTCTCGTGCCATTTTCTCGCCCTCCCTCTCCTCTTTCCCCTCCGCAGCCTCCTCCGTTGTTTTCTGCATTAGTTTAGGGTTACAGAGGTGAAACTGACAAAGACACAGCCCGGGTTACTCCTCGTTTAGGTCTATGCTGAGGCAGCCATGTTGGTGATGATCAGCCCCGTGCCCTTTCTATTCTCTCTCTCTTTTTCTTTCTTTCTCTCACCCCCCCTCTTTTTTTTTCCTTGAGATCGGGCTTTCCCCCCCTTTCCTTCCCCCTCCCCCTCCTCACTCCGGGTTGCTGGGGGGAGGGGGCAAGAGGAGGGAAGAGGGGAGTAGTGTGGATGCCAGCGTTTTTTTTTTTTTTTAAATCGGGGGTGTGGGGGGAGGTGGGAGAGGTTGGAATCTTAAAAAAAAAAAAAATCCTTGCGGATCCCAGTGCCTGAGGGTGCGGGGGTCGGGGCGCGCGGAGGACTGGGGGCCTTGACATGGCGTTTGGGGGTGTCGGGGCGAGGGAGCGCGGCCGCCTGCCGGGTACAGGATCCAGGGAGAGGTCCGTCTCCGGCTAAAGGTTGCGCCGGGGTTGGTCGGCCCCGGAGCCGCCGGCGGCCGCGGCGGCGGCGGCAGGAGCAGGAGGAGGCGGAGGTGGAGGCGGCGGCGGAGGAGGGGAGTCGGGGGCGGGCGAGGCGGGAGCGGCTGGGGAGGGTGTGGGGCACCGCACACAAACACGGGTACACACGCGCCGCGGGGCGGCTGCTCCCGAGGCGAGGGGGCGCGCCGGGGCGCGGGGCAGCCGGGCGGGGGGCGAGGCCGGGCAGCGGCGGGCGGATGTGGGGTGCGGGAGCTGCGCCGAGGCGGAGGCAGGAGGCAGGGCGGCTCGCGGCGCGCGAGGTCCCTGCAGAGCTGAGGGGAGGGAGGAGCAGGGCTCCTGGCCGCAATAAAATGCGGGGTCAGTCGGAGCACACGGAGCCAGGCGAGACTCGGGCGCTCAGACCCCCCTCCCTGGCGAGCCTGAGCAGAGTCCAGGACTAAAGTGCATCACAGCCGTCCCCGGCTGCAGCCACACACACCAACTGGAGACACATACCCGCCGGCACGGCCCGGTCCCCTACCCCTCCTCCACCCGCGCCCCCGGTCCCTCTCCGCCCTCCCTCCGGCTTTTCTTTGCAAGACTCCTAACTTTTCCCCCACTCCCTCTCCAGCTCTACCCCCCCACCCCCAATCTTTCTCCGCTTTGAGTGTTCTGAGATGCTGCTAAAGCTAAAAGTGAAGGAGAAAGAAGCGACTAAAAATATCCCCCGGGGCCGCCCGGCTCCTTGAATGCAGGGAGGAGGGGGCAGGGGAGAAGGCGTGGGGCGGGGTGACGGGGAGGAGGGGACGCTGGAGGCGCCGGAGGGAGGGGTCGGGGGAGACGGAGGGTCAATTTCTCTTCACTCCCCCCGCATTGCTCCCTTCTTGGGGCGGTTTGGCGCTGCTCGGAGCCCGATCCTGCAAAACCCGGGCTGGGGGCGGGAGCGGAACCGGAGCGCCCGCCCGCCGGGGTGTCAGGCCGACGTGGTCGGTCACCTGAAGTTCACGGAGGGTGGGGGAAGGGTTAAGGTTATGGTGTCTCGGGCTCGGGTTGTATGTGAGCGTGTGCGTTTCCGCTGCAGACAGGCAGCGCGATCGATCTCCCCCTCGCGAAATATCTGTGGCGGTGCCTGCCCGGGGGCCGGGCAGGGGGCGCGTGTGGCTCGGGCTGGGCGCCCTCGCTGCTCCGTGTCACCCGGGCCGCGGCCAAAGTGGCGAGCAAGGGCACTTGCAGGGAGCCCTCTCCGCAAACATTCCTCTTTCTTTTCCCCTTCCCGGTACGCAGGAGTCGACGCACAGGGCTAGGGTTGTGCTTTTTTTCCCTTCCTTAAAAAAAAAAAAAAAATGCCCCTGTGCAGTCCTTTCTTCGCCTGCCCGCTAGAGGTTCCGAGGATAATATCACATATGTAATATATATGCACATAAAATCACTCGCAGGCGGCTGCGTGTGTAGGGAAATTTTGTGTGGGTAAAGAGAGGCGGTGGAGTCGGGGAGAGCGAGTTGGGAGGCTCCGCGCTGCGATTCACAGAAAACTCGCAGCAGTTGGTGGCAGAGTGTGTGCGTGCACATGGCCGGCCAGCCACAGTTCCCAGCTCTTTTCGGGGGCGTGTGGGGGGAGGGAGAGAAGGCAGGAATCCTGGCGGGGTCGGGGGGAGGCTTGCCCTACTCGGACAAAATGGGCTTCAGTGTTCTCTGCGAACTTGCCCTTAGATGGCAACTTTGGGAGCCCATAAGCTTGTGTGCGAAAAGCAGGCGGTGAGGTTATTTGGTCATTTTCCTTTCTTCTCGTCTCCCTCTGCTTAAAAAAAAAAAAAAAAAAAACACAAAAAAACGTTGGCGGGGTTAGAGGCAGGGTAGGAGAGGAGAAGGGTTTTATCTGTTTCGGCTTTGATGGAGATGGACTGCCTCCCCTCCGGTTGTGTGTAGCGCTGTCGGGCAGCTGCAGCCTGCCCTGCTGGTGACCTTGACCCTGACCTCGTGCGACTACCCTCTCTGTCTGAGAGGAAATTCAGGCTCCATTTTAGCTCGCGTACTTGGTGGACCTCTCCTGCGCGCTGGTGCCTGGTGATTAAGTTATATTTTGAGAGTGTGTTCTCCCACCCTGTTCTCTAATTGAATGCTGTTATGCAGTCACTTAAAAAAAATCAGCTCTCTCTTCTAGTCGCATAAAGCCACTTTTACTGAAGTAAGAAGCAATTACCTTTGGAAACACTGTAAATGTCCCTCCAGTTTTTAAAGGGAAGCCTAATTTCAGAAGCTTTGCCACTTACCTTTGCATTGAATGGATTTTTGTGGATGTGTGCTGCCTGTTCTAAGCATGGTTTACAAATGTTTTATAAGCAATTTGCATTGGGACTAAGCAATTTCTGGGCAGATTGTGTATTTTGCAATTCAGATGCAGAAACCCAAGGCTTGCTAAGTGCTGAGTGAGTCTTGAAGAAACTTGCAGTGGTATGGAGATGTAACAAATATTGACTTTGGTAAAATTAGTGGTAATTGGTATTTAATGTAGAATATAATTGTAGTCCTAAGTCCTAGTTTTAATGCTAAATTCTTTGTTATTTGTTTGCTTCTGTGTGGGGGAAGGAATTTTGTTTCCCTAGAGAACAGTTTTGTGTTAAAGTTAAAAAATATAGGTAGTCTGGGGATTAAAATTGCCCTGATAGAAGTCGTCCTAGGGTTTTAAGAAATTATCTAGGGGCAGATTTAAAATTTGACTCTAAAAGGAGTGGTGTGTGTAATTTGGGGGGTAGGGAAGGTCGGAGGGGGAATGAGGTGGGGAAAATTGCTTTTGAAACCCAAGAGCCCTTCTGAGGAAACACAAAGATGGTTAACAGCCACTATCGATATAAGGTTTTAAGACTCTAGAGAACCTATAAACACATTTAAGAAGTTCACATTAGAATACCAAAAAAAAAAAAAAAAGAAAGAAAGAAACTTGTGAAAACTGAATCTATAGAAAATTTGGGACGCTTTCCACTTAGTCTTCGGTGTCCTGTCGTCTCCCCGCCCCCCCCCCCCACATTGTCTGTGCACCTCCCATAAATAATGGCTACTAATAGGCTCTTTCTATGTGTTGAATCTCGTTTTCTGCTATTAAATATAATACTAGTCAGGTACAGTGTGGATGTGCGCAGACCACAGGCCTCCCACTCTGCAGCACAGACACCAGGGAACCTGGAAGTTCCACCCTTGAGTAGATTAGTCCTGGAAATCCAGACTAGCACTTGGTATTATCTGATATCAAGTCTGGGGTGAGCCTCGGCCCCTGGCACAGAGTCCCAGCAATTCCCCAGGCTGGGCTTCGGCCTGCTAAGGTTTCCTAGCTCCTTCTGTTCAACTAGACACCCATGGGACTGTTCAGAACTGAATTAGCTTTGGGGATGGGCAAGCCTTTAACCTGACACTACTAACCTAAGCATTAGATTTCTGACTTAAAATTCTACGCAGTCATTTCCTCCTGGGCCTCTGAAGTGTGTGTGTGTGTGTGTGTGTGTGTGTGTGTGTGTGGTGCATGTACAGGGAAAAACAAAAAGGCCTCTCCTGTAGAGTTGAATGGTGATCTTATTGGCTACAAATCAAAAAGAAGTTCTATAGTAGCTTTTGGAGGGGAACTCCAACAAAGGTTGTTAAACCTAAATTATTTTTGAGAAGTGGCTTTAAAAATTATTACTTAAAGCCTTTATTTCTTGGCCTAGAGCAATCATTATCATTTTGGGATTTAAGTATGATTGCTGCTGCTGTTGATGGCTCTTTTACAAAAGTTCTTTCCATTAACAAGGTCCAATACCATGTTCAAAACAAACAAAAAAATGTCCTAGAGGTCCTTGGAGTTATACCATGTGCTTATCTTTAGCAGAATCCCAAACTGCATCGCTTAAAAATGTCAGCCTAAGAAAGAGGAAGAGGGGGAAACTGATACTGTCTGTGACTGTTGGCCAGACCTGGGGCTCAGCCCTTGAACATTATTACATCGAGGATTTGAGGAGGGGAAGGGTAAGAAAAGGGCTTTCTCCTGTGTTTGTTGCATCTGTGAGTCCTTTTTCCAGTGGTGCCATCAGCACTTTTAAGATTTCCTCATTAGCTTCAGCTTACCTAGAAACGTGTATGAGTTTAGATCCTCTTTTATTTATCACTCGAAATCTGCCTGTTCCCAAGGGGGAGCACAAAGGAAAAGTTAAGAAAACAGTTGTTTTGTTATTCTAGTCTTTTCATTGTTTACTCAGTTGTAGGTCAAGACCAGAACAGGTTATTGTGATCTTCATGAACAGAACTTAAAAAAATTCTCTCTTGCTGTCTAGTAAAATTGGGAAGTAAAATGACTGACAAGCAACAGAATCCCTTAGTTTTATATTTTGAAGAGTCTTTATGTGTCTGTTGAAAGAGAAAGGGGAGGAGACTTAACTCTTTCCTCCACTTATTTTTATTAGTTTCTTTTTCCAGTGATGAGGCAATACCTCCTGACTGTGACAGGAGCCACAGGGAAAAAATTTAGAGTCTGAACTAGTAAAATATTTCACTGCTCCTGTCACCCACAGCTAATGATTCTGAGGTACACGTAGCAGGAGAGGCTGATACTGGGCAATAATGGCTATTTATTCTCCTAAAAGAAATCCATATATTCTTAATACGGTAAGTAGGGTCCACTGAGCTTTCCTGTTAAAATAAGAAAGATAGCTCAAAATCACATTCCTTCTAATGCTTCAAAATAGTTTCTAATAAAAAAATTGATTTTTAATTTATCTACGTGCTGCCATTTTGCCCTGGGGATGACACAGCTGGTGTGAGTTGACAAGCCTCCTGCACAAAGTGTTAATAAATCATGCTGGAGAAGTATAAACTGGACAGCTTTCAGCCAGGGTTAGAGCTCATTGTGCATTTGAAGTTTTAGAGTCTTTGAATGGCCTCTGTTCGGAGAGTTCCAAGAGAGGTGTGGAAAATCTCTGTCTCCCGAGGCTTATAAAATTAGATAGACAAAGGCTGGGGAAACACGCAAGGGACAGTGTTGTATTGGTAGAGTAACCAGGCAGGCTTCTTGTGGGGTCAAAAGTTGGTTTAAAATACAAGGAGTCCTATTAACATCAAGATGTCCTTGTAGGAAAGATTGGATTAGAAATGTAGGGTGCCCAGCTGGGTTGCTAAACTGTTTCGTAATCCCAGTAGTTTGGGTTCAGATCGTGTCTGGATGAGTTTAGTTTCACCAAAGAGAAAAACTCATCCAGTGTCACTGACTTTGATCATTTATATGCAAAGTGGTATCTTTGGACTCAAAAATGACAAGGTATGAAAGAAATGATGGTGGAGCCCAAGTTGCCAGTGTGAAAAGCTCCCGGTTTCTGTGTCTGGTCAGTAGTGCTGTCTGTGAAAGCTAAAGGGCAGTTTATTCCTGAGAGTAGTTTAATACAGTGTATCCCTCAGGCTTCCTTGCCTGAAGTTGCCTTGTCCCTCCTCCATTCTTCCTTTTAAAATAGTTCCTGGAGTATTAGGATAGGACAGAAAAACAAACAGAGTAGGCTGGAGCTGATCTCCATTCTGAATGATGGATTACTAATTTTCTATAATTTAATCAGACTGATCGCAGAATGAGGTAATGAGAGTATGACCTACAAAATAGGACTTTTGGGGGCATTAAATGCTTTCTAGCTTAAGGTTTTTACAAGACCACGGGCTCTGTGGTGAAAGAATAGATTTTCAGTTTTCTCTTATCGAAAAGAAATCCAGACCAGGCCTCGTTATGGTAAGACATGTGGGTTTTCTTTCATCAGATTTCATTACTATTCTGGCTTAGTTAAGGTACTGTTGAATCACATTTTAGAGCTATAGCTTGTAAATGAAGATGTTGGGTCCTGTTGCTGATGTATTCTTTTCTGTTTCCTGGTTTGCTAGGTGTAGCTCAGTAATTCATACCATCTAGGGCCAAGTGTACAAAATACTTTCTAGTTCGTGGTAGCTGAAATGCCCTTTGTCATATTTCCTAAGAAACCAATGTGCAAAGCACAGACCTTAGACTAGAAAGAATATTTGATGGGCTGAAAAGTTTCTAGCTGCTTTCTCCGCTACTGTTGAGGAGCAAGTTTTGTATTTCTGTCTTCTGTCTGTAAATTATATTTTTATGACCTTAGAGAATAGTGTGTGACTAGGTGCTGTGGTAGGGGCCTCTTAGATGACTCTTGTGGTTCCCCAAGGACCTACCTTGGAATAGAATTGCTATAGTTATAGGTAGTTTCATAAATTAAAATCAGATTTGGATTGCTACTGGTCTTTAGCTGCTTGGGTGCATATTGCTGTTTATTTTATAAAAGTCAGCTTCACTGGGTGTACACACACACACACACACACACACACACACACACACACACCCTGAGGCTGCACTGTAGCTAATTTTATAAAATGTACAGTGATACACGCCCACGGTGTGAGATCAGCATATGGCCTTTAGCAACTCTGCTTTTCACAGACAGACCTAGGGTTATATTAAATGCAGCAGATTCTGTGTGCCTAAAAAGGATATTGTTTCCAGCCACCCATTCCCTTCTTATTAAAAAACAAGCTCCACCACTAAAGTTCTGTTTCTAGAGTTCTTAAATGACTAAGGCTTGGGTAGGTAGTCTGCTTCTGTTTTTAAGACAGTCCAAATTCAGCCAAGTTTTATCTACCAGCAAGGAAGAAACACGTGGACCTTTTCTGAGGCTTGGTCCTGAAAAGGCTGACCTTAAAATAATGTCTGTTTCTCTTTCTCCCTTTCTTTTAATTTCTGCATGGGTCCAGAAAGTGGTTAGAACCCATTAGAAGCGTGGTGTGAAGGAAAAAAGACAAGGGCTGAGAGAGAGATTCGAGCTCATGGTGAACTGTTTGGAGTGCACTGAAGAAGTTGGCTTTCAAAGGAGACCAGAGAAGGTCAGGGGGGGAAATAGCCTTTTACGTGACCAGCAGCGCTCTGCTTATCTGAGCTTTTGAAACAAACTACTGTACTTGTGGAAGGCGACAGATTTTTCTAAAGTTATAGAGTGCTGGTGTCCTAAGTTGTTTAGTGGTGTATTTTTAAAAGCTTTCGTTGTTGTTTTGTAACAAGAGGGAGAAAATTATAATGTGACTTTGCCCTCTTTTCACTATGTCGACTGTATACGGCCCGACTTAGGTAAAATCAGAGACGCACATGCTTTTTGAGTTCATAGCATAGTGGTCAAGTGTACAGACTCTGGAGTCAGGTTGTTCAGATCCCAGCTCTGCCACTAACTAGCTGTGTGACCTTGAGCAAGTTATTTAACTTCCCTGTCCTCCGTTTTCCTCGTCTTTTGATAGTGATGATAGTCCCCATATCATAAAGTTTTTGTAAGGATTAATTGAATACTTATATAAATAACAATATTACACACACACACACACACACACACACACACAACATGCCTAATTAGTAGTGCTTGCTGCATTGAAAGAGCACACGGAGAATTAGCTATTATTAAGTATATGAAATAGGTTTCCATTTGCTTTCATTGTGATTATACTAATGGCATTTCTGACCCAGAACTTTTTGGTGATTACTGTGTTTTTAATTTTTTTTCAATTTTTTGTATTTCATTAAAGTGATGAGTACTAATATGGTCAAATTCTTTTATAAGGCTGTTACAATAGGGCTTGAGTAATATTTGTTACATAGGCCAATGATATTACGTTAGACTTTTACTATAGGAAGATGTTCCTCTGTGTATATGATTTGACCTGAATTGTATTCAAATTGTATAATAATCATGTGAATTATGACTGGGTTTTACTGTAACGTGAGAATAGTAAAATCCATGTTCTCATTTATAGTGAGATTCAAATGAGAGAATCGGTGTTTAATAAATGTTTATTTATTCATTTATTCAGCAGTCAGTCCACCGATTAAAATCACCCAGGGGAAATTTATATTGGTTTTCCCATGTGTTATACAGGTAATACTTGAAATTTTGCATGAAAAAAAAAAAAAAGGCAGGGCCTGCTGTTTCTGATTGCAGGGAACCAATCTAAGGGGACATAGTAAATGAATTTTAAATGAAGGATTGAGAGGTGTGTGTGTTTGTGTTTTTGTATGTGAGACAGATCATCTAAGTGGACCCAAGCTAATGGCCTACTGATGTATTTTGCCCTACACAGTATGTTTAACAACTTGAAACAACATTTGGAAATGGGCGGTTTCACATAAAAATCTGAATTTTTAGCTTCTTTGCAAAACTTGGAAGAGCCAGCAGCACTGGGTCCACCTCCCCACATGGCAGCAATCTGCTGTCGTCGGTGGCGGCTGTCTCCCTTCCCCGGGCATGTGCTTGTCAGTCTGCCACCGTTCCTACCACTCTGCTGCCATGTCTCCATCTGCACGTACACCTGCCCTCCACCCTTGTGTATCTTACCTCCCGGACTCTGCGGACATTTTCGTTAGAAACTGGCTACCTTCCCCAACATTCTGTGGTCTTTTAATTCATCACCGAGGCTAAGGCATTGTAAACCACGTTCTGTGGCAACACCAAGAAGCAACATAGTGTGGGGAATCACATCCTGGTACCAGATGCATGAGTTCCATCCTGGCTGTACCACATTTCAGCCCTGACCTGGCAAGTTACTGCAGTTTGCTGCCTGTTTTCTCATCTGTAAAATGGGGGAGCATTGCAGGTTCTGTGGAAAGTAAGGAGTTCATACATGTAGATATTTAAATTTAGACTCATGTCTGGCACATAGTGTATGCACAATAAATGCCCGCCACATCGATACATGAGATGAATTCACTTCAACTAAGGATCTCAGTAGGATGGCTTTAACCGCGCTGTGTAATTAATCAAAGACAACTATTTCTCCCTATCAGTTTCTGAGCACCATCAGCCAACTTAGCAGTGCTCGACCCTGGCTGCGTATTAGAATCACCAGGGAGATTTGAAAAATGCAAACACCCCCAGAGATTTAAATTTAATTGGCCCAGAATGGAGCCTGGGCATGGGCATTCTTAAAAACTCCCTGGGTGAGTCTAATGGACAGTAAGCGTTGAGGACTCCTGAACTAACCAGACCTCCCACACTGGGCTGATGCCATTTCAGTCAAAAATAAAGATATGTGATGTTAAGCCGGGGCAGCTTATCGACGATAATTTGTTAGACTCTTCAAATCCTAAAAATAACTCATGGATCTGAGTAATTGACTCCAACTCCTGCAGGTGAGAAACCAGAGGCTCAGGGAAGACTCTGCACTAGGCAGATACACGGACTCTCGTTTTCCCTGTCACCCTTTCCCACCATGGTCATCAGTGTTGCTCACCAGCTTTGTGACCTTGGGCAGGTCACTTAACCCTTCTCTGCTTATATAACACCATCTTGTAAAACGGATAATAGGACATTAACCACACTTTCTATTTATATTATGCTTCCTTGTTCACAAAGTATTTTCGCTGATATCTTTTGCCTGTGAGGCAGACAGGGACAGGCTCCTTCCACCCAAGTGGAAACTGAGTCATGGCGAGGAAGAAAGTAGCTCGAGGTCTCCAGTGTCAGCGCTGTCAAGGACGAGATGGACCAGGTGCTGCTCTGTTGAGGCCCATTGCGTCTCTGAGGTCTGTGGGATCTTTACGGGGGTCCCACGACCTGAGGGACATGCCGGTCGCAGGGGTGCTTGCGCTCAGAGACCCTCCACGACAGGAGGACCCCTTAGGTACTGATGGAGCACATGGCTCTGTGATTCATGAAAATTGGTGTCACCAATAATATTTTTTTCAGAGATTGATTTTGACTTTAGACTAAGCAGAAGGTAATAGAATAAAGTCACGTGCAGTGACTCTTTCTGGGGTCTGCATGATAAGCTCCATATGGAGAACAACCGCCTTTGTATAATGGCCTAGAATTATGAGTTGTTTTCTAATCTGTGCTTGTTTGGCCCTACTTGTTAACCCAACTATCCTCTCTAGAGCATGAAACACAGCTGTATTTGGGAGGAAACAAAGTGTGGGGCACCCTGTGCTTTAGGAAATAGTCCTAAAATGTGCATTATGATTTCTCTCTTCTAGGGAAGAGCAGATTTCAGATAATAACTTACTGGGTTTTAATCTGACCTTAAGAAAGAGGGAAATCAAATTATAGTGAACTGCTTTCTGACATTTATTGGAAGAGAGAAATTTCATAATCTAGAAGTAGGGTTTGGGTTGGCTAGGCTACTTGATCATAGAAGCACTGTACACCGATGGCTACTCCAATACTTGTTGATAGGTGAGGAAATACATACAAAAGAAAAATAAATACAAGTGCCTTAAATATGACTCAAGTATACTCCACGAAGCAGGAACCATAGAAATTACAGATATTAACTCTGTTTATTTTTAAAAAACCTATATTGGCTTTTAATTACAAAAGTAGTCCATGCTTAATATCAATAATTAAAGTTATGTAGGAATGTTTAAAGTAAAATGGAAAATGCCTTGCCATAACTTCTACCGCCGGAGATAACCACTATTCATCAACATTTAAAATCCAGCTTTCGTTTGAAGAACAGATGCATTTCAGAAGAGTTAGCTGAGTTAATTTAAGTACTGAATTCAGAACAAGGACAGCGACATTGGTCTTGTAAACTGATGAGATCTCATGTATAATATTGAATCCCAGATTGGTTGTGTCAGTTTAAAGGGGGGAAATTGATAACGTACTCACCAGAAGGGAGGCAACTAGAATGTTGTGGGCTCTTGAAATCATCATACTTATTGAGGCAATTGGGAGTGCTTAATTTGAAGAGAAGAGTGAGGGTGGATAAAAATCACGCGTGGTAACTACATTCAAATATAGGAAGTTCTGTCAAGTGAAAAAGGGAGTAAACTTACTCTGAATTGTCAATCATCTGAACTTCTCAGTTTGTGCTGAATAACTGATACATGTAACTGATTCCTTGATTCATTCGTTGATTCATTGATTCATTTGTGCAGCAGTGACAGTGCTGCTGTGCCAGGGATTAGGGATCTGCAGAGCTGAATAGAGCCTGTTCCCAGCTCTCAAGGAGCTCAGAAATAGTGGGTGGAAATAGAGATGGAAACAAATAATTAAAATTTGGCTTGAAAAGTATTTTCATAGATTTATGAATGCCGAGCAGAAAACAGACAAGGACCAATATGGTACAAGTTATAGGGAAGATAACTTTGATTTTTTAAGATAAGGGTTTGTTGAGAAAATAAAACTGCCCCCAAAACGAAACTGAAGATCTGATCTTGTATTTACTAAGAAGTTGGTTCAATCCCCCCCAATCAGGGGTGAGTTTTCTAATCAAGTAATGAGGAGTAGGGTGGGGAGGAGAAATATTCAATCTAAATCGTTTCATATTATGAAAAAGAATTCTATAAAGCAAATGCTGTTTTGCTTGGTTTCTGTTAATAAAATGGGAACCCGGTTCCTACGGCAGGGGAAACCATATTTCAATACAGTGACTGGAAAGTCTTTTGGGAATAAGACTTTATGTCAGCACACATGGTGTCACATTAGAATAGTGAGGATTTGATCTTTGGTAGGCTGAGAATTGTAGTCCCTACTTACACTCTTTCATTAAGAAGACGTTTTGAGCATGTACCTGGATCACGGAAGTTGTATAGATAGAATGCAGTCTCTGCGGACTGTTTTTTCAAATGTTGACATAAAACAATCACAGAAAATAAGGGCAAATCAATATGCTAACAACTGCGAGACAATGTAATGTGAATTGGAGGTATAAATGGTTGAGGAAACTCAGAGTAAGAATGATGGGTAAAATATTCTTGGAGAGGAGTGATACTTAAATGTTAATTCTAAATAGCATATTTTTATAAAAATACCTTTTCCAAAAAAATTTAGTGAGAAGAGTGGCATTATTTTATGTCTTTGCAAACCTCTTTAATGTCTGGCTCAATAGAAGACAACTAGATTCTCATTTATGCTGCTGCATTCAGTCAATTATAACGCGTTGTTTTGGATGGAGTGTATGAAGAAAATCCAGCTTCACACAGATGTGTAATAGCCTTTTCGGATAATTATGGATATTCTTTGATACTCCAGCACTACGCCAAGGTTCAAAAAGAGGGAGCTTCTTAAAGGTTAGTTGTAATGTGGAATCTGAAACTCTTTCAGTGAACTTTTTGTATTATGCTATATTAAAATCTACTGATCTTGACTTTGAATGCATTGTCATGCATGTAATATCATGCATTGGTCATTTGAAATATATTGGTTTATTGAGTTATGTAGATCTGCCAAATGTTGACACATTTCATTATACAATGAAAAAACATTTATTAACATCAGCACTGATCTTATTTGGAAAGTCTGTATGGGGAAGATGTCAGGTTCACAGGATATGGGTTTTCCAAAATTTAATTCTTGCTTGAAAGCTTGAATTTTGTCATTGGCTGCAAATACTGTCAGTTTTTCCTTAAAGTTTCAGCCTTACTTCATTCATTCCCAAGACAGTCTGCCAGATATCCAAATTTGAATGACCGTAGTTTGCGTTATTCTTTCAATTAAAAGTGATATTCCATGAAAAAAGTGGCTAGGCCATCTCCCAGTTCAATCACACGTCCTTTTCCTTGAGATGGCAATCGTACTTCAGTAATGCAGAAGTGCTTTATGCATACATTTTATTACATGTAATGTAATATTAAAGTGATGTTTACTCAAGGGTCAGTCTTTAGTCAAATTAATGATTTTTACTGCTGCTTCATTGAAGGCATTCCTAAGTGAAACTGGCAGGGCTATTTTGTTTTTGTCTTTTTGTGAGTGTGTGTGTGTGTGTGTGTGTGTGTGTGTGTTTACTGTGAGTATATGGTGGTGAAGAATATACTAAGTACTAATATGACTTGTTGCCACCGCCTTGTTTCGAGTTAAGGTGTCAGCATTTTACCCACTATTGCTTTTGCATCACCAGTGCAAATATCAACAGAGTAAAGAGGGCAAATAACAGCTTAGTGCTATTATATTTTGATCTTGAGAGTCCTTGAAAGGATCTCAGAGACCCCTGAGGGTCCACAGAGCACACTTGGAGAACCACTACTCAAAGGTGTCTACATAGGAATGGAACTGCCAAGTCTCTTTGTTTGTGTTTCTGCAGTTTTACTTGATGATATTATAATGCAGCACTTTGTGAATATTTTCTGGAGAACCCAAAAGGCAGAGAACTCTGAAGACAGGGAACCCTTATCTCACTCACCAGGGTTCTCAGCTTCTAAGAGATCTTTTTGAAGAATTTTTAAAGTCTCTTGTTCTAATCTGCAAATTTGGAGGAAAATATACATTTCACTTTATAAGATAGCTGTCTGTTTTAAAATAAAAGTAATGTTTCAAATAAATTCATCAGTTAAATTACATGTACACAAATACGTATATAATGTCATTGGTGTATGAAGTGCTTCAGGTTTATGCTATGCCTTCCCTGTACCCCTGTTAGATAGAGATGGAGAGCTCCAGTGGTACCATGAGTCTAGAATGGCTTATCTTGGAGAGTGCATGGTTGCATTTAAGAGAGGGCTGTAGTTTTCAGGCCTGGGGAACTAGGAATATTTCTGGTCTTCTGGCCTGTGTTCTCTTTCTGGGTTGCTTACTATCCTTACTAGCCATTAACCCACTCACCCAAGACAGAAACCTGGGTATAATCCTAGATGCCATCCACTTCCTTTCCTCCCACACTGAATTAATCACCAAGTCTTGTGGATTATATTTCCAAAATAGCTCTAGAATTCATCATGCCCACTCCCTGCCACTGCTTTAGTTTATGCTCTTATTTTCTCCCATAAGAATTGAGATCTTTCCTTTTTTTTTTTGGCCTCAGTCTCATCTCCCCGTTCCCCTCACCCAGCCCCTGGAGTCCAGTCTTCACAGCAGACTTTCTAAAACACTCATGTAACCCAGATAATCCTTATTTAGGATCTTTTAAACATTCCTAAAAGGATAAAGTTTGCTCTTCTTAAGTATAGGAGATACTTCAGCATCGGAGCCTCTTTTCTTCTGCCCTCCTTTACTTTCCTGGTTTCATTCATACTGAATTCTCTGTTTTGCAAACCACCATGCTCATATGTCCTCACTTTGGCATATGCTTTTCCCTATTTCTGGGATGTCTTCAACCCGTCTCATTTGCCCGATAACCTTCTGCTTATCCCTCAACACTCAGTTCTCTAAGAAGCCTTCCTGCTTCCATACCAGTGTCCCGCTCACGGGGCAGCGTTGCACACACCCTCCCTGGTTTCCACAGGTCTTTCATAATTCCTCCCAAGCTGCATTACACTTGCTCATTCATCTATGTCCTCTGGACTGTGAGCTTTTTAAGGATGTGGACTATTTATTCATTTTTGCACATTCTTGCACATTCCAGTACCTGGTGTATAGTGGGGGATCAGTAAATATTGTTGAACAATGAATGAAATGAGAAGTTAAGAACAGGTCAGAGAGTCAAAGATGGGAGCTGTTCCATACACACTGTTGAATAGATGAATGAATGGGTCACAGAATCTAAAGGTTTAAGGGGTAGAAAGGACTTTGGAGAACGTCTCCTGCTGTCTTCCTCTGTCAGAAGTGAGAGAACGATTTGCCTAGCTTTCACAACTGGGCTGGGTAGGGGTGATGAACAGTGCCACAGACATTCATTTGGATGTGGCCTAGAGCTGACTGGTGAAAGTCATGTGCTTCTGGAGGAGACTTGCCGAGAAGAGCAAAGGCCATGGCCTACACCACAGGGGGATACCACAGTGGAAGTGCAAGAGAACTTTTGTGGTTGGAAGTCTGTGGCACATTCCAGACTGTAGAGTCTCCCCTCAGCCATTGGCTGTTGCTCTCTCTCTGTCCTCAAACTGTGCCAAGACTGTAAGATTTTCCTGATGACTGGGCATATTCCACATCTGGATTCCATGGTCATAAAAACTAGAAGTTTCCTGTCCTCTTTGGTTGAGGTGATTATGATATAGAGTGGGGTAGCAATATCAACAATTTTGAGGAAAGCCCCGCTACTTCAAATATAATGTTCTTTCATCTGAGATTTCTAGGTGCCAAGGAAGGAGGGAAAGCGGAAACTGTTCTTCACTAAGGGCTAACTGTATGCCAGGTGCTTTACTTACAGAATTCTGACCTACCTTCACAATAACCCTGGGAAATTGCAGATATCAGTACCCTGTTCTATAAATGAGAGATTGGGCTTAGAGATATCAGGTGGGTTTAGAGGGAGGCAGGGTGGGATTCGAGTGGGAATGTCTGGAGCTAAAGCTGTGTCTACGCTTGTGCCCTTTCTATTTGCCAGGCTGCTTCATGTTCTAGAAATGGTTTTGTTTTGTTTTTTGGTTTTTTTGCAATGCAAAACCTATTGGGGACTTATTTGATCAATTTGGTAAGTTCTTGAAGTTGCATATATTTCATGTACTTGAGGAGAATATATAGTTTTCTAGTTTATGTTGTCTATGCTTTGCAGTTTACAGATGCTTTGCCATCTCTGCAGGACCACCTGTGAGTGGGAGAAGGCGCAGGTGTTATGACCCTGCTTTATGGATTGAGGATCCGAGTAATGGAGGCAGAGTGTTCCACATCTGTCTGGTTCATCTCTGGGTTCCTAACACCCAGTCTATGAGTTAGTATTTAGGCTCTCCAGTTTGTGTTCAGTAAACATCAGGAGTTAGAGAACTGGTAAGTTCCATATTCAGACTAGAACCCAGATGTTTGAATCTCACTGCAGTCCTCCTTCCACTCCTAAACCATCTTGCTTTTCCCACACTTCTAAGCAGAGAGATGCAAAAATGAATTCTGTCTCATTAGCAGGGGTAGGGCTTGGGAACCGTCTGATGTGGCTATCTGGTGGGTTTCCACGAATCTAAACTAGCTTTGGTGGCCCCTTAGAAAAAGATCTTTCTTGCTTGTGCTTCTCTTTGTTTATATTTTTCAGTATAGGATTTTAAATCGTTTCCTGTCCACCGGATGCGTCCCAATAAAATGATTGCAAAGGGATCCATAATCTTACACTGGATTTCTAGAGGATTAGCACCAGGAGGATTTCTGGGGGCATCTAACACAGTGTTTTTCAAAATTAAAACCAAACTAAACTAAAATAAATAGTGGAGCCCCTGCTTTTATGGAGCATTCCAGTAACCCCACAGGGTCAAAGCCGCAGTGCTGGTGAGGGGGATGCTGAGGCAGCAGGTGGGGGCATGGATCTGCAGGGCCATTCCTTTCCCTGGAGTCCCAGGGCTCCTTGAAGAACGGCTTATCCATCACTGATCTGTTCTAACCCTTCATTTTATAGGACAAGAAACTGAGGCACAAAGGTGTTTAGTGACTCACACAAGTGGATGGATTAAGAAGAGGATGATGAAACTGGTCGCTGTATATCTGAATTTCTGATACTGTTTTAAAGCACTGTTCTGCTGTTATGACAAAGAAAAAGTACCTATTCTTTAGAGCAGAGGTCAGCAAACCGTGGCCTGTTTTTGTGTAGCCCCTTGAGCTAAGAATGGTTTTTACATTTTTCAAAGGTTGTTAAAACAAAACCAAAAAGCAACAGCTGTGACAGCAACACCACGAAACAAAGAATATGGGACAGAAACTACGTGCCCCACAAAGCCTAAAATATTTACTGTCCGGTCGTTTACAGGAAAAGATTGCTGACCTCACTGTACAGGATTAACTATTGCTGATAGTAACGTGGCAATACCAGAAGAATTTGGCTTTCTCTAAGTAACTCCAAAACACGTAGATTTATAATAAAGCCGGATTAATTGAGCACATTTATATCAAAAAGCTTTTCAAACTTATTCCTCAAATGAACTTTTTGAAATTGCCCAATACATTTTCATCCTCCTTTTCAAATACAAGTTTTTGGTGGAGAATAAGTGAGTGAACTAAGTTCTTATAAGACATAGCAGACATGGCAGCTGGAGAACTGTAGACAGTTCCATAAGATGGAAAGGAAGTGGTGTGCTTGTTCAAAGACAGAATTAGGGTATTTTATAGACCCACCGCCCCAAAGGCTAATAAGAACAAGAGGACCTGATGTATGAATAATGTAAGAGGTCATTCCCAGGAAATGGCTGTGATCACGCTTTGGGACTGTATGTTCACTGTGGGGCCCCACCTATGCCAAAGGGTTTTTTGTTGTTGTTTTGTTTTTGTGAGCATTTACCTTGGGTTGAGCTTTCCTCTGAAGCAGCAGTAGAGGGTATTCCCTAACCTCATCCTTACCACTTGATGCATTTCCAGAAGCATTGAGCTCTGTTGGGAAGTGGAATGGTTTCTCTGGAGCCTCACTCTTGGTGACAGAGCACTAGAAAACAGCGGCAGATTTCTTTCAGGTGAAAGACCCAGCAAAGCTTAGGGAAACCCCAAGAGGCATGCCTGAGGAAAGCCCGAGGAGAAAGGAAACCACCCCTGGGGTTCTTGTAAGAGAAGTGAGTGGCTAAAACTATTGGACTCCGTGTTTGGAAGGGGACGATCATCCAGCCACAGGGTGTCCTGGCCATTGGAATTGCCCTAGTGCTTCATTTTCGTTTGGCCACCCATCAGTAATGTCTTATGCGTGTGCCTGGAGATCGGCAGGGAAAATAAAAGAAGACAACGAATAGGAATACATTCGACCACTTGATAGCAGCCCTGGCACAAAGCCGGGTGAGAGTAAAGGTTAAACATGTTGGTCCAAATCAGTGTTGAAAGTTAACTTTGAGTGAGGGCTGTCCTTGTAATCTGTGTCCTTTGGTGCCACAAATTCCTGTGCTTCACCACAACTATATTCTCTCATAATTCCATGGCACCAGTATCCTTTCCCGAAGATGTGGGAGGTTGGGAGCTGCTTCCTCTGCAGCTTTTGTTTTATATGTATTTAATCACTAAATAAAAAGCAATTCCATCTCCTCTCCCTTGCTAAATCTCTAATCCCCCAAGGCACTTTTCTTTCTGGATAGATACATATTTTTAGTAAATAAAGGACTTACTGTGTGAAATTTCCCATTGACAGGCAGAATGATGATGGCCATGAAATGTTTCATTACAAGGTGCATGATGTCAATGCTTGGTAAATGTGCCCAGGAAGGAATGTCGCATTTTATGCATAAGCTAAGATTTCAATAAGTAGCCATTTATCTCTTGATGGAGTGCCGTTCTTAGACTACAGAATGCATTATTATGTTATTAGGGCGCTTTTTTTTGTTGTTAAGTTCTTTTTTGATCTATTAAGCATTTCCTGGTGATTTCAGTAGCTTGGTAATTTATCGTTCATCTTATAACAGGTATTGGTAATGGTGGGATGGAAACATTTATACAAGAGGAAATAAAAGTCAAGGAAGCAGATAATCGACCGATTTATCAGCCTTAGCAGACAATTTTTCTGATAACGCCATGGTAGCCATGGTAAATTTACTTCTGATTGCTTGAGGGGACACCTTCTATATGCTTTTTGTAACATGGAGCAGCATGAAAGGGTGAAGAAGCAGGTGATCAATCCGTGGGTTAACCAGTACTGTTTTGGCCTCCAGATTGGCTTTTCGGCCTGTGAGTTCATGTTGTATTTTGAACTGTCCCTTTCTTATTAATTAGCTATAACATATGTGGTGATCGATCATATGCGCGTATATGTTTTTGTTTGGAGATTTCTAAGTAGCTCTCGTAGTAGAACACTTCTCTTGCTTACTGTCTTTCTCAAAATCTTCCATTTGAAAGACGTTTGGCTGAAGTTTAGAGATGGGCAAAAATAACCTATTCGTCTGCTCATATTCTTTCTGGCCATGGAGGACTTGACCCTGAGCGGCAGTGTGGTCAGTTGTGTATAATAATACCTGGCTTATATAAATACAAAACCTACAGTACTAACTGAGGCTACGGTTTAGAATCCAGAGGTGAACAAACCCAGAAAAAAGTCACAGGCCTTCATTCAAACTTAGGTGTATCCGTTTGCTGGGGCTTCCATAACAAAGGACCACAGGCTGCATGGCTTAAACAACAAAAACTGTCTCACCGTTCTGGAGGCAAGAACTCCAAGATCAACGTCCCTCTGACGACACTAGGATAGGGTCTGCTGCAGGTTGCTCTCCCTGCTGCTGGTAATTCCTTGCCTGGTGGCAGCATAACTCCAGTGTGCACATCACGTTGTCCCTGTGTCCAAATTTTCCCTTTTTATAAGGACACCAGTCGTGCTGGATTGGGGCTCATCCCAATGACCTCATGTTCACATGATCATTTGAAAAGACGCTGCTTCCCGATAAGGTCAGATCCACAGATTATTGGAGGTTGGACTTCAACATCTTTTCGTGGGATACAATTCAACTCCTAACACTAGGTTTTCATGCTTAGTTTGCACAGTGTTGCTCTGCCTGGTGATTGTTATCTCAGCTATGGCGACAGAAAGCCACAGATTTAGAAGGAAGGGGCCCTGAGGAGGGCATGATAGAGAAAAAGAATTCAAAAGGACCATTAACTTTAAATAGGAATAGTAACCTAAAATATAGTTAGTTGGTTAGGGCCATTTAATATGGGGGTCAAGCTGCTGGAAAGTCCCAGTTGCCTCTGAGACACATCTATGGGTTACAAATATAATGATCATATTGAACACGTTATGTGTGAGTGTCTCTGCATTTTTAAATCCCATCAGAATGAAATTTTAACATGTTGACTGCTTGAAGGTATCTTGGTACTTCTTGGTTACTTGAAAAATTGCTTTTTTTGGGTCAGGCTACTCTTGTTCTGTTAGATGTTTTGAAGATTTGGGTTTGAGTCTCACTTTGTTACTTGCGACATGTGTTTTTAGGTAAGCCATTAACCGTTTGGAACCTGGGTTTGCTGGTCTATCAAATGAAGACACTATGGTCTAGCACATAACATTTTTGTGCAGATCAACTTTTCTGATGAATATTAAAATATGTAATACAGCAGCAGGTATATTTTTCAGTGCTTTGTGCACAATTGTTCATTCATTTGACAAATGTTTACTGGGAGCCTATTATGTTCCAGCTTTGTTCTAGAATTAATTCATTCACTTGATGATAATTACACCCTGATTTAGTAGTAGCAGCGCTGGTCTTTGGATTGGGACATCTCAGCTCCAGTCCTGCCTATGTTTTTAAATCAGCTGTGGGTCTGGGACATATCACTGGCCGTCTCTCAGCCACTGCTTAGAGATGAGCTATATGGACTAGATCTCTAAGGCTTTGCCATCTCCAAAACAATTCATACAACCAAATTCTAATTCAGCAGATAGGATCATAGTTCCTGATATGCTACAGATCTGTGTATAATCCTGGGAAGTTACCCTCCGTGCTTTAGTTTTCTCTCTGAAGTGGGGTAATAGGACAGCTGCTATCTGTTTTCTGAGAGTAATAATAGTAACAATGACCGCCACGCTTTATTGAGCTTTGACACTGCTGGGTACTTTGCATGCATTCTTGCTTCTCCAAATAGGGTGGGTACATGTTTCTCCAAAGCAGGTGGATATCCAGAGAAACATGGTGCATCCTCCTGGAGAATAAATTTTCCTGAATGGTTTGTGAGAAACGTTCTCTAATTATTGAGTAAGGACAAACACAGCTATAGTATAGAGTACAGAATTCACTTGTAAGGTTAAGCTAAAACTCAGAGAAATTTGGGGCTTCCTGGAGGGGACTTCAGCTTCAGTCCCAAGATCCCCTAGGGTGCAGCTCACTTTTCTTGGCTACTAGGGAGATTTTGCTGGGAAAGTTGGCAAAACAGACTCTTTTCCATGTTTGACTCATTTGAGAAAAATAGAATTAACATTTGTAATTTTGAAAATAGGTCTCCTTTCTAGTACTGACTAAGTGCTACCTTTCTGATAGTCAATCCCATTCTTCTTTCTTATGCATACATTTGACAAATAATTGTCTGCTCTGTATTTGGTAATACAGCACTCTAATGCTTTGAGGATACAGCAGCAAACAGTACAAAGCCCTCTCTTTCATGGCGCTTTTATTTTAATAAACAGTGATGTTTGAGGGGAAAACTGAGGAAGTAAGGGGATCAACCATGTGGCTATTTTGGGGGAGTGGGGAAAAAAGATTCCAGGCCAAGGAAACGGCAAGTGCAAAGGCCCTGAGGCAGGAGCTTGCTTTATTAGCAAGGGAGAGCAGTAGGAGATGAGGTTAGAGGGACACAGATGACACAGGGCCTAGAAATCAAGGTAAGGGGTTTAGATTTTATTCTGAGAAATGAGAGAAACCATTGTGGAGGCTTTGGGGATGGGAGTAGTGGAACCTGACATAATATTTTTAAAAGATTACTCTGGCTGCTGGCTGGGAATAGTGGGGCAAGAATCAGAAGTAAGGAGACCAGTTGAAAGGCTACTGCCATAGTTCAGGCGAAGGATGGTTGTGCCGTATACCAGCGTGGTAGTGGTAAAAATGGTGAAAAGTGGCAAGATTTGGGATGTATATTGAAGGTAGGATCAACCAAATCCGCAAATGAATTAGATGTGGGGTATGAGAGAAAGAAGAGCCAAGGCCGGCTGCAGAAATTTCGGCCTAAGCAATTGTGAGGATGGAGGATTTGCCCTTGATGTCGAGAGGGGGCAGTTTGTGGGATGGGCTTGGGTGCCTCCTCAGTCGCTGGAAGAGCTGACTGACAAGCAACTTTATATGACAACATTGAAACTGGCTTAGATACTGTTTGGGACTCATATTGAAGATAAGGAGGGATGTGTTAATTTGTGTTCCCTCTTTTTGACTCGTGGACATTTAAAACAATCATTTGAACATATTGCTGTGTGCGAAATGTTCATCTCGACCCAGGAGCCCTCCCTGCTGTCTCAGTGCGGGAACTCGCGTCCTCTCCAGACTTCCTGCCATTTCTCCGTGCCCTCACAGCACCTTTCCCCCAGCTGGACTGATGACAGGACTCTGGTTGTCTTCTCTACCCTGGCAGTTTTAAATAACTAGCAGTTCTTAAATTTTCTTCCTGGCCATGCTGAAAGTGGTTGGGTGCTCTGGGCATCGATGTTTCAATAACTGTGATCTCTGAGGCTTTGTCCTGTGGAGCCGATTACCGCCCGTGCATTTAACTCAGGCTGTGGACTTGGAGCCCCGAACCCTTGGGTGCAGGCAGACCTGGTGTGGGGGATGTGCGAAGGCTTTCAGGCTACAAACGGGCAACTCAAAACTTGGCAGGTAAAACAGGTGTAAAGGAGGATATGTTTTATGATTAAATTATAAAATTGGTTCAGAACAGCCTGATGTGGAGCATACTAAACCTTTATTAAACATTATAGAGGTCATTGCTTTTATCTTCCTGGTGCCTCTTCCCTGTCCTTTCTTCTGTGACCCACATTGAGCCAATTGTAGAACCGCCCTCTGGCTTCAGTGATAGGACCAGGGAGCAGAACATGACCTCTAACAGGCCAATCAGAGGGGGAAAGACCTTTCTCTAGTGGTAAGTCATTGACAGTGAAAACCCAGAACCTGTGCAGCCAGGTTTTCTGCCACCTGGGAGAGGTCTCCTGAGAGGATGAGGCTGACCTCTGAGAGAAGAGACTGGAAGCAAATGAGCGAGTGCCCTGAGAGAGCTTTGACATGCTCTCTGCTGCTGGTAGCTCCTCTGTGCCCCTCTCAGTGTTTGGTATAGGGACTGAGAACACTAGCTATGGCTTCCTGCAGTTTCCGTAGTAATTACAGCCACAGGAGCCCGCGTGCCCCTGCACTGAGCAGAAGTGCAAAAATGAGTAACTCACGGTCCTGCCTCCGGTATTGACAAGCTGATGGTTTGATTTCACCACTAGTGAGTATGGTAAGATGATTGATAAAATCTGCCCATAACATCTCAATAGATGGCGTCTTTTTAAAATGAGAAGAATTAAGAATATAAAACATTTTTCATTCGGTTGATTTATCCAGCAGTGATCACCTAAACAGCTTTGTCCATGACTAAGCTATTGCCTGTTTGATAGTTTGTAGAGCAGCAAGCCCGCTTCTAAGGGAATTTTTCAACATTGTCTGTTAAAATCTTCATCCTTCAAGGTCTATTCCCATAGCCACCTTCACACTGGAATGAATCACTCCCTCTTTCGTGCAGACACAACCCTTGCTCTGTTCTATGGTGCTTCCTATGCTTGTGCGACCCTTGCACTGTTGGGCCAGAAACTGTTGCATCTCTGAGCCTCCTTGTTGCAGAGAACAAACAGTTCCTTGAACATAGTAAATGCTCAGTAAACGTTTGTTGAATTAAATCAATTACCAGCATTGCTTTTGCTAATAACTTTTGTGTACGGCTCCTTAAACTTTGCAAACCACTTCTGTATAAAATTGCATGGGAAACTTGGTTGTATGATTTGAGGGAGGTATTATAGATGTAACTGAGAATCCTGATAGAGCTACGTGGTCCGAAAAGATAGGTACAGGTATTTAGCTATAGATGTGTATTCAGTGGAAAGGTAAAATTTGGAAGATTTTTAGATGCAGCTGAACCAGAAGGTGAGTTGGTAGGTACCAGGTGGACATACTTGTGGTCACAAGAAGAGTGTGTTGACTGCCAGAGAACTGACTGTGAGTCAGCTCCATGCATGGGAGTTTGAGCTTATTGTCTTCCGAACCTGCTGGTAAGATTTATGTGAACCGGCTGGTGGGAATGGCTTATTAGTAGATTTAGAAGTGGGGCTTTTGGGCTTCCATCTCCACCTGCTTTAACTTCAGCTAGAAGGTATGCAAATTAATAGATGTCTCTTATATTTTTTTTCTGCTTCGATCTTTCTGAATGAGGACCTTAGATGACTATTGGCCCAATTAAATGCATCTGATTACAACTGTCAAACCAAAAAGGAAGTGAGTTGAAAAAATGCAGCAAGAGTTGTGAATATTGAGTTACTGAGTTTCTGCTTGAGAACCAAAGAATTATAAATAAATGTGTTAGGTAGTGGAATTTCGTTTTGTTTTCCCCAAAGGAGAAATTGTTGCCACATGGAAACAAAATTTATTCGGCATATTTTCATTCTGTAATTGCACCACTTCTATTCTTAATTCTTTGAGTTTCTGATTTAAAGTGAAAAACACAAAAACAGACTGTTGTGTAAAATTGACAGAAATGAGTGTGAACTTGGGCATGAGAGACATAGGTTGTTGCAAAATTAGCCATGGAAATTGCTTCCTATTCTGGAGGTTAAAAATAATGTATTGAGACGGAAGTTATTTACATTGGCCGTTTAGAGGCTTCCCTGGGAGACTTAGTTAGGAAAGCTGTAAAATCCACTGTCAGTGGTTGTGTGCAGGAAGCATTTCCAGGACGGTGGCAAGTGCGGTGCCCTGTGATTACGTGCCACCATTCCATGCTGGTGACAGACAGGGAAATGGAGCTGTCTCGCTGCCCAGGGGCTTCTCAGATTGTGAAAGAAAGTCAAGAGTCAAGCCTTGCTTGTTCTGAAGTTTGTGGTGTCCAAGAAATTAATTCCTTAGATTGCAAGAATGCTTTGTTTGGACCTCCCTGATGAGAGACCCTTTTCTCATGATGGAGTGTCAGAAGGCTGGGGGTTATCCTGCAGACCCTGCTGACGGGAAGCTTCCCACAACTGGACCAGTGCAGCCTTGCAGAACCCCTCCTTGATGAAACTGAATGCGAAAACAGAGAGCAGGCCGGCAGGGGGGAAAAGGAATATTTGTGGGAGAAAATCCTGTTGTCGCTGTTTTGTGAACTGTGAGCATATTTGTTTGAGCCGCTTCGATTTTTCTCTAACCTCTCCACCTCTCCACGTCTCTTGCATTCATTTCTCTGAAAGCTTCCCCCACCTTTCGCTTGACCTCAGGTGATGCCAGAATAATTTCAGATCTGTTTCTCCTCAGGTTTCTGGCCTGGCTCTTTCTAGGCTGTGCATTACAATCATTTGGTGGTTTATTACTTGAATAACCTCAGTTTCAATTGCAGCATCTTCGGAAAAGCGATTAATAGAGTATTATGAGTTTAAAAATATTCTTTATGTATCTGAGATTTTTTGCAGTCCAGAAGAGAGTGTTATCTCTGTGTTTGTGTCAGTGAAGATCGGAGAAATGAATAGTTGAGAAATAGTCAGGTATTGCAGAGAACATAAACCAGTCTGTTTAAGATACGCTTTGCTTGCTTGTTTGGTGCTTGTGTTTTGCCAAGGTTGGGAAGTTGCTTTAAAGGTAGATATCAGCTGTTGGTATATTCAGCTGTTTGGCTCTCCTATCCCTGCTTTGTAGGATTGGAGCCTGAATTGACAACTTCTTTAGTTTTTTGACATGCTTACCCACTACCCACTTGAGCACGTTTGAAAGGGGCGTACTTTTGCTCACTAAGGGTATATGAGGAGCAGGTCAGAAATTTAGCTTTACCTTTGGGGCTTTGCCAGTAGATGTACTGAATTCTTTAGGCATTTAAATCAATTTTTGATTAACTGCAACCAAGAAGAGGCAGAGAGAGAGAACAAAGAGATTCGGGTGTAAGAATATGGGTATTTACCTCTTAATGGTTTGTCTCACTATCGAGAGAATACTGTCCTTATCTAGGAGAAATTTTCTTGCTGATTTCTGTTTCAAGAGGGTGGAAGAATGGATGAGTGGGGGTGTGAGGGCAGACAGCGCTCCCTAGAAGTTGCCATTCAGAGGGCATCTGGCAGACCATCCACTGAGGCTTTGCAGAGAAACACAGGGTCAAGTCTCTGTTGAGAGATTTAGATTCTTTGGTTTGGGCACTAAGGTAGCTGTGTATCTGATTCAACCAGGTAACTTTTAGGATATTTAATAGTCTCAGGAAAATGATGGGCCTGGACATGTGGTTGTAGATTTTTGTGTGTTGGTTTTTTTTTTGTGTTTTTTTTGTCGTTCTCAAAACCCTGATTTTACATACACCTTGTTAGCTGAGCCTTATAGCAAGGTTCTAGACTAACCTTGATGATCTAAGAGCTACTCTAGTTTGACAAAAATAGAATCTGACAGTATTTACTTTTGAATCATCTATTTTCCTGTGTAAGTTCATGTAGCGACTATCAATAAAGATCAAAGAAGAGGAGATATTTAACTAATTCTTACTCTGATTTTTAAATCGTAGTCCCAGGCGATTGTACTGAAAGATGAGATATTTCATCTGAAATCAGGAAAGGTGGCTCGCTAAAAGAACATAAAATTAGTCCAATTGTTGAAATTGGTGTTGGCTGCTGAGGGTCTGGTCAAAAGCATCAGTAGGAGAAGCCTAGATGCGTAGTTCAGGGTCCCACTGATTTCAGCACAGATGAAAAATGTTGGAATCAAAAGGGAATAAGGAAATGTGGCAAATCGCAAGGAACCAGACTGTTTTTTAAATGAGAAAAATTCAATTTTATCTGCTTTTTTCCCAGCAAATTCCATTTGATATTTTACATTTTCTTGATAACTTAATAAAGACCCACAGGAAAGAGTTGCAGAACTTAAGCTTCGTGAAAGAGAATTTGTCATTTGTGACATTTCTTCTCCAAATAGCATGGGAAGATCAATGTATTAGCTTGTAGTTCGTGCATTACTAGTTCTAACTTTCTATTCAGAAAAGACAGCATGTTAGGTAGCAAAACTATCTAACATGGGGAATTTGGGCTCAGTCTCTAAGTATTCACTGGACTCTGCTAGGGACGAGGTATTGTGCTGGGAGGTGTGGGATATGTAGATACTAGTAAACTCCCTGCCTTCAAGGAACATCACACTTATCTTTCAGAAGATAAGCCAACAGCAGACAGATAATTTAGAGTGATATGAAATCAGTGGAAACTAAACGTGGGCATGTTGGCCCGGCATACAGAACCTGGCTACTTCTCACCTGCTGCTCTCACCTTGATCTGCTCTGATCCGTGTACTTGAATTCTCTTTTCCATCTAGCAGCTAGAACAATCCTTTGACAATGTAAGTCACATGGTAGGACTCCCTTCCCTAAACCCTCCAGTGGTCCCCAGTTTCACCAGATGCCAAAGACCTTCAGTGTTTTCCAGTGTCCTACCGATTGGTTATGCAGCCCTCCCCTTCACTGTCTCTCCCCCGCCCCCCTTTCTCTGACCCTCACTCACTCCACTCTGCCCACACTGGTTTCCTTCCCAGGCATGTCCCACATGAGGGCTTTTACCCTGACTCCCTGTGCATGAACTCTCTCCCGGAGATGCTGCATGAACAGCTCCTCACTTCTTTCAAGTCTTTGCTCGAAGGTCGCCACCTCGGTGAAGCCTCACCCTGACCACCCTGTTTAAAATGGCAGCTCCCCTCCTGCCTATCACCCCCAATCCTCCTTCTAATTTTGTTTTATATCTGTCTTCTTCCACTGAAATGTTAGCTCCAAGAAGGCAGGATCTTTGTTCTGTTCAGTGTTGTTCAATCTAGAACAATGCCTGGCATGCAGCAGGTAATTCATAATTACTTGTTGACTAAGTGAGTGAATACATGAGAGGAAGAGATGATTTCTGACAGTGTTCTAGGGAGAATCATGAGGAAGAAACATTTGAGCTGGGTGTTGAAGGACGAGCAGGGTTGGACAATCAGGTTTTCTGGGGAAAGACATTCCCTACGGAAGGAATGTTTTTGAGCAAAGGCAGAAAAGCGACAGAGCTCGTCCGTGCTCCTCGAACGACAAGGAGCCCATCCCAACTGACTGGTGCTTGGGGAGCGGGGCAGTGAGAGTGGTCGTGGCGGGTGCGCGGATTAATGGATAGAAAATAATTTAAGGGCACTCTTAGTGGAGTGAGGGAACGAATTACTAATCACGACCTCGGATAAGACAGCAGGCATAGTGGTGATTGGAACTGAGGATTCTCAGACAAGGAGCGTGCCTAACGTGGGAGATATTGTGACCTTAAGAAATCAGTAGTGTGAACGGTATTTGCTAACAAGATCTGATTTTTATGTAGCACTTGACTGTTTTCAAAACATGGTCACGTGTGTATTATGATTTAAGCTTCATAATAACTGGGTGAAGTTGCTATATACGATAGGCAGGTATTATTTACGTTTTTTGATAAACTTGAAAATAATTAATTGCATCCTATATCAAACCAGCTAAGTGACTTGCCTGAGGTCATGGAGTTAGAAAGTGGGGAATTGGCTTCGCACTGTTCTGTGATTCACAGCCAACGTTTTCCCATTCCCAGCTGCCTCTAATTCTGACTCGATACTAAAGATCCCATGTTGGTTTTATTTACAAAGGTACCAGCTTCTTTCCATTCCCCCCAGTCATTGCAAACAGCAGTTTCTTCATCCAGTTACTTCTGCAACAGATCCGTTTTTGTCTTGCCTCCTTTCCCTTTTCAACTGATCTGGAATCATTACTAGAAGGGTTAATACATGCCATCAGTGGGTGTGTGTTTTTTACCTTTGCCTGTTTAGCATTTTACCTTCTTTCAGGCTTATGCCAAGACTGTCTGACTCAGCAGCTGACATTCTAGTCAGGTCGCTGCTGTCTTTCCTGTGGTCGTTGGGTGGAAGGGAAGAGGAAGCATGTCGGCAGCTCCATTTGAATGTCTTCAGACTTGCCTGTTGCTCACTTTGGGAGTAAACCTGATCTTCTTAATTCCCCCAGATGTTAGTAGGCAGGAAGAGGCGGAGGGCGAGCTCAGTGAAGGAGAGCACTGGTATGGAAACTCTTCGGAGACGCCGTCGGAAGCATCCTATGGAGAAGTCCAGGAGAACTATAAGCTGTCTCTGGAGGACCGGGTCCAGGAGCAGTCCACTTCTCCGGACACCTCCTTGGGAAGTGCCACTCCCAGCAGTCACACGTTGGAGCTGGTGGCACTTGACGGTGAGGTCCTGCGAGACTCCCTGCAGTGTCAAGATCACCTCTCCCCTGGCCTGTCCTCATTGTGTGAAGATGACTCCCCAGGTTCCACTAAACCCTTGAGCAGCAACTTGAGGCGGCTGCTGGAGGCTGGGTCCCTCAAACTCGACGCCACAGCCACGGCCAATGGCAGGGTGGAGTCCCCGGTAAACATTGGCTCGAACCTCTCCTTTTCCCCACCATCCCACCATGCCCAGCAGCTCAGTGTTCTTGCCAGGAAGTTGGCTGAGAAGCAGGAACAGAATGACCAATACACTCCAAGTAATCGTTTTATATGGACTCAAGGTAAGTGGTTGCCAAACTCAACCACCACCTGCGGCTTGTCCCCGGATTCAGCCATCCTTAAACTGAAAGCTGCAGCCAATGCTGTCCTGCAGGACAAATCTCTCACCAGGACTGAGGACACCATGCGATTTGAGTCCTTTCCCTCCCCTTTTAGCTCCCAGTCTGCCAGTTCTACTTTGGCAGCTTTATCCAAGAAAGTCAGTGAGAGAAGCTTGACTCCTGGCCAGGAGCACCCACCTCCGGCCAGCTCTTTCCTTTCTCTGGCTTCCATGACCTCCTCGGCGGCCCTTCTGAAAGAGGTAGCAGCAAGGGCTGCTGGGAGCCTTCTGGCTGAGAAATCATCACTGGTGCCTGAGGATCCCCTACCGCCACCGCCTTCAGAGAAGAAGCAAGAAAAGGTGACCCCGCCACCTCCGCCGCCACCCCCGCCACCACCGCCACAATCCTTGGAATTATTGTTACTCCCAGTTCCTAAGGGAAGAGTTTCTAAACCCTCCAACTCAGGTATGGAATCTTTTATTTCAATCATCGTGTAAGTCTTTCTGACTGTCAATTGCGATGCCTTATTTCATTTTTGCCTTGTTTGGTTGGGTTCCCATCTGATCAGAGGCAGGAATAAAACACTCAGGAGCACAACAAAGTGGGAACCTCAATACTTTGAATAAGCAGTGCAGTGGTCTTTCATGTATGTGTTCCACAAAGGTTTCATTTTTGAAAGGTAATGAATAATCTTAGAGATACACAGTACTCTCCTCCCTTTCATATAAATGATTTTTTTTTTCTTACCAGGTTCAGGCTAGGTCCATACAAGATATATTTAATGGGGGAAGATCAAAGCATCTTTGTCACAGAGAGCATGGTATCACTGAACACAGGGGGAGAAAAAACCCACTGCTTTTGAAACAGTGGACAAGGGAGAACCCCCTCTCCCGCTGCTTCCGTCACAAATGGACTTTTGTATAATCAGTGACTACTCTGTCCTCATTTATCACGCTATACACATTTATGCTAGTATTTTTATTACTTATTTTGTGGAATTGAAGCCTTTTCGCTTATCTTATTTTTTTTATTATTTCTTGTCATGTGAGAACTCTAAAGAATATTGTCATTCAGACATAATCAAAGCATTTCTCGCAAATGCTTTATTTTATTCAAATCCAATGGGATTCTGAAGGACTGTGCATAGGGAGAATTTGAATCCCAAGCTTTTCATGGGAGGACAGCCTTTCCAAAGGGGGAGTCGCTGTCGTACAGACCTGACTTTCACAGTTATTCACCTGAGGGAGAAATTGAGTCACCTGAGTTCTCACAGTGGGAACCTCATTTCTGAGACTGGTTTGTTTTTCAATTGTGCGCGTGATAAATACACAGTCCTGGAGATGGATGTGTGGAGTTTCAGGTGTCTCTCAAGGGTATGTTGCCAGACTGGAACAGAAAGTAGGATATGAGTGTCCCCATTAGTATAAACACTACAGTTGTGTGTGTTTAGCCAACTTTGATTATTTGCAGCCACATTGATGACGAGTGCTTAGAATGGCAGATAATTGACTGAACCATCACAGCTAACATCAATTTGACACATTTATGACAAATTTCCATTTAAATTGCTGAGTGAGCTATATGCACTAATTATAATTACTTTAAAATTTGAGTAAACAGCAGAATAGAACTAGGAAAATGCATCTCTGGAACTTTCATGACTCTAAGTGATCCAAACCTTTCACTCCAGAGTTTCTGAAATGTCAATAAAATCCTGAATTGTTTATCCGTTCTGAGTTTCACTTCTTACCTGCCATCTGGTGAAACAGAGACATGGCTAAAATTTGGAAACAAGGAGAAGAACAGAGGCGCTGAGTAATCTTGCAATGGAATGAATCACTCCTGTTTTATAGAAATTTCATTTAGGGTAGAAGCAGAAGGAGAGCTATGGCTATATGTAAAATGTAATTTGATAAATATTCTCCGCATCTGGTTATTGAATAAATGTATTAATGGTGTTTATACTGTATATTCACCTGGACATTAGTTATTTGGAAAAGCTTATGCAAAATTAATGATAAAGTTTAGTTGACTGAAGAATTGGTAAAAGGTAACTGAGAAAACTGCTTCCTAAAGGTAAACTAGTGGCATTGTTATTTTAAAGTGCCTCAGGCATAACCAGCAATAGTTGTGAAGTATAATTTTTTCACTCAAGTGACCAGATGCATGTAAAGATGAGAAAGAGGTCGTGAGCTTCCAGTGTAGTGTAGACTTTCTGCCTGTTTTGTTGTATATATACACCTGAGGGAGAAGGTGTATTCCTTTTTTGGTTGAAATGTACAAAATCCAAGTCAACACCTCAGTGAGGTTCTCAGCAGGATTTAATGTGGTGATCTATAAGAAATCGTTTTTTCCTTTTCTTTTTACTGAATTTATTCTATTGCCGAAACACTTCATATTTTAATCAATGAATGTTTAAAATGTGCAAGTTGAAAGAAGAGAGAAAGGAACTTCTCGGGTTGGGGCTCTGCAACCGCCTGCTGTTGACTGGTACCTGTGCCCCCTGTTTTCCTGCCTCTGTTCACAATCCAAGACTTGGTAAAAGCAGCTCCCTCAACAGACGGAGTATTTGTGTTGAAAAATCACTCATTTTGTAAAACTCATGCAAGAGGAAAGGTCGCTGTGGAAAAAACAAACAAACATGAGGGCTCTTGAAATGGTCACTTGAAAGATGTTCCAGGCGTCCGTCCATATGGACGCATCCTAACTGCAAGGTTTGTTTTTTATCGCGTGGATTGGAAATAGGAGAGGTGCTCTGCCTCTGAACACTTTTCAGTCAAAGTAAATGTTGTCTGGCATCCTAACTAGATTATGGGTTAAGAAGAAGTTGGTAGAATATCTAATTTTGTTGTTTACTTTTATATCATGGAGAGATGATTTGGTTGGTGTTACTTGGATCACTGATTTTTGAATCTCAGGAGTGAAAGGAAAGGTGGGTCTAGTCCATTTGCCCCCTCTGCTCCCCTTTACACACTGTGCTATTGGTTTCAGGGCAACCTGGGGGCTGGATTCAGAGGTCATTTGGCTTTGCCTAAAAGGCATTTATGGGAATGTGGTGACAGTTGTCACCCACTTTTCTAAACACATCTCATTTTTTTTCTCTACCTTA
Organism: Rhinolophus sinicus; assembly: GCF_036562045.2. Taxonomy (NCBI): domain Eukaryota; kingdom Metazoa; phylum Chordata; class Mammalia; order Chiroptera; family Rhinolophidae; genus Rhinolophus; species Rhinolophus sinicus. The sequence goes on from NC_133757.1 coordinate 109,751,722, forward strand.
GAAAGAAATCTTCGTTTCAGTCAAAATAGATAGGTGGACTGATTTCTCACAGCAAATCAAGGGTTTCTGTTGCTTAACGACTTAAATAAATAAATAATAACCCAAAACAAAAATCCACAAAAATAAACGACACACCATCCTGATTTCAAGCAAGGCTTCTATTTTCAAGCTATTTCTCAAAATGTTGCAAAAAGGGCATATAAAGTTGATTCTAGAGTTACAAAGAGGTAGTAATGTGCTAGAAAAGCCAATGTATTGAGTAATTTGGGCTTCAGCATTTCTTTGACCTTCTTTAGGTCAAGGGAAGTCCAAACCATGAAAAAGAAAAAAAGTGTCTTTTCAGTCTGGCCTTCCTCCTCTTTTTTGAACAGGATTCGGTTGTTGCCAGGTCATGGTGTATTTAATTCCTTAAAGAGTCCACTACTCGGTAGCCTTTCCCCCTGCGAGAGAGACGTGACACTTGAGGAGGAGTTTTCTTTCATGTGACCCTGTGCCCCAGCACATGCTACACTGCTCCTCTGAAAGGGGACATGATGGACAGAAGATTATGTCCCTTTGCTATAAAGATAAATGTCACACATTGATTCAATTCTCTTTGAAGTGACTGTTGTGTTGCACCTTAGAATAAAATAATGGTTTTTATTTTAAAGACAACGTTTCTTGTGGAAGGCCAACACGATTCTCTGGATTTCAGGCTCCTAGTTAAATAACAAGGAGCATTTCAGAGAGAGGGTCTCTAAAACATCTTATTTCCCTGAACAAAATTTAAATATACTTAAAAGCAGGCAGGTGTCATGTACCTGGATCAATAGATAGGGGGTGCCTGGCTGCTGTTTCCTGTCATATTTATGTAATCTTATTAACATTATTGCAAAAGCATAGAAAGTGAGGAACCTCTCCCGATACTCGTATTAGGTCCATGGTTATTCTAGCTATAATCTGAGAATGACTACATGTAGGAACTTGCTAAGAAAATTCACTTTTTAATCAAGATTCAGAAGTATCTGTCGCTGATCTCAATTATGTTTCCCCAGTGATTTCAATTTAGACTGCCTCTAGATAGCAGACTTCTCTCTTAGTTTTATTGAATACCTACTGTTAAAATATGTATCGATATCAATAACGGATAAACCCAGTGATATCTATTATTAACATAGTTTTTTGTTTTCCACAGTAGCATTTGAGAGCCATGCCCAAGAAATTCTATTGAAAGATATTAAGTCCATGTATATTGTTGGGAAGGAGGATGGGTCCTCTTACACCTCGTGGGTTGGCAGGCCTACGGTGGAGATGGCGATGATGTATGGATTTTGCATACACAGCGTCACCTGGCATCTTGAACTCCTTTGATGTATATGGTGAAGTCTATATGCGAAAACAACCCACTTGCAACCCACTTATCTAGATTTTCTGCACATTGTCAGATAGGATCCAACAAGAGAAAGTTTGATTTCCTATAAAATAATTACGTTTGTTTTAAAAATACCTTCCTTGAATTAAAACGAGGAAGTTAATAAAACCCTCCATGATTTTTTTTTCTTTCCTTTTTTTTTTTTTTTTTAGCTCAGTGAAATTTTGTTGTTGTAGCTTTGTAGGGAAGAGATTTGCCTTGATCTCCACCCCGTCACTCACACATTACACTTCACTTCAGTTTTCTCATCTACACACTCAGCTAGTTGGGAATTATCGGCAAGATTTCTTCCTGCTTAAAAATTCTTTGCTTTTGCTTTCTGCTTATTCTTTAACTCTGGCTATCAACTCAAGAACTCTTTTATTTTTATTTTTTAAATTGAATATATGCCTTCTTAAAATTCATGCTCCAACCTCCCACAGGATGGTCTCTGCCTTGGGCAGATCTTGTCCATTGTAAGTTGTTTAAATATATATCATTGTACTTTATTAATGATGTAGTCACACTGTGTGCATTTTTAATATGAGCTGCTCCAGGTCCTTTCTGGAAATGGGTCAGGTGTAAGTACACAAATAGCTCTCTGTGTGGACACCATTCATTGAAGAGGTGTGTTAGCTACTGTGTGAAAAGCATGCACTTTTGAGTGAACACTACTTCCGCTGAGACCTACTGGCAGTCTCCTGTATCTTTTGCTTTCACGTCCTGTGCTCATCTCACTTTTCCATACTCTCTTGATCCTGCTCTTTTCACTTAATCTCTTTACCATATACCACACAGTTGTTGAATTGTACGTTGTATCAGCACTGTTTTGGGTGCTGGAGACACCAAGGTGAGGACTTCCAGCCTTGCCCCAGCCAATTCCCCCTTCAGCCGTCTCCTCCCCTCCTATTTTCTCCATTGCTCATTTCCCTGCCAAGCTGAATGTGGCCATCAGAATTCTGGCTAGGCTGAGCCATATCCTACCTGGGCAGTGCAATGGACTCCTGGTTCTTCTGTTTTCTCTTGGCGTCAGTGATAAGCTACCACGATGGGCCAGGCCCTGAGCTTAATATGTATTTATTATGTGATGCCAGTGATTTAAATGTACATCTGCTCTGATGGTGAATTTCCTGCTTTGGAGCACATGACCAGAGTTTATTGTCACTACTAGTACTATTTATTACAGCTGCTACCAATAGCTTCCATTTACTGCATAACAGGCATTTCACACACATTTATTATCTCTTGTATTCCAATAACATTGCCTATAAAGAGAACATGTTTTCTCCAAACTAACAAATTAGCAGCTATCCATCCCACTGGGTTTATTAGCATTTGGTGGGATTTAGTTTTGTTTGCAATGATAATAATTAGCCAATGATATATTTGAGGGAAATTGTTTATCAGACAGTTGTAAACTAGGTAAAATTGTGAACATTTCAATCCTATTGCCTCAAAAATGTGTAGATTATTCTGAGGAAGTGGTCATATTTGCTTTGGCTCTGAATCTGAGTGAAATTTACAGCTGTCAGTTAGTTCCTTGAAAATAGTTTGGCGTACAAGTAGAATACATCCTTACTTCCTCCCTTCTCTAAATATCATATATACATGGAGGGCATCCCACTAAACTACGAATTTTTTTTTTTTTTTTTTTCAATAAATAAAAATGTAGATGTTACCAGGGGAGACTACTGGCCAACTTTGAAAACTGATCATTGTATTCTGGTTATTTTTTACCACTTGGCTTGTTTTCTTCCTTTCCTGCCATGATCAGTTAAAAATCTCAAAATTATAGTAACGTAGTTGTTGACCACATAACTTGCAATTAGCTTCTTTTTACTATGAGTATTCTAATTTTTTCCCAGTCATTCAAGGACACCCTAATTTGTACACGATTCATGTGTATTTTAGTATTAATTAAAACTAAGGAAGGGTAGCTCCAAAATAAAATAGATTTATGTGAAATACTAACGTGCGGGGCTTAATGTAGCGTACTCTGTAATACATTCGCGATACAGGATAAGTGATGAGTGTGGGGCTGGGAAAAATAAGGGAGTATATTGGTCACATTAGGCAAAGCAAGGTGTCTGGGGAAATCGGCAGTGTTCCTTTTGTCAGTTCATGCCTTTTTATTGCCTTCCTATGATGTGCCATGAAATCTCAGGTCAGTGGAAGACATCTCTCAGACAATTTTTTTCTTTCATCTCTCAGACAATTCTGTAAAATTAGGCAGTTTAGGGTTTCAATAGTGGGAACTACTTCCTGAAGACGGGGATTGGCAGCCTGTATCTCTTTTCTTACTACTTTGATGTACTTACAGTCCTAAATAGACATCAGTATCGGTTTTTTCTCCCTCTAGTTTATGGCAATAATCTCACCTAGAGGACTGCTTCAGTCCTTTCTGTCCAGGCGGTTGTTCAACATGCAGTCTTTGTGATCAAGATATCAGAGTGGAAGAAATAACAATGAAGGGTAGAAAATGAGAGGCCCAATGAGGTATAGGACTCCAGGTCAGCAGAGGCAATCAGAGGCAGACAGCAGGAAAGCTCTAGTGGGTTAATAAAGAAGCTTGTTTATAGACCTCAGCAGAGTATGCTTTTCCTGGGGAAGAAGGAAACCCTCCATCCCCACCCCATCCCCCAATCAGAAGAGGAAATACTTGTGATGAAACACAAGCAGAATTTCCAGACTTGAAGGATGTATTTTTAGATATGCAATTCTTTTTAAAGTTACTTGGTTAAGCTAACCAATATTACTTATACCTGTGTTCGTGAAACAGCATTTTTGGAATGCCTTAACTTTATTCCAGACCCCTTCTGGTTCCATCCATTTTAAGTGGCTTTTTGTATGTGGAGACTCCGTTGACTCAATGAATGAATAATAAAATTACTTTGAACTTTACACGTGGGAATATTTCCTTTTAAAATGATAAAAATAACGTGTACATTAAAAATTTCAAATAGTACGAAAGAATATGAAATGAAAACAAAAGTTTCCCTGCCTGACCCCTCTTTTTTAATCCACAGTCTTTCAAAGTCAACTGCTTAATGGTTTCTTGGGTATTGCTTCCAGACAATTTTTATACAAATGAAAGGATATCATTTTTGTTTCATTTATTCATCTTACTCCCCCATTCTTCCTACTCCCCCTCTTTTTTTGCTCAAGTGTTTTAAATCAAATCCCAGCATCATATCCATTTGCTTGTAAATGTTTCCATGTATATTCAACAGATGAGAACTTAAAAAAATAATCACAATAATTATTATGACATGTAACAGGATCAATAATTGTTACATGATACTATGGAACACCCGGGCTATAATCAGTATTCTTCAATTATCTCAAAAGTGGGTATTTTTTTTTGTAATTTTATAATCAGGATCAAAATAAGCTTTACAACTTGTGGGGTGTTTTGTTTTGTTTTGTTTTGTTTTGTTTTAATGTCTCATAAGTGTCTTTTCATCTATAACCCCTGTTCTTTTTAAAATGCCTTTTCCTTGTTGAAGAAGAAACTGGGTCATTTGTCCTGCAGATCTTTCCACATTCTGAATTTGGCTGTTCTGTCCCCTTTGTGTGTTTAACATGTTGTTGTTTTAATCACCTTTATTTCCAGTAAACTGCTAGTTAGAGGCCTGATTAAATTTTTCTGAGAATATTTATTTTGTAGATGGTTTATCAGAAGGCACACGTCTGTCCCCTTTTTAGTGAAGTTTAGATAAATCAATGGTTTCATGTGTTGTCAGCTTGATGCATCCTTTATAAAGTTCCCTATCAACCTTTCACCTAATGGTTTTAGCAACAATTGATTCCCATTTTCTAGAAAACAAAAATAGAACCGCCCTAGACATAGTTTCATGTCTTCCTTTATCCACTAACTCTTTAGTGTCTTTGGCATGTTTCTATATCAGCATCTATAGATGTAGCTCCTTTTTAAGATAGCTTCATATATTTTATTTTATGAGTGTATTACAATTTATTTAACAGTTTGGAAATATTTCTGGTCCCTCAGGATTAAGAAGGGAACGTCTGAGACTTTAACTCTACCTGCTTTTATTTTCTATATTCCCAAATTGCAAGGGCTAGTGTGGCACTGACGAGTATAAACGCATCTGCCCGATGTGTAGGAACAGTGTCACAGCAGAGACCCTTCCCCGTGGGGGTGGTGGAAGAGACAGTGAGCTTAGCTTGCCTTGGAGGAAGTGGTTGGTTGGTTTTCTTTCCTGAAAAATTGAAGCACGTGGGGCTGCCTGGTTGTAGCTCTTCCCAGAATGGGCAGCGAGGCCCAGTCACAAGGCAGAGGAAGCAGCATTTCTTGTTAGTGGCAGCCAGAGGGACAGAAATGAGAGGGTGAAAAGCCCTGACCTTAAGACCCCCTGATGGCTGAATTGGCAGCAGCATCTGCTCAGGCCATAACTAAACAAGACAGCAGTAGGGAGCCTAAAATGGGTCTCCGTTGGAGTTTGGTTTGTGAGGTTTATGATGGCTGTTTGGTTTTCAGCGTGCTGCAGTGCGTTCTTCTCTGTCCCATGTGATTTGTCTTTAGTACTTGCCGTTTTCCACGTTCAGGAATTCATATACGGACTTGAGTCTGGCAGTTTCCTTCAGGACAGCAAGCCTCTGAACGGAGGCTTCTCAACTGAGCCAGGTCAGGCCCAGCAAAGCCCTTTGCAGATGCCTTCCCAAGTGTGGGATGGCCCTTGGAAGTAAGACTTTCAGAAGGCAGGATGATCCGATTTTGAAAAATGGCATCCAGATGGAAGTCAGCAGATGAACATGGGCTTCTACCTGAAGAAAAACAGTAATAAAACTTCCTCGTGGGTAAAGTCTTGAGATTGCCAAGAAAAAAACATCAACTCGTTGTTAGCGTCCTTTACAAAGCAATGCAGTGCGAATGAGTGCTAGATGTAATGTGCCTGTTTGTTTTCCTTAATTTTCCTTTCTTTCTCCTTCTTCCAAGCCTCAGAAGAGGAAAGCGGAAAGCCTTTCCAGTGTCCAATATGTGGTTTGGTTATAAAAAGGAAGAGTTACTGGAAGCGGCACATGGTGATTCACACAGGTTTAAAAAGCCATCAGTGTCCGCTCTGTCCATTCCGGTGTGCTCGCAAGGACAATCTCAAATCCCACATGAAGGTAAGCCAGCCGCGGACAGGCCTCGTGCGGAGGCCCGCCCAGCCAAGGCTGTGGTGCAGGCTGGAGCGAGAGGCTTCTAGGCAGGAGAGGGGCCAGTGGCGGAGCCCACGGATGACGTGCTCAAGGTCCCAAGAGCGGAATGTAACCCAAATGATTCACCTTGAAAAGAGTCTTCATGTAAAGGTCTTCACATCCAATTTACAGCCAAGAATTTAAAGCCAGAGAGAAGCTTCAATACACTATATATGTCGTGTAGAGCCATCCTGTTTTGGGGAGCAGTAGCCTAACCTGGCCTTACATGGCGATGCATTTCTGGGGTACTCAAAGAAGTAGAGAAAGACCTGCACCCCTTCCTAGAGACACTGCCTTCTTCTGCTGCTTATAAACCCAGAGTATAACACCCAGACACCTTATAGGAGGTGTGAGGACATTGAACATACCTGGGCTTCAAGTTTAGGCCTGCGGGAAGTTTGGGCCATTCCTGACAAGATGGAGTCCTCCCTAAGGCTGTCAGGTTCAAGCTGTCGTAGTTCCCAGGGTCACGTTTACCAAACATTGTTTTCAATGTCTTATTGCAAACAATGAGGGGCTTGTGCCTTTAATAAACATATAGTCTTGGGTACACTCTATGTGTCACTCTTCTGTGAGATCTGGGAAAACTTAGTCATCTAGAAATCTTTTTAGCAGACGCCATTAGTACGAAGAGTTTTGTCTGACATTCAAGGAGGAAACTCATAAGATCAAGAGCGTGGGCTTTTGAATTTGATAGATCCTCATTTAAATCTTGTTATGCAACTTACTAGCTAATTGGCCTTGAGCAAATGAGCTTTTAGACTCTTTAATTTTCTCACCTGTTAAATGGGAACAGTAATGTTTAGGAGAGCTGTCATTAGTATTTAAGGAGATAATATTAGCAAAGTATCTAACATAGCAATGTTCTTTAATAGTTATATAATTTCAATAACTACCTTTTAGCACCTTAGTAATAACAACAGTCATTTTCACTGATATTTTCAGTATGGTTTGGCTGTTGACATTGTTTATAAAGTTTTTACGCTCCTGCCGTAAGGATAGTGCCTGGACATATTAAGATATTTGCTTTTTTTTCCAAAACTTGTAGTCTAACCTTTCTAATAGATCAGTACTCACTGTTCAGAATGGTAGCTCTGAAAAAGTGTGATCGGACAGAACCTCTATTGACTTTAGGAAATGGCTTAGAAGATTAAAAAAATATTAAATCCATGATGTAATTTGTTTTCTATCATTTGCCTTTTTCTCCGGGGAGTAACATGCCCTTCATCTTCAGAATCCATTTAACCAAGAGTTCTGGTTGGTTGAATTTTAGTGAGCCTACTTAGTTTTTACTTTAACCCTCCTCATCCTCTATCACCTCTTCCCCAAAGTAAAATCTCACATTTTATACCTGCAAAGTGGATTTCATTAACAGGATGAGACTTCAAGAGAAATGCCTTTAAAACTAAAATTTGTTTTCGTTACTGTGTCCTACGTTGTGTTCAGAAATCGGGTCTGGCAAATTTAAAGCTTCAGTGAGCAGGAAACTTGCATCTCGCCTGACACCTTGTAAGCTTGGTTTCAGCTCAGGGTCACTTAAAACAACCTATTTATAAACCCATGGAAAAAAAGCTGGGTTTTCAAGAGCAGGAACTAGTGACCCTGAAACTACAGGGAGATGAGTTGGGTCCCTTGATGATACAGACGGTCGGCCATGACAGTGTTATAGATGAGAGCTGCAAGGGCTTTGCGGGTCGTGGGGTCTTAGAATGCTTTCAGAACAAATCAATAACCAGTACAATAAAGCAGTTGTGTGAAATTACCACTTTATTCAAACTTATTGTGTCCTAACCTGTTGAGGTAAGACTGGAGCTTTTGATAAGGGAAGTGTGAGAAGGGCTCATGCAAGTTTAATTTTATCAAATGGTGTACTGTTTCTTTTCTCTGCTCTACACCTCACTTGTGGGCCTTTTAAAATTCTTTAATCAAAGGATTCATGGTTTTATTTTCATTAGATATACTTGAATTTTGCTAAATTTTGCAAATGTAGTCCACATAGAAATATAATGGCTGTGGTCTTAGGAATAGATACCCTCTACTGGGTTCATCAGAGACTACAAATAAAGATAGATTTTTCTAAAAGGAATTTTGCCTAAGAAGTGGGGGCAGCATAGCCTATAGATTAAGATCTCCAGCTGTGTGGTCAGAAAAACCCGTAGTTAGAATCTCAGTTCCACGACTTGTAGTAGCTGTGAGACTTTGGGCAAATCATTTAACCTTTCCAAGTTTCTGTTTCTATTCATGGAGATAATCATCATGCAATCTACCTCATGGAGTTGTTATAAGAGTTAAATGAGATAATAGACATGAGCCACTTAACCCAGTGCCCAGCATGAAGTAATTATTATCCGAAAGTATATTATCTGAAGGTATATTAATGATTACGTGTAGAAATACACTAGTGACATGGTCTAAAACAATACATTTTCTTGCTTTTGTCTTTTTTGGATCGATCTTTAGTGTTGAGAATTTAGAAAAACCCACAAAAATAGTATAAAAGTGATCTTTAATCTCATCATACAGAAATAACCATTAGTATCATTCGACTGTGTATCCTGCTATCTAGATTATATAGATTTATTTAAGAAAAAAATCAGATTCTGCTTTATTTGTTCCACCAATATGGTATTAACAGCGTTCGTACTGGGTGCTTGGCCCTGTATGTTTTTTTTAAGCCTGCTTTTCCTCCTTCATATATTGTGCAAATGTTTTTACGAGCTGCTACGGAAGGAGATGTAAATGCCTCCAGCTTCCTCGAGGTTATCTTAGATTTCCATTAAGTCTTTTACAACTTTCCTGGATGAGGGAGCATACAGGAATTCAATGTGAAATTCACCAGCTAACGTTGAACAGAAAAGGTGAGGAGGGCTGCTGCGATAAAGAGTGTTGGGGAAGCAATGGCCAGAAAGAGGCAGGTTGCTGATTGAGTCCCACCGTCTCAAGCCTGCCATCTTGGGAGCTGTGACTCTTGGGTAAGCCCCTTCCCTGCCTGGCCAGGTCCCCTAAGGGGGATGGAGGACATGTCCCCCAAGTTTCCTCATGTTCATCCGACTGCAGGAACTCGACTTAACGATGTGACAGCTCCTTCCCTGCCCACCCCTTAGCGTGGGTGCTGTGCTCTTGGTGCAGAATGACCAGTGGATACGTACGTCTCTGTGTGGCCTGGAAAGAATGACATGTTTTAGACAAGAGTTTTTTCTCATTAGCAGACTAGGGGATTTTAAAGTCAATGTTAGCTAAAGAGAATAAAAATTGTAACAGAAAGTGCTTTTCTGTCGGAGAGAAGAGGAGAAACTAACTGGAGGATGGAGGTAATACTGTTCTCTAAGGCCGAATGTGGTATATAGCCCCTTTGGGAAGGTGTAGCTCAAATAAAATTAATTATAAGTGTGAAAGCCAACACCACCTCCACTGTTTTTCCTTTAAACTGTCACTAATTTCCCCACAACTAAATATAGCCAGGCCAGGACCTGGTGGGAAAAAAGCCCGCATATAATATATGCGCACAGACCCTTTTCCAACTCTGGCTAGGGCTCCCTTTTGACTATAGAACTTGCTTTTCCTTTTTCCAGAAACTCCTACTGGAGCTTCTGTTCTTGGATGAGCTCCTCTCCTCTCCTGGGTCAGTAGATGGAAGGACACTTATGAAATGGAATCTGCCCCACTACACTGCTCCCGGGGACCATGCAAGCTTTCTGCCCTGTGACCTTACCACCTGGTTCCCGGGCATGCTTTGGGCAGCACCTGTCAGGGTCTCCTGGGGCTGTGACCTGATGCCCCCTGAGGTGCCTGCTTCTTCGTGAATGGGGTGGAGGGTGGTGGTGGGGAAATCATCACGCTTCTGTGAGAAAGCAAACGAACCCATCAGCTCCAGAGTGAGATCCCTTGGTGGTGAAAGAACAAGAGGGGTGATGTTCACAGGCAGTGACAGTGTCCATTCCCCTCTCTCCACTCCCCAGACCTTCCAGACCTGGCAGGGAAAGGCTCTAATGGGCAAGGCTTTGCTGCAACTGAATTTATATGATGATTTCTGTTGAAAAATGGATGCTTTGAGGGGGGGGTACCCAGAATCACTTCTGTTGTTTTTTTCAAAAAGCCACAGTGGGGTGCTGTAGCGACAGGATCTCACCATTAACGTTTAATTTCTTTGCTTTTGTTGGTCACTTAACATTATTTAAAAGTATGTTTTGGCTGGTGAATAATGCTTTTGGATTGCATTCAGAATGCATAAACAGCTGTAGTAAAACTTGCTTTCTTGGAAAGGAAGCCTGTGTAGAGGGGCCAGGTGGTGCAGTGGATTAACGAACCAGCCTTTAACCTTTCTCAGACATGGGTTCAAATCCCGCTCAGATCACCACTGGAAGATGAGGTGTCAGTTTTGTTTTGGTTTTGAATTCCAGTTGCTGACTTGTTTGTCCAGATCATACAACTCCCCAAATCATTTGGCCCAAATCTACACAATTGGCAGTTTCTACTCAAGGGAAGGCCAGTCCTGAAATAGCAGGGTGTAACAGGTCAGCACCGAAGTACATTGGCAGAGATGAAAGGGGAAGTTACAAGCTTATGAGCACCTGCCAGCTCGAAGCCTGGCTTGGGCCAGTGCAATGATTTCCTCACTTTTTCAAGCACTAAATTTGGCAGTGACAGGAAGACAAAAAGTTTCTTGCAATTTTTGCAGGTATACACATGCGTGCAAGACTGGAACTGGATTCAAAAGTCAGCATTCTTTCATTGCAGATATCAGAATCTGAGCATGATAGCCCCATGTTTGGAAACACTCGTTTCATCTTGCTGAGACTCCTTGGTGGAGATCAGACCCTGGTTTTTCCCCCCACTCTACTTTCTTCATACGTCATTTTGCTCAAGCCACTCACTCCGGAGTCTCAATTTCCCTGTCTATGAAATGGGAATACCCTGGAGACATTATTTTCCACATTCTTAATTACCTAGAGAAGCATTATGAAAATTGAAATTATGTTTGCAAAACAACCGATTCTGTGGGTGGCAATAATTGGGTACATGCAAAGTGTTACCATTATGAGAGGAATTACTTGACAGATTACCTCTTCTGACCCACCACGAGTAATTATGTAAGTTCGCATTCTGCTGGGTTTGTAATATTTTCTCTGAAGACATCAACCGAGATCAGATGACTGGACTATTAAGAGGATACTGCCCCAAAAGGCCTCCATTGACAGACAGCATCCTCAGTTGTGAACGTGGCTCTAATGATGGACTCTTAACCTACCTGGGCCCGCTCTGTGTTTAGGGATGCCCTCATTACCTGGAGCACAGTAACGAAATGCTCCTCTGGTTATTTTATTTCCTGGGCCAGCCCTTTGTACTGGGAGGTAATTGTTGACAAATAGTGTGGATGTGCAGCAAGGCATTTTCCATACGCACACGGTGGATAGCTCATTCTTCTTGCTTCTTCGTCAGGTTCATCAGCACCAGGACCGGGGAGAGACCTTTCAGTGCCAGCTATGCCCTTTCACTTCCTCACGCCACTTCAGCCTGAAACTCCACATGCGTTGCCATCAGCACTTCCTGAGGACAGAAGCCAAGGTGAAGGAGGAGATCCCAGACCCAGATGTCAAGGGATCTTCCCACCTCAGTGACAGTGCCTGCCTGGGGCAGCAAAGGGAAGGAGGAGGGACAGAGCTAGTGGGGACCATGATGACGGCCAACACTCCAGAGAGGACTAGCCAGGGAGGGGCTGGCGTCTCGCCTTTGCTGGTGAAGGAGGAACCCAAGGAAGATAACGGCCTGCCAGCCTCCTTTACCCTGAATGCTGCCGACAGGCCGGCCAACCACACAAAGCTGAAAGACCCGTCCGAGTATGTGGCCAACAGTGCGTCAGCATTGTTCAGCCAGGACATCTCTGTTAAGATGGCGTCTGATTTTCTCATGAAGCTGTCAGGTACTTGAATAGGGTTGTATTCTCTCTCTCTCTCTCCTTCTCGACCAGTATTCTCATCTGTAAAATGGACTGGTAGGACTAGATGATTGCAAGGTCTCTTTTTACATTCTAATAGTCTGCACCTTCATAATTTTTCCTTTTTTCTTTCTTTTTTTTTTTGGCAGTGCTTTAGAAGTAGGCATTGCTGTATTGCTGTGCTTTGGGTCTAGAAACAGTAGAGATTGTTGATTTCCTTCTGGTTTTTCTCCTTTATGGGTTCTTGTTGTGGGGGGAAGATCACATGGTGAACTAGGTTGGTGGCCGTTCTTTCTGTTGACCTTGGTCCCTATTTAACTTGTCTCTGCATTGGGTTCTTCAAAGTGCTTGTGTGGAACATCTCGTTCGGCATCATTCAAGTTCATTTGTTTTCATCTGAAAGAGTTTTAAAGGACCTACATCCAGAGACAACTATTAGGAATGAGAGACTGTTAAAACTCAAGCAAATGATAAAGATTATCTTAACTTTTTTTTTTCCCCAGTGGAAAATTTTTTTATTGTGGTGAAATATGTCCAACATAAAAGTACCCATTTTTAAGTGTACAGTTCCTTCACATTAAGTACATTCGCATTATCGTAGGAAACATCACCACCATCCATCTCCAGAACTTTCTCATCTTCCCAAACCGAAACCTTGTACCCATTATGTAATAACTCTCCACCCTTCCCTCCCCCAGGTCCTGGTAGCAACGCTTCCATTTTCTGTCTCTATGAAGTTGACTACTCTAGGTACCTCATGTAAAGTGGAATTATAACTTAAAAAAAAAAAAGCGTTTCTAACTGCCCCAGTGCCATTTGGAAAGACAATAGAATGTAAAGTTGTAAAAATGTATTCTTATTCATAGAAATCACTTTCACCATCAAATGATATGTGATGTTTCTTTTAGTTATCTTTTTTTTTTTTCCCCCAATTTCTTTGATTAAGTTGTGGAGTTGAACGGGGGCGTAGAGACACTGAGGGAGGCTGTTTTTCCTGACTCCCTTGGAATGATAAAGCATGTCCTGGGACGGTGCTGCTACTCATTACGGTTTTTTTAAAGTATGATTTTAAATTTTAAAGGCGATGTGGAGGGTGGGGAAAGGTCGGCTGAGAATTGGTTCTGTCTTGCAGTGAAGCCGGCAGTCCCCACGATGATTTCCAAATGCCATTTCAGCTCTTTGGAGAGTGACAATACCCTTTTAAATGGAGAATAATTGGTCACCGCCTTCCTTTAAATGGACTGTGAGTCGCATTTCACTAAATGTCATTGCCAGGTGAATTAGAGGTTCAGCTTCACTCCGAACGCCCTGTGCTCAGTGACACTTCAGTCAGGTCTTTTGGAATGTCCCTGTCACCCCAGATCTTTGCCCCTCAGGAGTACACGACACTAGTTGGAAGAAATGAGAAAAGGTAGGGGATGGAAATGAGGCGTCACAGAAATGAGCTGAGGAGGAAAAGAGAGCGAAGAACTGACAGGCGCCAACCTGCAGTGCAGGTGAGGAAGTCTTGGGAATGATTAAGTCCCAGGAATTCAAGTGTGTCTGACTGTGGCCCAGAAGGACTGGGGGCTCTCTACTCCTCTTCCCCCCACCTTCCCCCTTTTCCATCTCAATCCAGAGGAAAATGGGCTTTTAGAGACTCTGAGTTTTATATGGAACCATTTTTGAAACTATGGAGAACGTGCAGGCTTCTAGTGCCCCTTTTGCCGCTGACCCTTTAATTTTCACCTCCGTGGGATCCCTGGTTCTTTCTTGATGATCTCCCCACCAATAGTATAGCAAAAAGGGGTCCTTTGGGGGTCTTTTCCAGTGCACTCCCAAGAAAGCAAATGGCATCATCACTTAGTGTAACTTAGAAAGGGGTAGTTTCTTTACTTAACAGATGGGGAAAACTAAGTGGGGGTGAATAACTCTTAGTAAGGGGTTACTCTCTTTACTCCACAACCCCAGGAAATTTTCAAGCATGCAGGAAGGCCAGAGGGGATGAAGGAAGGATTAGATAAAACACTTGGTGTATGATGCACCACTCCTGCTCGGCTCAGCTCTGGGTGTCCCACATCCAACTGTAACGAACTCCAGTCCCAATCTCAGGGAGCTTAACATAAGGCCTGCGGCTGCTGAGAGCCAGAATTGCAAACAGGAGCAACACCCGCCGAAAGCATGTTGGTAGATTGGGGTGAAACACTGTGCACCAAAGTCTTCTGTTGTGATCTGTTTTCTCAGTTAGCTATTGATGGGGATTTGTTTACGATTTGGCAGTCGCAGTATTTACCCACTGATCAATTGGCAGAAGAAAACAGATAACAAATGCACACTATTTATGCAAAAGGCCCATGCAGCTATTTTATGGTGGCTTACTAGAGGTCCTGAAACCCGACTTGTGTGCACTGTTACCTAGCAACCTGTTATAAAGTCACCGGGGAGTGAGATGCATCGGTAATTTTTTGTGTGTGTGCATATTTGGATGTAAATGTAAACTTGGTGACTGTGGCAATGCAGCCCATGGGAAGAGAAGATGTTAAAAGGAAAGGAATACATTTTCTGGAGGGATTTTTTTTTTTTTTTTTTGAATTCCACTAACTCTTTGGTTGGTGGGGCCCTGTGATTGATAGCTGCTGTCACCGTGGTGCTGTGCCTGCCGTTGTCTGTGGCTGTGATCCCAGGACCAAAAGGCCAAATCCCAGAGAGCTGTAGCTGGGTTTCTAGCTCTTTCCCTCATCAAATGTAGTGTAGTAGTGGTTAGCACTGGGTCTCGTCCCTCGGCGTCATAACGGTGCCATTGTTCTTGCGATGATTTTTGAGCTGGGCTCTGTGCGTGCACCTGCTGGGACTGTCGGGTGCAGCTGTTTGTGGGCACCGAGTCTGCGAGTCTCTGTGCCAGCCACGCCACTGTCTGCAGAACTGGAACACAGTGACAAATTCAAGCATGCACATACCTACTTGTGTCCAAAGGAGGGGTGGAAAACACTTGATTCTTTCTTGCTTGGTTATTAAGGGGAGTCTTTCTTGCTCCTTCAACTAAAACTGAGCATAAAAATGACTTAGGAGAACCCAGTGGGATTAAAAATCTCTGGTGGAATGGTGCTTTAAATGGACTCTAAATCTTCCTCCTGTCCCCACCTTGGTTGTGATGTTTCCCAGCGTGTGTGATTGTGAAATCAAACCCCTTCTCCAAAGCATCAACTCTTCTTCTGCCTGAGCCCACGCTTAACATTCCTTGGTCCTTCAAGATGAATGCTGCTCCCCGGAACCGAGGCTTCTCCGGCTCAGCACCATAATTGATTCCGGGAAGAGAATGGGGCAGCCCTTGATCCTGGCTTTCTGGACTGAGCGAAAAGAATAATTCTATAAACTTTGCTCAGGGTTTCGCCCTAGAAGGCAGCCCTTTGAGGGCTGCAGCCCTGCGTATTCACATAGATTTTTCTCGGGAGCCAGCAGACATATACACATCATTGCATGTCAGGGCACGTGATCCAGGGGTCCCATGATGGGGTGTGCATGGGAGAGGGGCATACCTAACCTCAGAGCACTGAAGTTACCGCTGCTTCGTGCCTTGTCTCCAGTATTTCTGTATACTTATCTGGTATCCAGCAGCAGTTCTGACTCTGGCTGCACATTACACTTACCTGGGGTGTTGTGTTTTGTTTGTTTGTTTGTATTGTTTTTAATGCCAGGGTCCAGCCCCACTCCCAGAAATTATGATTTAATTGGTCTAGAATAAGGACTAGTCACTGGTATTTTCTTTAAAATCCTCAAATGATTCTAAAATGCAGCCGAGATTGAGGATCACTGCTGTGGAATATAAGCTTGGTAAGTGGTACAGTTTTTTTCAGGACAGCTCTCTTCCCTTGCCTTCTCTCCCCGACCATAAGAAAGGGCACAGTGCTGGGAGATGGGTCTGAGGCATTCACTGCAGGTCCAGGTTGGCATGAATGAGAGACCTGGGTGAGTCATATTCATCGAGCCCCCCCCGTTTTTCCTCATGGGGCCTCATGACAGGAGAACTAAAAGAAGCATCTTAATGTTCTCTAATTAGAACTAGAAAGTCTCAAGACTCATCTAGAACGTCAAGGAGCTGGTAGTATTACCACTTGGAGGCTGGTTCCAAGTTGCCTGCCATGAATGGCCTTACCTTATCTCTTGTTTCTGAAAACTATACTTTTCAAGATCTAAAATTGAATTCTAGCTCTCCAAATTATAACCAAGCAGTTGACAGAAAATTGACATGTCAGTTTGTTGGTGGAGAATATCTTTTTGTTCCTGGTTTTCGAAAATAAAAGATATGAGCCATTTCAACTACTTTTAATTGGGAAACTGGCAAAAAAAAATTTATGCATTCTCCCACATGCTATTCCTTTTAAAAATTGAGACTGAAACAATTTTAACTAGGAGAGGTGAACTTTTTAAAGCAATGACTTACAAATGGGTGCAAGCTGAATTGTTTTTTAATTTACTAGGAGCTCAGCCATAAAATAGCAAAGGTGTTTTTGTATACAGGAAGGGGAGCTGGTGAATGTGTTTGTATCCCACAGGCCTTTGTTCTGCCGCTTCATCTGTTTCCTACAATTTTGTGCATTCATAGTTATACTATGGTTAGTCAATGAATGGTAGCGCCCCATCCTGTGATACCTTGTTTGTGCTGCTGGAGAAGGAAGAATGGGGGATGCCCAGTAAACTGGCTTATCCTTATTGCCTGGTGGTTCTGATTGGCTTCCTATAAAACATCTTAACAAATGAGACTTCTTTCAAGGAAATGCCATCCTTGTGGCTGTCACGCCCTAAGACTTCAAGACCTGGAGCCAGGGGGCTCTCCCAACGCCCCATGCTCAGGTGCCTTCTGCAATGAGCTTATTTTCCACAAAGTTCTGTCTTCAGTTTGGCCTTCTTTTTAATCCTGCCTTGCTTTTCTCATGATGGGCACTCACTGACCATGTGACTAAAATTCCTGGTGTCAGATGTGGATTTAGGGGCCTGATACCTACAGACGGCCTGAATGCCCTTGAAATCTTAGATTTTTATTGAACCTGGTGGTGATTCCTGTAAGAAGGACAGTGTGGCTCCTTCCTGTTGTTCAGTGACTTGGCTCCATGAAACGAGGACTGATCTGAGTCACAGGAAGGGGCAGGTGACATTACAAGAAAGTGGGACCTGGAGTCACACATGCGTGTGCCGGAACTTCAGTGGATGGAGACTTTGTGACATTTACTCACTGTTCAGTATTTTTCCTTAATAATCACTTACATAGTGCTTTACTCTGAGCCATTTAATGCATTTGAACTTCATAACAGCCTTATAGCAAAATAGTATTCCCATTTTACAGGCGAAAACTAAGGAATAGAGTGGTTAAGAGACTTGCCCAAGTTTACACAGTTAATAAAAATGGTGGAACTGACATCACCACCAAACCAGTATTACAGGGAATCACAGAGGAACTTCTTTAAGATGGGAGGGGGGTTAAGGATGGGTGAAAGGGGAAGAGATTAAGAAGTACAAATTGGTTGTTACACAGTAGTCATGGGGATGTAGGGTACAGCATAAGGAACAGTCAGTAATATTGTAATAACCAGGTATGGTGCCAGATGGGTACTAGATCTATCAGGGTGATAGATGGCAATGGGGTTGGGGGGAGGGTGAAAAGGTGAAGGCATTAAGAAACACAAATTGATAGTTAATACAGTACGGGGAATATAATCAACAATGTTGTAAAGATCATGTAACTTGCCAGATGGGCACTGGACTTATCAGGGGGATCATTTCATAGACTGTGTAGATGTCTGACCACTGTGCTGTACACCTGAAGCTGAAGTAGAATAATACTGAATGTCACCTATAACTAATATATAAGTAGATATAGTCACGGGATGTGGAGTACAGCATAGGGAAGATGGTCAATGGTATTATAACAGCTATATAAGAAGTCAGGGGTGGTAGCTTGGGGGGCAGGGTTTATGAGGGGTTTACATGTCTAACTATTACATTACTTTGTACACCTGAAACTAATAAAAAAAAAAGGTGGGACTGAGATTCTAATCCGGGGGGCCTGGCTCTGGTGTTCCCTCCCCTAGTAAGTTAGCAGTGAAACCAGAACTTGGCTCCTCTCTCTGTCCTGTGACGTTGTAGAGTTAGCCAGAGTTTCCAGCATGGGTGCCACTCTCTGAACGCGGTATGTTAGACGCCATTGGAAGTTGCATTAATACTTGGAGGCTTTTCAGGAATTACTTAGTGCAAAGAAGAGTAGTAACTATAAGGCCAATTTATATTTCTGTAGGGCTTTCTAGTGTAAAGCGTGCTTCCAAATATATTGTCTGACAACAACCATTAGGTGAGGAAACCAAGACTCGGCGTAAATCCTGTAAAAGAATCATGACTGGATTCCAGCCAGATCTTTCTTTTCTCGCTGCTGGACAGAGTATATCTAGTTCTAGAATTGCCCTCTAGAATAATTTTTTTTATCCTGACAGACCCCTGGAAAAGCTTTTCAAAGTCTATGTTTGTGCAAAACTGAATTCAGTTCATTTTCTTCCTTTTCTCAGAAATACATTTTCTTCTACTTAATAATGTTACTGTTGTTACTACTTCTGCTGTTACTATTATAAGCATTATTACTAATGAATTGTGTTTACAGTGAGCTGGGCACTGTGCCAACAACTTCATGTCTCTTTTCCTTTAACCCTCTCAACAGCCCTGTGGGGTTAATAATATGGAACCTATTTTATAGATGAGGAAGGTGAGGCTTAAAAGGCTGCAGCTACAAGGGACGGAGCAAAGATTCAGCGCTGCCTAACTGCAAAGCCGTGGCTCACGACCACTTCATTAGCGATTACCTAATTTTTTTTCTCAGTTGAGTGAGCTGTCTTTTGACCTCGTCTGCTTCACTGTTTATTTTCCTTGGCTTCAAACCATGGCATCGTTTCTAACGCATGTTAATTCAGTCACTAATCTGGTTAAAGTTTTCGGTGTCTTCTGAAATAGATGTACAGTCCCGCCCTTCACATGCAGCCCTTCCTGGCCATCACGTCACACCTAGACAGCTGGCCCCTCCGGGCCCCCCACCCCCAGGTGCTCCCCCACCCCCAGGCCCTCCAATGCATTCTGAAGGACCCTTCTTTTAATACCTCTTGCATCGGGCTATGCCTCCACCTGCCTGCTTTCTACTGAGTAACTGTATTCCCACGGCCTTCACAAGCTTATAGGTACACCCCTCTCGTTTCCGTTTCTCTGGCTTTGCTCATGCTCCAGGGGTCTGGTCATTTGAACTATGGAGTTCCATATATCTTCTTCCTCCTGTTAGATAAAATGGTGGTGGAAGGGGGCGGGGGAGGGGGGCTTTTTCTAAAAATAATTAATAATGTTATTAAAGCTAAAGTAACTATTTTCATGCACCTCTGCCCCACAGTGGTCCTGTATATAGAGAATTTCTTGCAACGCAGGTGCCATTCCTGTCATGCCTTTCCCCTGCTGCCTAGCCTGTGGAAACGCTAGCCACCCTTCCAACAATAGTGCCCACTTCTTTAGTAAAACCTTTTCCTGTTGTTCTGGTCTTTACTACTTGTCCCCATTGTGAATTCCAGCGGTACCTAGAGTCTTTATCGTCCAGGCTGCTGCTTGTATTATTGCTAGTTCATTCTATTGCTGAGTGATAATCTTGCTTCTTCCCCTGTTTCAAGTTACTGTGGGGGGAGATAATGTTTCTTTTATAACGTCTTTGTCTTTGTATCATCCACAATGCATTCCATGATGGATTGATTATAAGAAAAATATTCCATTAGTCATATTCTAGAAGTCAGGTTTGCAGAGGTCGTGATATTACTTCACTTGAAAAGGTTTTGCAAATTCACACCCACCTCCATCGTGCTTAAGAAAGAAGATGGAATAGAAGGTGGTGGTCTGTGGAAAGTAAGCAGGCTGTTTAAAGGGAGCCCCGAAGGGTGTGATGACCTTGGTGTTGCCCTATGTCTTATGTTCTAGGACCTCAGCTTATAGGGTCAAGTCTAGGAACTGGACTCTGTCACAGAGTTAAGTAAGAAAGTGTTGCACAATTTAGCAGCTCAAAACAATCACCCTTTTCTTAGTTTATGATTTTGTGGATTGGCAACTCGGGTGTGGTTCATCACGGTGCTTCTTCGGGTCTCCCCTGGGCTAACGCATCCGTCTCATCCATCTGCAGTCCATTGCCAGGTGGGCTGGGGGCTGGCTGGACTGGGGTAGCCTCAGCTGGGGTGGCTTCTCTCTGCTCCCCAGGGTGTCGTTCTTCAAAGGGCTAGCCCAGGCTCGTTCACATGGCAGCTGGGCAGGGTTCCAAGGAGAGAGCAGAAGGGCACGAGACCTCGAGGCGAGGCTCAGACCTGGCCCACCACCTTCCACTGACCAACGCAGGCCACAACTCCAGCTCAGATTCAGAGTGGGAAAATAGACCCTACCTCTTAATGGGAGAAGGAACAAAGTCCCATTGTAAAGGCGTGGGCTTTTAGGGAGGCGGGGCGGATCATTTTGGCCATTGTATAATCTCCCACAGCCCAGAGTTCTTCAAACTCTCTGGGTGTTCCAGGATGACATAAATCATTTAAAAAACTGATGTATAAACCAGAATGTCAGCATAGTAATTTCAAATGGCAAGCGTAGCCATCAAGAGGAGATGTCATTTTGGGCAGATGGTCACGAACTTCCCTGAAAAGTGTTGGAAATATATTATCCACTCTTTAGGCGTTCTTTTTTCTAGGCTCCAATCATGTCTTGCTATTCATACATTTCATTCTTTGGATTTAATAGGATGAATTTAAAATACAGCTTTCTTTCACATTTACTCATGGCTTGATTGGTTTTGCAGGACTTATCCTTCCTGCTTTTGACAAGGGAGATATCCTGTCTGTTAAGTGGATTTCTGCAGATTATGTGCTTGCTGGTTTTAGTGGTTTCGTTCATGGAGAAAAACCTTATTTATTTATTTTACAGTTCTTAAAGCTCCACTCATTGTTATTACTCTGACCCTGTGCCAGACACTGTTTTGTTTTCCCTTTGTCACTATGTCTATAATTGTCGTAGCTGTCATAGGGGACCTATGCAGTCTTGGTTTGGGGACACACATCCTGAAGTGTGGCCAAGGATTAGCTGAGGTGGGGATTAATGAGAAATACGAGATGGTTAAAACTTCACTAAACACTAATTACAAAACTACTTAAGGCAAATTAAGTAGTTTACCTTATTGGAGAGCAAGATTTAAAAATATTTAGCTAATGTTTTAAACATTCTATTTAGATATAATATGCTTAACATCTAAACGTAATACTCCACTGTTATTATTATTTAATTAAATTTTAGCTTTCCTTATGATTGCAGAGAGCAGTTTTTTCTCACTTACAGTGCATAAAATTATCAAAAAATCCCAGGTCCCCAGCCAGGTCATACACACTTACATGTATTTATAAGGGAACTTGGGGACTTGTAACAGCACTGGTTTGTAATCTGGAGAGTTGAGCTCTGATTCCATCATTAACAAGCTATGTGATTTTTAAAAGGCCGTATCCTTCTCTGAGCCTGTTTTCTTATTATAAAATGAGGAAGTGGAAAACAGTCATGGTTTGCATTTTGTTTGTTTTTTTTAACTGTGAACCTATTTGTTTTCAAACAAAATCTTAAGTGCACACTCAACATATAAAACACATAACGTGTATTTCTAAATATAACTTTAGCTTTTTTAGTTCACATTTATTATATTTGTGTAAGCAGTCAAGCAATTAGAAAAGCGTTGCTGTTTGGTAAGCATGAAACGTGAAATTACTGTTATGATCAGATGAGGTCTTACGGCAGTGTAAGTATTGAGTGTATTTCTAAATTTATTTCTCTGATTGCCGTTTCAAGAAACACCCTTTACATGGGAACACTGTGGCAAATGAGGGCATATTTCAAACAATTCAACTTGTAATCACAGGATCCCTTCACTTAAATATATTCAGATGCTTAAAAGGAGACTATAATAATAAAAAGTTTTGCTTCAAAGTCGACATTTAGCAACTGCCCTCCTTCTTTCTCGTAATAAATGGCAGACTGGTAGTATCCCAAACTTTCAATATGCACTAACCCATCTGTCATTCTATAGTAACTCTTGGTTATTAGTCAATCAGCTGTTATTTGGAAATTGATTTCATTTCACTAGTCTCCGATTCCTCATCTGCAGAATGGGGATAATACAGCCGTAGTCCCTACTTCAAAAAATTGTTGTGAACATCAGAGAAATTAATCTATGTGAACACTTAGCATAGCCCCTGGCCTGGAGTAAGTGTTCTATAAATGATATTATACGTCCAGCTGTATCTATATATCTACATATGTCTGTTATCTATGATAGCAGCTTCACCAAAGCAGATATACTTGCATCTATCCTGGCATTTATTGAAGGCAGTGTTTCTCAGCTAGGGGCATACCCAGGGGACAGTTAGCAAAGTCTGGGGAAATTTTCGTTGTCACAATTGGGAAGTATATTGGCATCATGTGGGTAAAGGCCAGGGTTGCTGATGACATCCTATAATGTGCAAGACAGTCTCCCACAGCACATTACCCAGCCCAGAATGCCAGTGGTGCCAAGGTAGAGAAAGCCTGATTTAAGAAATGCCTATAGACTCTAGTAATACCATAACTGTACAGTTTTACATGGGTACACATGCACAGGCGTGAATTTTTTGAAAGATCAGTGCATAGCCAACGACTTCCTTATTAATGATCAATTACTAGAACGCTAACACTTTTATGATAGCAGGAGAAACTGTATTACCTGTGACACACAAAAACCTGAATTAACTTGTCAAGATAAGTTAACATATTAGTGTTCTCCAGTGGATTGACATTTTATATATAACGCAGCAGCTGAGGGTGTGTGTTTTAAAATTAATTTTAAAACAATCTTCAAAACTTAAATTAGAAATAAACATGTGTTGGAACCCCGAAGTATATCCTAGGGTTCCTTGAAACACTGTTTGGAAACCACTGATATATGGTGCCTTCCAGGTCCAAGAGTCTTTGGCTCTGCTTTAAGATGAGGTAGTTAAGTAACATTCTCGTTGGTCTAGTCTTTTCATGTAGCTGTTTAGCATTCACAAAATTGCTAGATTCTGAAGTAAAAGTGAGAGCTCTGTCTTATTAAACTCAAGGAAAATGCCATTTTCCTTCACCCGAGGGAACTGACGGAACAGAAGCTGTCGTGCTGCCGCGTGTTCCTCCTCTTCCATCCTCGTAGTCCAATCTCCACCAAATTCTTTCCTACCAGAAAACATCCCTTACCTTCAAGTCATGCCCCACTCGTCCCTTCCTCATGAACAGTATTTAGTTCACTTTGGATTAATTTTGCAAAGCCCACCATCCAGCTGCTTAGGGTTGTATCCTTGAAGAAACTTGGGCTGTCTTGGAGAGAGATTGGGGGATTTTTAACCAGAAGCCCTAGAGTCTAGCAGTTCTGTGATTTTTTTTTTTGGGGGGGGAATGTGGGGAGGCTCAGTCTGTTAACCGCTTGGGACCTTACTTTCCTCACCTATAAGATGAGGATAGTAATGACATTTACCTTGTGTGGTTGACAGAAGGATCAATGCCTGCGTAACTATTCAAATGCTAGTTGTATGCTTTATTAAAACAATTAAAATAATGGTCTTTAAGGAAGTTATATAGAATTTTCCTCAAGGAGGGGCGTTGTGCTCGCAAGGAAAGCTCCATGTGAACTGATGACACGATGCTTTAAAGAGGGTTTTCTTTTACAACTCATCAATGCCTGCCTATTAGAATTGGAAGCGTAGAATCATTTTATCCCAGTAGCCATTCCTTTCCTTTGCCATGTTAGCCTTTGTCTTGAATCCTCAAAAAGCTGATTTGTCTCCTTTGAATGGCTGCACAACTCCGTTGAGTACAGGAACCTACAGATATGACTCATCTGTGGTAATTGGCTCAGGTCCTAAAATGTTTAGAACAAACAGTAAGAGAAGGGGCCTCTTGATTAGTGGGGCTTCTTCACGGCGTTAGAGTACCGGGAAGCTTTAAGATACATACACAGAAATCAAGGCAGGTGCTGTGCAAGTCCTGTACGAAGTGAGTTCTATATGTGCACAAATGTTTTTGTTAGTAAGAATGAAGTCGAGACTATGTAGTGAGTCAGAAATGATTGTTTTTCTCTTAGCAATTTTCCCAAAGGAAAAAGAAAACACTTTTAATTCCACCTTGCTCTGTAGAAAGACTGCGGGTTTTTAAACTTAAGATAATGAAAAACGATGGCAATTATTCAGTCATTAATTTTAAAGTACAGGCTTTTTGTACTGTTCTCAGTGCAAATGTTTCTGGTTATTGAAAGAAAGCAGGGTAGCCTTCATATTTCTATTTTTCCATTTTTTATTTTGACCCAAATGGTTCGGAAACTAAAACTTGAGCAAAGACGTGTCTCCCACATGTTTTTTTGACATGTCATTAGCCTTGTTTACATTTCCCCAACACTTTATTAGTTTCATGCCATTCTTGGCATTGTCAGGCTGAAAACCAGGTAGAAAGGGCCTCGCAAGTGTATAATCCAACCACATCCAGCTTGCTGTTGTTTTTTTAAGTGTCTTATTGAAGTTCTGTTAAATCCGGGGTGTACCAACAATCCTAAATAGCTTTCTTTTTTTCTTAAGTCTTAAGTAGCATGTATTCTGCCTAATGCTCCCAGAAGCTACTTACATCTTTAAAGGGCATCAGTATAATGGTTGCCCTCTCTTAGAAGCTGGGATTTGCTTCTAGGGCCGCAATCGTTTCTTATCTTTTTCCTAGCCTCACCTTAGAATTTTGAAACATTTTAAAATAAAAGATGCAGCACTGAAGCATTTAAAAAACACACAAAAAACCTAACCATTCACTTTATATCATTCCTTCCCAAAGAATTGAAGTTACAGACAGAACAGACCACACACCGTTTAATTACTCTGTTACACCTAACTGGGATGATCTCAGAAAAGGATTTTATGAAGGGTCCTGGAAGAAAGGCGCAGGGCAAGGGAAGCTTTAGAAGGCAGTTAGCAAAACCCCCGGAAGTGGGAGAAATATGCTAAATAAACAAAGTCCTCTTAGGAGCTACCTTCCTAGAGTTGGGAATACATACTTGTTGCTGATTGCTCTAGAGACTGTCTTGGTTCCCTTTGGTTCAGATTCTGATGCCATTGTCCCCAAAAGGCTAGCCGTTAAGCACTTTCCTTCAGGTCTGGGCTCCTTTAGTCATGCTAGAGTCCAAGTGATTACTAAAAGACACCTCAGTAAGCACTGTGATATAGGCCACAAAGCTTTTAACTTTATCTCTAAGGTCTTATCTCCAATCTAATGATGAGATCCAGGGAAAGCATTTCTGATTGCCTTTGGTGGAATATTTTGAGATTCTTAGTTTTTGTTTACCACAGGTAATAGAGGAGTGCCAGTTGATGTCACTAATTTGTGGCCAATACATTTTGTTCATTCAACAAATACAGATATTGAGCACCTACTATGTGCCAGGCACTGTTCTAAGCACTCGAGATCCATCAGCATTAAAACAAAGATCATTGGCTTCACGAAGAACAGACCATACATGGTCAACGTAATAAATAAGAAAATTATATAGTATGTGATTAGTCCGTTTGGGCTGCTATAACAGAATACCACAGACTAAGTGGCTGGAACAACAGAAATTTATTTCTCACAGTTCTGAAGGCTGGAGGTTCAGGCTCAATGTGTTTCTCCTGAGGCCCCCCTCTCCTTAGTTTGAAGATGGCCACCTTCTTGCTGTGTCCTCACATATGTCTCTCTTTTTATAAGGACACCAGTCATATTGGATTAGGACCCTACTCTAACGGCCTCATTTAATGTTAATTACCTCCCTATCTCCAAATATAGTCACCATGGGGGTTAGGGCTTCGACGTAGGAATTTGGGGGAGGGGGACACAATTTAATCCATAACCGTATGTTATCGGGAGATGAATATTTTGGGAAAAGGAAGATTAGGGTAGGAGAGATTGGAGTACTGTCGGAGTGGGGATTGCAATTTTGAACAGAGTGGACTTCATTGAGAAGGTGGTATTTTAGCAGACTTGAAGGTCAAGTGACATTCAATTGTTGTTACACAGCATAGGGACCAAAGATGGAGAAATGGTGTGAGGGAGGGAGGTAAGGGACACAAGATGGCAGCCCGTGGACCTAAGTTCCAACCCTAGCTCTTCCACTTTATGGTAGCAAAACTTCCAAATGTCATACTGGCCCTCTAGAGTCCAATTTCCAAATAGGCTGGTCTATGTGAACTTGTGATTCCAGAATATACATTCTTGGCATGAGATAGAAAGAAAGGACCCTTCTATCTCATGCCCGTGTGTTGGCTGGGGACAGGGGCAGATAGTGTTTGCTTTGGGGGATTTGTTTTCTTCCTCGCATTTGTTCAGCAGGAATGGGCTTAAGGCTCATTCTAATAAGTGTTACTAAGAACCTTGTATTAGGATGAGATCTTCTTTCTCAAAAGACAAACACACCCAAAATAAGCAGCCTAAAATTCCTACTGTGTGGCCCTTTAAAGGAGAGCAAGATGCCTGTGAAAGGGACAAGTGGTAAGAGAGGAAGCCTGTCTTCTCGGTGTTTCCTGGGTAGTATGTAGCTTAGTGGGTGAAGGCCTGGTACAGTGTGGCCAAGCCACAGAATCCATCCCATAATAGGCCAGTTAGCTCTGCCCTGACCACACACTCCACACCAATCAACCCTGCTAAAAATGGAAAAAGGACATAAGTGGAAAAACTGGTGAAATCTGAATAGAATCTGCAGCTTAGATCATCGTAATGTGAATTTCTTAGTTCTGACAACTGTACCATGGTTATGTAAGCTGTTAACATTAGGGATACTGGGCGAAGGATATATGGGAACACTGCAAACCATCTTTGCAACTTCTCTGCAAATCTATTCCCCAAATAAACAATTTTTCATTAAAAATGCCCTTTGTGGACTCAGAGATGACTTGGGCTACAGACAGGAACCCAAAACACAGTGCCAACGGCATGCGCCACTGTTTGTGGTATATCTCTTAAGTGGCAAAAGTGGTATATCTCTAGTCTGAGCTCTTCTCGCTGGCAAATTCTCCATCCTCACTTTTCACCCCACCCCAGGTTTTCACTCTGGGGATTGCCTCTGACATATGTTTATAATCAATATTTTATGGCAGAACAACTGCCCGAAGGCATTATTCTGTACCAGGATTAGACAGGGAGAGGACAAACAGGTCAGGGTGGCAGCATCCTATCCAGGAAAGAAGACATTGAGGGAAACCAAAGAGAAAAGGCCCAAACACTTTGTAGAGGCAGCATTTCCTAAAATAGGATAGGTTTGGAAGATTCAGAAGCCCACATGCTCTTGGAGTGTATTGTGTTTTCGTGCCCAGGGTCAGCCAGTTTTGATTAGGCCGTGCTCCCTCCTGCTGTTAGCACAATATGATCGTGTATCCATCCTTCATTAAGTTGGGGGCAGCTAAGAGGGGGTGTGGCCTTGTGTGTGTGTGTGTGTGTGTGTGTGTGTGTGTGTGTATAAAATCCCTTTTTTCTTTTGACAGCTGCAAATCAGAAGGAGCCCATGAGTCTTAACTTTAAAGTAAAAGAGGAGCCAAAGGAAGAAGAGGCCCTCAGTGCCACCTTGCCTCGGTCCAGCTACGTGTTCAGCCCGGAATCTGAAGTACCAGCCCCAGGCATCTCTGAGGACACCCTTAAGCCCCAGGAAGGGAAGGCGAATGTGCTAAGGCGGGATGTGTCCGTCAAAGCAGCATCTGAACTTCTCATGAAACTATCAGGTAATTGATTTATTCTAAAATGTTCACATTCGGATTATTTCACTTGCAAACCAACTGGGCTGCTTCCTGCGTGGGTTATAATTAGCCTAATGGCGACAGCATCGCAGTATTGTGCTGAATTCAGGAATGATTGGATTACTTGGCTTACATACCTGTGTTGTGCGTGTGAGTGTGTTTGCAAACGCTAGCCGTGTACCTGTCCTAGTAAACACAGCCTTCTTTTTCTGGCTCTGACTGCAAATTGTGGGAAAACACTGCTGCTTCCCAAGATGATGTGGATCCTAATTTTAAATGGATTCTAATGATATTCAAAGCACTTTTGCTAATTGATCAAAATATCTATTTTTTCTTAATAGACAACCTTACATTTTTGTGCATTTATACTTTATATTCTGTAAGGGCCATTAAAAGTATTTTTCTTCACTTAATAAGCAGTTGAGATGGCACTTGAAGTAATTACCAATAGAGTTGCAATGAGATTTTAGGAATAGAAAATTTCATAATGGGATATTACAATAATTAATCTAAGTCCTTGAGATGAATGAATGCTTTTTTTTTTTCACTAGTATCTGAATGTAATCCCAGCCTATCAAATGTTGGAAAAATAGGTTATAATTTGAAATTCAAGTACTTTGGATTCTTTTCCACCCAGTCTCCAGTCTGTCCCATCCCTTTTGGAACAGGAAAGCTAAACATTTAGTGTCTTTCAAATTCAAAGGTATGACTTTCAGAACATAGAAAGAAAACTTGTGTCAATAAGAGTACTTACCAATTTATATCCCATCCTTAGTTCACTACTGCTTAAAGATAATTTTTAGAAACTATATTCAAAATGCTAAAATCAATCAAAAGCTGTTTTCAGTTTGTAACTTGCTGTGCTTAGAGGATGAAAGCAAGATATGCTTTGGAGGGGGCTCTTTCTTTCTGTCACTTCATGAACGATTCTGACTGTTTCTGGTTGACCAGTAAGTTGGAAGGTAAGACATTCATAGTGAGTAACTTAGAGTCATTGTATCAGAACAGATGAAATTCCTGTATTTGCCAGTTGGTGGGGTTAAGAATTCTTTCCTTTGGTGTTAATTCAGAACGGACGTTAACTTCAGGGGAACATGATTTGTTATAGACAATGTAAAATGCTACAATTATTACATCCTGTTGTAGCCCCATTTTTCTAAACTTTGCAATGACAGTGCAGCTTCTCTTCTGTTAATGGGAGGTCTAGCAAGATTGTGCTGATTGCTGAACGCTTAAAGTTTCAAAAAATGATGTTCAAACTAACATATTTTCATATAGTTGATCCCTCCCTTCTGTGTCAAAAGGTCTCGGTGACCGAATCTGTCTGTTGATTTTCCAGTCAATTCAGATTTTCTATAGCATAAGCTTTCACAGCACAGTGATTTTAATTCTCTTCCGACAGTGACTCGTGTTCCCTCCTGATGGTAAAATGTTAGTATGTGATATTTCTGTTTCAGAGTTTGCTGTGCAGCCACTATTGTGAGCAGGGAAAGCTGGGGTGGCACCAAAAGATAATATGCAAAAATGAGATTTCAGGGAAAATGTTCTTTCAGAAAACATTTTATCTTCTTAATCTGTTGGCTGATGCTGTTTGAGTCAATGAAGTAGGAAATCATGTCCTCGATAATGAGGCCCCTCAAACAGAATACAGCTAAGCAGCCATGTACATTTGATGGTATTGGTGGACAGCAATGGCCTTTCTAAATGTTTATGTTGAGTTTTATTGAGTCCATGTGCTGTGGGGTTAAACAACAGTTGAATGGATGACATGGTCATCTTTCCAAAGGACATCTGTCCCGCTTTGTGGTGTGGAAGTGAAAATTTGTTTGAAGACTAAGATAACACTTTTTGCTCCAGCATTCAAGGTGCAAGAGACCTAGGTCAAAAAAATGTGTCCCAGTCCCTACCCTCTAGATGCTTATGTCTAGTCAGAAGAAATCCAAGGCAAGGAAACTCATTCAGCAAGTGACGTGCGCTTGGCACTTCCTACTTCTATGCCCTAACAGAGTGTGGTCAGGTAAACTGCAAAGAAGTTTCCAAGTTAGTCCTAAAAATAGGCCTGTGACGTAAAAACAAATGTTTTCATTCCTAAGCTGCAAGGTAAAGAGGACTCACCCTTTAGTAGGTTTAAAGTAGATATTAGAGTTTGTAATCACGGATAGATCAGTGCTCTCAAAAGAAGGAAGATGTGAGGAAAAAACTTGCTGTGCTTCCTTTCTTCAAGTTGTAACTTTAGTAATTTCAATGTTGTTGCCCTGAAGACATCCAAGTACAGGGCTTGTCAGTTTGTTCAGATCCCCTTTTCCATGATTCCCTTTCCTGTAGTCAAGAGTAGTAATTCGTTTCCCGAAGCATCTACACAGGTCAGTCAGAGCCGTTCCAGGTGCAT
The DNA here is from genome assembly GCF_036562045.2 of Rhinolophus sinicus. NCBI lineage: Eukaryota > Metazoa > Chordata > Mammalia > Chiroptera > Rhinolophidae > Rhinolophus > Rhinolophus sinicus. The sequence continues at coordinate 109,782,450 of NC_133757.1, forward strand.
CTCACCTGATACCCCAAAGCCTTACCGTAGGCATTCTCGTGAGTGGGAGTCCCTGTTGCTTCCTGCTGTGCTAATTTTCATTTACTGCCTCTGTCCTGCTGGGGAAAATCCTGCTCAGAAAGAGTTGGGTGAGGAACGTACATCCCGTGCATTGTCATACATCTTTTTCCCTCTTTCAATTTAGACCCAAGGAAGAGCTAAGATGTAGAATAAAAGGATTCTTCTCTGATACCTCATTCTTGGAGAATAGAAGCTGTGATCTGTAGTAGTTTAGGCCCTTTCAGCCTTTTCGTTGAATTAATAAGAGGAAACCAGCCAATAATTTTGGCTGCTTTATTTCTAGTTTTCAGTTAATTTATGTCAATTCCTTAACAATGGATGTTGGGCACATGGCCCAGTCAAATATCATGTGAAACTTTCCTATGTGAAGAAACCTCTGTAGGTATATTGTTTTCCTACAACATTGACATTTATGTTTTATGGGAAAAAACACAGATGAGTTAGAGACTAAGCTAAATTTTTTATTAACTGCGTGTTTGGGAAAATCTGCGTTTTCTTCCTTCCTGCGTCTCAAGTTCTATTTCCAATTGTTAATTGGGAAGTCAAGTGCCTGACAGCTGGGCCAAGTAAATTGATTACCATAAAGAAAGCAACCTGCTCTGAGGAAAACACTGGATGCCTGCAACTAACTACCTGTTGTGATGTGATACCAGGCAGCCAAAATAATCAGACTTTTCTGCTTACAGTTGCCAAAGATAATTCCCAGAAGTCTTGATTTCAGGAGGCCCAAAATTCCGAAGTTCAGTATGGAGGACAGGTAACATTAGGTAGACTAAGAGAATTAAGTCCCTATTAAACTCTGGTTTTGCAATGTCGGGTGACCTCGCAAACTGAGGGAACAGATGTGTTACCACAGATAAGTCGGAGTGCTGGAGAGGACACAAAATTGTATCTAGACTCAAAGAGATGAAGTGTGCTCGTCTTCCCTTGGGGAGCCACATGGTTACATGGAAATGCAGATATAAAATGTACTGTGTAGCAACTATACACCAACAAATTAGACAATCTGGAAGAAATCGATCATTTTCTAGAAACATACAACCTTCCAAGGCTGAATCAAGAAGAAACAGAAAATCTAAACAGACAGATTACTCCCAGTGAAATTGAATCAGTAATCAACAAGCTCCCAAGAAACAAAAGTCCTGGACCAGATGGCTTTATAGGTGAATTTTACCAAACATTCAAAAAAGAATTACCACCTACTCTCCTCAGAATATTCCCAGAAATCCAGAAGGAAGGAAGGCTCCCAGACTCTTTTCACGAGGCCTGTCACTTGATCCCAAAACCAGACAAAGACATTAGAAAAAAAGAAAACTACAGGCCGATATCCCTAATGAACATAGATGCAAAAATCCTCAACAAAATATTAGCAAACCGAATTCATCAATATGTTAACAAAATATATATCACGTATGGTTGAACCTAGAAGTAGCAGATAAGAATTCCATTTAAAAATATGAATTGCACACAAATAAGTAGCTGTGAAGTTGGAGTTCTTCAGAAACATTATTGAAAAATTAAACATTTAAATGTATCTCACATGGTAAATAAATCTTCGTATTCAGACCTGAATTTGAAACACGTCTATTGGTTTTCTTATTTCTATGCTGAAAAAAAGAAACGGAGGGGATTTATATTCATTTATCCCTGCCTAGTCTTGGAGAGAAATATAAATTATAATTGCCTCTTGTGGAGGAATCTGAGCAGGACCTGGATTTGAAATACATAGTGATGTAGGGCTCAGGTAATCACCTAAGTAAGCTAGGGCTTCAGTTGGAGATACTTAGAAGCAGGTAAACTTGGGTAGAAAGAAGTTTTAAGATGAATTTAATTTCTGAGTGAACTGAAGCAGAGAGGAAAGTTACCTAAAGATTGACCTTATTAACAGTTTCAATTAAGGCCCTTTTGATTGTCAAGAACAAGTCCCCTCGAGCCAATTTAGGCAAGAAAGAAGCATTTAACAGAAGATGGGGGTTTGGGGTTGACTATGGAACAAACCCTGGGGCAGGGATGCAGCAGGGCCTCAGTCCCCAACTGGAGCCAGAGGCTGGAGGACCGCACGGAAGCCAGGAGGCTCCCCCTCTCCACCTCAGTCCTGCTTCTCTCTGTGCATACAGATGGACTTCTTGTTACCCAGCCACATGGTGGAAAACGGAAGTTGCCATCAGCCTCTGAGTTCAAAAGAGCAACTAATTTCTTAGTCACAATTCCCACTGATTGCCTCATGTCCGACTGGTACCCACCAGTGGACACTTCAGTATCTAAGGGTAAGAACATGTTGGGCAGATGTGGCTGCTGTCATGTAGGATGGCTGAGAGGAGAAGAATCCCCAGAAACCCACCTTGGGTGGGCAAGAGTGAGGGTGCTGTGAGACCAGCAAGAGAAACAATATGTAGGAGCCGCAAAAATTGAGGGGTGGTCATTACTGTTATTGAAATGTTAAATGTGAATGTGTGATGGCCTTTGGGTGATGTTTACCTTTCCTTTCTGGTAGACTCTCGGAGAAGTCCTGCCCAGCCTGGACTTTGCCTAGCCAGCCCCAACTCAAGATGTGCTGAAGGCAGCCCTTGTCAATCAAAGTGTGGTTCCCCACACCTGCAGAATCAGCATGTTGAGGAGGATACAGAAGTACTAGAAATGCACATTCTTGAACGCTACTCAGGACTAAGGTTTTGACAAGCCCCACAAGTGATTCTGACAGCTAGGTTTTGAGAAGCACTGAGCGGAGGAAATGGTTAAACTAGAGAAATAAGTTTTGTCCAGCTGAAAAGAATGCCTTAGGCTGACGCTGATAAAAGAACAAAGCTCTATTAAATGTACATTTTACTTTTCAGAAAGAATCATGTCTCTTCAGTGGCGATTCTTTTTTATTTATTATGAAATAATGGTACCTGGGAACCTTTTTTAGAAGGACACATGTACCTAATATATCAAGAGGATGTTATGAGCCTCAGATAATACTACTGTTTTCAGTGTTTTTTGCTGTTGAATTTCATGATTATTCCTCAGCAATGCTGGCATTCTTTTAGCAGGAAAAAGCTCTCCCCTCACCCCATACTCCCTTTCCCCAACAAATCAGACCATGTCAGGGATCTTCTAAAGAATTCCTTGAAATACATTAGAGATTTTAGCTAAATAATTTCTCGGGGCAAAAGTTATTCATTGTTCTATTTGGTATGTCTCCCTTGGGAAAATTATAGTGTATTAAACTTTATAAGCGATAGGACTTCAATAATCATCTACAAGGCTGGAACATAGGTGTTTTGGTTTTATATTAATGTCATCTCACATTTGCCTCCTTCACACTTACCTAATTAAGGCGCGAGCAATGGAGGCCTCACTGTATCTGCTACCTTGTGACTCTACCTGCTTCCGTACAGCTGAGTGTAGAGCTCATGACTAAAGTGAACAGGTGGACATGTTAGCAAAGCCATGTAAAAGAGTTCAAGAGGAATTTAGAATCATCAGTAGAAAACTACCTCTTTATTTGATTGTTTGTTTATCCCCTTGTCATACGTGGTACTGAAGACGTTGAGAGCAAAAGGCTGTCAAAACGGCATAGTCTAGTCCATCTGAAATGGAACACTGCTTTTTTTCATGTCAACTTTTTTTTTGCGCACCGGGAGAAATCTGTTAAACCCAGGACTCGACTTTTCTAAGAGTTTATATATTTTAGATTGTTCTGTTTTACAGGGGACATCTAGCCTGATTTTTAAAAGCATCTTTATTGAGCTATAATATACATGCCATAGAATTGACCCATTTCAAGTGTGCAACTCAGTGGGTTTTAGTATAGTCAGAGGTGGGCCACCATCACCATATCTACTTAGGGAACATTTTCATTGCCCCAGAAAGAAACTCTACCCATTAACAGTCATTCCTTGTCCTCCCAGAACTACCCTCCCCAGCCCTAGGCAACTACTAATCTACTGTCTATCTCAATAGATTTGCCTGTTTTGCTGTTTCATATAAATGGAATCACACAATATGTGCTCTTTTGTTAACTGGCTTGTTTCACTTAGCATAATGTTTTCAAGGTTCATCTATGATGTTACGTGTGTCTGTACTTTATTCCTTTTTATGAGTGAATAATATTTCATTGGATATTATTAGAATGGATACCAGAATAATGTAATATTAATTTTATACATGGTATAAATGTATATACCACATTTTGTTTCTCTGTTTATCTGTTGATGATCATTTGGGTTGTGGCCCAACTTTTGCTACTATGACTGTTCCTGTACAAGTCTTTTTGTGGACATACATTGTGTTTTTCTTGGTATATAGGTAGCTAAGAGAGGAATTGCTGGGTCAAGTGGTGACGTTTTGAGACACTGCGAAGCTCCCAAAGCAGCCACACCATTTTATATCCCTATCAGCAATGTATAAGAGTTCCGATTTTTTTGCCATTCTTGCCAAAACGTGTTGTTGTCTGTCTTTTTTATTATAGCCATCAGACTGGGTGTGAACTAGTATTTCATTGTGGTTTTGATTTGCATTTCCCTGATGACTAATGGTGTTGAGTATATTTTCGTGTGCTTATTGGCCATTTATATATCTTCTTTGGAAAAAGGTCTATTCAAGTCCGTTTCCCACTTTCTAATTGAATTGTCTTTTTATTTTTAAGTTGTAAAAGTTCCTTCTATATTCAGGGTCTAAGTCCCTTATCAGATATGTAATTTGCAAATATTTTTTCCCATTCTGCTGATTATCTCTTCACTTGCTTGATGGTGTAATTTACAGCACAAAAGGTTTTAATTTTGATATAGTCCAATTTATTTCCCTTTTCTTTAGTTGCTAGTGATAATTATGGCATTATCACATTTTCCATAATTACAAAAATTGTGTAAAAATGCAGACTTGTTTAATATTAAAATAAAAGCCTCTCTTTACTTAATATTAGCACAGTATTTAATTTTCAGATATAAAGCCTAGTTTATTGACTAAATGCTGTCAGGGTGGAGTTGACACTTCTGAGTTCTGTATTTGTATATAGCGTTCTGCACTTGAGCCGATGGCAAGGAATATTTGTATGTCAAATTTTTTTAAGTGACTTAGAATGAATATGACTGGCAATTGGCTTACGACTAAATGGACAGGTGACTTCCCTCATTGCCGTATGTATCCTAAGCAACTCTCAGGATATACCGGGAAGTTAAATCTAAGTGAGGAATTAGGCTCTTTTTTTTTTAGGGCTTGAAAACTCAGAATTGAAGGTATTTGGAGTGCGAAAACTATCTTATACAAACAGGGAATAAATCACTTTAATAAGATAAAAATGTGACATGTTTATATACCCAGAGAATTCTTTCCTTGAAGGTCTAGATCTTGTGAAGCTCAGAGGATATGCAGCGGTGTTATTTACCTGACCGTTTAGGCAGGATGGAGTCAGAAATAGCTGATTGCTGTTCTAGAAAGGCCATTCTTACCCCAGCAAGACGAGGGGACTTGCTTCTGACAGGCTCCCCACCATTGACTGATGTTACCCTCGCTCTTTGACTAGTGAGCACCCCCTATTTATTTTGTAACTTCATACACAGCTGCAGACCTTTGAACCCACACACCTGAATGGCTGTTGCTGCTCTCCCACTTCATGTGGGGCGCTCTTCCAGCTCACACCCTCAGGGTACTGCCCCTGGGCCCCCCTTTCCTCTCAGAGCTGTCACCCATCCGCCACCCTTTTGCTTTCTTGACCTGGCTTCCTCCACCTCCCACACGGAGGACTCCGAAAGGCCAGACTCAAAAGGGCTCTTGTTTTATTATCTTCTCCCTGTTGCATAGTTGCATATGTTAATGTAGCCACGAAAATTTGTATTGGCTTGTGTTCCCAGAAACCAGGCAAGAACTCTGAAAGGAATTCCATGTGCTCCACCTTCATTAGAGATTCCTTTTCTGTTTGGCTGGACTGGGGGAGGGAGGGGTTTGATCACAGCTGTAAGGCTGAAGGTGGGGCTGTGGAGGGGGTTGGGGGGGCGGGGGCGGGCTAGGGTAGGGCATGGTGGAGCGGGTTTAAGATACACCTTTGCAATGTTGAGCAAAAGAATTAAGAAGGACACCTAGGAAGTGTGTTGCAGGGGGATAGTGTGCCCTCCTCCTGTATTCCTGTGTCGTTTTCTTTTTCTGGTATAAATGATTATACATGTTACTTTATCCACAACACAAACTTGTGGCACAGAGAGGCCATTAGCAGATACTACTTGGTGGGGACGCCACTAAGAAGCTTTATTTTCTGAGGGATCCAATTGCAGTGTGGATGCAAATATTTGAGTAACCAGTCAAACATTCTGTTCCATTTCTCATTCAGAGGATAAATTTCCCTGCAAGGTAGAAGCTGTGTACCTTATCGGTGCCTTCGAATAGTCTACACCACTCTAGCCTTTTATGGTTCCTCCTCCCAGACTTTTTGGCTATCATGTTACCCCAGTTATGGTCTTGTGAGGAGCAGCACAACCATTATTTTTCTCAACGAGAGATCTAAGACATTCTCATTCCGCAGTGGTTTTTCTTTTCATCGTCATGTTGACCTTTCACCTTTAACTTAGTCATATCAAAGAAGGGGGACATTTGCATGTGTAATTAAACCCCATGTATCATGTGCCCACCTTGGTACACACTGGTATTGCAGACCTACCTCTGGAGAAGGGAATCCTCTCCCCAATGCCAGGTAGGCTGTTTGCTGTGGCCACGTCCCACTCAGCATCTGTGAGCACCGGACGATGCACACAGTTTGAGAGTGATGGTACCAATTGCACTGGGCAGGGGAGTATCTATATTAACCCAAGAAAGGAGCACTTTTACGAGAACTGTTTGTCCCTTGTTGCCTCTGTTATTCTTATCCACAGCACAAACTGTGGCACAAACAGAGAGGCCATTAGTAAATATTATTTGATGGCAACTCTCTGAGAAGTTTTAATTTCTGAGGGATCACAGGAAGACAAAGGATTGCAAAGCAGTATTTTTCTCTTTATGGCAGTCTGAGGACCTCTGGCTTTCTTTCTGAAGGGATCTGGGTATTCCCTCCTCATAATTCTTCTGTTTACTCCACCCATGTGTATTTTCCCCATATGTAAGCCATCCTGAGTTTGTGCTGGGAGTTGATTGACTTCCTGTTTTCTAAATATGGGATAGCACTTTTCCTGGTTTCCCATGGCTTGCCATATGCTTGTATCATTTATCCCCACAGCTGGAGAACTGAGAGAGGTGATAGGATACACATGTGACCCACCACATTTTATCTTAGGTCTAAAGTCAGGTGGTGAGGGTTCACTGTTCAAAGAATAAGTTACAAACTCATCTTCTTAACTTCCTACTGCTGCCGTCCTTACCCCCATAAGCACGCAAACATGTGCGTCCCGTTCCCTATGTTGCTACCAGAAACCCTCCTACCGCTTTGGAGTTGGGACATTCCTGGGGACAGCCTTACTGGAAGGTCCATATACATGTTGCCAACTATACACTTAAAAGCCCCAGTAATCAAGAGCGAGGGGGGCCCCAGCAGAGCTGAAGGATTGATGAGGACTAATGATGACATTGCAATGCTTTGGGGAACTTACTCTGAGAGTGGACTCATCACGCCTCGACCTATGTGTTTGCCTATCGGTAGGAACTTCGCTTGGAATTCATCAATGCTTATTCAGCCAATATATTGGGTAATCTGTAGATAATCCTTATTTTTCTTCTGTACTTTTTTTTTAAGAGCTGTAGCGAATAAAGAAGAAAACAGACGACTAGGAAGATAATGTAATCAAGACAGATGGTTATCTTTTTTCAATTACTTGTGTGAAAACCTTTTGCACTCTGTTTATCCCATCTGAATACTGTTGAAAATATTTTCCCCTAAAACGTTGTTCACATTAGAACAATTTTCCTATCTGACTCTGTCTTAACTTTCTTGGAGACACCCAGAGTTTGAGTACTCATCCTGTGTGTGGCCGTGAGTGTGCAGGTACTATTAGGGCCTGGTTCTCAGTGGAGGGGTGACCTCCTCCTCTGTTTTCTTCCTCTTCAGCACCTGCTCCAGAGAGGACACAGGAACAGAGAGAGGAAGGGAAATTAAACTGAGTCACTTACGCTACTTGTGAGTAGCTTTTGGTGTAAAACCATTTGGAAAAGAAGGTTGAAACATAGCCAAAATACAGTGTAAGGATATGTATGTACTCTGTGTCCAAAAACCATGGGGTAAAATTAAGAGCCCAGAGGGATCATTTTCTACCATCAGATGGTCCCACCGTCAGTCCATGGACTCCCACAGGCAAGGTACTAGAAACAGGGCCCTATCAAAGGGAAAGCCTCATATCATTGGCTATTAGGGCTTTGATTTTTGGCAAAAGTATACAAAGATTTCTGGGTGGTTAAATGAACCCTATACTTTATCTTTCTTCTACTTGTCATTCTATCTTTCCATTTATTTTCTATTCTTCCTTTTTCCCCCACTTACTCATTCATACAACAAATATTTATTGAGCGCCTACTATTTTCCAAGCCCCGCTTTGGGCATTAGGGATGCAAAGATGAACAAGACAGTGCGTTCTGCTGCATGAAACCTACATTCGCTTCCCATCCCATCTCTTGGTACCCATTTCTCACTCTAGTTAGTGCTGGGTTCTAGTCTCTCTTGTTATGTGATGCTATATTCCCTGCACCATGCTTACCAGCCCCTCCTGGCTGCTAGAAACATCGACCAATGGGAGAGAAGTAGTAAAGACCTCTGGACAGAGATGCATACGCTTGTAACAGGATTCAGTAATATTTAGCATCACCTAAGAGAAGCATTTTAAACTTGTCTGCATGTACTAGAGCCCTTTTACCATCTGTTAGTGGAAACTACTTTAAAGTTTGGTAAAACTCCCAGTGATTGAAATGCTCTTTGCTTGCTCCTGCGTCTCTTTGGGCGTTAAGGACTCCCTCTGTCCTTCTTCCCCGCTTTGTGCATAAAGCAGCGGTCAACTCATCACTTGATAGAGATGGACATTGCTTGTTGGTAATTTTTTATGTCACCAGGAATTCTATTGAGTCTTTCAGGAATTCGGTTTTAAACCTACGTGTACACAACCCACTCCCCCCCCACCCCTCCAGCATTCAGGTTCATGGAAAGATATAGAAAAGCCTATTAATCACAACAAATGAGGGGAACAGGGCTTAGATTTATTAAATGGCAAAGGATAATGATGTTAAATAGCTAAGGTTAGATCAGATACAAGAATTGACCCTATTCCTTTTCTTTTTTTAATGTGAGACAAGAAAAGTATGTTCTGGACATTAGATGAAAAATAGGTTAATTTTTTTTAAATGAGATCATTTGGAATGTTACCAAATGGCAGACATACAGTTTAAATGCACCTCTTTAGCTAATTTCTAGTGAAATCATCAGATGAAAAGAAAACAAGATGATTGGGAGAGGTTTTGCATTAGCACCGGGACACTCAGAGTTCACCGGATAATGACTGAACCACTGCACGTCATTGCTGGTTGGAGACGCTGATCTCTCAGAGCCCCCAATATATTTGATTGTCGTTGGGACGAAAGTGAAATGGACAGAAGTGAAATGTGATGGACGTATTCTGATTTGTGATCGTCGTCCACGTGACCTCTCTGACAGGTCATGTGAATCTCCCCGGTAGTCTAATGCCAGGAGCATCTTACCCAGAATTAAGTCCAAAACTTGTGCTGCAGCCGAGGGTGCAGTTTTGTCACGAGTCTGAAAACATTAATAAATGCCCAGTTGTCTCAGGCAAGGACCTGTTGCACTGTTGGCTGGTATAGGGATTGCAAAGACTGATTAAAAAAATCGACAGAAGAATATAGCATCATGTACTTTGCTCTGATAGAAAATATGTTTCTTGCATCCGTGAAAGGGAGCTTCCAGGTCTCACGAACTCTTTATTGCCTTTAAAGTTCAAGCGTCATTTTTTAGGGCATATCTATTCCTTGCAGATTCAGAACAATTAGTGAAATGGAACACCTGGGGCTGCTCATTGTGTGTTTTTAAAAACTTGATTCTAACTTGACCCCCTGCTTACTTCTAATTGTGAATTCTAGTGTGCATAGCTAATTCTTCTGATGTTTGTTAATTCTCCTTCCTAGGTCTCCAGGTAGTGCACTGATATACAGGGAAAACGCTAGTTTACGGTTTTGGTGATTCGATTCAAAAGGTCCATTCTGATCAAATATCTTTGAACTGTGGGGGTGTGTGTGTGTGTGTGTGTGTGTGTGTGTGTGTGTGTGTGTGTGTGTGTGTACGTACTATAGGGCTCTTCTGTTGGAAAATACTGTTCTTTTTTTTTTAGTTGGGGCGTGGGGGAGTTCAATTTCCTACCTTACACCATTTAGCACCCCTGCCCTCAACTGTGCCTGTTATCCTATAGTCTAGAGACCATGCGTTTTATCCATTCCAGAGAATAAATTTCCCATTCCACTGTTCCAACGAGGAGCTGGAAAATGCTGTTCTTGAAGGTTCTTGTATATTACCGTGTTTCCCCGAAAATATGACCTAGAGTGGACCATCAGCTCTAATGTGTCTTTTGGAGCAAAACTAATATAAGACCCAGTCTTATTTTACTATAAGACCAGGTATAGTATAACATAATATAATATAAATAAAATACCGGGTCTTATATTAATTTTTGCTCCAAAAGATGCATTAGAGGTGATGGTCTTGCGAGGTCTTATTTTTGGGAAAACACAGTATGAGATCTATTAAAAAATCTGCTGCACCACTGTTTTCTTTCATGGAGAGGGTTTCCTCCGTTTCCCTCCAGGAACAGATGGCCAGTATGTTCGGTAAGGAAAGTAGGTAACTGACCAGAACCTGTGTTGTTGCATCTCTCTGGGATGTGGCAGCACGCGTGGGAAAGCCTCCCCCTTGGATTTCGTTCCACACAGCAGAACTAGGGAGTTCTTCCCCATGGAGGACATTGGATTCTGAGCATTGTGCAAAGAATCAAGGGCCGCACCATAGAGAAAAGTGAAATTTCATATACAACTTCCCATGGAGAAGCCTATAACAATCCAAGATTTTAAAGCACACGAAACTGGTCTCAGTTTGCATATGCTTCTGTTTGTGTGATAGCTCCTAGAGAGAAAGAGAGAGAAAGAGGAAAGGAAGGGTAACACTCAGTATCTAAGCATCTGGTTCTTAATTCTCATCACAAGAATAGAGCTACATCATCCCTGTTCCTGGGGACCTAGCTCCCTAACTTAGGGGGAGGGAATGGCTTTGCTCTCACACCGCTTCTCTCTGAGAAGATAAGAGTCCGATCAATGCAGTGTCAGACTTCTGTGGAATAACATTTCCATGTCTGCCTCCATCCTTGCCTCTGCTTTAATAGGTCTGGGGCTTGGTCTCTCCCGGTGCCACCAAGGAAACCCAGCCCAACTCTTCATTCCATTTTGATTTTGGCAAGGGCAAAATCAAGTAAGAGAAAGCAAAGGGAGAAGGCAGCTCGCCTTTATCAGATGCCAGCGAGTGCCAGGTCCTGCGATAGGATGTTACCATGTAATCTCATTTCTTGTTTCTGGTCGTTTGTTTCACTTCACTTCCCCTTGGCCTGCATTGTTGTTTGCAAAGTGTTAAGGAATAAACCCAACACCGACAGGAATCAAGTTTCATACCTGGCTGGTGTTTTCATGCCCAACCATCTTTGAGGATGGCAAGTTAGAGATGAAAGATTTCTAATTTATCTGACAGGAATATCCCTCTAGAATGTGAATTGTTTCCACATGGCACAGCTGGCATTGCTTCTAGAGGCTTTCGAAGCTTCTTGTTACTCTAAAATGCTACTAGTTCAGGATCGTGACAGTGAGCAGTCTAGAGAGAGAGTGGTCACTTATTAGTTTATTTCAGTGCTATTGCCAGTGCTTTATCCTTTCATATTTTGTCTTTAAGTTTAGAGCACGTATAAGTATCTATGGCAGATTGAAGGATCAGGAAAGGGAGCATAGCATTACACACGTATTGTGCGCAGTACTCTTTAGGTGACGAACATACATTAAGTGTATTGAGTGTGCCAGGCCCTGTGCAAAGTCTTAGGGATGAAAGATGAATAAGAATCTAGTGCTCCCCCAAGAGTTCAGTCCGGAGGGAACACGAATCTATAAGTAATAATGGCAGCACACCACAGTATTTGCAAGGTCTATACAATCTAGACGTATGATAGAGCAGCGTGCCAGTCAGGAGAGAGAAAGGAATGCTGCTCACGGAGGGGACATCTAAGTAGTTCTGAAATCTGAATAGGGTGTTGTTGGGAATTTAAGAAGGGAATAAGGTGAGAAACCACCTGGCGTGTCCAGGCAACGGGAATGTGTCAGTGTTGCAGGAGCGTGAAGGCAATGGGAGGCGTGCTGGGAGCCGATGCTGGCAGAGTGGGGCTGGGACTTGACGAAGAGAAGGAATCATTGTAAGCAGACAGGAGCCCAAGGGCAGGATGCAGGAGCGGGAAGGAGGAGCCTCTCACGGAGGTGCTGGTGGTGCCGGTGGTGCCGGTGGTGCCTCTCCCCTTCTCTCTGGGCTTCCGGGGCACACACCTGCTGGGCTAGCCCCTCCCCACCTCTTCTCCTCACCTTTCTTTCTCCTCCTCTCTAAGAGTAGATGGTAACCACCCCACCTACTGCACTCTAACGCCTTCCCTCGCTGGTTTCCCCAGCCCCCTGATTCAGATGACCCCCTGATCTGTGTGTCACTGGCGATTCTTCTCTCACCGCCACTTCCTGCAGAAATCATAAATACTTGGCCAAAACAGAACTGAAAATGTTCCTCCGTATTTCTCCCTACCCCAACTTTTCTATTTCCCTACTCCTATTAATAGCAGCTTCCAAATCACAAGGCTTAAAAGTCATAGAATTATTATTTTTTTTTAATCACACTACCTTTATCCAGGCCACATACAAAGTTTCTTCATAATTTCTCTCACATTGGTCTCGTCATTCTTAATTCGGACCCCTGGTAGGTCCACCACCAATTTCTCCCCATTCAACCTCTGGAATTTCTTGTGAATCTTTTCTATTCTCATGACCATTGATTCAGGCCCTCATTATCTCCTTGCCTGGATTACTACAATAAGCTCCTAGCAACTCCCCTCATTTCCATTTCCTCCCATTCCTTCAAAGTGCCACTGCCAGTTGGTCTTCTGCAATGCAATCTGACCACGTGACTGCCCTGCACACACCGTCCAGTGGCTGGCTCTGGGCTCCCTGTCCAGTACGAGCTTCTGGGCCCAGCACCTGAGATTCCATATTCTGCCCCTTCCTACCTCTCCAGTTTTGTTTCTCTGCAATACAACCTGACACTCTTTGCTAAACAGTATGTCAAGTGGAAGGTTTGGCGTTGGCACCAAGGTTACAGCAGGAAGAATTTAAAAAAGAACAAAATACACTTGGCATAGAGTCAGAAAGTAGACTGATGGTTGCCAGAGGTTGGTGGAAAGGGGAAATGGGGAGTGAGTGTTTAATGGGTAGGATTTCAGTTGGGGAAGATAACACATTCTGGAGTTGGATGATGGATGGTTGGTGATGGTTGCACAACAATGTGATCTACTTAATGCCACTGAACTGCACACTTAAACATGGTTAAATTGGTAGTTAAGTGTCTTTTAACACACACGCATACTATCAATCTCTCAATCTCTCTCTCTCTCTCTCTCTCTCTCTCTCTCTCTCTCTCTCTCTCTTTCTCGCTCCCTCTTGGCCAAATTGAGAGAACATAAAAACGAGAGGTTATTGAAGGTCTGCTACCCCCACTACAGGGTGGAGGAGATGGGGGAAGCAGTATCAGCCCCTCACCCCAAATCTAGAGAGCATGGCTTAAGGGACACCATGTGGGAAGTTTGTCATGTGTTTTCGTCAGTTGGGGAGCCTGGTGGACTGGGGCCTGACGTCGGCCTGAGAACTCTAGAGGCTGAGAAGTGGCCTGGCAAGCTGCTTTGGCGGCTGAGTGAAAGGGAGTTGCTGCTGTGCTGAATGGGGCCTGAACTCGCCTTTTGTCTGATCAGATAAGAGGCAATTGTTTCCTGGGGCCCCGACATAGCCCAAAATTTCCACAAAAGGCCTGGCACGGGTATTGATTTAAGTGCTGTCCAGTGGGGCTGCTTAGAGAATTGATGGTACCTCAATACAAAGGGAAATGGGAGTGGACAGGTGGGTTCCTAGGGGCAGTGCAGGAAATAAATGACCTCAGGCAAGAGGGAGTTCATCCAGGTAAAGGGACGTGCAGGGGAGAGATCAAGGTTAAAGGTCTCTGAAGATCCCATGTGCAAATCCCATAAAGGCCTACTGGCCTCAAGAAGGTAAAACCATTCTAGAACTGGAGAGTGAAGTAAGACCTTTCTTATCCCCTCAGCTCTACTGCCTGCCCTTCTCTGGGGTCTGAAAGGGCAGCTAGTGTGTTGAGGAGAAGCCACAAGAAAGGGAGAACGCGCTCACCACACCCTCCCTCCCTCCGCCTGTAATAGGCAACCCGCAGACTCTTCTAGAAAGCGGGAAGGACGTAGTTTCAAAGGAAGGTTGAACTGTGAATGAGCACATGGGACTGGGCTTTCTGGATTGTGAATCAAGACTGTTTTGCTGTTTGAAGGGTCTGTAAGGCTTTGTATCATCTAAAAATTACCAGGTACGGGCCTGCCTGAGTTTTCACCTAGAGAGAAGGAAGGAACTCTTAGGTTTAAAGAGACAATGGAAAACGAAAATCGAGTTGCTTTTCTGCTTACCCCTATGGGTCCTGCTTATTCAAGCTACCAGTTCCACCTCTCAGTACTGGCCCTCCAGCCAGACCAGACAACATGATATTCCCTGAACACGCCAGGTAGACTACAATTCCTCCTCTGTGCTTTGGTTCAAGGTCTTCCTTGACGCCTCTTCCCACTCTGTATTTTAATTTTACTTCTTGCATTAGAGGGATGTTTATACTTGTCTAATCATTCATTTGGATTTAAACTATGTCACGGCAAGAACCACGTCTTATTCATGCCTGTGCCCCACACATCACCTACCACAGTACTTAGCTCACAGGAGACATTTCAACAAGATGATAGAGTGACCGAATAACTGATGAATGAAATAACACAGTTCGATAGCTAGTATGTGTTATGTTTATGGAGGCAGAAAAGACAGCATTATTGCTCATTGCTTTTCCCTTTCTACTGCCAAGCTCAGGTTGAATAGGGCTTATTGGATTCACAGACCAACTCTTCGATGCTGTCAGCATACACAGTGTTCTAAACACTTCAAAAGAGGAAATACCAGCTTTTTATGGGTGTATATAAATGTTTTTTTAAAAAATTAGGTAAATAACAACGTACCCATATTTTTCATAGAAAAATTACAAAATACAAATAAGCATCGCAATAAACAGTCACCTACAACCCACCTCCCAGGCATAACCTACTGTTACCATGGTCCCTCATCTTTTTCCGTGTGCCAGTTTCTTTCTTGGAATAGCAGGATAGGCTGCTTCGGGTAAAACTAATATTTGTCCTGTTACTGGAGGAAGAGATTCTGATTCTAAAAGGATTTACAATGTGTGTGGAGAGGGAAGACGATGGGAAAGAATCCTGGATGTGTAGGCATGTTCCTGGGTGTGGGAGTCAAAGCTAAGTCAGTGAAATGATTCATTCAACCATTGTTATGTTAGGACGCCCCAGGCTGAAGGGCGAGAGCTGGCCTGGGGACCAAGTAGGGTCTGTAGGAGAAAGCCTGTTCCCAGGTCAGCCTGCCTCCTGTATCCTAGGCCAGCCTGTCCAGGCACCTGGCCGAGGTGGTGATGAATATGCCAGGAGGCCTAAGCTAGAATTTTAGAAGAGCTTTTCCTTTCTTCTTTAAAGCTGTGGGTGCTTGTTTAAATTGGGGGGGGGGGGGGGGTGAGGATTGAAAACTAGACTGTGGCAGAAACCTTAGAGCAGTGGTTTTCAGCAGGGGTGACTTTGACCCCCAGAGGACATTGGCAAAGTCTGGAGTTATCTGTGGTGTCACAACTAGGGGGAGGGAGCTACTGGCATCTACTGGGTAGAGAACAGGGAGGTTGTTAATCATTTGACAATGCACAGCACAGTCTCTCACAACAAAGAAGTCTCTGGCCCCAGATGTCAACAGTGCTGAGGGTGAGAAACCCTGCTTAAAATAGAAGGGAAGAAAACACTTGGCAGTAATGCCTGGAACAGCCAGGACTATAAAAATATTTATTGTATTGTCTCACTTGCCCATTGAGATGTCATTTGGAAAACTCTTCTCCATGAGACTGGAGTCCATCAGGTAGATGAAGAATGTTAGAGGGTTTTATCAGTGGTCAGTGTTTTGTATAGTTTCGAAAGGTTAAGAGTTGTCATAAGAAAGGGCAGAGAGCACTTCATGGAAATTACACTCGAAATTATCCTAAGTAGCTTTTAAAATTGGATTTCATTAAATTCAGTGGTGCAAATAGCCAGGTGTTTTTAAATCCAGGAGCAAAGCTGGGGAAAGGTGTGTGGGGGGGTGTCGGGGGAGATAAATGATGGATTTTCTTTCCAGTTCTGCTCTGTATGTTGTTGAGGTGTTTTTTTCCAAATGGATCTGTTTCTAGTATTCTTTTGTGTTTGTCTTCAGGCTTGGGAATGACTTGCAGGGTTCAAAGACATCATTATGTACCTGTGACAGTGACCCCACTGTTTGTTTTCCAAAGAAAAGAACTTTGAGGGAACACAAAGAGGGAAACCTGTGTTGTGAGTGCACCTATGGGTGATCCAGCTGGAAGACGGGAAGGCTGTCAGGTGCACAGATTCCCTAAGGGGGCAGGAGGCGAGGTCAGTCCTCAAGGAAGAATCAGGTGGGCTGGAAGTGCAGGCACAGAAGCTAGGCATGCAACTCACAAAGCATTTTGGTTGTTTTTTTTTAGCATGATTGAATCAATGAACTTGGTTTTTATGAGCTTCGCGGACATACAGAGAAAAAACAGCTTGGTAGAGATAGGGGGAGGAGGAAGGGATCTAAATTAAATATAACAGTTGCCGGCGGTTTAGTTGCTGACAAAAACAAGTCATTTTCCCTGAGAAGCATGTGTAATATGTCAAGAAGAAAAAAGAACAATTAGCACACTTTGCATGAAAGCTTATTGATAGCACCACATTAATGTTAAGCATTTAATTAAAAATGTTTCTCTGTCGTCTTTACTGCAAATCAATAAACTATACTTGTACTTGACTTTCACCTGTCTCATACTTAGCAAGGAGTGCATAATTTTCTCTGACCACCCAGCTTACAACAATGAGATTTCCTCTTTTACATCCCATAGATCGATCTATCTATCTATCTATCTATCTATCTATCTATCTATCTATCTATCTATCTATCCATCCTTTTTGTTTTCTGGAATGCTGAGTCCACAGTAGTTGCTAATAAATGTTTATTGATTTGAAAGTGTAGCCTTATTGTAAAGTGACCCAAATTAATGTCTGGGCTAATTGTCCCACCTTGTTTCAAAGATGTTCTGTCATTAGCTCTAAGGAATACGTGAACCTAAAGACACTCCAACCTTCCCAAGTGAATGTATGTTTCAGACTAAAGACCAAACATCTAGTAGCCACACTTAAATCAAGACCCGTCTGTAAATTGAACTGTTATTATAACCTGTAAGATTGCTGTTTTTCTAAGAGTTAATCCTTGGGCTGCAATTAACATCCTAGGTGGTCTTGAGGATTGCTAGCTCCCAGCAAGGTGTAAATGTTTCAGTAGAATCAACCCTATTTATCCTTTATTACTTTAGGTGTCTTAGAGAAAGAAAAAAAAATGATCAGAGCTTAAAAAACAGAGAGAAAATCATTATATTAATACACTCGCTCTAATTTGATTCACCAAAATTGAGTAAACTATAAAACAAAGACAGGTATGTACCATCTTCGCCATAAGTGCTGGAAGCAACATGGCAGAGAAGGCGTGTGTGGGAGTGTCAGGAGATTCTGGTCAAGAACCCTGATTTCTAGATCTGGAGACCTAGGTGTGGTTCTGCTGCCATTTGTGTGGCCTTGGGCAAATCACTTACTTTTCTGGGCTTCAGTTCTCTACCTTTTCAGGAAACCAGAGGTGTTAAACTAGTAGTTTTTCCAAATACGTCCCAGGGTGCCGTGGCACTGTCTTCTGAACTGTTTGCTCCCTGACACAACCCCCATAGTTTTCTCTGTGATTGGAAACTGGGTTTGGTTCAGAATTAAGAAACTGGTGTTTCTGTTTCTCTTCACTCACCTGCTCACAGCGGAAAGCTACAAGGAAACTCAGATGGTGAAGATTAAAGAGGAACCCATGGAGGTTGACATCCAGGACTCGCATGTCTCCATATCACCCAACCGGAATGTTGGCTACAGCACTTTAATCGGGCGAGAGAAAACCGAACCCTTACAGAAGATGCCAGAGGGCAGAGTGCCCCCGGAGAGAAACCTCTTTAGTCAGGATATCTCTGTGAAGATGGCTTCCGAGCTTTTGTTTCAACTGTCAGGTATGTTTTTGTGCAGAAAAATGTCAATAATTGGAAATAAATGGGAAGGAATGCCAGTCTTAACAAAGTGGAAAAAAAGAAAAAAAATAAATAAATAAAACACCCGTCTTACAGAATTTTTTTAGACACAAATCAGTTTTGCTACGTTAACATGCGTACTGCCACTCAACCTCACAGTTAATCAAATGTTGCCAAGTAGAACTCCTGCCAAACTTTCTTTAATAAATAGTTAAGAATTGTTTGAAATTAGAACTCTATTCAGTTCTGTGCAAATGATCCCTGTTGACTGGGCTAAACATCTCACCTCTAATTTTGTTTAGGCAGTTGATCTGATTAACAGTCTTTTTTTTTTCCTAACGTGCAAAAGATAAATTACAATTTACTCCAACAGTGTCTGAATTGCCATGAATTTCAAATTAGTGTGCTCTGAATTAATGAGATTTTACTGTATCTTGCAAAAAAAAAAAAAAAAAAATCAAGAAAAGGGCAAAGCAAAAGATGAAGTACGAGGACTCTTTCCAGCTCTGGGCGAGTAGAACATTTTCTGTAAACCAACTGTCTGCTTCAAATACTTGGAATTCAGAAGTGCAGTAATTACCAGCTCGGCTAAGTGTATGTTTTTTTTGTTTGTTTTTTTTTCAGCTAAGGGTCTGGATAGAATAGTGAAGGGTTCTAGTACCTAAATTTTTCCCTTTGTTAACTCTTTCCAGCTGCATATTGTTTGTCCTTAACAGATTGTGTGCTCGTGATTGAGGTTGACGATACGTACACATGTAAGATTCAGATTTACATAGAAATATACCTACCTTGCCCAGAGTCATACATTGGCCTACATATTGAAGAAGCATCAGTACAGTTTGGTACTAGTGTGGGATACACGCTTCTGTTACGGAAAGCAAATTTACAACACCCATTGAGTACCTCATTATTTAAGTATTCACTTGTTTTCCCCCTATGAAAAAATACCAGGAAAGAGAAAAGAAGCTAGAATCTACGTGCCGTCATGATAGTGTACCTTCTCATTGGCCCAGTGACACACCCCATAGCTGTGAAACTATCAGTTGCTGCCAAAAACGGCAGCCTCCAGGTTCTCACACAAGGACTGTATTTGTGCAGAGCTCTGCCATAGTGGAAACAGTTAATTCCGTAAACATAATAGGACACATAGAGCTTTGCAAGCTCCAAAAAGCCTCAAAACGTGTAAGATGCTTCCCACCCCTCCACCTCTTCCACCCGTGCCCCCCGCCCAACACATACACATAGGCTGAAAACGAATCTAAAAACAACATAACTTTGAAGATGATTTAGCCGTGAAAATTTTCAAAAGTGAGGCCGGTGTGGTTCTTTTCAGAGCGTCTCCAGTACATTATCACAGTCTACTATCAGCTAAAAACTCTGTGTCTGAGAGTTCTCACCCTGGCACTGTCACAACTGCCTGGGTGACCTCAGGCAAGCCATTTAGCCCCGATTTCCTGCCTTCTGAAAGAATACTGCCTGGGAATCTAAATTCACCCTCATTGTCACTGGTGAGTGGACAGAAAGGAATTGTCCACGTAAACTGGCATGCAGCAGCTTCAGATTCATGTTACAGACTATGGGACAGATGTTGTAAATCTTTGTTGACATTTTTCCAAAAAATCCGTAAGATTAGGAGTTTTTTTTACTTGCCCTGCCGTTGAAACCTGAAACCCTTGTAGAGTTGGCCAGGTTTTCTCTGGATACTTAAAAGAAGCCATTGAGAGCTGTGACAGGCAGGGCAGAATCCTCACATTGAACTGCACTGGGGAGGCCAGAGTTCAACTTTTTTGTTCTTGAAAGCTAATTAAATAATTTCTGACAGCTGGTAGATACAGACCTCAAGACAGCGTAAGGGAGGGTTTACCTCTTCTTGTCTAATGATATTTTTTGTCCCTTGTGACATTTATCAGAATAAGTGCTCGATGACTGCAGCACCCAGAGGTCTTATGGCTGTTTTTATACCCCTTCTCACAAAGGGGCCTGACAATACAGAATGTTTAAAGGTTGTCATCAAAGTCAGAAGCGGAACAGTTGCAACAACTGCAGTTTTCATGCTGAATCAGAGGAAAGCAGAAATTTTCAGCTGGGAAAAGATCTAGTAGAAGTGTGTGTGTGTGTGTGAGTGTGTGTTTTACTCGGGCATGTGTGTGTGTGTGTGTGTGTGTGTGTGTGTTTTACTCGGGCCTGATGAAAACCAGACAATACACTTCAAATTTGTTAGTAACTATTTCCCTTGGATTGATTTTTAAAGAACTATTTTTGTGGATGCTAGCTACATGCTTTTGATGATGGTCTTTACCAAGAAGACAGGGAGAGCTTGGATGTTTAAAAAAGAAACCAAAAGAAAACCATAAGAGAGAAAGAGAAATGTTGATGGTGTTTCTTCTTAAGCCGTAAGGACACCAGTTGAGTGTGAGAGACCTAAGAGGTACGTGTTTCGTTCTTTCTCCTTACAGAAAAAGTGAGCAAAGAGCACAACCACACAAAAGAAAACACCATCCGGACGACTACCAGGTAGGCTCTTTATGTGGGGTCCCCTTGGGATACCACTTGTGTGGGGGTCATAAGGCCCACACCACAGGTTGAATGTTGTTCCCCAAACCTTTTCCTCCCGCTGGCTTCAAAGGAGTGACGTCCTTGACCACCATTTTGTCTGAGCACTTTGGTTGGTGGTAACATTACAGAAAGTTAGGACACCAAGGGGGAGGACCATTAATATTTATTAAACATCCAAAAGGTATCACTTTGCTGGGGACTTTTCTATATGTGCTAGTTTTTATTCTTTATGATAATCTTGTGAAGTAGATATTATTAGGTTGGTGCAAAAGTGATTGCAGTTTAAAAGGTTAAAAATCATTGCAAAACCACAATGACTTTTGCACCAACCTAATCTCTTTGCAGACGTTTCTGGACTTGAATGTTCAGTTGAGTGACACAACTGTGATTGGCAGCTGGAGCTGTCCGTCAGGAAGGTCCCTCTCAGTTGGGTGCTTATTGCAGCTGTGCTCCCAAGTAGCTCTGTAGCTATAGGCTGATAATTCATCACCAAGGATATCCCAGCTTTTTATCTCACAACATTACTAGGTGGGCAAAAAAGTAAAAAGCAGAAGAAAGACAAAGCTTTAAAAAATTGCAGGAAAACCAGTGTCGCTAACAACTGTGGGTAAGGAAGCTTTCCATGGGCCGAAGGCAGTTTGAGAAGGTCAGCCAGGGTGTGTTGCCCACAAGTCCTCCAGACAAAGGAGGGGGACCCGCCAGTGCTGCTCTGCTCATCCCGAGACTGAACTGGGGGAGGTAAGCGCCAGCCAGCGCACACCCCACCACTGTGGGAAAGGACCTCTGGGAGATGTGACCTCCCGCTCCGAAGGCTTTCAGTCGAGGCACTTTGCTTTCCTGAGTGAACTTAGATTTGTCCTGATGGGAGCGTTGATTGGTTTTGTGCTTTTCATTATTGCAACAAAAGATAAACAGATGCTTTTCTCTTTGATGTGGTGTGAACTGACCTCAGGGCATCATCAGGCATGTGGACAGTGCTCGGTGGAACCTTAACCTGAGTTGTGTTTTCTTTTTAATTCTATGAATTGGAATAGAAGAATATCACATATCAAACAGTAATTAAAATAGAGCCAGCTTGCCTCACACAGAGTTTATATGGTGTTAGGGAAAGTACTGTCCCTCTAGTAGAGAGTGGTGTAAGCCATGTCTCCGTGGATAAGTACACAAATGGGAAATGAGTCTTTTGATTTGGTCTGTGTGTTGCTTTGGGAAATGGGTCTGAAAGGTGGAAAAGCTATTTTGTCAATTTAGTGGGACGTCCAAATAAGAAACATATGCTATTATAGATCCCAGCCTATCTCCTACTGGTAATCTTAAGGCTATTCAGTGTATGTGTTTGGGTCTATGGATTAATAAACACATGACCTTGGCCATATTGGTAGACAGGGAAAGGTGGAGACTAATAACAATAAGTGTTCATTTTCATTTGCTTCCATGAGCTTCTCGGAAGTGTCACAGGTCTGGTTCCCTAGCAGTAGAGCCTACAATGGGGATTCCTGTTGGAGGGGCTTTATTGAGGTGTGTTCTCAGAGGAACCTGCAGGAAGTGATGGGAAGGAGAGGGAAGGAACCTGCAGGAAGTGATGGAGCAGGAGAGGGAAGAAGTTGCGGAGCAAGCATGTGATTTTAGCTGGATGCTGGCCTCAGCTCTATCCCACAGAGGATTCTGGAGCATGAACTGCACCACAGAGTAAGAGTGAGTCCTACCTCGAGGCAAGGGGGCCATCTCGTTGTAGCCCCTTATTATTCATTAACTTCATCAGGGGCTGTGTAGCCTCCCAGGTGAGGGCACAGCCATCACTCCCAGCCACTGGGAGAGAACACTAGTGCCCTAGAGGGCATCTGGGCAGGACCCCAGCAGTAGCTCCTATGGAGGGTTTCTGCTGGCCCTTTAAGATTACCTGATAATATTTGTATAGCAGAAAGGTATGTGGCCAGACCATGTTATTTTATGCTTTTCAGGTGTTCTCTGGGAAGGTAAGAGGAGGTTTGAACTATCCCCAAACAAGTAAAATGTGCCTCCTGGCCCAAATTACCTTGGCTGAAGCTGGAGCATAATTATAGGATAGAAAAAGTGTTTTGTTTTATTTTGTTTTGTTTTTTAGCCATTTGGCAAAAATGAAGCAATCCTTAAATTCTCCTCCTGCTAGTAGATTATGAGTAAGAAGAAATGAGATTTTTCGCCCGAAGCAAAGGGAGCGGTGCATCGTGTAAGCCCCCCACACCCACCCCATCCCGTGATACAGTATTCAGAAGTCAGTATTACAGAATTCTCAGTTTATTGCTCTTCTACAAAATCCTCAGTGTGTTTTTATTTTTCTTTCAGTAGGCAACCTGCTCAATTAGCCTCTCCTCAAATAGATCTCTTTTTTACCTTCTCACCTCATTACTTCAGGTGGAATAGAATCAAGCTGCTTTGTGCCAAGAAATCCTCTTTAACCTGAGTTAACTGATAGCAGGGACGGGAAAAAATGCCAACGCTCTCTATTCTTTTGTGAGTCCTGGTTTAGAAGGAACTCTTCTTTTGTATGCACAAGGTCAGCTTATGGGTTATGTCTTAAGGTATGATTTGTGATACTTTTCAAAAAGATTTACATCATCTCCAAATTTCCGTACCTTCAGATTTGTAAGTCCTTAGTGGGATGTTTGGTTAGTTATCAGACTGTTCGTGTTTGATTTCCTAGAAGCAGCGGGCTGTCCAAAACAATGGCTCATGATTGGGATCAAGGTCAGAATCTTCTGTTTGCGAGTTGCTAGGTACATTTAAGGTAGTTTAATTGTGAAGGGCAGCCATGGGACGCTGGCCTCAGCGAAGTATTCAGATCAACTCTTCTAAATGCCGATGGAGGCATGAGCTCTTCCAGTCAGTGAGATCTGCTGCCCATAGGGTCTGACATCCAGGGGGACGAGGGGAGAGCAGAGACATGCAGTACTGAAGAAAGAAGCTGATTCTCTTCCTGTCTTTTATAAACCCACAGTTGTTTATCATTGATCTTGACTCTCATTGCAGCCACAAGAACTGAGGAAAAGTGTAGCAACCCAGGATGAAATACTTGATAGCATGGCATTTCAATGTGTGCTTAGCAATGAGACATGGGGGTGCTGATTTCCCTGCCTGGGAACCAAGAGAGCATGAAGCCTGTGGATGTGTGTGTAGTTAACTCTCCATCCCACTCAGGCCGATGATTGCCCTCCCTCCTCCTCAAACCCTGCCTGGTCCTGGCTATCCATTGGCAACTCTGTTTGTTAATAGCTCTATTAGAAGGTGGGGCGGTGTGGAGAGGGAAAATGGTGTTAGACAGCATTCCTTGTTAGCAATGTTTAAAAAGAGGTTTAGGTGAAGCTAAAGGTTGAAACTAATAACTAGCAAGTTTCTGGATCATTGGTTCTCCACCTCATTTTTTTTTTTAAACTCTTACAATGGAAAATTTCAAAAGTCGAGAATGTAGCCATCACCCAGTTTGAACAATTCACGACTCAGTTGTTTCATCTCTCCCCTCCTTTTGTTTCCCCTCCCTCCCTCTAAATTATTTTGAAGCAAATCCCAGACATTTAAACAACCGGTTTGAAAAATGCCATTTAAAAAAAAAAAAATCCTAAGGACTTATACTCCGCTATTTAAAATAGGATCATCTTCCCAAAAGTAAAGAAGAAAAACAATCACCAAAGCACACCTTGTAGCCAGGCAGAAAAATCAATCTACTTAGCAGCTAGAATGATTGGATCATGTGGTCCTGCTCACCAGTGCCCTGACCTCACCCCTTCCTTCTGCCTCCTCGGGCACCTTCGTCCCACCAGTCCTTTAGTTGGAACTTCACTGTAAACGCTAAAACAGCCGTCCTTTTGCCTGTTTAACCTTAGAGTCCAGAAAATTCAATCTAAGTGCGTCCCCTTTGAGGTGTTGTGTGGCCTGAGTGTTCTTAATGCCATTCCACCTGACAAATGAGATGACGAGACAGTCCAGTCAGCCCCAGGAGAACAGAAGGACTGACCACTTAGGTGACTGATAAAATCCTGATTTTTCTGTTTCCTTTCCCAGCACAAGCCTAGGTTCTACAGGGAACAGATAACCAGCTAACTTGATCATTTGTAGATGAAAATATATGAGCTATGGTATCATAACCAGATCCCAAAGTTTAATGGAATAAAAAGAAGATCTCCATCTTCTAACATGGACCATCACCCAGCCAGATGCTGGATAAGATCGAAATAGGAAAATGGAACCCTAGAGGCAGAATCAGATAGCTCCTGGCAGGTGAATTGGACATGCTCAATGTTGTGTGACACCATGAACTTCAAACAATGGCTGCCAGGAACCCTCTCTTGGTTATTTGTTCTCTTTTCCCCATTAATAATGCAGTGTCCATGGGGATATACGATTGCAAGCTTATAAGAAAAACTTCTCACCCCTGGCTTGCTGTATTCCAAAAGCAAGGAAGTGTTTACCTGAATTGTCCTTTTCTGCATTACTACACAAAAAGCAAAAGTGGGAAAATCAGAGAAAGGTAGAGTCACATTATGCTGTGCCGACCAACATTTAATTTGCCCAATTTTCAGAATTTGAAATGTGGGCTATTATTCTGTGATTTAGATAATAGCACTTCCAGTGTTTACTGAAGGACATAGGTACCTGGAAGTGTTCAATGTAGAGTTTTCCGGTGTGATGGTTTGGATATATGTCCTTAAATATTTATGATTCAGTAATAGAAATTGCACAAATTTATAAAAGTATGATGTGCTGCCTTAATTTGTGCAATTTTCCCTTTTAGTTTTTTGAAAGACCTAAGAGAACAATGCTCCATTACCTTGAAAAGTAAAAGATTATATACAAAGAACTCTGGAGTAGACAGAAGCAATTAAGAAAATACACAGGAAACAGAGCAGATGAAATTGGTGATTTTTGAGGAGCTCTCCCTACATTGTCTTTACTCTTTATATTTTATGACTTTAAGATTAAATGCACTGAGAATTCTATTTCTAAAAAATGGAAATTACTACTAATTTCATGGAGTGCCTTCAGTTAGGACATTCAGTGAATGCTTTTTTGGTGAAGTCAAGGCTGTTGGTGGGCTATAGTAAATTTTTAAAAAACACCCTTCCTCAAGACACTGCCATCTACTGGAATACGGTCATAATAAATAAGTAAATCTTTGATGTCTGTGATGTTAAGTATGCCCCCCCTGAATGTGGTACGTTTGTGCAGTGCACAGCCTACACCGCTGTCTGTAGCTGCCCTGACTCAAATATTCACTTGAGAGTCTTTTCATTGGCAATACATGCTTTTCAACTTATCTTTGAGTTTTCGTTTTTTCAAAGGAATTAAGCTAATCTTGGAAAACAATGGATCATTTAAAAAAAAAAAAATACGTGTAGCCTGAAACTAGTTTGCGCACTGCTGCCACTTGAGGGTTTTTTTCTTCTTATTTTACCGTACCTTTCTCAGTACTTTTATCTATTGCTATACTGCATTGTCCCGTAGGTATCAGCCTCTGCCATTTCTTCTCCCACCTGTGACATCTATATTGAACTGTTCTAGGTGAAACAGTATGCTTCCAGAACTGTTTACTGTTGTGTTATGTGAAAAAGGCATGTTTAAAATCTCCTTTTCAGGGTCTGAAGAGGGCTGTGACTTTCTTTTTTTCATTTTCCATGGGCTCTCCCACCTTTGTTTCTCCAGGCTTGCAACAGTACCCCGTCTTGTTTGTATAACTCAGAACAATCGGGAACAAAGTGTAAATTTGTAGGTCTCTGTAAGTAGACACCCAAAACCTATATTCTCTCCTAGTCACTTTTGACAGGTTATGCAGAGGTGACATGGCCACAAGGTGGCTTAGATGCAGGCTTCACTCCTGTGCTTCTTATCTGGAATTTGCTCTCCAGAGTGTCTCCATGGTTGTTACTAGAAAGATATCAAATAGTCAAGGGTTGACCTCTGTTGAGGGGTGAAAAGTCCTTTTGGCTGATGCAGCGGGCCAGGGGCATCCACATCTCTCTGGTGTTACTACCTCCAGCTTCCACACGACAGAGTCCTGCGTCTCTGCAGAGAAGACAGCTCATCTGTTCTCTGCTCACCTCTGCAGAGGGCCCGCTGTCCTTGTTTATGTAGAAAGTCCGATTCCTGCGGGAGATCCAGGTCCCTCCACAGGCTGACATTTCTCGGATCCGGACGTGCAGGTTCACTTCCGTGGCCTGTGGTTGGCTCTGGCTCTCTGGGCCTGGCCTCGCGGCTGCAGCAACCCCCGACAAGGCCTGCCATTGTGTGCCTTGTCCTGAGAAGTTTCCTGGCTCCACAGTGGATGAATGCTCCAGCCTTCCTCAACAGGAATTGTTCCTGAAAACTTGGTGTTGGGTTGTACGGGTTGGCCCGCCTCTGAGACAACCCTAAATAGAAGGCATTTGTACTTTTCAGAGGAGAAAATAAAAAACATTACCAATATATATTTCTTCCTTAGATGTGCTATTGTTCTCCTGCAATATTTTAAACAGCCTCTTCCTTCTACGGCTTTCAGCCTTTTGTACCTGAACTTCAGTGATACTGGTGGAATCATAATTTAGACACAGTTGTCTCTGCCTGTGTCTTTTACAACTGCCTTAAAATACATCATCCCTCAGCTTTACTCTTTACAAGACTAAGAGTCTCTTTAAAAAAAAAGAAAGGATCTTAAACTGTAAAACTTAATCTTTTTATAGTTTAAAAAACACTTTTATTTCCAGAGAATATAGGACAGCATAAAGAAGAAAAAATAATCATTTATAATCAGTCCTGCTACCCATAGACAACCACTGCCAAGTTGGTGGTGTATATCCCGGCTCAATTTATATATATTTTCCTATAAAAATTGGATACTACTATATATACAGTTTTGTACCCTTCTGTTTTCACCTAGCAATATTTTAAGAACTTCTTTCCATGTCAATGAGCATAGCTCAATATTACTCTTCTAATGTTTGCATTAGTATTCAATGTTTGCATGTGTCATAATATATTTAATCAGTCTCCTGTTATTGGATATGAAGGGTTTTGTTTTCCCAAGTTGTTGCTATTACAAATGATCCTGGGATAAATTGACTCAAAAAAGCATTCACAGTTTTCAGGCTTTTGCTATGGATTGTCTAAATGACTTTCAGAAAGGTTGAATCTACAATTCTACCATAAACTAATGAAAGAGAGAATATTTCAGAGATCTCTGCTTTACCATTAAAATTCTTTTTTTTACCAATTGGGAGGTTAAAAATTATATCTTATAGTCAAAACCTTTTCATTTATTGATTCCTAGCGATATCAAGTATTTTGTTCACGAGGGAGCATTTATATTTGTTCTTTTGTATATTTTCTTGTATTGTCACTTATTATTCTGTTTGGTGGTTTATTTGGGTTGAACATTTTGTTTGTTGCTATTGATTTTTTTTTTTACTATGTAAAATTTCAAAACAAAGTAGAAGGGATAATGTAACATCAGCATATCCCCATCACCCAGATTGAACAAACATTTGCTATGCTTACCTCACCAATCCTTTTGTCCCCTATATTTTAAATCACATCCTGGACATCATAGCATTCACTCCCAGGTTCTTTGATATATATCTCTGAAAAATGGAAATATTTTCTGCAATACCATTGCACACCCTACAAAATTAACAACGCATTTCACTGTTTTTTAATTGGTGAGCAGATTCTATTTGATCTGCACCAGTGAAGTACACAAGCTATGTCCATGGACTAGGAGGAGAAGGAAACACGTCTTCGCTTTCTTGTCAGTCAAAATTAAAGAAGGGACTGGTGTCTGCAGGGGTAATAGAATGATGAAGTGACCTTGATTCTCCGTCTACCACTAGCCCCATTTGGAACCCACTGAATCCGCAGTGCCAGCCTCAGTGTCTAGATAACTACCCAGCTACAGCTTGACGATGTGTAGCGATTAATTAAATTTTATTCCCTGCAGTCTTCTTTCGTTGAAAATGTGTCTACCCAACAGGATCGGTAACTGGATTTCCAGACCTGGCCCATTTGGAGTCACAGGAGGGCTTCTCTGTTGCATCCCTTTTAAGCTTGAATATGGAATTAAATGTTTTGGATGGTCAGGGTTGACTTCAGGTCAGAGACGCCGAATCATTTTCAATCTTGAGCACTCTTCTCCACCCCCGTGCCTCCTGACTTACCATCCAGGGTTCTTTCATTAAAATAAGTAAATAAAATCATTCACGAGTAGGGGTGCTCGTTTCTGTGGTATTAAAAAGGGAAGGACAGTGTTCACGAGCACCACTAAACTTGTGTTTCCTTTCACTGTAGATTTCCTTTTTAACTGACTATAAGAATGCTGGTAGGAAAACGGGCATTGACTGTTACACCGAAAATGTTAATATCTAGGCCCATTTTGAAAGAAATGCAGCTACACTATCTCTCATCCAAAATGAAATTGAGGGCCCAAGGTAGAAATTAGGACCACGTACAGTCCAAGGTGACATTTAGAGATTGCTTTACCAGAGCAAAATGACCTTACTGAGATTTTTTTTAAGTGCTCAAAACTCTTTTACAAAAATCTATGGAATGAAGTTTGTAATCTATTTCAAATACAATCATTTATAAATATGTTACAAAATATATAGATATGTAAAAAATATTAAGCATCTATTCTGTTATAAATTATTAGCAAATTAATTAATCAAGGACAGTAATATTTGAGAAAAAATAAACACTACCCTAAAAAATGAGGAAAATTGCATTAATCATGAACTTTAGGTTGAAAATGAAATCATGTTATTTGGTCTTTTTCAAAAGTGGAATATCTGAAAATAAAGTGTGGCAACGTTTCTGCTGTTGAGTTCTGAGCATATTTACATGCAGGCTTTTTCACCTCAGAAAGTTTCATCTGACCTTAAAGTATTTCAGGAAATATTGAGAAGGCAGTTATAACTACTCCAAATATTTCCCTTATTCCTTACCTTCGAATAATCCCATCTTGTTTATTTGATATGTTTGAAAGACTTAAAAAAAAAAAAACTTTCGTTTTTTGGCAAGGCCTGTGTTCTGTTATTGTTACCAAGGTTTAGGTTTTGCTCAAAGAAAACATTTCCAGTTTGTTGTCATTTCCTTTAGTTTCATTATATGGACGTGGAGATTCCATATGGACATTACCTGTATCCATTTCAATCTGTCACAGCCATGTTCCACATCTTCAGAGAGTCTTTTAACTAGAGTACCATTTGTTCTTGGAATAACTTTGGCCAATTGCCCACCTCTTCTTGAGGCTTTGGGAGGCATGGGAGATGGTTGTTTTCAACTCAGGTTTCCTGTTCATTTTTAAATGTTATGCAGTGTGTCACTCTTGGGTATGTCTCAAGGTCTGTGATTTAGAGGTCAGAGTTTTAAAAAGACCAGTACAAGGGTTTTAAAGAAATATATGGAATTTCAGTTCTTTAAAAATAACATGACATCAATACAGAAAACTAGTATTTCAGGGCTCTGATGTCATAGCTGGGGTGAAGTAGAGCTTGAGGAGGCCCCCTTACCATGAGGGATAAACAACCATCTAGGTGGCCCAGAGGCTGGGGTCTGCTGGTGAGCAGGTAGCAGCCAGAGAAAGAAAACATTGGCTCCCACAGAACTTTGCCAACCCAGAATGGGGCTGCTGGCTCTCCTTCTGCCACCTACAGCTTCTTAGAAATATCTAAGTCAGATAATTTCGTCTTAAAATTTCCTTAGAAGAAAACAAAGCAAAATAAAAATTAACCCAAATTATTTTGAACAAATTTTACCCAGCTCTTGGGGAAAAAATCTGGAAGCCCTGTTACGTTGTATGATACAGAGCTGGATGGATACTCAAATACTTTTACTTAAAATACCCCATCTTTTTTTTTTTAATTCATTAAAGAAAATTTTGTTCATGTGTCTATTGCAGTCAAAATATCACTTCAGGATGATTTGCTGGAAACTTAAATTTAAAAGAATTTCATTCTATCCTAAAATACATAGATCCTTACGTGTTCTGAGTAAAAAACTCATTATGGAGCAAAACCTTTTTTTTTTTCCCCTATGTTTAATCTTTCTATTTGCCATCCTCAAGTTTGGTCCTAAGAGGTAATATTATTATTGTCTTTTAGGAGGGAAAAAAATCTCTTTGTTGCTCCTTAAAAATTACTGCCATTACTAATTTTTTTTTCTTAACTTTCTCTTACATACTGTATCCACCTTCTTTTCCTTTTTGTTGTGTTTTGCTGTTGCCATCAAGCTGAGAATTCCCGTAATGTTTGGTTTCAGTGGTAGATGGGGAGGGGTGTTTTTAAGTAGATGGGGCTTCGTTTCTGCGTGCAGCACAGCTCCCCGTTGGCACTCAGATGTGAAAGGTGGAGATATTTGTGCCACAATTGGCACTTAGCAAAATGTATCACTATTTAGAGCCATAATCTTTTATAGACTGTTTTATTATTTATTGTAAATCTTTTCTTTTTGCAGCTTCGTGCTGTTGACCCTTCAGGCCGTCTCATGCCTGGAATTGTCCAGTTACAGTGACAGTAGAGCCTGTCACATTTTAACCCTTAGAGTTTCTACAGTGTGTGTGTGTGGGGGGGGGGGGGGAATAAAAATAACACATTCAACATCCATTTCATTTTTATCCAGAAAAGAAACTTGAATAGAAAAAAGTTTTGTCTTTACTAAGTAACAAAAGGCAGGAAAAGTAATGGGGTGTTGGCCAGTCCTAATTCTACAGCTTCCAGATGCAACTTCTGAATACTTATTGAATAAATATTTATACAAATGAGCTAAGTTTTTCAGGTAGCCTGTTACTGTGCAGGCCTAAGGGAACCTCTTGTGGTATATGGTGATTTTGTTCAGTAACAAACAATCCTCTCCCCGTTAGCTGTTAGTTTCAGCCTGCTTCTCTACCAACTTTTTAACCAAAAATGTTAATCAGAAATAATTGCTTTAACAGTTTTTGCCTTTTTCCAGTTCCTTTGCCCACTTTCTGATGGAGAGGCTTTTTCATTGTGAAATGACTCAAGTTCAAGTAGCTGAAGAGTTAGGAAGTGGGATCCTTGCAACATTTACAAACTGGCCCCTTTTCTGGAAGAACTGGTAACTGTCTAAGTTACCAGCTGAAGGACAGCACAAAGGTGCTTCAGAATTGACTACATCGTAAAGCCTGTATTTCATGTATTGTTTTCCTCCCTGGGAAGATGCAGACCCAGTTCATCCTGTGTCTGAATGAAACGAACGTCCCTCTCTCCCACCCTCTCCCACCTCGGTAGTCCCTGCAGCCGGAATGCGGTGCCAGCTTTGCCCACCTAGGCTAAGCTGGGCATCCCTGAGAGTGGGTGGCCTTCTGCACTTTACAAACACGGTGAGGCCCGGGAGCAGAAAAGGAGTTTGAGGAATATCATCTCAACACGAAAAATCACATTGCTCGCTGGCACTAAGTTATAAGAGCAGTGTCCTCTGTCCTCAGAACACAGGCAGAGAGTGAAAGATGACTAGTGATAGTGGAGATCTCATCCATTCAGCAAGCACATGCCGTCGGGGGATGTTCCAAGTTTGGTGGCCTCTCGTTCTCCTCTTCCTGAAACATGGATGTCAGGCTAGGCGGCCAAAAGGTTCATACACAGATGGCTGTGTGGTTAGTCATAGTGCCACCATGAGCTCCCTCTCTGTGCCAAACACCTCAGGACCGCGTTACCCTTCCCCCTTCATCTGGGCTTGCCCCAGGAAGCAGTGGGTACAGACAGTGGACAGGGGTGAGGACTGCAAAGTGACCCGTTCCCCGTGTTGTGGAAGTATCAGAAAAGTGGGGCATTTCTTAACTTCTAGAGAGAAGTAAAGACTGAAGTCCTTTTCACTTGCTCTATTTCTTAATTGCAAAAGTCTTCCTTCAGTTACCTAGGCGCCTGCATACTCAGTGACTTCTCCCATGCGCCCTTCATGCCTGCTGCCTCCATCTCTTTTGTTTTACCTGTTCCAAGAAGGACTGGTGATACTGTGTTATCCACGAGTTGTGTAGCTGTTACGAGACCACACAGAAGGTAGCGTAGCTTAGTGGGTAAGAGTGCAGTCTGGGATGCCAGCCAGCCTGGATTCAAATCCTGGCTCAGCTCATGGGCCTGGGCAATGCGTTCTCTGTGTAATAATAATGGTAGCTATGCCATGGAATCCTTGTGGAGATCAAGAGACGTTAATACACACAGACGACCTTAGAACAGGGCCAGACATTTTGTAAGTGATACATGTGTTGGTTACTGCTTTTCACTGAGCATGTACTGTGGCCTGAGAACTTGAACGTGAAGTACCTTCTGTAACCCTTACATCACCTATGAAGGTGGTATCGTTAAACCTCTTTTCCAGGCTAGAGAGGTTGTGGATTTGACAAAAGTCACTTAACGCTTCAGTGACCCATATGGAATTCAGGCTCAGATCCTTTTAATTCCAAACTCTGTGTAACCCACTGCACTCCCCACGGCCCATCATGGGTGGGTAATTATGTCAAGCGTTGCAGTGGCATGTCTGAGACTGTTGCTCTGTTCACCAAATACCTTCTCTTTATAGGTAAAACCTTCCACCAGGCGTATGCTGTCTTGACTGGGGAACATTTCTCCACTGATTTTTTCGCCCTGTAATATCACGGTCCTTTTGTGCACTTTTAGTATTCAGCGTGACCCCCTTCGAATTTCTGCTCCCTCAGAAGAAGCCTTTTCTTTTCTATACAAGATAAAACTAGCATCCAGGGTAGAAAATTATTTGGAATGTTGTTCCCCTAAGTGATTGTCTCCCTTTCGACTCAATTTCTTCTGAGCGGCTGGGTGATAATAGGGGTTCATTCCTCGCATCAGTGGAAATCTTTGCTGTTGAAGAGAACATGTGATGACACAGAGCTAGCCCATCTACCTGTGATCTTCACCTGCCTGATCTTTTCAACTATTTTTCAGTCTGTGTGTCGATGCCTGTTTGTCACATTGGCCACCAGTGTCACCGTGTCCAATATGGACTGCTCCTCTGGCCGCCTGCCTTGTCTACTGCCGGCACCCCCCTGCCCCCCAAGCAGAGCTTCCTGGAACTGAAATCCTATTCTGTACACCACCCCCCACTCAAAACAGTGCCGGCAGGGCTTCCCAGTCGTGTGAAGACAAAGTCGTGATCCCTGCAGACAGTGTAGTCAGCCCGCCTGCCACGCCAGCCTCACCTCCCTCATAATGGGCCTGCTTCCAGCTCTGCAGACTCTGTTCTCTCCCTGTGCAGGGGACACTTTCTCCGGCCCCTTGGGACCTCACAACTCTCCTCTCCATTCAGGTCTCAGCTCCGTTGTGGCTTCTGCAGCAAAGTCCTTCCAGGGCTTCCTGGCCAGGCCAGACCCCCCACAATAACATGGCGCCTGTCTTCCACAGCACTGGTCGTAGTGGCAGTTCCCTTCCATGTACCCACACAGGTCTCTGCGCTCCCTGAGATATGCAACAGTAGTCAGTCTTGCTGACCATTATGTTCCCAGGCCCTGGCACTTCATAAGCATTCAATAAATTTTACTGTAAAACTGAGGGAATGAGGGCAGTACACATGTTTCTCTGTAGTAAGAAGGGTGGTATTTTCAGATACCCTGTAGGGGCCCCTCTTGGGACTCTTGGTGTCTCCCAAAGGAAGTGCCCACATTTCAGACCAAGCAGTTCTTCGGGATATCCTGAACTCTCAGATTTTAAGGTAATTGCGATAGCCAGAGTCACAGTAAAATGCAGGCCCATTGCTGCCCTTTACCCTGAGCCCAGGGGCTAACCCATGGTAAACTGTCCACTCAGACAGGAGGATATCACTGTCACCTTGTATAGAAGCATCAGAGCTAAGGAGGTGGGAATCGAGAAATCTTACTCTCAGTTTGACCAGTAACCCTCCAAGGTCTCCACTTCCTTAAAAGGTTTTTGATTCTGAGATTAATCTAATCACCCCCAATAGTCAATTGACCTTTGAAACTCAGAGCAATCTTTTCTTCGTTCATTTTATACAGGGAAACTACACTTTTTATCAACCTGTGAGGGTAGGTTGATTAACTCATGTTCCCTTTTGGGCTAGACAGAGATACAAATTAAAAAAATGTATAGCTCACATTTATTGAGCACTCACTGTTTGCCAGGCATATGCGTATTCCATGAACTGTCTTATTCAATCTTCACAGCTCGTGTGTGAAGTGTGGTTACTGTTATCCTCCCTTTTATAGACAAGAAATGAAGGCTCAGAGAAGTTAACTATTTGTGCCAGCTCCCACAGTCACAGACACCATGCTACACTGCCTCGTCCTTTCTAGTGTTTTGTATCACTTAGAGGTTATGAGATACTAGGCATAAAACGGCACGTCTCCCCACTCCTCAACCAACTGTCCTATAGCCAGTTCATTTTCTTAAGTCTATTTAAATTGTTTTATGTTTAAGACATAACTAAAAAGCATTAAATCTAGCCTAATGGTCATGTAAACCTATATTGTTTATTAATGTATGTTTTACTTTAAAAAAATGTTTATGGATGTCTTCCATTTACCTTTGTATTTCCTTTATAATATTTAATAATAGTAACCATAGGCTTGTGGCATGTTTAGAAAAGCAACACCAGTCATGGGAGTTCTAGGCTTGTGTGCTCTCGGATCTTTTCCTTCCCCTGATTTGTGGGGTTTTTTTGTTTTTTGTTAATTTTATTAAACTTACCGGATTGACATTGGTTAATAAAGTTATATAGGTTTCAAGTGTACAATTCTGTACGACCTCATATGTGTATTGCATTGTGTGTCTACCACTCAAAGCCAGATCTCCTTCCGTCACCATATATTTGACCCCCTTTACCTTCTTCTGCCCTCCCCCACTCCCATTTCCCTCTAGTGAACACCATACTGTCATCTGTGTCTTTGAGTTTGTGTTTGTTTATTTCTCTTGCTCCTTTGTTGCTTTCAGTTTTATATCCCATATGAGTGAAAGCATATGATCTGCAGTTCTGCAGGGGCCTGATCCCTACAGGCTGTGTTTCTCTGGCTTCAGAGAGGGTTCAACCAATCAGAGGCCCTGATGGGAAATGGGGGTGGGTCTTAAGGAAGAGCTAAGGTGTTTCTCCCTCTCCATCTCCTGCAGCATCTGGATCACCTCTGTGACTCCAGCTCTCACCAGGTGGCCCCAGGCCCTGGGCTCCATTTTCCTCTTTTTGTCTCTCCAGTTGGGGTGGGGGGAGGGCTCCTGCTTTTCTTATCTCTGGGTTGCATTACTGCTCCCTATGAACTGTCCACTACCTGTGTACCCAGTTCCCTCAATTTCATTTTCCCTGTTGTAAGTAGGCCTTTCCGTTCTCCAGGTTGAACGCTGCTGGATATTCCCGTGTTCTCACATGTGATCGTAATACTTATTTATAGTTTACTTTAAGGCATGGAATATGGATGCTCTGACTGGGTTAAAACCCTCTGATTAAAAGCATCCAAAGCCTTTGTGTTCACTGTGGCTGTGGTATTAGCAGAGACCCTGGCTCGGCGTCTGGTGTCCCTGGTTCTAGTTCCTGCTGAGTCACTAGGGGAGAATCGCTCAAGTCAGAGCCTCAGTCGCATGGAAAATGAAGGTGCACCCAGTGTCCTTTCTGGCTTCCCTGTTAGCTGGC
Source organism: Rhinolophus sinicus (assembly GCF_036562045.2). Lineage (NCBI taxonomy): Eukaryota > Metazoa > Chordata > Mammalia > Chiroptera > Rhinolophidae > Rhinolophus > Rhinolophus sinicus. The sequence goes on from NC_133757.1 coordinate 109,819,138, forward strand.
TTTAACTCCTTGCAAACCAAGACAATTCTAGGATGCAGTTTCAGTTTCTGTGGGGACCAGTGAGATGTCTCCTTCAGTGCAGTGGTCCCTGACTTCTGCCATCTGCCCTTCTGAGGTGTGCTATTGGTCCCCGAGGGATCAGGTGACAGAATGTGGGTGAGCAAGGACAAATCTATCACCACTCTGGGAAGAACCTTGAACAGGCTTTCCTGATTCTGACCCAGATGATTAGTCTTCTTTTGGTCACACTCACAGAACATATAGCACAAGAGCAAAATGTACTGCTCAGCTGTCCTGACTGCGTTTAATCGTCTTTCAAAGGTGATATTTCATATATTCACCTTAAATATAAGACCAGTAGGCAGAATGTGGAGATGGTACTTGTCTGATGTAATATAGTTTCTCTGTCTCCATTTTAAATACAATCTTCTTAATAGTCTCTAAACACCATTAAAAAGAAAAACAACCTAATTCAATGTGTGTGTGTGTGTGTGTGTGTGTGTGTGTGTGTGTGTGGCCAGATGCTCTGAGTCCTTTAAATAACTTTAATTTACTAAACTTCACTCCTCCTCCCCCACCCCCAGCCCTTTCTTTTCAGAAGATACATTTAGACAATCACCATTCACCTCCAGTTCAAAAGAGCTGCTGCCCAGTGAGTCTGTGCTTCACGGAAGAATATCAGCTCCAGGTATGGAAACACGTTGGCTTTGCTTCTACTATTGATCGCTTAACAATTCCTTTTCTGAAATGTGTGAATTTTCAGATACTTTCAGCGCATGTGTTGATGTTATTCATATGAAGCTAGCTTTTTAAAAAAGAGGGAGAAACTCAATTTAAACCGCCACCAAAGCTTATTAAAAGAAAATGCAGACAGTAAGAAAATGCGTCTTTGCTTGAGGAGCTGATTGTTGTTTACCTGTTTCATTTGTATAGTGAATTTGTTTTTCTTTGAAATAGCGAAGTATAACCTGAAAACAACTTTTCACTTGCTTTTCACATTGTCAGTATTTTAGGCAGGCATCCATCAAGGTAGGGGAGGGCAGTGGCCAGAACACTAATCGCCATCAGGGCAGGGCAGGGCCCTGGTGGGGTGTGGGCTGCCACAAAGACCACTTTGGATTCATGGAGTAACACAGCTCCTTAAGACAATCTTGCCGTTCAGATTTCAGTATCTTCATATATCCATCTAATGCTCCTTTTTGCCATTTCAGCAACAGTACGTAATTTCTTATCCACTCTTACTTTCTCGTTTCTCCTTTCCAGAGTAAAAAGAAAGATGTACTTGCTGTCCCCTTATCAACAGCATGGCCGTCCCTCAGGGCTCGTGTGTGTGTTGTCAGAGTTATGAAATGAGGATATTTGAGAACCACTGAACTGTAGTTCATCCTCCCTGCTCACCCGCTACCCCCACCCCGACACCAATCCAGCAGCCAGGAAACTTCCTGCTGTGGTTACCTTTGTTCCCAGCCACTGAGAGAATTTCAGTAGTTCTCGGTGGTCTCCATACCCATTCATTTGTGCAGGATGAACCATTTGTGCGGTGGGAGAACCAAGGCTCCGTGCATGTGCAGGAGAGGTTCGCTGCAGGATTGCTGGCTGGGAACCCCTGCAAGAATAAAGTCCAGATGTCCTCCATATCCCGAGGAGCACGGTGTCACAGACAGCTGGAGATCTGAGCATTGTGCAATTCAGAAAGAGCCAAGTAGCATCTTAGGAAATGTTTGCTTGGGTATCACAAGTCATTGGAAGGGGTTTGTAACAGTTGGGAAAAGGCAACTCTCTGTTGTCCTGTAGTCTTGTGGTGGCAGATCCATTTGTTCTCATCTCCAGAGTCCAGGTACCTGCATGCTTTTTAGCTTTGCAGGGGATTTTGAATTCAAACACCATAAATAACATGCTTACACAAAAAACACATTACATAATGCCTGGTTCTAGAGGTGTAAAGAAATTCTGCTTAGTTGATGTCTTCATTCTCAAACAGGGGCTATTTGAACTACTATTTACTTCCCACAGTGTCATTTTGAATAGCCATCTTCCAAGTCCCCAAATTATTGCCCTGCTGTTAAGTTGATGGATTGTGACTTTCTAATGTCAAAATAACTGCCTAGGAATTGCAAGTCTGAGTGCTGTGACCCATCCAGCCAGCATCCTATGATGTATATACAAGCCCTGCATTGCTGGCTTAATGTTTGGCTTGGCTATATTTTAAGAATGGTTTATTGGTCAAGTTACATCTTGACCTCAAAGAATGATATCAGTATATGTTTAACTGAGCGTAGAGGGGTTTCTGTGATTTGCTTGGTAGATATTACACATTAGATGAACTCACTTTTAAAAGTTAACTTTTATTTGATGAGGGGAGTCAGCAGAACTGGAATTTTTGAAATGTAAATCCACCATTCTGAGGGAGAACCAATCTCTCTGTACTTCAAAAAGCCTTTCTGTAAGCAGAGGAAACGCAAAGTAACTGTATTTACATTTTGCTAAAATGGACAACTACAAAGGGACTTTTTAAAAAATAAGCAAGGTGAAAATACTTTAGAAATAGAGTTAAAATTAGAGAAATTAAAAATGATAAGGACAACCTTGTGGTCACAGATGTTTCATAATCTGAAGACTAATTTTGTAAAGAAAGCCTCAGTAATTTGGACTAATTGTGGAGAAAACCAGTCTGAATTAACAAAAGATTGAAGTATGGAGACTTTTCAAGTAAATTTTTTTTTTCAAGTCTGGACCGTGATAAGTGGCCACTGTATACTTACTGTAGCTCCCCAATCCCTTCCCCACAATTCTGAAATCCAAAAACCAGAAGGTTCTGAATAAGTTACTTGGTGACACAAAGGCGATTTATAGCCTTTATGTATTACGCCAAGGGTGAAATTCATACATTTTATTGCTGAACTATCAATGTACTTGACTGTGAAGGCCCACTGGAACGATGCATAAAATCTGGGTGATGCACCATATTATCATTGTGGAATCAGAAAAAGTATGAATCCCAAAATACATCAGGCCCCAGGGGTCTCAGATGTGGTGGCCCCACATTTATTCTAGTTCTCTGCTTAAATGCTATGCTGGTAGCAAGGAAACGGAAGCTACAGCTGAGGATTTTAAAGGTTGTGCGGTGTAAGAGTCATGGATTCCTATAGAAAATTTCAGGAGGCCAAGTGGGCAGCAGATTGCTGACTCGTTGGAGAAGACGTGACAAGAAAGAGGAGTCCAGCGGGGACGCCCTACTGCTGGGACAGCGTTAGGAATGAGGCCGGGGTTCGAGAGAAAAGGAGGAGGGGATGAGAGAAGCAGAGAAAGGGCTAGTTGCCTGGTTTGGGAGGCTGGTTAGCTTTCCCATGAGCAGGCTGAGTTAAGGAATGAGAGAAGCCAAGAAGCAGACAGCTGGCTTTAGTAACTAGGCAGAAAATAATTTGTGGTTAGTATATAAATAAAAGCCTCAGAGTCCTTAGAAATAGTCTGTCGCGTGGTTTAAACGTTGCCATTAAAATATTATTTCAACTCTCTATATACTTTGCATATTTCTTTTTTCCACAGATAATGCAAAAGTAAATGGCAGCCGGGAGAATTCTCAGACTCCCAATTAGTAAAGACCATAATGAATGAGGTTTCACGTGCTTGGTTCTAATCTAAGAAATAGCTCACAAATGCTGAAAATGCATAGCATTAATCCAACAGTATATATATATATGTATTGGTATATATTTCTATCCCTTTTCTCAATGGGATGAAATTCTCTTCCAAACACCTTTGGGGTGAGCCATGGGGCAGGGAGGTGCACCCCATGAGGGTCTCATTTACCGCCAGTGTGTTGTGATTGTGTGGCAGGCCTGCAGAGAATGAGACCGCAGCGTGGGGGACAGCTAAGTGGGGGGCGATGGGTAGGACGGTGGACTGTGAACAGATCGAGAATAGCACAGTTAACTAGGCATTTGCCTTTGGCAGATGGTCTCTGAGACACACAGCTGCCACCGTCCCAGAGACACAGAATAAACACAGAGCTCCACCGCCTCCTGGCCTCCGCCGTTGCCACTATTTCTAGACTGACTTTCCTGAGAACCAAAGAATGCTCATGAGCCGAGACCTAATGCTTTTACTTGCTGTGAATGTCTGAGACAGAGGTAACACCAGGAATCCTTCATAAAACGATGAGTTAAAAGCTGCTGTCACTTTCTGCTGGAGGGACGTGGGGACGAAATATCTTTAAAGCTGCGAGTAGATGACTGAGGGAACCCTGGGTGGTGGTGTTGCTGGTGATGATTTTACAAAAGAAGGAAAAGAACTTCCCTGTTGTGGGGGAGAAAGAATGACGGACTGTGTATCATGTCACGTGCTTCGTCTAATTTATAGCTTTCTCACTTCGCAAAGGATTTATATTAATAGAGGAGAGATGTGAGGTCAGGTGTCTTTCAGAGCACGAAGGGCGTGAAGAGCTCTTCTGTGTGAAGAGCAGACTCATCCCCCCTTGTACCTGAAGCTACTATTTACGTTTCCTGTCGTCTTTCTGTAGCAAAGGCTAGGAAGAGAATTTATATCTCGGCACTGCTTTTAAACAATGGGAGCTTGCTTCTGTTTTATTGTGATATTTGTAGTCACAGTCTGTTTGCTCTGTGTTAAGCCAAAAAACAAAAACACAACCGGGGCGGGTGTGAAGGAAAACGTGGGTCTCCGTGGAGTTCTTTCACAGTGTTTGGAATCGTCGACACTTCTCTGTGTTGTTTCAGATGGAGCTTAGTGTTAGACAATGTAAAACGTATCAGCAATTATATTTGTAAATCCCTACCCTCATTGTTTGCTAACTTCTTTAAAAAAAGAAAAGAAACCGAAAACTCTTTTTGTAGTTATTGCTCATGACATACCAACAAGAAGCACAGAACATGGGAAAAATTTAGTTCCTTTCGGGACCCGATAGGCCGATCAGGATCTGAGCTTAAATAAAAAGGCTGGTTTAGGATGGTGTCCCTTGTCCCCAGGCCAATTCTTGATCCATTTGCCTCTCTGTTCTGCCCCTCAATCTAATATAAGTAGTACCATGTCATACTTTTTTGAAATCTAAATACATAATGCCTTACGTTACGTGCCACCTGTAACTAACCCAGCCTGCCATACTACTAGCCAGACATGAATGACCTCTTTCAGAGAGCTGGCTTAAAAGATGGACATGTCACATTTTCATGTTAAGACTTCCCGACTCATACCTCAAGAGAGAGACATGCAAAGCTGTCCTGGATTACAGTAAAGTGTTTTCTTCAATCCTTTTTCAAACACAGCACATTCCTTTTAAATTCAGACTAAGTCATGGATACACAACAGAACGTGGGGTGTCGTTGGTGTTTATCATTTTGTAACGTACGCTCCTTTTTGATTAAACAGATTCATTCTGTACAGAGAAGGAAGCTAGTAGTTATCAAGGACCTTCTAAATTGTTAGGCATCAGACCTGTGTCACCTCCTTTAATTCTGAAAGCAACGCATTGGGACAGAAGAATGGCGCTCAACTTACAGATGACTAAATGGAGGTTCAGAAATATTTAATAACTTTTTTCCTAGTCTTATTGAGCTATAATTGACATATAGCGTTGTATTCGTTTAATGTATATAATGACTTACTACATATGTGGCAAAATGATCACCACAATAAGTTTACTTAATATTCACCACCTCACATAGTTCTACTTTTTTTCTTGTGATGAGAACCTTTAAGATCTACTCTCTGAACAACTTTCAAATATACAGTACAGTATTGTTAACTATAGTCCCAGACTGTATAGTGGATCCCCCGGATTTATTTATCTTTTAACTGGAAGTTTACACCTTTTGCAGAGATTTAATCACTTGTTCAAAGTCATACAGTTTGTGAGTGAACTGCATAATTCATCTTGTCTTTTTGCTCTGTCATGCTGCCCTCTAAGTCAGATGATGTGTCACCAGCAGTGAGCAACGGAACACATCTCCCCAGTGTCAACCCACACATACCCACAGTCGGCATGTGAAGTATTACTAATACGATGCCTTTTTGTGTGTGTATGTAACATGCCGTTGAGTCGGCTCCAATTCCTGGCGACCCTGTAAAGGAGTGACGTCCCCAGTGTCCTGTCCTCAGCAGCCCTGCTCGGCTCTGTGGACTCCTTCCGGTGGCTTCTTTCATGGATTTGATCCATCTCACCTTTGGTCTGCCTCTTTTCCTGCTGCCTTCTATTTTCCCAGCATTATTCTTTTTCCCCAAAGAACCCTTCCTTCTCATGATGTGCCTGAAGTAAGACAGCTTTAGTGTTGCCATTTTTGCCTCCAGCGATGTTTCAGGCTTCATTTGCTCTAGGACCCACTTGTTCGTCTTTCTGGCGGTGCAGGGTATCCGTAGAGCTGTCCTCCAACACCGTATTTCAAGTGATTCCAGTTTTTTCCTTTCAGCTTTCTTCACTGTCCATCTTTCACATCCGTGCATAGTAACTGGGAACACAAGAGAATGCCTTCTTTTACTTAGGAATAAAATGTGGGTCTTTAAGGTATTTCAAAGAATTTACAAGATAAGAATGTACTATTTATTCATATCATTCTAATTTTGTCTTCTTCCTTTTCTGTCTTCTCTTTCTTCCTTTAATACTTTGACATCTGGTAATCATAGTCCCTTGCAATGTTTCTTTCAGTTAAGAAAGTTAAACAGTTAATGTTCCTTTTCAGTAATCTTTAATGGATTGTTTGGGCCATAGAAATAGTTTCATGAAACTGTGTGAAAATCTCTTGGTGAAATGAGAAGTTGGTGACAATCTGGTCGGCAGCGCAGAAGGAAAAGTTCTAGGCTGGGAATCTGGAGAACCCAGGTTTAGTCCTACCCCAGTTCCCATTGGAAAGAGACGAGAAGATGGCCACGCACCTTCCATATCCCTTCTTTTTCAAAAACTCTGCCATCTGTACTGCTACTATCACTTCAGCCCAGGTTCTTTTATTGTCTTGGTAGGGCCAAAACTGTATGCTGGTACAGGGGGAAATCCGAGTCTAGTCTGTGTCTTTACCCCTGAAATTCTACCATCCCCACTAAGACTTGGGGAACAGGACAAGGCAATGCAAATAATTCTCAAAACACATGGTTTTGGCGGTGGTAGTGACTAGAAAGGGGTCCAAGAAGGGCTTCGAGGAAGCTGGGACATTCCATTTCTTTATCTGGCTGTGGACTACACACATATGTAATTTTGTGAGAATTCATCGAGCTGTGTACTTGTGACAGTATTTCAGTATTTGTTAGGGCTGATTGGCTTATTCACATATAAGTGGGATAGGTTAGATGCTAAGAGGTCACCTCCACATCGAGCGCCGTGCATATTCACTTCCGAGACCACAGCAGTCATGATGACAACAGCGGTCCTTCCATTTGCAGGAACATTTCCACAGGTAGCGTGAACTTATTGCCCTGAACTAAATGACATATAGGTCGATATATCCGATACCTGTTATGTTTCACATTGAGAAGCTATTCCACACTGCTTGCAGCGTTTCTTTGATGGACTTGCAGTAGATGAGCTATAGCCTGTCCAGCTGTTTACTAGAGGGAGAAGTTCTCATTGTTACGGATTTCCCCAGTCCAGATGCTGTTATCTGAGGCTAAAAATGACATGCTCACAACGAGCCCTCTCTGTCCCTCACCAGCCTACTTTGGTTGTAGAGTGTAGGTGAATTCCAAAGGGGAGCGACTGAAACCATTAAGAACTCTTTGTAGAGAAAGAAAGGCCTTGCATTTAGCACTGCCCATTTTGTGTCCAAGTTTGTCCTCAAAAATATAACTTACCAGGTCTCTGCAGACCAACAATTGTGGGGTTCACACACTGAAGTGCAGGCACACTTTTTTTTTAAGGGTGGCAACCTTTCCAAAGGAGAGATTTATACCCGGTTTAGATGCATCACCTGAGCTCTCTATAGAAAGCCACAAAGACAGAGAAAAAAAGAAAACTGTGGGTTTTTTTGGCCAAGCCTCTTTACCTCCACCCAGATGGCACAGGGGTTGAGTCACTTGGTATTGAAGATAATCATCAACACTTTCATCTTTGTACTTTGTGGGAAATGGTAACATCCAAAAGCCCTTTGAAAAACCCAGTTTGAGGACTTTGTTTTTCAGGTGCAGGTTCCCCCTAAGGCTGTGGCCACTTCAGGCCTGGCCTGGTATCTTCTTATGAGCAGAGAAAATATGTATGTGCTTGCGTAAACTTTTCCACACGCCACGTATAAGGTCTCAGCAGTGCCTGTGGTTGTGTTGTTACTTTTGCAAAGACTGTTGAGATGGCTTGAGAATGAATAGTGCTATAAAAGGCCAAATTCTTGAGTATGTGTCCTGGACGACGCAGAATGTTTGTTTGCAGACGGCCATGGAGTGTCCTGGCTTCAGTTGGGGACTGGCTCCTTCCATCTATAAGGCCTTTTCTGTATATACAATATGTTCTTCCATTCCTTTGCTTATCAAAAATACCTATTCTCATTCCATGCAGTTTCTTCTTTGTGTTTATTTCTTTTCAGGGCAGCAACCAGGGTAGAAAAAAAGTCATTCCACTTGCAAACTAGCCCATCTATTTTCATTCAGACAAATCCATCTGTATTACCACTTGTAGGCCAAACGGGTGCCTCTCCCTGGTAAGAAACCCCCATGTCACCCTTTCTTGATGTAGTGACTGGAATGACAGGCAGGGGCTTCACTTTTTGGCTGTTCTCCCTGTGCAGTGTGTTTCCTTTAGCAAAGTACTTATCATTCTGTTCTCCGTTTAGCATCCAGACAAGGAAGACGCTACCCGGGCGCACTCAAGGTCGGGCAGTCTGCATTTACTTAGCGATGTGAGGTGCACCGCACCGTCCGCTGGTGTGCTACCGAAACATCCCCCACACACATCCCTCGACTCTTTAAATTCAACAGGTCCCAAACTTAACATATCATTTCTACCACCTCCCACTGTCCCCGTACCTTCCCTCCAAAATTCATTAATGAAACCCTCCTCTCCAGCTTGTTTTTTTTTTTTTTTTGGTTGTAGTATATAGTACCTTCACCTTCACCCACCATGACACAAACCATTAAGACTGGACACCATTTGTTTGGGTTCCCATGAAGCAGGTCCTAAGACAAGTAGTTTTTTAGGAAGTGAGGTCAGAAAATACGCGAAGTGAGCCAGGGAAAAGAAGGCAGCCAGTAAAGGGTACGTTATCACACAGGTAACCTACTGGGGACAACTGGAGATTAAGTTCCCTGGGAACTCTGGGAAGTGACGGAGGACACACACCTCAGTGTTTCCTCTCCAGGGGTGAGAGAGAACTAGGATACTTATGCAGTCAGTCTCCGGTTACAGGAGAATCAATTCCCCAACACTCTGGTCTACCACACAGAAAATCTACTGATTTTCACAAGTAAGACTAAATTTCTCAGGCATAAAATTCTCTGTAGAATGCAAAGTACAACATAGGGAATATAATCAGTAACATTGTAATAACTATATGTGGTGCCGGATGGGTACTAAACTTACCAGGAAGATCACTTCGTAAGTTACAGAATGTCTAACCACTATGCTGTACATCTGAAACTACTATAATACTGTATGTAAATTGTAATTGAAACAAAGAAAAAGAAAATGCCAGAATAAGAAAAAAACAGCTTGGAATTATTTCAAATAGAACTCTTTCCCATCTGTGAGCTGACCGCTCTATCAAATGAGCTTATTTTTTAAAGTTAATTATTTTATTGAGGGACGGTATTAAATTTTGATCCAAATAAGGCAAAAGTTTACATCGGAATCTCTCATAAATGCTAATGGGAAACTTTGTGTAAGACATATTTGAATTCAGGCCTGAATCTTTCTGAAATTTAGGCAGCTGATGAAATGGAAATATTTCTTTCTCTCAAATTATTTAAAAATTGAACATGGCATTTTCCTCTTGCATGGAAAACATGTCCCACAAACCTTATGACACTGCCTTAGTTGTTTCTTACACGTGAAGAGAGAAACAATTTTCTACAGCTGTCAGGCTGCACACTGCTCTAGTCTGACACTTTTCTCTTCACCTTTTCGAGAAACAACAGACAGACCAGGCCCTACTGGAGGCTGGAAATTCAGTTGGAAATTCCCCCACACATAGCCATTTCTGCCCTTCGCTACCTATCTGTACACTCAGATGCTTTTGCATTCTACCTCATCCCAAGCTTTTCTTTTCCTTTTTCTATTGTGAGCCATAATGGGGCTTACATGAGGTAAGACTTACATTAAATACTCTATTAAACATGTAAATAAGAAATGAGTTCTCCAAGTTGCAGAGAAATACAATGCTCCATGTTGTTGTGTGAACTTGGACCGTGATGTCCCATTCTAGGAATTTAATGTACAAATAGACCTGAGGACGTAACACTAAGGTACACAGACGAGAGTGTGCTTTGTGGCATAAAGATCTGAAAACAAACTAGACGTCCATAGGTCGGGAACTGGTGAAGGGAACCACAGGACATTTGGTGGGAAATTCCACAGCTCTTTTAAAAAGTATGAAGGAAGTCTGTTAGAATTTATTTGAAAAGATATCCAAAATATATTGTAGATTTAGAAAGCAAAAACAAACAAACAAAAACTGGCTGCAGAGAACGTGTGACATGACCTTATTTATGATTTTTTAAAAAGAAATGGTACATTGTGTGTGCCCATAATATGCTCGCATGTACAAAGATGATTTCTCAACAGATAAATTGTTAACAGGGATTACCACTGAGGCACGAAAAGGACAGGGATGGGGAGAAGAGGATAAGTGAGAGATGCTTTTTCATTTTTCAGTTTATATCCTTTGTACTATTTTTTTTTTTAACCATGAATTTATATTACTTAAAAAAAATTTTAAAGTTAAAAAAAGTATGATACCTATGTGTTCAAGCCACTTTTTCTTTTTAGAATCTGTCATTTACAGATATGACGACTTGGATCCTTAATGAGTAATCTCTGAATTAAGTGAACTACTACAAATGTAAAGCAATGATTCTTAGCCATCCCTCCTTCAGTAAGCTTCCTTTCTTCCTCTCCCAATTAGGTGCCAGAGTTAAATGAGTTTTCCGTACAGTTCATGAGAATATAAAGCAGGTTACAAATCCACATGAGTGGTATGATCCTGTGGTTTGTGAAAACGTGTGCATACAGGAAAAAAATCAGGAAGGATAGATGTAGAAGTGTTAACTGTTACCTCTTTAATTAGTATTTCAAGTGATTTTTACTTATATTTTGTGGACTTCTGTTTTTAAAATAAGCATATGTTATTTTTATAATCAGAAAACATCAATAAGCGCTTCATTTTGTACAAAGGAGAAACTGTCTTGCATATTTTGGTACTGAATGCTTGACACCAAATCTGTCTGGAGGTTTGTATCATGAGGATATGCCTAGAGCTTTGGACAAAGAGATCAACTGCAACAGAACCACATTTAAATGTGATCCCAGAAAAATCATGGTAGACCTAAAAGCAACAAAAGTGGATACGCTTCAGCTGGAGGAGATGAAAATGTTGGAAAAAAACTGGTAAGGGGTGTTAGGAAAGGAGACTCCATCTTAAGACATCAAAGTATTTCAGACTAAGGGATATTGTTTCAATGTCTTGTGTTTATTGGCACCTACTGCCTTCGTGATTTTCCCGTTCTCTGTTACATGCACCCTTGGGTACCTTTTCCCATCCAGGGCTTTCTGTCAAAATGACTCATACATCTGCAGAATCTACTCCCCCCCGCCCCCCCCCGCCGCCCCCCCCCGCCCCCCAGCTGTGAGTATCCAGGAATGAGTCACTCAGATCAGTTGCTTCTCTTTTAACTTGAATGGAATTAGGCTCAGGGACATTCAATTGAAAGATTTATGAAAGTGTGGGTCCCAGGAAAGGCAGTGGTGAGGTTAATCAGGGAAATCAGCTATATGATAGGAAACAGAATAATCAGGGAGTCCAATAGCCCAGAGGTAGAACGATCTACAAAAAAAGATTAGGTCCAAACTCTGGCTGTCAGCCTTCACTCGAGTATGGAGGCAGGAATTACTTGGTTATGCGGGTTTTAGGTAACTATTTTGTCTTCAGGGCAAGGTGACTCATACAATTTATTTTTTTTGCTCACTAATTTTGTATGTATTGTGTAGGTACTTGCCAAAAGAAAAGCAGAGGAAAATTTTACTCAGGAAAAAAAATTGTGTACTCTTGCAAATGGTTTTAACATGTAGGCATGCTTTCGGTATGTGAAAGTTATTTTTTGACACTATTTTTGGCCAAATTGTTTTTCATTTTTATGAAAAAATGTTAATTTTTAAAACACTCTGGTCTATCTCCCAACTGTTACTTTTATCACTCGAAAATGTGGTATTTTAAAAATATCATCACTGGTGTCATACTAAGACTTGCCTTGGATTACAAGTCTTTCATAGTAATTAATTTTTTTTAAGCATTTGGACATGAAAAAGGAATAACATGAAAGCCACCAAAATGCTCAAGGCAGTTGTCTTTGAATGATGACGGGAGCTGTAGTTGTGGTTTTGGGGGTATTTTTTCTCCACTTTTCTACAATAGCATGGAACACTTTTATAAAGAAAAAAGTCAAATTTATTACAAAGCGTAAGGTGTTAAGGAACAAAGATAAGATTCATGATGCTTTGAGTTATACTATAATAGTTAATTGTGGTCACACACAAGATAGGCTTTTGCCCAAGGCTTCTAAGCATCTTGTGTTACAATGAACACATATTGGCAGAGTTGTTTCAAAAAATTCAAGTTACATATCCTGCAAGTTATTAACAAAGAGTGTGAAATCTTCATGTGAAATACACACATGACCACAGTCGTTTCAATATGTATTTCAATTTGGGTACTTACTAAGCTCACTTGCGAAATGATTGAAGTTTGAGGATGGTTACTTATTTTTAACCTTACAAGGGAGATTAATGAATTAAATTTATCTCAGGGCACCAGCTGTTAGAAAGGAACTGCACACCATCTTTTTAACGTGGTTGTTGAAAATAGTGTTTAATGGAACAGTCTGCTGTACTGTTGCATTGCGCTATTAGTCTCATAAATATCATTTACGCAGGTGTAACTAATCAAATAATAGCTACTAATGGAGGATATTTTCAATAGTTATATCAAGAAGTATAATGAGCATTTGTTCACATTTCTGTTGCATCTATTTAGTTTCCGAACAGAAGAGGTCAATTAGAAAAATGATCTCTGGCTATAGATGGATTCATTGACATTCCCCTTAGATTATCTTCAGTCTTCTCCATCGGTGTCAGAGGATACCGATGTTATGAAACAAAAATTGAATATAAAAGGATCTGAATGTCATGAAGTATTTGATGAGCAGTGTGTGAAAAGCTATTGTGCGGCTTATGTACCACTAGGGTGAAACGAAAGTTCATTCATTCAACAAATACTTATTGAACACCTATTATATGCTAGGTACTTTTTAGGTCCTGAGGAACAGCCCCTGTCTTTATGGGGTTTACACTCTAGGGAGAGAAACAGACAATACATGATTATTCAGGGTGTGCGTCTATATACCAGGGGTGAAAAAAAAAATGTACACAAGAAGACACTTTGGTCAATGTTGTCCAAGCAGTAGTTCACTGTAATCAGACGTGTCTGGACGCTGATGGTAACCACTTTGAGCACCTCTTGTAATTGCAGAAGTCAAATGTGACTTGTATTCATCTTTTGCTATATTGAGTATTACAATTTTAATACAGTTTTCCTTTCTTAAAATGTGTACACATTTTTTTGGCACCCTCTGTGTATGTGTGTGTGTTTGCGTGTGTGTATTTACATATATAACATGACAACATCATAAAAAACATAATACATATTTATATGTAATATGTAATTATATATGTATATATATAAATGTGTATATATTATATATATATATATATATATATATATATATATATATATATATACATGTATGCACATACACATATACTATATAAAAAAATCTTGAAAAAACTAAGCAAGGTAAGGTGAGGGGCTAGGAAAGGGCCATCTAAGGTAGGGTGCTCAGAGCAAGTTCTCTCTAAGAAGGTACAATTCGAGCAGATATCTGAAGCAAAATCATGTCACGATGTGTGGGACAGAGTGTTCTGGGTAAATGGAGCAGTAACTGCAAGGCCCTGGGATGAGAATGAACTTGGCTTTGGGAAGTGACAACAGGAAGGGAGGTGAGGCTGGAGGGGAAGGAGGGAGGTTGGCTTATAGGGTCTCGTAGTTGAGTAGCAAAGACTTGGGCTTTTATTGCAAGAATGCCAGAAACTATTGGAATGTTTTGAGTAGAGAAGTGACATGATCTCACTTCCATTTTTTAAGTTAACCTGACTCTTTCAGGTTTAATCGTTAAAGCCTGAATAAAGTCCCCTGAAAGGCTTAATGGAAACAGAGAAGCCCAGCATAAAGAGGCAAAGAAAGTTAATCTAATTTTCTGGGTATTATTTTTATAGTGGATGGAATTGGTGCATATCCCTTTAATAATTAATTATTGTTAGTGAGTGTTGCCCAATATTTCTCATTTCATTTTTCTTACTATTAAGTTATAAAAGACGGATTATATTTTTACGTTATTATGTTTAGTTAAAATAGTGGGTTTTTTTCTTAACCAGTTAAAAATGACTGTCTAGACATTTAACTGAATATTTATGGGAAAAAGTTGATAAAACTCATCTCAATAACACAATAACAAAAGCCTCAGGAAGTTACAGAGCTTGAATCAGAATTAAAAAAAAAAAAAAGAAACACAACAAGACAAATCCATTATTTAGGATTCCTTGTAAAATAAAAAAAAGAGAATAGCTTCATAAGAGAAATTAGCTTCATACCAGGAGTGCTCCAGCATTATTTCTAAGGAGCTATGTCAAGGAACTATGAATTCACCAATAAAACTGCAAATATTCTAACAGATGCTTACAAAGCATTCCTAGAGACTATTGTATATGTGTGTTTTGCCGGTATTGCCATTGAAGAGGTGGTTGACAATTCTCAAATCACTAATGATGGCATTTTACAAATCATATACTAAATTGATTGGGTAAGACAATAACACCCGTTATTTACAACAGAATTCCTAAATATTTGTTACATACCTGAATTATTGATCATCAAAAGAGTTCATACTTGCTAGTTCACTATATGAATGTTTTGGAATGGGATGTTTGCCTGTGTCCCATTCATGGAAATAGCACTTAATAAGGGATTGCATTGCCTCCCATACTTAAAAACACTACCATGTACTAAATCATCAAAAGCCTAGGTACTTAGCAAGATGGTCATCACCACGGAAAGACTCAGGCTCAAGACCACCTTTCAGTTATGTGTACCACTTTCCACCAATCTCCATAATCCTCAGATGTTGAAATCACTTTTAAAAAATACTTTGTAATCCATAATAGCTAAGGAAATGTAGATTCTTCATAGAGTTTTCAAGACTTGCATTATATAAATACATTGTTTGGCTAAATTTTTGTTTTAGGTCTTTTTTAGCCACCAGAAGAGAGTCGTTGATTGTCTAGTCTAGACCTGTTACTTCAGCCAAGCTGTTCAGAGGCAGTTTGCTGAGACAAGAGTGAGATAATATGTTTCAGTGATAAAATAAGCTGTCCACTCCTTGCTGGCAAGCTGTGAGGTTGACTACTTAGTACAGAGCTAGAGAGTGAGTCTGAATTACAGTTTCCCCCCCAGATGATACAAGCTGCAGAATTCACTGGGGTAAGGAAGGGGTGAGGGTGGAGAGAGGAGAAACCTTCACAAGTGGTCCATTTACATCCATTTTCACGTGTGTGTGTGTGTGTATGTGTGTGTGTGTGTGTGTGTGTTCATTTCCTTTTGGCATGTGAGAGCAAACTGGTCAAAAATCTCTAAAAGGGCTTTGGTATTTTAAATAGAAATTTCCACTTAAGAAATGTTATAGTTAAAAAAAGAAAGTTCTTAGTTGACTAATTGTTCTCTTGCCATGCTGGCTGCTCTTCAAGGTAGCACACCATATATTAGAACGAGCTATCACAAACAGAAATGAATTTAAGGAAAACTGCATGCATTTTGAGAAACTGGAATTTTTTATTTTTTTTTTTGATGTATAAATAACCCAACCAGGATGTTCCTGGGTGCTTAGCACACTGCATGCATTTATGTCATTTTCATTTCACTGAGGAACTGGCATAAACCTGCATTTGGACCTTCGGGAAATCATTCCTGGCTCAAGCTAAACGATATTGCTGACTCCATTACAGTCTCAGAGTCTTGCGGAGTCATATACACTAATTTATAAGGAATCTTTTGATCAATTGGAAAAACTTCTCTCAGCTCAAAATGAAGGCAGAGAAGATGTCTCACGAGGTCAGCTTGTGTGGTTGACATTCTCAAGATGATGATATTAACTGCTCTCAGACTCTGTCCATGACGCTTTCTAAATCCTTCTGCAAACAGCTGGATTCCAACATGACGGCCTTTATTTGTGCAAGTGAAGAACTAGAAGTGATCCTGATACACTGTTTGCTAGCAAAGAAATGATTTTCTTACCCCCTTGAAGGTGGTAACCAGCTTGGGCTCATTTTTCTTTTTTTTTTTTTTCTCAAATTGCTGAGTTTGGTGGGATTAAAGAGATTTCTAAAAGAAGGAATTTTAAATCTGCAGTAGGAAACAGATATTTGTTGTTGTGTTATGTGTTGGTTCTAACAGACTTGGACTTTTAAAATCTTTTGCCATAACAAAGTAGTTAGAATGATGTACTGTGTTAGTGGCTTTGAAATTTTTTTTGACAAAAACCCAGAGTGAATTTCATGTGTGTATGTATATGTGTGTTAAGTGACTGTGTGTGTGTGTGTGTGTATCATAGATTCATAGATAGATAGATATAAATGAAGCAATCTTCATACATGTACTATGTCTGATATTTTCTAATCTATCCTATTTTATTTCACCTTCTTTTTAATGCTGGTTCAGACCCACTAAGTTTATTTCATTATGTGCCAGTGGGTCACAAGCAGAAATTTGAACATCACTCAGCCAACCAACTGTTAAAGATACCTGGAGTCCTCCCCACCTTTGAGTTCCCTTTTGGGAAACCTAAGAAGGTGGGTGCCAGCTGCTTTGGTTTTGACTCAGCAGGCAGGTGTGTGCTAAACACTTTGTGGATCCTAACTCCCGTCCTTATTGAGATGACTGGGTCACTCCTCAGCCAGACTTTTGAAGCTGTGCCCCACAGTACGAAAAAAAACCAAAACAGTAAGAACCAAACCCTTCCCCAGTGTGGGCTGCTAATATTCAGCTTTGCATCTTATTAGGAAAGAGAAAGTAATGATGTTTCACATTTGTGTGAATCTCATTGAAGAACAAATGTCTCTGAATTGCTTTTCAAAATCTTAAAGTAATGGCAAAGTGAAAATAAGTGGGAGGAAAAAGAAAAAAATTTTAAATTCTGCATTTAGCCATTAATTGAACTCTTATTAGAGTCCTTAATAGCTGAAACTAATCTTTGGTTTTGCACCTTCTTGGATGTAGGTAGCTATGACAATGTCCAGCCTTCATTCGTATTCAGGACGATACGTAAGGGATAAATGACCTACTCCATCCAGTATGTTGCCTTTAATTTCCATTGTTTTAAATAATCTCTTCTTATGAATAGCTGATCACTCTTTCTGCTTCCTCCACAACCCTCCCTTCATGAATGGTAAAATGTACAGATTGAAATAATGAAGTTTTTTAGTTGCTGGAAATGATGGATGACAGCAATCAGCTAAGCTTTTAAAGCATATATATTAAAAGGGAAAAGAAGATATGTCTTGGATTCTACCCACTCCAGAAATCAGCAAAGAGAGAATTCTCTCAATTAAAAGAGAATGTAATTTCCATTCCGCCTTGGGGCATTACTTCTGCGATGTTGATGAAAATGAACATCAAATTGATTGGCTTCCCTTGCCTTGACAGTCATTAATTATGCCAAAGGTGCTGGGGACCTGCCCATCGAGTGGAGGGAGCAGAAAGAAACGCAAGGTGACAGCTTTTTCCTCCCCTCACTCTTGGAGTCCCGTCTCAGGACAGGTGGTAGGACTGATGTATCTTTTTCCACTACATGTCTTCCCTACTCTTTCTAATAAGAGACTTTGAAGATATTATTTGCTTTGAATGAGCTGATCCCATGAAGCACAGAAAAGTCTTCATTCATCAAAATGGATCTAACGCTAAGTATGATGGGGAGTATCGAGGTAGAAGAATTTGACTGGTAGGGCTGAAAAAGCTTACGTATTTGAAAATACCTGCAAATAATTCTCATTTATATAATATCCAAATGTCTGAAAATATGGAGCTAGCAACATAAAAAGGCTATAGGAACTGGAAGTTTAATAGGGCAATACTCTTGATTCAAATTTTCTTTTATAATTAGAGTTTCTATAAAAGAATTCTATTCATACATGGAGGAATTTTTTTTGTTTTTTTTTTACTTCACATAGGCAATTATTTCCATCTGAACCTTGGATAGAGGAAGTTGAACTAATAGCTCAGTGTGCTTGGAATTATGCCTATGACTTTTTTACTACCCTGTGAATTTTCTTCTTGAAAGCTCAGTGAACTTCTTAATTTAAAGAATAAGAATCAGCTCATGCTCCCTGTCCGTGGTTCACAGGGCACCACTGTCATCAGAAGCGTATTAAAGACCTACCTGTCTGTATCCTGCTAGAATTTAAATAGTATAGTCTCTGCTTTTTCCCTGTGTGCGACCTAGAATACATGAGCTGTGTGATTCTCAACTGGGGGTGGTTTTTGCCCCCCAAGGGACATTTAACCGTGTTTGGTGATATTTTTAATTGTCAGGACTAGGGGACAGGTATACCGGCATCTAGTAGCTAGAAGCCAGGAATGCTATTAAACACCCTACAATGCACAGGACAGGCCCCACAACAAAAGGATCTGGTCCAAAATGTCAGTAGTGTTAGGGTAAGAAACCTACCTCAGGTGTTGCAGCTGCAGGTAAAGGGCATATTAAAAACTGAAAGTCATGGACCAGATGGACAAATTAAACAGCATTGCTTCAACTGTGTATAAACATGTACTTCTGGAAATTCTTTCAAGTTTCGCAGCTACAGTTTGGTTATTTAATAGCTCTATTAACACTTGTACTTGTTTCATAATAAACAACTGAGCGACTTTGACACTATTTCAGTATAACAGTGGCCTGAAAAACAAGTATCAAACATGAGAGAAGCGTACTCATGAATTATTAAAATCTCAGGAAACACAAAGTATGCATTATAGAGAGGGACGCCCACCCCTTATAAACTAACTGAGCGTACTTTAGATGATAAAAAAAAAGTTACATGTAACAGTTAGGATAAAGTTTCTACGGCTGGACGGCTATACAAAGGCTAAAATAATGGTGGCTTAAATAATGTAGAAGTTTGTTTCTCGCTTATATAGCAGCCAGAGTGTAAACAGTCCACTTCTGATGTGGTGATGCCAGGATGCTCAGACTCTTTCTATCTTGCTCTGCCAACCTGGGCGTATGGCTTCCATTTCATGGTCTGTTACGGCTGCTCCAACTCCCACCGTCACTTCTACATCCTAAACAGCAGGAAGTCAAGAAGAAAGTCGAGGGCATCGTCCTCCTTTTAAGGGCATAACTTAGATGTTACGCACATCACTTCCGTTCATCTGTTGTCTGGAACTTAGTCACATGGTCTCACCTCACTGTTAGGGAGATTGACAAAGGATTTTCTTGGGTAGCCGTGTGCCCAGCTAACCCTCAGGGGTTCCTTTATTAAAGGTAGAAGACAAGCATGGATGTTGGAGGACAGCTCGCAGTCTCTGCCTCAGATGTCTTGTCTTTGGTTAATTCAAGGTCAGAGAACCCAAAGGCTGTTTAATAATTGCAGATGACCTTTGGTCAGAACAAAGGTCACAGGCTGTGGCGGTGTCTAAAATCGTCTGTTATTTCACTCGGTGACATTAATCCTAAATCACCTGAGAGTCAGTACTGGCTCAAGTGCAAACCTTGAGGGTTCCAGTCTTCTCTCTGCCACTTGCCAGCTGAGTCGTGCCTGGATTTCCTCCTCTGTGAATTGCTGATGATAATAGCCCCTAACTTCTCAGGTTGTGGGAAGGATTAGTGAAGTAATACGTGTGACACTCATTACAGTGCCTCACCTAGTGAGCCCTGCCAACAGCTCTAAACTCTGTCATCATTGTAGGCCATCCTGTGCCTGACTAGCTAATTTGAAGTCTGCTGATTTGAGCTTAATTTATTATGCACCAATGTCTGTTCATCTCATTCGGTTTGAAAATTTCAGTAAATAGCTGTTGCTTTGATCTAATTTTGAGTTACCCTCACCACCAATGAAGTATCCAAACATGGGATTTGATTTGCAATGAAGATAATGCTAGATTGGGGTTGATGTGAACTTGAACTAACACAGGAAACCAGTGGATTTGCCAGCATTTTACATCCGAGCTACGTTGGTGGACAAGCTACAGATTCAGTGTCGACAACCGATGTCCCAGCTGCGTTATCACATTTCTTGATTTCTCAACTGATGTCAAAGATTTCTGGTGTGGTCCAACGAAGTTCCTTAAACTCTAGGTAATGCTTTACTCCTCAGTAAGGAATTGAAGCACTCATCGTGACAACATTGCAACTCAGAAGGCCTACAAATGGCAGTAGTTGTCTTGCTTTCTCCAGTATCTCAGAGTTCAACATCTTGTAGCAGATCCTTTCCTTGTCAGTTCCCCTAATAAGCAGATGACTAAAGATAAGGTTAGAGTACCTTTACAACTGCACACATATGTGTGTGTGTGTGCGTGTGTCAGGGTGTGTGTGTGTATGTTAGAGAAAATCTTGGCCACTAAAACACACATGTGCGTCGTTAGGTCATTTCATACTTTTACCAGTGTAAATTTTGAAAGCAGCTCAATATTTTACCTCTATATATAAAGTGATAGAAGTGCAAGTCATGTATATTGTTGTGTGGAAAGCAGGATTTTCTGTAGGTTATAAATACTCTGATGTGAATATGAAGTTAGTGGGGGCAGCCATACTCTAGATACAATCCTTGCTCTTGATTTTCTTTTTAAATTCCCTTTGGTCCTTACAACATATTATAAAAGTTAATAGGATGATTCTGTATCTACTTAATCTTAAATTCAGTGAGGGAAAATGATGTTGATCCATTATAGTAATTCTTATTTTGTCAACAGAAAATGATAAAGAAAACAATTTCATACAATCATATGGAAATGGAAATTATATTAGACTGGCCTATGTCAAAATATTTACCAGGCTGGCTAAAAATTTGAAGCACTCAGAGGGTGTGTGGGTTTAACAACAATAAAATGAGAATTTTCAGAATAAATCAATTCCATTTCTACCACAGAAGATTTTATCTCTTAAAACTCAACCTATTACAGTATATATAATGCTTAAAACTTATTCAGGCTTTAAGTTAGTTCCTCCAAACAGAAAATGAAGGATTCCACTCTTTTTCTTTTAAAAATAAATGAATACAGGAAACAGAGTAGATGAGAACGGGGGCTGGTAGTCTTACAAGGATGAACAAGCCCCACAGAAAAAGTCCTCTTCCTGTAAGTCAGCATTTGTGAGTTGGGGCGGGCTGGGGAAAGGGGGTGTATGAATAATCTCTTAAAGTTCAAGGACTTCACAAACCTCTCCTTGGCCAACTGGAACGAAGCATAAGACTCTTGTGAGTGACCAGGTGAATGCTTGTCACTTGATAGGATGATAATCCTCTGGCTATTATTATATCAGAGCAGCAGAGGAAGTGTCAGTAAAGGTCAATGT
Organism: Rhinolophus sinicus; assembly: GCF_036562045.2. Taxonomy (NCBI): domain Eukaryota; kingdom Metazoa; phylum Chordata; class Mammalia; order Chiroptera; family Rhinolophidae; genus Rhinolophus; species Rhinolophus sinicus. Next base: position 109,840,945 of record NC_133757.1, read on the forward strand.
GAAGCTTTCTAAAATACTTTTGCCTAAAGGCAAAGGTTTCCCTCTAAGAGCAAGGTCTGTACTTTGTTCTATAGCGTTTTTTTTCTCCAACATAGGGAAACTCATACTCTGACTTGAGCCAGATGTGATTGTTTGTGAGACACTCTTCAAGAGCTCTAATTTTTGTTTTGGGATAGTATACCAGGATTCCATTGTTTAATAATTATTGCAAATAAAGTCCCAGAATTGTGTGACTCGGGGCCCTTGACCCTAAAAGACCAAAATTCTTTATAAAACATAACAGTGCCTCTGACCTTGTCTCTGACTTGGTATGACCCTTGGAAGGACACCCCCAAGATGTGTGGCTCTGGTCCGCGAGTGTGGTTCGGTTCAGCACCCACCCCATAGGTAGTTAGGGGAAGCAAATGATATCATTTACGTCAGGTATTTTACAGAGCACCTGGCGTGTTGTTAGCTCTGTAAATGTTTTTATTGGGCTATTGTCGTATTTCCTGCACAGGCGTTAAGAGGGTCAGTGGAGAGGTGATACCAAATTTTCAGAGTTGGTTAAAATTTTATTTGCCAGTGATAAAATAAGGTGTCCCTCCCCCTCTTCTCCCCACCACAGGTTCATGCTCCCTGCTCCTGACACCCTCACCCCCTCTCCCTCACCCTTCTCCTTCACTTAAGTATTACCAGTGTAATGGGCAGCCTTCCAGAGCTACTGTATGCACAGACACGTGAAACAATATCTGTGTATATCGATATTTGGGGGGGAACATTTGTTCTTAAGCAGCCCTCCACTTGAAAGAATCAAGAACCTCCTTTCTCATTGAAATGGAGAAATGAAGGAAGAATCTCTTCCCTTCATAGTTGTAAACGGCAAGTTTGATTGCTACCCTATGGAAAGAAATGGTTCCGTCCTGTCTGACTAAAAATGCTATAGAGGACATCAGCATCCTTCTGACAGGGTAGACACTGAGGCCCAAAGTCCTGGTTCGGTGGAGTCCTGTCGGAGCGGATTGCTGCAGTCAGTAAGCCATTTTGTCTCCATCTAGAGACAGGATCTTTTTTTTTTTTTTGTTAATTTATTTTTTAAATTTATTGGGGTGACAATTGTTAGTAAAATTACATAGATTTCAGGTGTACAATTCTGTATTACATCATCTATAAATCCCATTGTGTGTTCACCACCCAGAGTCAGTTCTCCTTCCATCACCATATATTTGATGAGACAGGATCTTTTAACTGCTTGGGCCAAACATGGATGCCCCATCCACACCAAATCTCTTGTACATATTTTTATACGATTTATTTGACTGGCTCCAAATTAAATTGAAAGGGAATTAGAAGCCTCGGAGGAGGAGCCATTGTGTAAAACACCCTACTCGCTGAACAGGTACAGCAAAGAATGTCAGAAAAATCGACAGCTGATTCCACTTCCCGTCTGTTCAACATCCCCCTGGTCCCACATACGTGAACCTAATCAAATTGTGACTTAGCTCTTCCACATTGTGTCACTTAGGATAAAAAACGGTTGGGTTAGAAGTGCATGGTGCCTAAGTAATGTGGTGACATTACCTATAAATAATGCAGTGAGGGAAGACATGCACAGCCACTCCATCTAAGCAGCTGAAGGTGTATCTGATGGCATTTGGCAGACACGTGTGGTGAATAGACCTCATCTAGGTATGGTAGGTTGACATTTGGTTCAGCCTTCACTTTGGAAGAAGTGAGTGTGTCCGTCCATTTGAAAGCCCTGCCTGTGCAAACTCACTTTTTACCCATGGCTACCTGTCAGACCAGTATTTGGTATCTGGTGTTATTCAGTGCTCTGTCCTGCTGTGGATGTTACTAGTTTCCTTAACAGTAGAAAGAGCTCTGTGAATTCGGTCTTGACAGGTAGAGTTTTTCTACTGGTCTTTACCGGTCGGTGTTGGGTATGTGTCTGCTTTTTAAATGAGAAATGTAGTTATCTCTAGGAGTTTCACCTGACATTATCTCCTGTAAGTTTAGAATGTGACCACATTTTCAGCTCCCAAGACACCAATAGGACCTTGAGGCAAATTCATATGCTGAAAAAGCAGCCAGCTGTAAACTACTGAAATCAGAATGTGGCAGCGTTCCAACTTGAGGAGCATTTGTGAGTTCCTGTATTAATATTAAATGCAAGAATCTCCGTTCGTGCAACATTAAGGTTACAAATGTCCACATGCCAAAATTGGAAAATAGCAGAAAATACGATTCTCATGGTGACATCTGTTCTCCACTATAGTGCATGTTCTATAATACAGTGTACAGTTTGAAGGCTGGTTAGTTATGCAAAGCCTTTGGTATGTAGTGTGATTAAGAACCTGAACTTCAGCATGTGGGGAGGCGGAGGATGAGGTGAAGAGAGCGCGAAGAGGGGGTCACTTCCAGTCTGGGTTTTTTTACTATATGACTTGAGGCAAGCACTTAGCCGACCTACACCCCACGTTCTCTAAAACTTAGAAGCAATAATGTGCTTTCTCCCCAGTAATCAGAAGGTGAGGTATAGATTCTGCTGAGGTGCGATCTCCAAGGAATGCTGTACTGCTATCAAAGTTAGAGGTAATGACTTTCTGTCACGGGATAGGAAGTGGTGCAATAGGGACTGTCTAGGACAGCTCAGCCTGTTTATTTGCATGTGATTTGCATTAATTTACATATAGTATGCATCAATACATGTTTTCTCTCCTTTGCCTATAATTAGTGAAATTTTAATCAAATCAAAAAATATTTATTGACTATCTATTATATTTGAGGTCTATGTAAAGACAGAGGATAGGAAGAGATGCTTTCAAAGATGACCAAATCAGAATGTACAAGAAAAACACATACATACAACCTACAGGACACGTAACTACAATATATTGCGTTTCTACTATAGATTAAGATAGTGCCTCCATATTTCCAATTTTATTATTTGATTTTTCTAGAGTTTGATTCGTAAACAAAATATTGGATTGATAATTTTGTATTCGATTTCCTTTTCGATTTAAAAATTCAAATGGAAGATGCCTTTTTTCTTTTTCTTTTTCTTTTTTATTTCTCCTTTTGTTCAACTACTTCTTGGAGTTGCATCACGGAGTATTATCTGTTTCTTAACATTTCTTTAGGCTGTTGGACATTTACAGTTCTAGTTCATGAACTGAAAATCCACTTCTGACTCTTTCAATCCTTAAATGATTAAATAGAAGTTGTTTAGCTTTTTTATTTAGTTATATTGATAATGGTAATGCCTTCACCTTTATACACAAGTTCAATGCTTCAGACCCCTTCTTGATAGGATATGTGTCTGGAATAGGATTCAATTTACGTTGAACCTCCCACACTTCTAACTCCATTCTGTTGTTCAACAAGTATATTTGTGTTCAAAGCAGCTGATAAAGTTGTATTTTCATCTGAGGCCATCAAATGCAGTGGCACTTGCCACCTGGAAAGAGAAAATCACATGACCTAGTCCAAAGGAAGGTCATCAGCCTTTAAGAAATGTCAAAGCCAGCAACTGGCAGCCTTTCCCTACTTTGACATAGAGATTAAAGGTCCTTCACAAAGAGGGGTGACAGCCCCATGGACACCCCTAGAGTTACGTGCAGTATCAGGGAAGCCATGGAGTGTATACCCTTCCAGGTTGGGTTCCCTGGGTTCAGATCCTGGCTCTCTCGCCAGCTGTGTGAAAACAGGCGAATTCCTTAATCAGTCTGAGTTTTGATTTTTCTCATCTATAACATGAGGATAATAATGAGGCCAACCTTAGCATGTTTTTGTGAGGATTAAATGAAATAATATAAATAAAGGGCTTAGCCTTCACACAGTGCCTGGAACAAACAAAGTGCCAAGTAAATCTTAGCTAGTTGCATGTATAATGCCTCTTGTAGCTTCATCTAAATTCACAGCTTTCTCCCCCATTAAAAAAGTACATGGGTATTTGAATTCTCGACAGTGATCTTATTACAAAAATAGCCTATTTTATTTATTTAAAAATAAAATGTTTGCCAAATGTGTTCCTTATTATTATTGGTAACACATTACCAGTGCTGCCAATCATTCTGACATACTTTCACAGGAAAATACTAACCATCCCTTCCTTCCCTCCTCTACAAGCTAACGAACTTTTTCCCAGTCCTATGTGATCCCTACCTGGAGGAAAATAATTACACAAACCAGCAAACAGAATTCTCCACCATATAAAAATATATACCGCTGCTTAATCAAATAAACAGTATTTCTGGGTCAAGGAGAAAAAATATTTGTGATTGGTGTTACCTCGAAATGTTAAATCTGCCATCAACTAACATAAATTTTATAATGTGCTAAAACCCAAGGTCAAGAGAAATGTAAAAAAAGAAAGAAGAATTAAAGTTTCTGTTAATGCAGAATTCAATAGATTAGCAGCAGAGAGAGAAGAAGACTGAAAAATTGAAATTGGATGTAGTCACACAAGAATATTGCAGTGTCTGGGAGCTGATAAGGGTTTTAAGGAAATTTAGAAATCTTTAAAGGAATGGATGATACGATCAAGGCTTGTCCGTTAAGAAAAGAGGACTCGAATAATTGAGAATACCAGTGGGTTCCAGTCTTAGTGAAAAGACCTGCAGAAACCCTAGGGGCTTACTTGGATAATATTTGGAAATGACTGTGGCTTGAATTTTAAAAGAAACATATTAAATATTTTTAAAATACTCTATTGGTGGGATGCATAGAGCACATCATATCATTTTAGGAGTAAATGGACATTAAAATTTTAGTATTTTAGAAAATAGGAGTTTTCATATTTTAGAATTTTTTTTTGAAAGGTTAATTTCTTTAACAGTGGTGATGTCTATTTTCTTTTAGTTTATTCATTCCCTCATTTATTCAGTAAATATATACTGAGCACCCAGTTCAACAATAAACAAAGGAAAGAGAGGCAATTCTCCTATTTGCCCCCCCCCCCAAAAAAAGCTAATGTTTTCCCTCAAGATGTTCTCATATGGGCCCATACTTCATAAAATTTGTAGAAGAAACTCTTTTGGGTTTAAAGATTCGCCACCACCTAATACAGTCATGGGATGGCTCCACACTTGAAAGCCTATTCTTTTTCTTCACTGGGAAAAGTTGAAAGAACAGTCATTATAGGGTCTTATATCTGGGGCAAGTGAAAGCTGACCTGAAAGGAGTTTAGTAATTAAAATTTACATAATTGGTGCTCAGATTTTTGCTAGGCAGCCACCAGCTAGCAGGAAAGATCTAGAAAGAAGCTGAGAGGGCTTAGGCAAGAGAAATGAGGTGGAGGCTCCTGGCTCCATCATTCTCTTCATCTAGGTCCTGAGGGAAGCATTTGGGTTGCCCTAAGAAAGCCCCCTTTACATTTATGTGACCATAGATGCTTCTTCTTTATGGTTGGTGAATACAGGAAAATTTAAAGTAGAAAAAAAAAATCAAGATTGTAGATTTGTCTCTGGTGAAATAAATCAGAACCCTTAGATTTTCTTCTTTGATCTTGTGGTGTTGTAGTATAACTTAACGAATAGTTAAGGGCTTTGGAGTCAGATAGACTCGGGTTTGAGATAGGCTGTCACTTACCAGCTGGGTGAGCTGGAATTCATTGTTCAACCTCCCTGAACCTGACATACCTTTTTTTTTTTTTTTTTTTTTGTGAAATGGGAACAGTATAGTATCTATTGTATAGTGCTCTTATAAGGCTAAATAAAATATGTGTCAACTGCATAGTACATTGCCTAATTGTGACTTAACCAAATGGGGGTCAGCTTTTGTCACATAATAAGGAATTCAGAAGTAGGCAGTATAGAGTGGGTGCAACAGTGTGAGGACCCAGCCTCCTAATTTTCTGCTCTGCCACGCTTATCAGACGGGTTTCATCTTCGTGGCTAAAAGAGGGCTGCTCCACCTCCAGACATCCAAGGAAGAAAAGCCTAGGGTGAAAGGCCTTTTTTCCAGGGAGTAGGGGAGTGTCAGAGACTCCCCAGGGACTCCCACCTACACCTCATTGGCTACAACTGTGTTTCATGGCTGGCACCTAACAGCAGTGGAAGCTGGGAAGGCACGTGCATGTTTTTAACTGGGCACCCTAAAAAAATAATTGTAGCGCTGTTGGATTTTGTGTACAAGCCATCAGCAGTGTCTGCCACAAAGCCACAAAGAAGGCCACAGCTCCCAAACCTGGTGGTTTTCTTGCAACATTGGGACATTCTGAGGGCATTTGCTAAGACTTGGAGTCCTACCATCATCATCAAGAAGAGAGGTGGTCACTCGCCCATGTCACAGGCAAGATAATAACCAAAGCCCTTTAGATATGATTCCTGAATCAATATCGTCAGTTTACTTCTATGTTGCAATGTAAAATTAGGTTGTCATGTAGTTCAACAATCGTGGTCTTTGTGATGCGACTGCCTCATTTATTCAGTAAGCATTTATTGAGGATCCACTGATCTTGGAAACACTAGTAGAAAAATAGACAAGCAACACCCCAAATCCCAATGGGTGTTTTAAAGGTTAAAGCACATAGAGGTGGCAGACATCAGTTTGCCTAGATTCTGGCACTGATGCCGTGTTTGGATGCTTTGATAAGTTCACTGAAGTTCTCGAGTTCTATGTGATCAGCCCACCCATTTCTAGAGGAATCAAGGTTTTCTTCTATTGGTTTTAAGTGACCTGAGTCAAAAAACAGATGTAGAATACTTTTGTGGTTCTTGACCAGTTTAACACATTACAAGTCAATCAGTAAGGATTCATTGAGGATACTAACTATTGCCCAGCATGAAGCAAAAAAATGTTACACATCTTTTCTGGGTTGATCCCAAGGTGTTTAGTAAGAAGCATTCCACAAACCCTCCTTCGTTATAGACTTTGGCGTTGATTTCTTGTGGCTGAGAGGAGCTTGGATGAGACAATGGGGCAATTACTTAAGTTGGGGGGGGGGCTCAGTTTCCTTATATGTCAGAAGAGAACATTGAATAAGGTGATCTGTAAGGTTCCTGCCTGAACTAAGGTTGGGGCAGGATGGAGACTGTTACTGTGGAAACCTAGATTCTGGTACTCAGCCCTGTGTAAATTATGGGGTGCCCTGGGGTGGGAGAGGTCCTGGACCTTTACGCCTCGGTTTCATCCTCATGGAAATGAAGGGGTTGGATTCCAAGAAATCTGAGTCTACTACTTGATCTGTTCTGTCAAGTAGAATTGATAGAGCGCCCTCCCAGATTCTATCAGATGGGTTTATTTCATGGAAATTCGGGGGGAAATACTTGATGGGTTTCATCTTCCCAGGACCTATGTGTGGGCTCTGCTAAGTTTGTTAAGCATTAAAGTTTGAAATGAGCCCAAAGAAGATCAAGGCTGTGAACTCTTTTATGCCTAATAATCTCCGCCCAGTGTTTTTAATTGGCCACAGATTAGCAAAAACTATTGCTAAATTCTGCTATCTCAGCTGTTCCTTGAACTGACGTCTTGACCGGCAGGAAATCCCATACTTTGGGAGTCTTTGAAATGGTCCTTAAAGGGGTTCTGGTTACACCAAGTCCTGCAGAGAGATGGTCACAGGGGACCTAACAGATCTGTTAGGTTCCGCCAAGTTACCCTAAGTTAAAGAGACCCTTAAAAAAAATTAAACATATAGAAGAACCACAAGCACTAAAGCAAAGATATGAACCCCCAAAGAGTCCTTAACCACGGCTGACTCCTTAATTCACGAGCAGAAGGTGGCAACTGGTTTTAAGCAGAGCCCATGAACCAAAGGATAGAGCCAGAAGGGCTCTAACCAGAAAAATCACATGTTCTGCCTAAAAATCGCCTTGTAGCTTTTAACCTATCCAGGGTACTGACTCCAAATACACAGGACTTCAGAATTTCTACAGAGGATTTCAGAATTTCAGCTACAGTATGCCTTGAAACTCTTCAGGCTTGATGAGGAAAGAAAGATCAAAATACCATCTGTCATAATGGAAAACCCAAGCGGCCCCAAAGCCTCTTCCTCAATGAGCAGCCGATGCAGATTGGGTCAATCTGGACAGTTATTTATGCACTGAGGTCACATTTTGGCCCATGATTTCCTTACGGCTTTAACCAAATAAAGCCTTCTCTCTCTGCATTTCTCTTGCCAAAGTCAGGTTGAGAGATGGTTCTTTGGGAGGATTGTTTTGGCAGGAGACACAGGATTTTCTCACACAGCAAAACGCAGCAACGCAGCCAAATGATACACCACTCAGGGGGCCAAATGGTGTTAAAATTGAAAAGAAGCAAACTAGAGTCCTTTCCTTTGTCCCTTTCATCTTTTTGGTTTGGTTTGGGTTTTGGTGTTTGTTTGTTTTACCAAAAATGCTCCCCAAATGTCAATGAACGGTCCAAGGGAGCAGTCTTCAGTAATAACTAGTTTACCTCAGAGGCGACTGGCTTTTAGGATTCTCCTGTTTGATCTTCCTCCTGTTCCTTGTATATTCTGATTTTTGCCATATTACAGTTCCTGACTTCTCTGTGGCTAGAAATATTTTCAGCTGACACCTTCAAGAAAAGAGGCGGAAAGAAATCCTAGTGTCTGTCAATTGTTGCTAAATCCACACGTGTCCACTTGTAACCAAGAATATTAAACTCAGAGCCAAAGAACAGGAGGAGAAGAAAAACCCCTTCCTTGTTTGTTGTAGACTTTGGCATTGATTCCTTACGGCTTGGAGGAGCTTCAGTGAGACCGTGGGTGTGGGCTGTGTTCTCCCAGTCACTAGCCAGGTTACCTGGGGCAATTACTGACGTTCTCTGGGCCCTACTTTCCTTAGATATAAGAAGGGAACATTGAACAAGATGATCTTTAAGGTGCCTCCCTGAGCTAAGGTTTGGGGCAGATGGTGACTTAGCCACTGTGGAAACCCTGATTCTGTTCCTTAGCCCTGTAGAAGTGGGGTGCCCTGGGGTGGGAGACGTCCCAGACTTTTATGCCTCGGTTTCATCCTCGTGGAAGTGAAGGAGTTGGGTTCTCAGAAATCTGAGCCCTCTACTTGATGTGTTCTGTCACGTCTGTCAAGCGCCCTCCCAGATTCTATCAGATGGGTTTATTTCATGGGAATATTTGGAGAAATGCTCAATGGGATTCATCATCCCAGGACTGTGCATGATGAGACTTGTCCCCTTGGATCCCTAGGTCCAGAGTTTGGCGTACTGTCTCTTGGTCACTAAGGCTCATCATTATGAATGAGGGGGCTCAGTTCACTATAAACGAGGAGAGCTAGGAGCCTTGTGTCAGGACCGCTAAATCGGGGTGACTCTCTGTGTCTGTGTGTCCTTATACTCTGTTCCTGCTTCTCCGGCACCACAAAGATCCCTAAAGGGCTTGCTCCTGTGTACGGATTTACTTCATTTAAAACAAAAACAAAACCTGTTTAAGGAAGAGGAAAATCCCCAATGACATTCAAGGCAAAGACCATATGAGTAGGTGGAAAAAATAGAAGAGCATCTATTCAGATAGTACCTCGTAGCCAGGAATTTATGGAAACAATTTATGGATGTCCCAGGACTCAGAGTATAGGAGAATGAGGATAAATACAATGCTTGTAGGAGACGGAAATCCTCTGAGACTTGGTATTAAATAATATATTGGCTTTAGAAGTGTTATTGTGCTATGAAACAATGTAGCAAAGGAAACCATCAACAAAATGAAAAGCCAATCTATCTAATGAGAGAAAATATTTGCAAATTATGTATCTGGTAAGGGGCTAATGTCCAAAATAAATAAAGAATTTATACAACTCAATAGCAAAAAAAAAAAAAATCAAACAATCCAATTAAAAAATGGGCAGAAGATCTGAATAGACATTTTTCCACAGAAAACATACAAATGGCCAACAGGCATATGAAAAGGTGCTCAACATCACTAATCATCAGGGAAATGCAAGTCAAAACCACAGTGAGATATCACCTTTCATCTGTTAGAATAGCTATTATTGAAAAGACAAGAAATAACAAGTGTTGGTGAGGATGCAGAGAAATGGGGAGCCCTCGTGCACTGTTGCTTGGTACAAAAAGGGCTGCAGCCATTATAGAAAACAGTATGGATTGTCCTCAAAAAATTAAAAATAGAACTGCCATATGATCTAGCAATTATGTCTTTTTTATCCAAAGAAAACAAACAAACAAAAAAAAACCCACTAACTTGAAAAGATATACTTGTATGCACCCTTATGTTCATTGCAGCATTATTTACAATAGCCAAGATATGGGAGCAACCTAAGTGCCCATCAATGGATGTATGGGTTAAGAAATTATTAATGCTCTGTCTCTCTCTCTCTCTCACACACAGACACACACACTGGAATATTACTGAACCATAAAAAAGAAGGAAATCTTTTTTTCAATTACAGTTGACATTCAATATTATTTTATATTAGTTTCAGGTGTACAGCATAGTGGTTAGACATATATATATATATAATTTACGAAGTGATTCCACCAGTTAGTCTAATACCTATCTGGCACTATAGATAGTTATTACAATATTATTGACTATATTCCCTATGCTGTATTTTACATCCCTGTGTAACTACCAATTTGTACTTCTTAATCCCTTCATCTTTTTCACCCAGCCCCCTAACCCTCCTCCCATGTGGCAACCATCAGTTTGTTCTCCGTATCTATGAGTCTGTTTCTGTTTTGTTTGCTCATTTATTTTGTTCTTTAGGTTCCGCATATAAGTGAGATAGAAGGTATTTGTCTTTCTCTGTCCGACTTATTTCACTTAGCTTAACAACCTCTAGGTCCAGCCAGGTTGTCACAAGAAAATGGTAAGATTTCATTCTTTGTTATGGCTGAGTAATATTCCATTGTATATATGTAGCACATCTTCTTTATCCGATCCTCTACTGGTGGGCACTTAGGTTGCTTCCATATCTTGGCTATTACAAATAATGCTGCAGTGAACATAAGGATGCACATACCTTTTCGAATTAGCTGGACTTCGTTGTACAAAAGAAGTGCTGGGGTAGGGACTTGCTTTGGGTGGAGACATAGTTGATTCAAACACTGATGGCTTAAAAGAGACTTGCTTGATCCCAAAAGGGCAGGTAGCTCTCTCTGCTGAGCCTTTGGGTGGTGGGAGATGAAGTGGGGAGCTGAAGGTGGGAGGTGGTTTCAGCCAGGTTGTGAAGGAGCTCAGAAGCCACGTGAAAGAGTTTGGCCTTGGGGAGCCATTGGAATTCAGGACAAGACATGATAAGATTTGTGCCTCTGAAAGATCATTCTGGAACCTGTGAGGAGGAACTATTGGACTGGATAGAGGCTGGTAGCAGAGAGGCTATTTGGGAAGCTTTTGCAAAAATCCCGGTGAGAGATGATGCCTCAATTAAGGCAATAGGGTTTTTTTTCCTCCTTCTTCTTGGTTTCCAAAGTTTATTAAAAAATCAAAGTTTATTAAAAATGTCAACTTTAGCTTCCATATTGTTGTCCCCACACACACGCAAAATCAAAATACGGTATCTTTTTGTTAAACCTATAACGTGTGACCAGGGGTAGTAGCCAGGCCAATTCGTCCGGTTCACTGTGAGATGGAGCCTGGCGCCAGTGTCTATGAATAGAGCTTTACAGTGTGCACCCCGGGGACACTGGCCACTGTCCCTGCAGTGGTTTCCTTAATGTAGGGTTACCATCGATATTGCTAATGCATAGAGATTAGCACAGGCCTATGTATCAGTTTTTACAAGTCTTTCTTCACCAGTAGGTTCATATTTTAAGTATTTTAAAAGATTTCTGATAACTTACGATCATCGAGCACCGCAGACAAAATATGCTACTTATCCCAGAGAACCTGGGGTCGCAGCTGGCAGCTCTTGGTGAGAATGTGGGCCAGTCCTGCTTCAGAAAGGCAGACCGTAGACCTTTGGAAGCGTGTCTTAGCGGGGGGCTCCTCCCATTCAGCGCTCACTCTAGAACTAGATGGACAACTTTGAGTGGCTGATTGAATACGTTGGTGGGGAGGGATCAAAAAAGATTCTGAGATTTCTCACATGGCATTTGCGTGGTACCATTCACAGGAAACGTGGAAGAATGTGGCATGTGCTGAAATGCATTTCAGCTCTGTGAAAAGAGGAGCGGGCCTTTTACTTCAGTGCTGGTTCTGTTAAAGTAATACTCTTCCAGCCCAGCCTCACCCAGCTGTGACTTCATATTCTGGGACAAAGCTCCAAACAGCCCGTGGTTGGGTTGGCTTGTTGCATGCAAAATGAAAACAGGTGGCTGGAGTAAATGCAGACAGCAAGCGGGGAGAGGAGCCAATGTCTGGACAAGGCTTGGGGTTCAGGCGCAGGCATGTGGCTGACCAGTACATGGAGTTAATCGTGGGGGCTCTGGCCTGCCCCGCCACTGCTGCACTGTGTTCTTTCTGCTTCGCTGAAGCACAGTCTTCATAGTTTTCATAGTTTCTTAAGGCCGGTGGAGGGGATTGGACTTTTCATGATGCTTCAACTTCTCAAGTGCATGACTAATACTTGAAGGAATTATTAAGAGACTCCTTTATTTTTAATTGCATCACCTTCTTTGGTATTAATTCATTCTTGCGAACGTATGGGAAGACCCTGTACCTTCTTGAACTCTCCTTGTAATGACTATCGCCCTCCTTTGAAGCACTGTCTTGATTACACACTTGATAGGAACTTCTAGAATACCCTCTCGTCGCTGCGTGGCTGAAAGGCCCACTGCCTGGGCTCAAGGACAGCCATCTGAGAGGGCTTTGTGTCCTCAGCAGGCCAATGGCCTGTAGCTTCCTTTTCACCTCCCTTTCCACCACAATGCTAGCGGTATTTTGTCCCACATTCCTACTTTAATAAGAAAACTAGCTCTTCTCCCTGAGGCCTGAAGAGCAGTGTTTTAACAAACACAGACAAATCAATAAATGTGCTTTATCACTGTTGGCACTGCTGGCAGATGCCTCACAGCAAACATTACAACAATGTCACCGTCCTTCCTCCCTCCTTCTCTTTCGGATTTGTCACTGTCTGGCAAATCTTCATTCAGATGAAAATGGATCCAGTTGACTCACCCAAGTACAGATGGAAGCCTGTATTTCGGAAGCAGTTTTAACCAAATTGTGGGAAATAAAGTTCTTGGTTCCATGTTGTTTCTGACTGGTGGCCTGAGCATTGTCATCCGCATGGATCTTATGAAAAGTCTCTCCACCATGTAATTACCACAACGTGGTATCTGGTTCTGTAAAGCAATACTGTGCTTTAAGAAGATTCACAGTAATTTACTGATGTTAACTCAGTAAATTATCTATCTTGTTCTTCAAAGTAAGGCCGAAAGGCCTTTTAGTAGCCCAGGCAAGTGTCATTATGGAAGCATCCCCTTCCCTCTTTTTGGTACTCTCTCTGTCACCTATCTCCTGATATTACTATAGAGGGAATGTTTGTATAATCCGTTAAGTTTAGTAGGAAGAAATATGGATGAAAATTAAAGGCAATCCTATGGGTAATGATGAGAAAATGTAAAGTTTTTAAGATGACAGAGGATGTATTAACCTCCACGTATTTCATTCACAGTTGAGAATTATGTACAGATAACTTGGGGCACTCACCGTTTTCCCAAATATGAGACCTTTGGGGAAACTCAGGTTGTGCACTCTTGCATCTGAGAGTTTTATGTTGAAGTGTCTTAATCCGTTCATACTGCTGTAACAAAATACTCCAGACTGGGTGGCTTCAACACAACAGAAATGTATCTCTTGCAGTTCTGGAGGCTGGAAATCCCAGATGAGGATGCCAGCACGGACAAGTGAGGGTTCTTTTCAGGATCGCAGACTTCTTACCGTGTCCTTACATGGTGGAAGGAGTGAGAAAGCTCTGTGGGTTTCTTTTTAAAGGCACTAATCCCATTGATGAGGGCTCCACCCTCATGACCTAAGCACCTCCCAGAAGCCCCACTTCCTAACACCATCACTTTGAAGATTAGGATTTCAACAAATGAATGTGAGGGAGGGGCGTCACACAAACATTCAAACCATAGCAGGCAGCAGGCAGTTACTGTCACTGAGTCTCTATAACATACTAAGTTCCTCATTAAGGATTTTGCACAACTCAGAACATAGGGCAAAACTTTTCGTCATAAAGGTCAGTGAAAGTGTATTTCCTTTGAAGGGACCAAACCATTTGTTTTCACATCAGAATCTGAGACTCAGCATTCTTGATGTACTGTCTTGTGGCAAGAGTCCACATTTCTGGAATTTTAACATGCAACTCAACCATGCACTCACTCAACAGATTTGTATTGAGTACTGACCGTGTAGTGGGTACAATGCAAAACCCTGCTACCAACCTACTAGAGGGTTGGGTTGGCTGACCTTTAGTGATAAAAAAGAGAAAACACTGGAGACTTGACTAAAACTGGAATCCATTTGCCACCACAACTTTGAAGAATAACCTTCTTACAGACAGGAAAAGAGCATGAAGCAGAGGCTACTGGGACTTATTTGCAATTACCAGCCACATTGTTCAGTAGGAAGCCTCTGCTTAAATCCTGAATGTTGACTAAACTGAAATTTGTTTATGTTGCCTTATTTATGCTTCATGATGCTTTGTTCTTTTGGTCCAGAAACAGAAAAGCTAGTACTAGAGGCAGGAAACGGATTGCCATCCTGGAAGTTCAATGACCAGCTTTTCCCCTGTGATGTGTGTGGGAAAGTATTTGGCCGACAGCAGACGTTGTCCCGACATCTCTCGCTGCACACAGGTGAGTCAGAGCCTGACTACTATGCCCTGCCCACTCTGAACCACCAGATTCTCTATTATCAAGAAACTGAGTTTCTCTGAGAATTATAATAAGAAGTGGTGGGAATGTTTTTACCCTGACTTTTTCAAGCCATTTTATGGAGCATGTTCAAATAAGGCCCTGGAAAGGGTTTTTTATTTGTATTGAAAGGACTCATAGAGTTCAGGTAGGATTGATGAGAAAAGATACACACGTAGGCACATCCAGGTAAAATTCCTCAACTCTAAGGAATGTATTGCTCTCATTTTGAAGACACAGGGAATGGGCTGCACCGTCTTATTGGATTCCTCTTACTGTAAGTGAGAGCCGCGGGGGGACAGAGCACCTTGGTGGAGAAACAGTTGCTCTCTTCACATAAAATAGAGAAATATGGTTGATTCTGTGTGTCGGGAAAGGGAAGGCAACCAAATTAACAAGTGAAAGAAGAAGAAATATTAACTTAATGCAGCAAAAATGAGTGAAGACAAAAAGAAATATGGTAAAATCAGTTGTAAACATAAAGCAAGATGTAAATAATAAAAATGAAGTTTTTCCATTTTTACACTGAAGATCAGACTTTTTAAAAGTTGAGATGTATCTTATGTACAGGAAATGAAAAACAAAATGAAGAAAATAAATAGAGGTTTTGCATAGCACATGAAATAAAAAAGAAGGCAGACAGACAGTATTACTATGACAAGGTTAATTTTCTCTTTTTTATATATATTTTTACATATAAAAATATTTTAATCTTAAATATTAGACTACTAAAGACAACATTTAGTCATATACTTCACCACAAAGAAAACTTTAACATGTTCAAAAAAATGGAGGTTTTATAGGCCATATTTTCTGAGCATACTTAAATGAAATTTAAAATAACCAAGGATCAATAAAACCTCCTACCTAATCAGGTCAAAGAAAAAGGAAGAAAGTCAAAATACAAATTATAGACATCTAGAAGAAACAAAAAAGAGAACACTTCGTACCTAGCCCTGGAATAGCTACAGCTCTAGTTAGAGGAAAATTCATAGACTTAAATATTTTAATTAGAAGAAAAGAAAACTAAAATAAAGGAACTTAGCACTTACCTTAAAGAATTAGTACAAGAACTACAAAATCTAGGAAGAAGACCATAAAACAGATAAATTTCTTTAAGCCTGATTAAGAAAGGAAAAGGAAGCAAAAATATTCAAAAATAGGAATGAAAAAGAAAGCCTCATCGTTAATATAGATGCTATTAAAGAATTATTGGAGAATAATGGCAACTATATGGCAAAAGGAAAAAAGGCCAAAAACTTAGACAACAAAGATAATTTAAGCAAAATTTCCAAAATTGACCTAAGAGGGGAGGGAAAAAAATCTTAAGTAAATCAGTTACCAAAGGGAAATTTTTGAGGGACTTACTCATACTATCAATAAAGGCATCAGGTCCAGGTGGGTTCTTTCTAACCTTTTGAGACTGGGAAATTCTGGTATTATTAAACCTTTCCAAATGACAGAAAAAGAGAAAGTTCAACAATTCACTTTTTAAAAATTCTTTCAATATTTTATTATAAAATTGGTTCTTGAGACACCAACTGGAGTACAAAATTGCCATGTATGTAATTTACACATTTGGGGCAAACATTTATAAAATACTTTTTTTTTTTTAATGGTGAGTTGAAAGTGTTCTTTGAGAAATAGGAATCAAAATGACTAATTTTACAAATGAGAAATCTGTGATATGGAAAGAACTTATTGAAAATTATACCCAATTAGTAAAAGAGGCAGGACTAGACGTTGGTATTTGTTCATATTTCCTTTAGCCTGTGTCTTTTTTTAATACTTTATTTTCCAATTACAGTTGACATAAAATATTACTAGTTTTAGATGATCAGACATTTATATAACTTACCAAGTGATCCCCCCAATAAGTCTAGTGCCCATCTAACACTATACATAGTTATTACAATATTATTGACTATTGCCTCTATGCTGTACTTTACATCCCTGTGAACAATTCACTTTTAACCGAAACTTAACAACCTTGCTTATTAATACAAACGCAAAAATTCTAAAGAAAGGACTCTATTTTACCGGTAGCACAGGGACCCTTTTCCTAGCCCTGCCCCAGGCCACCAGCACTTCAGGTATTGGGGACCACTGTAATAATAATGATGCTTTACATTTTGTTGTAGAAAGACTTTTTCCATGTTCTTCCCTGTGAAGTAGATAAGACAGGTATTTTTTTGAAGGCAAGCTCAGTATTACAAAGTAAGAATTAAGGAAAGAATGAAGTTGTTCTTGTCTCCTGCTTCCGTTCGTTCCCTTTATCTGTTATGAAAGCAAAACCTTCTCCTTTTACTTTAATTTGCTTGATTAACCAAATGAATTCAGAATGCCACTCTGGAAACAGTCCTGAAACACTGTCAGTTTTAGGAGAGGGTTTCCATTAAGAATTAATTGAAATTTTTTATTTTATTTACATAAAATGAAAATTTCCAATTAAATTATTTCAAGAGTCATTTATTTTTCCTTTAATTTCATTAGTGTGTTTTTTCCCTTTTTTCATTTCTTGGCTGACCCAGGCCTGGAGCTTAGGGGAAATGATGGGGCTTGTCTTACACACAAGTCCTATGAATGCTGTGTTTCCCTCCCCCTTCCCCAGCTCAGCACCCACCCATCCACGCCTGACAACTGGGGAGACACATACACACACACTCACCACATACTCACACACAACGCAGTACGCTTTTAGCTCACCTTAGCAGGAAGAGGGGCTTGTGGGTGGCAGGAAAAAGCAGATGGTCTGTTGCCCTGGGACTTTATCTATGACAGTATTCATACAGGAGTGACCTGCTGGGTACGACTTTAGATATTTATAATTCTAGGGTGTTCTCTTTGTCCCCACTTGAAAATAGTCTTGAACCCTCCTTTCCTTGATACTTTTAAGTGTTCTCTTGCAAGGTGTCGGGATTTTAATTTTGAGAGTGGTTGGGTTTTTTTTTTTTTTCTTCCTGTTCTTTCTCCCCCCAGAGGAAAGAAAATACAAATGCCACTTGTGCCCCTATGCTGCTAAGTGCCGTGCAAACCTGAACCAGCATCTGACCGTCCATTCGGTGAAGCTGGTGAGTACGGACACTGAGGACATTGTCAGCGCCGTCACCTCTGAAGGCAGTGACGGGAAGAAGCACCCTTATTATTACAGGTGAGCTGCAGGTGGAACCCACTAGTCCAGCATTCCCAACACTCCCTGCCCATCTGCGAGGGCACATGTGACAAGGCGCCTCTTCTCAGTCACCGTGATGACCTTCGTTTTAATACTTGCTTTGCTTAGATGGAACCCTGCAGTTGCACTGACTCCTCTCTTGGCCTGGGTGGCCCTCGTAGAATTAATTGAAAGGGAAATGGTGTTGGAGGTGGCTCCTGGGTAGAGCTCAAGAGAATGGCAGGGTTCTGGGGGTTACTAGCTTCTGGGTCTGTGCAGCTGGCAAGCTTCCACCTTTGTAACTGAGCACCTTGGTGCATCCTGAGAACTGTCCCAAGGAAAAGACGACCAGGAAAAATAAATCTGAGAACTGCGGAAATAGCCCTGAAAGCATAGTGCTGCATATTTTCCCTGAGTTGTGTTGTCCTTTAGTACCTGGAATTGTATGGTCTTTTCCCATATTCAACCATGACTCAGTGTTTGGTTTGGTTGCCATAAACCCCCAAGCTTCAGGCTCTCTACCAAATCTTGCCCCAGAGAGGGGCCGTACAGATTGGTGGAAACTTGCTTTGGCACAAAGTGTCTCCATGGATGAGTGGCTTCTATCGGGAATTGTCACAGACAGGAGTTCCATCCGACGACCTGTACGTGCGTTCATTCCTACACGGAAGGTTCCCGGAGACAGTGGGAGGCTCAGCGCGTACGCAGGGTGCGCCGGGTTTATCAGTGGCCCAGCCCGTTAATGTCTGGCAAGTCTACACCGCATCCCTTAGCCCAGAGGAATCAGTTAGGAGACGTGCAGCATCTGGAATCTATAATTTTTAATTAACTCTATGGTTATTTAGTAGCGTCATTATCGCATGTATGGGATTGTTACATTATGCTGGCACTTAGTCCATTTGGCACAGTGACCACGGCAGAGGCACCCCAGCGAGCAGCGTTGTCTAATGCAAAGCCTTCTGGTGGGGAGGGAAACGTGTGCAAAAAGCCCCGTTTTCTCAGTGTACTGGGTATAAAGGGGTCGCTTCCATTTAGAACACCTCTCTTCTCTCTCCCCCTCTTGTCTTTCGTCCTCGCCTACAGCTGTCATGTGTGTGGATTTGAGACCGAGCTCAACGTCCAGTTCGTCAGCCACATGTCGCTGCACGTGGACAAGGAGCAGTGGATGTTTTCCATCTGCTGTACTGCCTGCGACTTCGTCACCATGGAGGAGGCAGAGATAAAGGCGCACATTGGCACCAAGCACTCAGGTGACCCTTCCTGCCGGGCCTGCTCACGCTTCTCTCCTCCGTCCGTGCCTGCCCACCTGGCAGACGCCTCCTCATCGCCGCGCGACACAAACATTCCCATCCTCAGGAGGCAGGACCCCTACACACAGAGCCACATTTCCCCGTAACCACAATGCCATTGCCTTGCACGGCTTTGTCCCTCGCTGACCCAAAAGACTCACCAGGTGGGACAGCGGAGAGGTGCTGAGCTGTTTGCTTGTCCGTCATCATCACCATCCTAGGTAACAGCCATTGAGGTCCCCTGGGCTTGCACTGTGGCATGCTGGGACCCGCGTAAGCCTCACAGCCACCCTCTGAGGTCAGTACTATTGTTAGCATACGATGTAGGCGGAGAAACTGAGGCTTAGCACAGGGGAGGTGTTCTGTCCATGGTCATCAATAGATGTGGCTCTAGGAACTCAGACCAGAAGGGCTTTCACTCGAGAGCCCTCTCTCTCTATCACTGCTGTCCTGGCAGCCCTGTGCAAGCCTTGGCAGAGGTTGAGTGTCTCTGTTTTGCTGGGCCAGGGCATTGTGCACTATTTCTGCAGTCTCTGCTTCTGGCCAGGACCCTGCGGCCCTGACACTCTCCCTAATGACGCACGGCGGGTCTGTTCAGGGGCAGAGAAAACCGGAACCTCCAGAAACAGCCCGATCGCTCTCGAGGCCACGGCCAGGACTTGGCCAGCGCTCGCCTTTCATTTCAGGCTCTTGCCATTCTGGCTAACTGCTTCCATTTAATGATGTTCACATTTTGACTTCATCATGCAATTATCCTCTCGCAAGTGATGGTTACAAATGACACCGGCGAGGGGTCATTATGTGAGAATGAGGAGGAGCTCCCCTGTGTTTGCAGGGCTTACACGTTACAAGCTGATGTTGCTGCCGCAGCCCTGGGGGTGGGGTCAGCCCCTCACATCATCGGCACTTGAAGGATTCGGGAAGGGAAATTTCCCTGACAGTTGTGCTGACGATGTGCATGGCCGGGAAGGATCTCTCGGTGCTTTTCCTGGCCGCATTGGCTCCGTGGTGCCAACAGCAATAAAAGCTTGTTTTTGTCAGTAAGTTGAGCAGCTCTGACTTGGAGGTCTGCAGAGAGCCATTCTGCTGAGTGAGAAGGTGCCATTTTTACAGTCGGTTTTCTGACCATAACCACATTAGCACCGTGGGCAGCAGGTGAGCTGGGAAACCCACGCAGAAGACAAATTAAAGTCAGCATTTCTGGAGTGGCGAGTGGAGAGAAAAGCCAGGAGCCTCTCCTCCATTTCCACTGGCTTTTCTGATATTCTGTTTTCTCTTTTCTATTACACCCCCTTTCTTCTATCGCTCTCCACCCCAAAGGTTTCCTAAACCCAGCTGAGAACCTTCCCCCTCCCTCCCTACACCTCAGCCCCCTCCATCACCACCTGACTTCAAGGAAACCATAGAAACCATAACGGCTGGAAAGAAGTCACTTAATTGTCATCCATGGAAACTTCACATTCACAATTAACTGATGTAAACACACTCATCTCCTAATTGCCACAGAGAACTCAGCAAAGATGTTGTTCCCTCTGAGGTGGCGGGCTCCTTGTCTAGCTGGGAAGCCTAGTCTTGCTCATTATCACTCAGAGCCCAGAGTGGAACACATTAAAGAACTTCCTGTTTTAATGCAGTAGAAGCCTTTACTGCTGCTGTTAGACAGTAAGCTTATAACCTGTTTCATAAGCCGGGGGCGCTAGCAAGTGGTTTGCTTTGTTTGTGTTGTTTTAAAGGGCCAGATAGCAAAAATTTTAGGCTTTCAGGCCACATAGTGTGTCACTACTATTCAACTCTTTCCCTGGGATTCGAAAGTAGCCTTAGACCAGGGGTGTCCAAACTTTTTTCAACGTTTTTTACCAAGGGCCATATGCAGTAAAATACACAAACAGCCGGGCCCCTCACTCGAGGTGAAGCACATATTGCCTCACCTGGTTTATTTAAGTAAACTAAATATATTTTTGGAATTTGCTGCGGGCCAATTAACAATGGATCGCGGGCTGCAGTTGGCCCATGGGCCGCAGTTTGGACACCCCTGCCTTAGACAACACAAAAAGGAATGGGTGTGGCAGTGCTCCAATAAAACTTTATTTACAAAGACAGGAGGCTATGGTTTACTCTCCCATCATAAGCTAATGGTCTCATAGTGAGGGTTTTGAGGTGTTTGAATTTGAAACAAAATATGTCAGTCTAAATCAGTAAATTAATAAGCTATGTAACCGCAGTGTTATATAATGCAATGTATGTGCTGTATGATACATATCACAATGTACATTCCTGAGAAGAGGCAGCTTACCGAAGTTGCAGCTGTAGCTCCAGAGCCCGGACCAGTACCTGCACAGTATAGGTGGGGAGTAGAGTCTTCCAGTGAGTGAATGTACGTGTGCAAGCACATCTCACATGTGTGTGTGCGCTAAGGAAGGAGATTACACAAACATGGCCCTGCTTGAACCATAGAGTCTCCTGACTTGTGTACATAGTCTATGTGGAAGAAGTTACTTGGAGTGGAGGACAGCACACGTTGGATGCTAGATCCTCACAGGGTTCTAGAACCTTACGTTGCCATAAACAGCACTGTGAATGTAGGAGCTATTTGAACTTCTCTGGGCCTCCATCCCTTCCCTGGATTTTTCAATGGGCAAGAGATGCCCAATGGGCCTCCCTGCACTGGAGCCTAGAAAGTCTTTCCAGGCAGGAAGCAGGGCAACCATAGGGCCCACCTCTTTGCTTTCCTGTCTCTCAGGAATCACTCTTCTGTACTGCCTGATGTCCTATGCTATAAAAACGATTGTTTGATAAGTTTTGCCTGGGTTTGTCAGTTCTTTCAGTAACAATGGGAAATCCCATCTCTGATTCGCCATCTTGAATGGAAGCAGAAGACCCCTGACACTAGATTTTAATGGCCTGTTGACTTGTTTACTTCTGGCTGTGAAGGGAAGTCCCCTGCACTGATGAAGAGCATGGCTGCTGGAGTCCTGTCCACTGAAATCTCTGCTTCCTCACCTCCTGGCCATGTGACCTAACCCAAGCTAACCCCGCTGTGCCTCCCTCCCCCATCTATAAAATGGGGGTGATAACAGTTGTGTCTCAGCAGATTTTTGAGAGGATAGAATGGGATAAAGCACTTAGAGCATGCAACAGTTTCTGGAACTTGGTAACACATTCAGTACATCTTAGCTATTATTGTCATTTTATTTTAATTATTGTAAGACTTCCATAAATACTCGTCAAATGAATGAGGGCCTGCTGTTGGCCCCAAGTATCACAAGTGTCAGCACCAGAGGTTAACTGGGCCCCTAGTGGGTGCACTGGGGGAGCTGGAAACCTCAGCCTGTACTCCCTGAATGATGACGCCGTCATGAAACCCAATTCCACAACCCCCAATTGCTATTATTGTAGGGTTTGCATCTCCTAAGTCACAAACCTGTTTTTTGTCCCCCAGGGGAAGACAGGAAGACCCCTAGTGAAGCAAATAGCCCCTCGTCATCCTCCCTCTCAGCTCTGAGTGATTCAGCTAACAGCAAAGACGATTCAGACAGCTCCCAGAAAAATAAGAGCGGGAACAACCTACTGGTCATCTCTGTCCTGCCTGGGAGCCAGCCCTCACTGAATAGTGAGGAAAAGCCAGAGAAAGGTAAGGGAGAAGGCGGGTTGGCCTGCTTAACCCTCTCCAGTCTGGGGCGATGACCCAGTTTGGAGAATAAGCCCTTGTCAGAAGTGGTATTAGAAAACAGATATTAGCCCTGGGAACACTCCTTTTGGTTTCATTTGCATCCAATACTGGGTGGCAGGATGGGGCGTGTGACGTTGACTCGGAAGCTGTATGTTTAACTTCATTTAGCACAGACATGCAGGGAACAGTGCCTGGAAGGGCATAGCTCGGGGAAAGGGGGAAGAAGAGGAATCTTGGCCCCACTCTTGCCCTCCCGTCCCTCTGCCCCATGCACCTGTACACCCAGCTTCGGTCCTTCCAGGGTTCGAATGCGTTTTTTGCAACTTTGTCTGCAAGACGAAGAACATGTTTGAGCGCCATCTGCAGATACACCTCATCACCCGGATGTTTGAGTGTGACGTGTGCCACAAGTTCATGAAGACCCCCGAACAGCTGCTGGAGCATAAGAAATGCCACACTGTCCCCACCGGTGGGCTCAAGTAAGGAAAGCAAGTACAGAACCTTTTACTGTGTTGTTATTAAATACCCTCTCCCCATCCCTCCCCGTCCCTCCCCTGAAGGTTTTCGGGTCTTGGAGAGGGAGAGTTTGGCATGAGGGGAGTGAGACAGGCACCTCTGCTGCCTTTAGCTGGCAGTGAATTAGACCTGTCCTCCAGGAGGTCAGCAGACATCAGCAGGAGAATCCATTGCACAAATAACCCGGGATTGTGAGCAAGCGAGAAGTCATGTTGGAGCGTCTCAACACGAGTCTCAGGAAGAGTACACGCATCCTACACTGCTTGAGTTTTATTCAGACTTGATTTTAGTGGACTCGGGTTCGTGTCCCCAAGTGTAAATCGTTACACTGTCACTGCACGTCATCCTATTTTCTAGGTGATTTGCCGTATATCTTTTAATTACAACCACTCCATTCACACCCCCAAATATTGGAACCTTGCCAGTTTGAACAGCCAGGAGGCAACGTTCTTCATGCAAAGCCCATGTGCCTGTGGTGTTCCTGCAAACATGCCTTATGCTTCCCAGGAACCGGAATTGGGATCTCCCCACATGAGATCTGACCTTTTCAGTCACATGATATTCACAGATCCCCCCAAGCCCCAAAGACCTAGAGCATTCGCATCATCATTAACCAATATTTGCAAGAAGCCCTCTGGTCTGAAGTGAGACCAGTCAGTTCTTATCAAATGCACTGTGTGTCTGGCTTGATAATAGGTGTTAAAGAGCAAACAAGGAACCAAACCTAATTTCCACCCTCAGGAAGTTTATGTCCTAGCATGATCAAGATTTAATCTTCCTAGTGATTCTGAAATCAGGGTCCCTGTTCACAGGGC